>NC_133129.1:82205505-83405505 GCF_048418815.1 Hemitrygon akajei | reverse complement strand
GTTGTGGAATCAGTTCAGAGTTGAGGGAAGCGAAGTATTCCATGCTGGTTTAGCAGCCTGATGGTCGTAGCGTAATAACTGTTCCTGAACCTGGCGGTGTGGGACCCCAGCGCACCCCCCACTCTGAACTTGGCGGTGTGGGACCGCAGCACACCTCCCACTCTGAACCTGGCGGTGTGGGACCCAAGCGCACCTCCCACTCTGAACCTGGCGGTGTGGGACCCCAGCGCACGTCCCACTCTGAACCTGGCGGTGTGGGACCCCAGCACACCTCCCACTCTGAACCTGGCGGTGTGGGACCCCAGCACACCTCCCACTCTGAACCTGGCGGTGTGGGACCCCAGCACACCTCCCACTCTGAACCTGGCGGTGTGGGACCCCAGCGCACCTCCCACTCTGAACCTGGCGGTGTGGGACCCCAGCGCACCTCCCACTCTGAAACTGGCAGTGTGGGACCCCAGCACACCTCCCACTCTGAACCTGGCGGTGTGGGACCCCAGCACACCTCCCACTCTGAACCTGGCGGTGTGGGACCCCAGCACACCTCCCACTCTGAACCTGGCGGTGTGGGACCCCAGCACACCTCCCACTCTGAACCTGGCGGTGTGGGACCCCAGCACACCTCCCACTCTGAACCTGGCGGTGTGGGACCCCAGCACACCTCCCACTCTGAACCTGGCGGTGTGGGACCCCAGCACACCTCCCACTCTGAACCTGGCGGTGTGGGACCCCAGCACACCTCCCACTCTGAACCTGGCGGTGTGGGACCCCAGCACACCTCCCACTCTGAACCTGGCAGTGTGGGACCCCAGCGCACCTCCCATTCTGAAACTGGCGGTGTGGGATCCCAGCGCACCTTCCACTCTGATTTTATTTGCCGTAAACTAATAAATAAGGAATCGCCCTTTCTGCTTGTAATGCTGGTCTTTTGTGGATAGTTCTGGTCCCTCAGCTACAACGCTCTTTTATTAAAACATGATACTCATAATTACAAGTCCCTCACTCTTAATTTGTCGAACACCTCAGTTCCAGTTGCCCTTTCCTTTCCAAAGTTTGAGGATATTTGTGCTTCCTACATCTCTGTCGATCTCACTTAGATCTTGTTATCCACCAAATCAAATTCCCACCTGTGCCACACTATTGCTAAAGTTCTGATCATTACTATCATCCGATTTGATTGAAACAAGAACTTCTATCCTTCCTTCTCAACTTGTCTGCAACCTTCAATGTTGATTTCACTTTCCTTTTCCTATATCTATTCAGTGTTTTCTGGATGAATGGAATCGCATTCACCTGCTCTCACCAGACTGCCATCAGTAGTAGAATTTTGTACAGCACTTGCATCATTTGCACCATTACCTCTGGTGATCACATCTCCTCCTTCTCTCTGTATGTGCATCTTCTTGTCAACATTATTTGAAATGACAGCCTCAGCTTATACACAGATGCTAACCACTTTTACCACTTGACAACTTCTCTTCATCCTAAACTTTCTCAAAGTTAATTGACTGGCCTTGTGCGTGTCATTAGTAAGATCTCCTGTATTCCCCTCTATTTATGGACATCCCCTCATCCCTGCCAAAGTTCTACCACTCAAACCTCTTTTTTTTGTAATCTGTACACTTGATGAAGTCCAAAGAATTCTTGGCCTGTCTTTCGTCTTTTCTTCTCTGTAATCATTCAGAATTCTGTTGTCTGTATTTCATACATCCTTTACTCTTGCTTGTTGATTTATGGTAAAGCAATGTCTCAATTTCATAAATGTTTGTTTTTCATATTCCTCTAGTCATTTCTGTGTTGCAATCTCATGAATAATTTACCATCTGCACTCTTCTAAGTCTAGCCTCTTGAGGATCTCTGTATTAAATTCTCCATGACTAATATCAATGCTTTGAGCTGTCGAAGTTCTCTCTCTCTCTCCCCCCCCCCCCCCCCCTTTTGGCTTGTTGTAGAATCACAGATCAGTTGCTTCACAGGAGTGTGCCTTTCAGCACACTGTTCACTGTGGGTACCCAAACAGCAACTCATTTGGTCCCAAACTATCTTCTCTCCCCGGAGCTCTGAAAATTATTTTCTTCAAAGCACCTATCCATTTCTCTTATCCCTGATTGTTTCTGCTTCTAGGACTCTTTCAGGCACAGAGTTCCAGAACCACCACTCTCTGTGTAAAAGTGTTTCTCCTTTACTGTATTTCCCTTTCACTTCAACTATATCTCTGCGCTCCAACCAACCCCCCCCCAAAAAAATAAGATCCTTGAATCATATTTTAGTGAGAGTGCTTTTCTTGGTTTTATCCTAAAATTGGTCATAGTCTTGTACAGCTCCATCAAATGTCCAACTGGTCATCATCTTGTACAACTCCATCAAATGTCCAGTCAATCTTCCTTAGTGTGAGGCAAATGACTTCAGCTTCTCCCATCTCATCTTGAAGCAAAAATCACTCATTCCTGGAAATTTTCCAGTAAATCTTTTCTTTGCCTTTGAAGGCCTTCGCATATTTTCCCAGTACTGTAACCAAAACTGGATATTATAGTTCAGATGTGATCTTTTGTACAGAGGGGTTATGTTGAACTTTTATGCTGTGATGCCCCTATTTATGAAGGTGTTCTCCCACATGTTGATGGAAAGCACTAGTGACAGCCTCTTGACTAAGGAAGTCACTCTGTTAAATGAGATAGGGTTTCCCAAACAAAAGGAGAATAAGGGTATGGCCTAATGAATCTTGCTGAGTGCCTGGGGAAAAGGAACACGGCTGGTCACTTAACACCACTGAATGGGCTTGCAACCCATGGATATAACAAAGGAAGCTGTCGCTACAGGCTTCATTTGCCAGCAGGTTAAAAAGACAGCTCTCCCTAAAAGACCACTACTCCCAGCACACTAAAAGGGAAACTGGTTCAGCCATAATATGGCAGATGGATTACATCGAAGCCCTGCCACAGTAGTAACGATGTAAATACTTGCTCACCATGGCCAAGACGTACTCAAGTTTGATCAGGACCATACACTGAAGGGATTGCAGAAGTCGATCCGTTGTTATGTGGACCCGCAAGAAATACAATTGGATAGCGGGTCTCATTTTGCAGGACAAGGGTGCTCTGGTTTCCTCCCACAGTATAAAGAGGTACCAGTTAGCAGGTTAACTGGTCATTGTAAATCATCCTGTGATGAAGCTGGTGTTAAATCGGTGGGTTGCTGGTTGGTGCAGCTCGCTAAGCCAGAAGGGCCTGTTCCGCGCTGTATCTCTAAATAACAGGAGCCTGAAAGACTGGGCCACCAGCAATGGTGTATGACAGCCCAAGCATCAGGGCTGATTAAGAGGATGAATAGACCTTTGAAGAAACAAAACTGCCTCTTAAAACTGACCTACACCCTAAAGGGGTGGCTGGCTGTACCAACTCAAGGTTGACAGCACCTGAGAAACAGACTCTCGCCTCAAAGATCACCTACAATTAGAACGATCAGGAATGCCCCAGAACGCCGAGGAGAAAGTGGTCACAATAGAAGAGCTTCCAGCAGTGGATGGGAGACTATGGCACAAGTACTATCTGTAGGATAGTCCCAGAAGGGACTATCTGAAATGTGGGGAGCCAGAGTGATTTCTTATGCCCTGCCCCTAACCTACAATGGATGAAGGTCAATAAAACGACAGTGAAATAAACTGAGTAATTCGGCACAAGATGAAAATCAACATGACTCAAATAGCTGAATATATTTCAGAAGACTGAAATAAAGAGCAGTACATATGATGCTTTAGCTATCTATTAACTAAAATCAATAGACTTTTACATTAACTTTGTTGCCATACATTGATACCATTTAAACAAATGTTTTTCTTTTGATAGAGTAGTTCATTTCAAATTATGAAAATGTAGAAAATCAGGCTATTAGGACAGTATAAAAGTTTTAAGTACAAACTTTTTTAAAAAACTTTACTTTAGGTAATAACTATTTAATCCTTACCTGGTGGTAGTTGAGAAGCTCGAAATGGTCTTTTAGTGGCAGCCTTGTGTTTAATTCTACCTGCAGACATTTTACGTCTTTGTTTTTTCTTCAACAACAGAAAGATTCATATCAGTTATTCACCGAATGTAAAAATCTGCCAGAAGGATATACAGTCGGCCCTCCTTATCTGTGAGGAATTGGTTCCGGGACCCCTCGTGGATATCAAAATTTGCAGATGCTCAAGTTCCTTATTCAGCCTGTCTCAATCCGGTGGACCTTAGGACCCAGCGGAACCCCAAACGTTATTTAACCTGGCTCAGTGCAGTGGACATTAGGACCTGGCGCCAGAGCTCTGAATGTGCAGTGTTTCTGTTCACGAAAATAATCACGATGGAAAATAAAGTGGAAATAATAAAGCGATCGGAAAGAGGTGAAACGCCATCCGTCATTGGAAAAGCATTAGGCTATGTCGGTCAACGATCGGAACAATTCTAAAGGATAAAGTGAGAAAGGCTCTGCCCTGATGAAAGCTACAATTATTACTAAGCAACGCAGTGGTTTAATTATTGGGTTTTGGGGTTTTGGGTTTTTGATCCTCCACATCAACCCGGCACGATGGAAAGCGCACACAGGAGCGATCTGTCCCGAGTCCCAAGAACTTCCGTTCCCGAGCCCAGCACTGAAACATATCTTCTTAAGTGTTTCATATGCATAGAAAGTTAAAATATATACTATATACTAAGACAAATGTTTGACTAACTAACACTAAATAATACCGGACGTACCTGTTCTAACTTACTTAGTAAGAGAACTTTCGATTTTTTTCAATCCCAATGCATGATAACCCACGCACATCCTCCCGTATACTTTAAACCATCTCTAGATTACTTATAATACCTAATACAATGTAAATGCTATGTAAAATAGGTGTTATACTGTATTGTTTAGGGAATAATGACAAGAAAAAAAAGTCTACATATTCGAACAACAAGTGCTGGAAGAGCACTTCTGGGTTTTCGCAATTCGCGGTTGGTTAAATTCGCGCATGCGGAATCCACGGATAAGGAGGGCCAACTGTATACGTTCCATTCAGAAACTGACAGAGCTGTTCACGTGCAAAGTACTACTTTAATTACATCCAGTAGACACTTTATTAGATACATCTGTACACCAGCTTGTAAATAAATATCTAATCAGCCAATCGTGTAGCAACAACTCAATGCATAAAAGCATGCAGACATAGTCAAGAGATTCGGTTGTTAAGGCCAAAAATCAGAATGGGCAAGAAACATGATTGAAGTGACCTTGACCATGGATGATTGTCGGTGCGAGATGAGGTGGTTTGAGCCTCTCAGAAACCGCTAATCTTCTGAGATTTCCACACACAACAAGTCCTTAGAATTTACAGAGAATGGTGCAAAACACAATAAACATACAGTGAGCAGCAGGTCTGCAGGCAAAAACACCTCATTAACGAGGGAGGTCAGAGGAGAATAGGCAAACTGGTTCAAGCTACAAAAGGGTGATAATCATACCAATGTTCAAGAAGAGAAGGGTGAGCTGCCTCAATGACTACCACCCATTGGCACTCACAATTACTGTGATGAACTGCTTTGAGAGCTTGGTCATGGCTAGAACCAACTCCTGCCTCAGCAAGGACCTGGATCCAGCACAATTGGCTTATCACCACAATAGGTCTACAGCAGATGCAATTTCCCTGGCTCTTGGTACAATAGCAATACCTAGCTCAGGCTGCTGTTTATTGATTATGGCTCAGCACTCAATGTTATCACTAGCACGCTCTGTTCTAATGAACAAACTCCAAAACTCGGGCCTCAGTACCTCCCCCTGCAACATCCTCACCAGGAGACCACAGTCTGTGCAGATCAGAAATAACATCTCCACCTCGCTGAAAATCAACAGTGGTGTGCTTCAAGGATATGTGCTTACTCTCTCTACACCCACAATTGTGTGCGACTAAGCACAACTTGAATTTGCTGCAGACACTACTACTGTTGGCAGAATTTCAGATGGTGACGAGGAGGGTGGATGAATGGTTTTGTGACAACAACCTTGCACTCAATGTCAGTAAGACCAAGGATTAAATGTGGACTTTAGAAAGGGGAAGTCACTACAACATAACATCAATCCTCATAGAGGGATCAGAAGTGGAGAGAGTGAGCAGTTTCAAGTTCCTAGGTGTCAAGATCTCAGAGGATCTAACCTGGTCCCAACGTATCGATACAGTTATAAAACTAGTGACTATACTTCATTAGGGGTTTGAAGAGATTTGGTGTGTCAACAAATACACTCAAAAACTTCTATAGATGTACCATGGAGAGGATTCTGACAGGCTGCATCACTGTCTGGTGTGGGGAGGGGGAGGTGTTGGTTGCTGCTGCAGAGGGTTGTAAATTTAGTCAGCACCATCTTGGGTACTAGCCTACAAAGTAACCAGGACATCTTCAAGGAGCGGTGTTTCAGGAAGGTAACGTCCATTATTAAGGACCTCCATCACCCAGGGCATGCCCTTTTCTCACCGTTGCCATCAGGTAGGAGGTACAGAAGCCTGAAGGCACACACTCAGCGATTCAGAAACAGCTTCTCCCCCTCTGCTATCTGAGTCCTAAATGGACATTTAACCCATGAACACTACTTCACTTTTTTAATATGTACAATGTCCTGTGTATGTTACTAAAAAGGGCTTCTTTGGTTTGTTACGAGTAGGAATGCTTCTTTGTCTGTTAAAAGTTTCTCTCGCCGTTGTTTCGCTTTAGAATGGCTGATATGGTAATTGTATTCATTTGTTAATCAATGGGGAATGTTATTGTGTTTTGTGAGGCTGGGAACTTGGGGGAGGGGTTGCGCGGGCTTGGGGTGTGAGGAGAGTCCGGAGGGAGACGCCGAGGAAGGAGGACGTGCGCTCGGACGACCACCGGGGAGTCCGAAGTGGGAGTTTCGGGAGGACAACCACCGAGGAGTCGAATGGTTCACTGGATGAGCTCCACCGACTGCACTAAACTGACTGAACTTTGATAAGTTGGCACCTTTTGTTTTTTTCTTATATATATATATATATATATATTGTATTGCCTAATACTCTTTTAATTTTAGTAAACTCTTTAAAGTGTATTTCATAACGGTATTTGTTGTGGGTTTGATACTGTTGGCGGGCGCGAGGCATAAACGCGATTCTCACAGCACCTGTGTGTACGGGAGGTGGGTTGGTGTGTGGCTGGATCTCTTTTTCCCCTAGACATATACCAGCCTGTTGGGTAAGTGTTACAAATATATATTATTTGTTTTTTGTATGATTTTTATTCTATTCAATATACGTATACTGTAATTGATTTATTTATTGTTATTATTTTTTCTTCTGTATTATATATTGCATTGAACTGCTGCTAAATTAACAAATTTCACAACATGTGCCAGTGATAATAAGCCTGATTCTGATCATATCTCTGAAGATCTATCCTGAATTCATTAATTATAAATACTTTGAAATGTTCTGTGCATCAGCCTCCTTTACCTGCGAAATCTTCTTTATCCTGGCTTGATTGCGATCAGAAGGAACCGTTGGCAAACTTTCATCCTCTATCCTGAAAGCATCCTGATGATACCTTGATGTTGACCTAGGAAACAGATGATAGTACACAAAATAAAATAAAATGATGTATAGACAGTCAGTGGTAAGATGCAAGATTTTTCACACTAGTAAAGAGAGAAATGACAGATAAATTCACCTTGTTGTCTGACAGTTATCTATATAAACATGTAACCGGACACATTCAATCCTGTGTCTGGTCTAACTTTACTGATATGCATACATCAGTCAAGCATTCTTTTGCTGTTGATTTTGTTCAATGTTATTATTATTTCTGAGTCTTGATATCACAAACTTTATTACAGAGTCCTGCATATTCCCAACTACAGATGTTAGGCTAACAGGTTGGTGTTTCCGAGTTTTCTCTCTTCCCATCTATAAGTCTATTTTGCCATTTCTATCACTTCCCATTTAGGTATCTCACTGTATTCTTCTTCTGATGTACACAAAATCTCAAGCACTTAGGAAACGGAATAAAATCAGTTCTTCTACACTCTACCATGGTTCCCAGTATATTTTTCATAACTGATTTTGATTGCAGAAAACATACAGCACCTTCAAATAAAAAAAAATAAATCTGCTTCCTGGTCCAGTAACAATATTTATCTAAGGACTATCATGTATACCAAATCAGGCATTCACTATAAACATGTCCTCAGATTTATACTTGAATTCCAACAAGCCTATTTAAAAGAAAACTTTGTTGTAAAAAATATACACCCAATTATACAATACTACAACTACTGCAGGGTTACAGTTAGATCATTTGAGCAAATTAAGATGTTACATGCTGGTATAAATAAATATTGTACATTAAGACTCAGTTTGATGGTATATGTTTGAAATGGAGGGGCCACTACACTGGATCGAAAAAAGCTGTCGAATGCTGCAAACTCAGCCAGCTCCATCATGTGCCACTCACCTCCCCAGCATCGAGGACATCTTCAAAACATGATGCCTCAAAAAGGAGACATCCATCTTTAAGGATCCCCGTCACCCAGGACATGCCCTCTTCTCATTGCTACTATCCAGGTGGTGGTACAGGAGCCTAAAGACACACACTCAACGCTTCAGGAACAGTTCCCTCTCTTCCACCGTCAAATTAATTTGAATTTATTTGATTTAATGTTGTAAATTAACACACTACTATTTTATACACTTATTCTAACACTTCTTTTAAAATGATTATCAATTTAGCTTTGGATGCTGAGAAAAGTTAGAACCAGGAATTATTCATTTGTTACTGACCCATCTGTTGAGGTGCTCTCAAAGTGAACGTGAGTATTATCCTTTGGATGAGATGCCACGTTTTCTGTATTCTGGAAAACAGAGAGGTTACCATACCATTTGAGCTTCTGTTTTTTTTAAAAATACAATCTTCACTAACGACATGCTTCTTTCAAAGTGGTCCAGGTAGACACACACATTTTTGCCAATAAGCTTTTCATTACTAGTCTCTCAGGATGGAAGCAAAACTTTTAATCAGTACAACTAAAAATTAATGATGATACAATTAAAGGTAAAAATGACAGAATTTCAGGTTTGTTTAAGGTTTAATGATAAATATACCGCTAGGATTGGTATAAATTTGTAAAGACATAAACCAAGCACCCTAAGCTGTCAATCCTAAGAAGCTGTACTGGAAGATATACATATTCGGATGGCTGACATTGGTTGCAACTTGTCCAGATTAAAGAATATTTATCCTTGAACTGAATTCTCACTGAGTCATTATCTTTAGAAATGGCATAAAGGGGATAAAATTAATTTGTCCAATTCAAATTGTTATACTGGAACATAACTGTCAATATTTGAAAATTAAATATCAAGTTCAGAACCAGCAACTGCTTTATCAATGGCCAAAAACTGAAAATAAAAGTACAACATATAATTTCAGCCAATGATAGTGCTTCCTCAGATAGAGAAATTTACTCTTATTCTGTTTAATGTCCTTTGGCCACTTCCTCAAAGAAGCTTATCCAATTTACTTTTAAACTGAGTTACAGATTGTACAAGAGAAACTTTTTATCTTGCCTTTAAATGGCTGATCTCTAATATTAAAACCTTTTATTCTTGAATTCTTAACCATTGTTGCTTCTACTTTATTTTCAACTAACATCTCAAGCAGATTGCCTATTATATTGTATTCAAGGAATAAAAGTGCAACATATAGTTTCAGCCAATGATAGATTTTAATTTCCCAAATACATTCTTGATTGGCATCTCCCTAGAGCAAGGGGTTTAGAAGGGGTGGAGTTTGTTAGGTGTGTTCAGGAAGGTTTCTTGACTCAGTATGTAGATTAGCCTACAAGAGGAGGGGCTGCACTTGATTTGGTATTGGGAAATGAACTTGGTCAGGTGACAGACCTCTCAGTGGGAGAGCATTTTGGAGATAGTGATCATAATTCTATCTCCTTTACGATAGCATTGGAGAGAGATAGGAACAGACAAGTTAGAAAAGCGTTTAATTGGAGTAAGGGGAATTATGAGGCTATCAGGCAGGAAATTGGAAGTTTAAATTGGAAACAGATGTTCTCAGGGAAAAGTATAGAAGAAATGTGGCAAATGTTCAGGGGATATTTGTGTGAAGTTCTGTATAGGTACGTTCAAATGAGACAGGAAAGTTATGGTAGGGTACAGGAACCGTGGTGCACAAAGGCTATAATAAATCTAGTCAAGAAGAAAAGAAAAGCTTACAAAAGTTTCAGAGAGCTAGGTAATGTTAGAGATCTAGAAAATTGTAAGACTAATAGGAAGGAGTTTAAGAAGGAAATTAGGAGAGCCAGAAGGGGCCATGAGAAGGCCTTGGCGGGCAGGATTAAAGAAAACCCCAAGGCATTCTACAAGTACGTGAAGAATAAGAGGATAAGACGTGAAAGAATAGGACCTATCAAGTGTGACAGTGGGGAAGTGTGTATGGAACCGGAGGAAATAGCAGAGGTACTTAATGAATACTTTGCTTCAGTATTCACTGTTGAAAAGGATCTTGGTGATTGTAGTGATGGCTTTCAGCAGACTGAAAAGCTTGAGCATGCAGATATTAAGACAGAGGATGTGCTGGAACTTTTGGAAAGCATCAAGTTGGATAAGTCGCCGGGACCGGATGAGATGTACCCCAGTCTACTGTGGGAGGTGAGGGAGGAGATTGCTGAGCCTCTGGTGATGATCTCTGCATCATCAATGGGGACAGGAGAGGTTCCAAAGGATTGGAGGGTTGCGAATGTTGTTCCTTTATTCAAGAAAGGAAGCAGAGATAGTTCAGGAAATATAGACCAGTGAGTCTTACTTCAGTGGTTGGTAAGTTGATGGAGAAGATTCTGAGAGGCAGGATTTATGAACATTTGGAGAGGTATAATTTGGAATAGTGAGCATGGCTTTGTTGAGGGTAGGTCGTGCCTTACGAACCTGATTGAATTTTTTGAGGATGTGACTAAACACTTGATGAACAAAGAGCAGTAGATATAGTGTATATGGATTTCAGCAAGGCATTTGATAAGGTACACCAGGCAAGGCTTATTGAGAAAGAAAGAAGGCATGGGATCCAAGGAGACTTTGCTTTGTGGATGCAGAACTCGCTTGTCCACAGAAGGCAAAGAGTGGTTGTAGACGGGTCATATTCTGCATAGAGGTCGGTCACCAGTGGAGTGCCTCAGGGATCTGTTCTAGGACCCTTACTCATTGTGATTTTTATAAATGATCTGAATGAGGAAGTGGAGGGATGTGTTAGTAAGTTTGCTGATGACACAAAGGTTGGAGGTGTTGTGGATAGCTGTCAGAGGTTACAGCGGGACATTGATAGGATGCAAAACTGGGCTGAGAAGTGACAGATGGAGTTCAACCCAGGTAAGTGTGAAGTGGTTCATTTTGGTAGGTCAAATATGATGGCAGAATATAGTATTAATGGTAAGTCTCTTGGCAGTGTGGAGGATCAGAGGGATCTTGGGGTCTGAGTCCATAGGACACTCAAAGCTGCTGTGCAGGTGAACTCTGTGGTTAAGAAGGCGTATGGTGAATTGGCCTTCATCAATTGTGGAATTGAATTTAGGAGCCGTGAGGTAATGTTGCATTGATTGTGTGGATAGTCAGAGGCTTTTTCCCAGGGCTGAAATGGTTGCCACAAGAAGGAACAGGTTTAAGGTGCTGGGGAGTAGGTACAGAGGAGATGTCAGTGGTAAGTTTTTTTTTTACTCAGAGAGTAGTGAGTGCGTGGAATTGGCTGCCAGCAACAGTGGTGGAGGCGGATACGATAAGGTCTTTTAAGAGACTTTTGGATAGGTACATGGAGCTTAGAAAAATTGAGGGCTAAGGGTAAGCCTAGTAACTTTTAAGGTAGCATCATGTTCAGCACAACTTTGTGGGCCGAAGGGCCTGTATTGCGCCGTAGGTTTCCTATGTTTTTTTCTATGTTTTATCTCTTACATAACAACTTATCAACACCCCTTGAAACCCCTGATAGAAATTGATGTTCTTTTCTTCACAAAATATAACTAAAACACCACTGACCACCTTTCATCAGCTAGTGCCTTTTCCATGAACTCTTGAAGTTCATCCATTAGCAGCAGAAAGTAACTGATCTATTATTTTATCTAATTTGTATGCCTCAATCAGTGGTTAATAATTTTCACCCTCCCGTCTTTGGAAACATTTTCATATTTAAAGTAATTTCAGGAATATTATGGTTAGTGATCTTATTATCAATTTTGTCTAAATAAACTTGGACAATAATCGGTGCAATACTGGAGGAAGAGGTGCTATGTGAGTGAGATTTGATCTACCTGCTTAAAAGTAGAAACAAAAGATACTTTGAAAATATCTTCAAGAGGACAATAGAGATACCCTGAAATTGAATTCCTCTGATCATTCCTCAGTCAACGTCACTTAAATTTATTATTCAACCACAATCTCAGTGCTGATCTCACCGCTGTACAAGAAACTTGCCATGTAAACTCTTGAACTCTTCTCCCCCCACCCCCACCATCACCTTAGTGCTATCCTTCTTAGCATTTAACATTTCCATTCTGAAACAAAGACCGTTGAAGGGTCTTGGCCTGAAACGTTGACTGTTTAATTCCTTCTTTACCTGCCACCTGACCTACTGAGTTCCTCCAGAACTTTGTGTGTTGTTCAGGATTTCCAGCCACTGTAGACTCCCTTATGCTTCTGACTATCTAGATTACCTATGCTTCACCATTTTACATTGGAAAGTGATTTACTATTGTCCCATGTACTGAGATACAATGCAGCACTTGTACTTCAGTGCCATACCAACACGTCATTCCATTCAGACCGCATACTTCAGTCAGGTCTTCCCTTCAGCCTCTGACAGTACAAAAAAAAAGTCATTATAGCTGATCTCTTTAATCCAGACAACATCCTGGTGAACTCATTTGTACCCTGTTCAAAGCCTCTACCTCTTTCTTGTAATGAGGCAAGCAGAACTGCACACAATTCTCCAAATTCTAGCACACCAGCTGCAAAATGACTTCACCACTTTTACACTGAACACCACTGCCTATGAAGGCAAATATGTTGTGCCTGCTTTATCACCTTCTTACAATAGGTGCCACTTTCAGGGAGCTATGGACGTACTCCAAAATGCCTCTGTATACCAATGCTGTTAGGAATCCTCCCAGAAACTCTATACCTTCATCTTACATGCAAACTCCCTAAGTGTAGCACCTCACACAGGTCCAGATGAAGCTCCACCCATCATTTCTCTGGCAACATTCCTGATTGGTTAGATCCTGCTGTATCATTTGACAACCTTCCTCATTGTCCATAACTGGAGCACAGATGTACTGTACATGCTTTCATGTTTCCTAGCATGATATCTCATTGTTTAGTAGGCCTCCACGTTACCATTTTTTACTTCTACTCAAATCTTCCTCGACTACTTATATCCTAAATTCCAACCTGTGTCATTTTATTAGTTAGAATCTATCAACCTGTTCATTTCTCTATGTACAAAATTCTCCCTGTTTCTGCCACTCTTTCATGATTCACAATCCACTGTCAATATCTTAATCAGCTTAATCTGAGAACGTAAGCAAAGTTTTCTGAACAGGCACAGGACAGTATCAGAAGTTATAAAACGTACATATCATTTATTGAAAACTGACACCTTGCTACCTGATTGGCTTTCAATCGTAAAGCTTCTATATCATCATCATTTTGTGGTGAGACTTTCGACATTTGCCGTTGACGGCGTAAAACTGTGTATTCATGAGTGCTTAGTCGTTTCCACACTGTCAGAGAAAGAACATATCCAAGTTATGTGCCACCTGCAAATTCTACATTGAATCTCTAACAATGTCTTGCAAAATGAGTATTACTATTAAATTCATTTTGGAAATTAGTGGTGGGCTTTGGACATAAATGGAATTCAAATTTAGAAGTAAACTTTACTAAGATAGCAAACTGAAAAATACATGTAAAAATATTTTAAAAGCTTTTGATACTTTAGAAAGAAAATCAAAATGTATTTTTTAATGCTGAACACTTAGAACCTACTTGTATCAAGAAAACATTGAGGTTTTATCTGATAAACTCTAAAATGTTCATTTTTGCTACTATCAGTGGTTTTGGATGCATGTACTGTTTTTGCAATTATTCTTAAAGCCTGCTTCTGAATTGCTTTCATATAAAAATGCAATTAGGTGGAATATTACCAAGATATTTTCCAGGTATATGCTTATGGCTGGAGAATTGGCACACATGCATGCGGTATATCTTGAAAAACAAAAAGGCAACTCTGGCCATAATTTAATGGATAGAAACACAGGCAAAACATGTGAGCCATCAGTAAATCAGAAACACAGAAGAGATTCTGCAAGTGCTTGAACAACGCAGACAAATGCTGGAGGAAGTCAGCAGGCCAGGCAGCATCTTGGACTGGAATAGACAGTTGATGTTTCAGGCTGAGACCCTTCAACAGGATTAGATGTGGGGGGTGGGAAGAAGCCAGAATAAGGTGGTGGGGGATGATAGGTGAAACAAGGGGAGGGAGAGAGTAAATGGGATGGGGAAGGGTAATGATAGATGAAGAGGTGGGAGGTGATACATGGAAGAGGTAAAGGCAAATGGAGTCTGATCGGAGAAGGCAGTGGACCATAGGAGAATGGAAAGGAGGAAGGGCACCAGAGGGAGGTAATGGGCAGGTGAGGAGAAAAGAAGGGGCAATGGGGAGCCAGATTGGAGAATGGAAGAGGGATGGGAGAGCAGGAAAAATTACCATAGGTTAGAGAAATTAATGCCCATGTAATCAGGTCGGATCCAACAACCTTTCTGGAGTAAAACTTGTATTTCTATAATTACCACAGCTACTGCATTCTAGAATTATTCAATTGTCTTCAAGTTATAACCCAAGGCTGTAAAAGATTGTACAAAAAACATCCGATTTTCCATATCCATCACATCATTCTGCCCAACTTCTGCCCTCTTCAACATGATCCGAGCACTAGGCACATCTTTACCTCTCCCAATTTGCCATTTTCTGGAGGGATCGCTCTCTACATGACTCCCTGGGACACTTGCTCCTCCCCACTCATCTTCTTCCTGGCACTTACCCCTGCAAGCATGACCAGTTCTACACTTGCCCCTACATCTCCTCCCTCACCTCCATTTAGGCTCCCAAACAGTCCTTCCAAGTGAGGCGACATTTCACCTGCAAATCTGTCAGGGTCACCTACTGTATCTGGTGCTCCTGGTGACGCTCCCTCTACATTGGTGAGAGTCGATGTAGACTGGGTGGCCACTCGATGAGCACTTTTGCTCCATCTGTCAAAAAAGATGGGATTTCCCCGCGGGCACACATTTCAATTTGACTTCCCATTCCCATTCTGACATGTCAGACCATGGCCTCGCATACGGTCATGAGGCCACTCTCAGACTGGAGAAGCAACAACTCATATTCCTTCTGGGTAGCCTCACCAGATGGCTATGGAGGACAAGTCGGTGGATACATCTAAAGTGTAATTTTGATGGTTCTCAATTAGTCGGAGCGTCAAAGGTTATGGGGAGAAAGCAAGAAAATGGGGTTGAGATGGAAAATAAATCAGAGATGATACAAAAGCAAGCAGACTCATTAGCTGAATGGCCTAATTCTGCTTCTGTGTCTTATTGTCTTCAATTACTATATTTTGATTTCTATAATACATTAATTTCTTTATCTGAAAAAAATTCAATCTCAGAATGTCCACTTTCCTAATAATGAATTGGCTTTGCAATCTGAATACAACCAAGAGCCACAGAACCATGAGACCTAAGTGATCTGATGGTGAATTGAACATGTATGAGAAGAGCAAAGGTCATTTCTATTTACCTTCATTTCTACATTCTTTGAATCTGTTCCAAAATTTGAACCTGTCCCGTCAGAATCAGGAATGATTAAATGTGTTTGTTATTATTGTTAACTATTATCAATATTCTTCAGAGATTTCCTGGTGTCAGCGGTCACATAACCAGGACCTATGATATGCACCAGCTGCTCATATGACCTTCCATCACCTGCTCCCATGGCTTCATGTCACCCTGATCTTGGGGGGTGGGGGGGGGGGCGCACTAAGCAGGTGCTACACCTTGACCAAGGATGACCTGTAGACTAGCAGAGGCAAGGAGTGCCTTACACCTCCTTTGGTAGAGATGATTCTCCACCCTGCCATTCATCTAGAATAGTAATCCAATGAAATATTACATTTATGCTGCCCTCTGGGTGAGATTAACCAAGTATTTTCAATTATTTCATGAAAATAAATGTAAAGTAATGCAAGGTTTGAGGTCTGCACCCTTAAAGCAGAACAGAAGTGGCAAAACTAAAACTATGGAGCAGTACCCTGCTGCTGATAATTAAAAGGAACAGTCCAGGAAATCCAAATTTCTATTTAAAAAATTGAGTTCTCTATCGGAAAAGTAGGATTAGTCTGTACGACTGTGGTAAATACTGTATGTTAAGCCTATTTTATCATCTGTCATATTTCCTATGATCTGTCAAAGTAGATACTTTCCATAGTAGAGAACTGATCAAGTTCAACTTTTAAACAATCATCTGCTTGTAACACAATCTTTAAGACATAATTTAAAGAGTCTTAATTTCTTTAAATAAAAAACAGTATACTAGCGGTGAATCTTACTGACATTAAAACTGGAGCAGACATTTTGTACATTACTTACTGAGATAGAAGTGGAAGAACAGAAGCAGGCACAAAAGTATCAGTGCAGTCAGACTTAGTCCAATAGTGACCACAGCGAGAACAAGAATGGTAGTTATGTTTGTATGAACCGAAAAGTATGGCAGAAATACAAGCCAGGTATTTGCATCATTTACCACTGTTGGAATAAAGAGTACAAGTTTAAACTTGATTTAAGTTCCACCAGTTCTTTCCCAGTCTACCCTTTTTTTAAAGGTTCGAGATATAATTCTGAAGATTCAGAGCAACAGAACCTCAGTTGACAATCAGCCTGCCTGATGCCATAAAAGGACTTAAACTGGATAAAAGCCCTTATTGTTTCTTTTGTGAATTGCGCTTGGCATAAAACTATCAAACTTAATCTGCAATGCACGTCCTTTTATCCACATTTCTACAAGCATAACTGAAGATTTCAAACTTTTTGCAAGCTCAATGACTTCCTGATTTTGAAAAGCTACCTAAAGTGATAAAATAATTCTATCAGAGCAATAAAATCAGTGGGACTTACAAAATGTTCAAAGAAAGTAAATACACTAACATGGTATAAGCTTTTTAGTCACTCTGGGGGTGGGGTGTATACTGTAGACACTAATATGCAATAATATTTCAGTCACTGTGGGGGGTGTACACTATATGCAGGAGGGGTGTGGGACAGGTGGCAGTGCAGGAGTGCTGGGGCAGGGGTGACATGGGTGCAGACGTACCCGGCCCTGAGACACCAGGCAAGGTCACTTGATTCCAAACAATTGGTTTATTGATCATTACAGAATGTTTCCCTCATGCTTCCTGCTCTCTCCCCTCTCCTTTTCCCAATCAGGATTCCCCTCTTCCTGTTCCCTTCCCACTCTGTCCACAACAGGGACTCATGTCAGAATCAGGTTTATCACCATTCACATACGTCATGAATTTGTTATTTTTGTGGCAGCAGTACAGTGCAATATATAAGCTTACTACAGTACCATGCAAAAGTCTCAGACACCCCACCTACACATAGGTGCCTAAGACTTTCGCACTGTACTGTATGTAGTAAGTATATCTCTCTATCTTGCTACCTATATAATTAAATTACGTAAGTAGTGTAAAAAGTGAGGAAGGGTTCTTGGATTCATTGTTCGTTCAGAAATATTATAACGAAGGGAAAAAAACTGAAACATTGAGTGTGTATCAGTGAGGACAAAATAACCCACTGCCATTGTTTATTAGTTGAGGCTAACATTAGACTCTGGGATTGTACAAGACTACTGTGGAAGAAACAACACAAACTGTCAGGTTTGACTTCTGGTCACTGTGCTGTGGATCCATAAGATTTGGACACGAGTCACTGCTTTGAGTGGGTTAACGGACTAGGAGGGCCGAGATGGCCTGTTTCCATGCTGTGATTGTTATATGGTTATATGGTGTATCTTCAGAGTGCTGTACCACCTCCTTGATGGTAGCAATGAAAAGAAGGCACGTCCTGGGTGATGGCAGTCCTTATGATGGATGCTGCCTTCTTGAGGAACCTATAAAGATCCCACAGCTTGAACTTCTTCTCTTTTGACATCTACAGGCAACCTTGCATTTGGGTTACAAGCCACTTAGGTTACAGAAATTCACTTACAGATTTCACAAATCAGTATCCAAAAATTTTGAGATACAGAATAAGTTTTGCTCATACAGAAGTTATGTCAGGAAAAATACAAATGTTTAAAAGAAACAAAAGAATATTGTCAGTTTTTATTCACACAAAAGAGTGAGGGAATAACATTTGGTATAATGTCAATTGCATTTAAAGTTATTGCCGAGTTCCTCCAGTCAGCTGACACAGGAACACACAGGTCAGAGTGCAGTGCTGCCAAGCTCAGCACCTGCAAAGCATTGTGGGAAGATGCAGTACCATGGTCAGCTCCTTAAAGTACGTATTCCCAAAGCCTTTACTGCACTTCCACTAAGTCACAATGTTTGAACCCATTACCTCCCCACAATCTGCTTCTATTTCTTCCATGATCCCCAATCCTTGAATTTCATCCATTTCCCATAGCCTCATTTGTTGAACCCTTTCCAAATCCCCAAGGGAAAATGTGCCTCACAGAGGAACACAGCACCATGAAACACCTCTTGTCATCTTCGCATCCTTGGACTGCAGAGAGTGTAGCAACGGAGAGATTGGTCTGTGGCTGTTAACCCACTCAAAGCAGTGACTCGTGTCCAAATCTTATGGATCCACAGCACAGTGACCAGAAGTCAAACCTGACAATTTGTGTTGTTTCTTCCACAGTAGTCTTGTACAATCCCAGAGTCTAATGTTAGCCTCAACTAATAAACAATGGCAGTGGGTTATTTTGTCCTCACTGATAAAATGGCTCAATGCAAGAGAAAGTATTGTGTAAGTGTACGTCTCCACTTGTAACATGGGATTCAGAGAAATTACAGCACAGTAAAGGCTCTTCAGAGTAAAGGCCATTTAACCACAACCTGACCCTTCCCTCCATCAATCATCCACGTGCCCATCTAAGTGTTGTTTAAATGCCCCTATTGTACCTGCATCTACCACTACCCCTTGATAGGGAAATTGAAATCATCTCTGGAGAATTAGCTAAAACAAGCCAATGGAACTGCAATGTCTTTATACAGGATCTTGGGCTCCTACCAAAAGGAGGCAAAAACATCAGACATCTCTATTCATAAACATAATTGTGTGAGCACACAAGAAAAAGATTCAAAATAGAAGCGACTCCTGAAACAATCCTCACATCATTCAGTCATTTAAAACAGGTAGCAAAATAACTTGCGTTGTACAAAGCACCCGGGACATAACATTACCAAATTAAAATTTAGCAAATAAACTTACATCCAAATTCTGGGCTGCTTCGAAGCAGTTTTGGATTGATAAAGAATCCAACAAAGACAAAGCCTGATATGGTGATGATTACCAGATTACCAAGGACAGCAGAGATAACACAGCCCAGGAAGTACCTACATGAGAAAGCAAGTTAAAAACGTCAAGTTAATGAGTATTAAAGCATGTGCACTGTAAAGACTTCAGTGACCTGAACTGTTAAAATTCTACTGATTTTCTGCCGTCAAAGCCTATTGAACAGATGTGGTGCAGAAGGGATGGCTGAGCAATTTCAGCAAAGATTAAGAAAATATGAACTTTTTCTTCAATATCTCTGAATAAACAGTCAACCAAGTCCCAATGAAGGGTATCAACCTGAAATGTTTACTGCTTATTTTTCACCATGATGCTGCCTGACCTGATAAGTTCCTCCAGCATTTTGCGTGTGCTACACCTTGATGCAACAACAGCTCTCCATTTACACCAATCCTGCAATACTCTCACTTTTTATTCTCCTCATATTCTCACCAAGTCCCTGGATCACATCTCTTACTTGCACATTAGGGGCAATTTACAGCAGCTCATTAACCCATCTTTGGGATTTGGGAGGAAATGGAAACACCTCTCTTAGCTTTTGGTAATGTAGTGAGGTCCACCTGACGCAACCAGCATGGCAGCCAATCTGATAACCTTCGAGTAGCTGGTGAATATTCTCCAAAACCCTCCGTCGCAGTACAGGAGAGCCGCCAGATTATCTGAATGCATCACGGCTTGGCTTTGATTGCAGAAACAGCAGAGAGTTGTGTTCACGGCTCAGCACATCACGGGAATCGGCCTCATCTCTATGAACTCTGTCTATACTTCTTGCTGCCTCTGTAAAGCAGCCAGCATAATCAAAGACCCCACCCACCCCAGTCATTCTTTCTTCTCCGCTCTCCCACTGGGCTGAAGATGCACAAGTCTGAAAGCAACTACAACAGGCTCAAGGTGGCTTCTATCCTGCTGCTATAAGACTGCTCCTCTGTAAAATAAAATGGACTCTTGGCTTTGCAGTCTTCATTATGATACTGCACTATACAGCTTACCTGCACTGTACTTTCTCTGTACCGGTTTTATGCTGTATCATCATATTGTATAACCTTGTTCTACTTCAAAGGATTTGACTGTATGAGCAGTATGCAAGACGAGCTTTCCTTTATATCTTGGTACATAACAATAATAAACCAGTAACCAAAATCTGGAAACTGGAGCAAATGCTGAGATGGGATGACCTTAATCAGGGAAAGCAAAATAATATTGAACTGAAAAACGAAATGTTGTGCTTGTCCCACAATCAAACAGGAGGTTAAATATCCTCATCTAGTGGTACCTGCAAAACTGATCTCAAAAGCAAAGAGGCATTCATTTTCCAGCTCGGATTTCCAATATTCAAAGCATTCAGTGAACAGTACATTCCGTCAATTTCTTTCTACATAATATTTCTGTGCACCCTCACAAAAAACATGGCTTTTAAATGTCAAGATGCAAAGTACAGTTACACAATTTTTGAACATACTTTGGAGATATATATTTGGTACACAATGCTCCCAAACGTGAGAAAAACTGACAGCAGTGAGTCCAGTAACACCAGTTTAAATCATCTGCACCTTATTGAATGAAAACCTTGACAGATGTACTGAAATAAAGTACTTCGTAAGTTAGCACTTGGAATTAGGCAAAACCATCGATACAACCACACCACTTAATACTGCATATCAGGACCATTATATCATACCTCCAATCAACAGTACATACGAGACTTACATTCACAGTGATGGTCAGGGTCTGGTTGAAAATTTAAGTACTTCAGTTTGGTTTGTGTTTGAACTGGTTCTGATTGGGCCAAGTTTCAACTTAATGATGTTAAAACCAGACCCGACCGCAGCCTCTAGTCAGGACCATGTGACTATACAATTTAACTGTGTCATAACTGTTTAATTCAATTTTTGTTCCACTCAAAAATATTAGGAAATAGCTATGTGTATTTTTTCTTATTGACAAGCATACAAAAATCTGACTTACCGGTAATTTCTGCTTCCTACACAATTGTTGAGCAACTTACAATGATGATCAAAATTAAATACACACTTGTTGCATTTAGTGCAGTGCTTGGAACTTTTAGCCCTGTGAATCAGATATACAAAAAAAATCTATAATGATCCATCATCCTAAAATTATAATAAGTATGAAAAAGTAGGAACTATTATACTTTTCCCACAGAGGAATAACTGTAGGGTCCTAGTGTGCTTCTGATTTGGTCAAAATACAAATAAATTACACTAACACTGCAGTGCAAATAGCCTACAAATTGTAGAGCATTCTAAAACAGCATCTGTAGGGAAACTACATGGCGGGAAGTTGTAACAGATGAACAGTCAAAGTCTGAAGGAGAGCACAGATCAGAATATTCATTGGGGAGGGTCCAGAGGAGGTTCACAAGAATGATCCTGGGAGTGGAAGGGTTAATGAAGAGGTCTTTGATGGCTCTGGGCCTGTACTCACTCGAGTGTAGAAGAATGAGGAGGAATCTCGTTCAAATATTGAAAGGCCGAAATAGAGTGGGCATGGAGAGGATGTTTCCAGTAGCGGGGAAGTCTAGCCTCAGAATAGAAGGACTCCATTTTGAACAAAGATGAGAAGGAACTTTTTTTTTTAGCCAGAGAGTGGTGAATCTGTGGAATTCATTGCCATGGACAGCTATGGAGGCCAAATAATATTTAAATCAGAGGTTGACAAGTTCTTGATTAGTAAGGGTGTCAAAGTTTATGGGGAGCTGGCAGGAAAATGGAGTTGAGCAGGATAATAAATCAGCCATGATGGATGGAAGAGCAGACTTGATGGGCCAAATGGCCTAATTGTGCTCCAATGTATTATGTTCAATAGATAATGCAGTACCGTGCTGTTTTACTCTGAATGTTCTGAATATCATACTTCCTAAAACCTTACTTAGTATTTGCATCTCTTTCTTCAATATCAAAAGTAACTGTGGAGCACTGTCGCAGAAAAACAGCCTCATCATCAAGGACCCCCACCACCCAGCACAAGCTCTCTTCTCGCTGCTGCCAGCAGGAAGGTGGAGGAGCCTCAGGGCCACATCACCAGGTTCAGGTACAGTTATTATCTCTCAACTGTCAGGCTCTGGAACCAGAGGGGATAACTTCACTCGTACCATCACTGAACTCTTCCCACAAACTATGATCACTTTCAAACACTCTTTCATCTCATGTTCTCGACATTTATTGCTTATTTATTACATTTCTTTTCTCTTTCATATTTGCACAGTTTGTTGCCTTTTGCATGAAGGTTGTTTGACTGTCCTATTGGATGCAATCTTTCATTGATTCTATTGTGTTTCTTGCATTTACTTTGTATACAGGAAAGACAATGAGTCTCAGGGTTGTATATGGTGACATATGCACTTTGATAATAAATTTACTTTGAACTTTGAAACAGTAGTGCAGTGAACTTAAAGAAATAAGTTCTTTGTTGTAAGTATTTTCAATCAATTTTACAATTCTAATGCAATAATTTGCAGTTACTATAAAGGTATCAAATAATTACTGGTTGGAGGCCAAAACTGTTAATATTACTGGTATAGACATAAAGAAATCAGTTTAGACTATCTTAAATCTGCATTGAATAATATACATAATTTTGTATTATTCTAATGGCTTATGACATCATAGGTCTACAAAGACATAAGGTCAGAGGTTAGGTATGAGGCTTTTCAAACCTGATCTGATCAGCTTTGCCACATGTACATTGACACATCGAAACATACAGTAAAACACAGTGTTTTGTCTCAGTGGCCTACACCGTCAATGACCAGCACAGTCAGAACAATTCCAGCACATGTTCTGGGGGCAGCCCACAAGTACCACCATGCTCCTGGCACAAACGTAGCACACTCACAATTTTATAAATCTAGTCCATATTTTTTGAAATATGTACCTGGAGGGAAGCCATGCAGTCAGAGAGAGAGCATACAAACACCTTACAGACAGTGTTGGGAATTGAACCTCATCTCACAGCTACTGCTATTAAGTGGTACTCCAACTGCCACACTACCATTGATCAAATGAGCCTCGCCGATCCTCTACTTTGTACATTTTTCAGTTCTAAGCAACAGAAGCATTACTCTGTCTGGTACTTACACATGAACTTTACAATGCCGGCAGTAACGATTCCGGATACAAGTTTTACGTGTTTTGCGGTTGAACACCGGGGGTAATTTTTTATATCCCTTGTCCCGAACGCTATCCTCTGCTGGGTCGATGGTGGCTGAAATCACGTAAAAAGCTAAATGCCAAGTAAAAACAACACCAAGCCACTAAAACCGGTTAAGGTTAAAATGTTCTGAATACTATGGATGAAATTTTCTAACTCTTTGCTTATCAGTTTTAAAACACTGAAATAAAATTAGACATGACCAAGCCAAATAACAACTACTTATAATTTAAAAGCTGGAAGTACTAAATACAGTAGTTTTATACACACATTAATACACACAAGTCAGCTATTCCAGCTTTGATCCAAGTTAAATGTCTTGCATTATTGGTGTTAAGCTGGTCAAACCATCATCCAAGTAAAATAACTTAATCAATTTGATTCATGCTAAAATTTCTTGGGATTGTAAAAGTGAATAGTTCCAAAATATGTGCATGAATATTGAAAACATAAAATTGTAAGTACTTCTAAGGTGGTAAAATCATTAGGCTGCTTGTATTAAACCCTGTTCTACTAGGCTTGTTGTGTGTGTGTGTGTCCCAATGTTTGTTTACTGTTATATTATTTAATGTAGTTTCCCCCCAACCTATGTCGCATGTTTTGTAGTGTATTCAGATTTAAAGCTTAGATTTAATATTGAATCAAATCACTGATAATACTTCTTTTTAAACTGGTAATACTGACAATTCTTCCTTAACTATTCTATCATTAGTTCATGCTTTTCCCATTAAACAAAAATAATCCCTCATGGGTTTTTCAACCTAAAGATTCTCATAATTCATAAATTTGTCCTGCATGTCTTTGCAGCTCAGTCACTTTGCCCATCCACATGCAAATGAAGGTGCACCATAATTATAACTGCTGCTGCAGATAAGGAGGGGTTGAATTTAGATCAGCCTGAAGGGGTTAAAGATAAGTATGGCTGTGGTTCAGAAATTGCTGATATGTTTCACAACACTCACACCAGTGGGAAAAAGTAAAAAGACCTACAAGTATCTGGGAGTACAGTTAGACGAGAAGCTAGACTGGACTGCCAACACAGATGCCTTGTGCAGGAAGGCACAGAGTCGACTGTACTTCCTTAGAAGGTTGGCGTCATTCAATGTCTGTAGTGAGATGCTGAAGATGTTCTATAGGTCAGTTGTGGAGAGCGCCCTCTTCTTTGTGGTGGCGTGTTGGGGAGGCAGCATTAAGAAGAGGGACGCCTCACATCTTAATAAGCTGGTAAGGAAGGCGGGCTCTGTCGTGGGCAAAGTACTGGAGAGTATAACATCGGTAGCTGAGCGAAGGGCGCTGAGTAGGCTACGGTCAATTATGGAAAACCCTGAACATCCTCTACATAGCACCATCCAGAGACAGAGAAGCAGTTTCAGCGACAGGTTGCTATCGATGCAATGCTCCTCAGACAGGATGAAGAGGTCAATACTCCCCAATGCCATTAGGCTTTACAATTCAACCGCCAGGAGTAAGATATGTTAAAGTGCCGGGGTTGATTGTATTTAATGTATTTAAGTAAACTACTTAAGAACTTTTTAAAAGCTATTATTAATGCTTTTTGAGAGAGTGATTTAGATGCATATCATATTTTTACTGAGTTAAGTATTGTATGTAATTAGTTTTGCTACAACAAGTGTATGAGACATTGGAAAAAAAAATGTTGAATTTCCCCATGGGGATGAATAATCTATCTATCTATCTATCTATCTAAAACCCCTTCTTACAGACAGAAGGTATCTGATCCAGTAGAATTGGTAAGTGATACTTCAATAGAGCATTATCAAATTTGATTGTGTTATACCTGAAGAAATTTAAACAAGTTAAGGAAGTACGGTTTAAGACCGTCACAATCAGGGAGAGGGAGTTTGGGAATTGGAACGCCACGTTTTAGGTGGACTAAAGGTGTATAGACAGTGAGCAACAAAGTTCAAAGTTTCACCAGAATGAATTTGGGGAGTAAAGCCATGGAGGGATATAAAAGTTACACTGGACTTTATCCTTTAACTAAAAGAGACAGAAGTCATGCTGAACCTTTATAAACATATGTATCACATTCAGGACTGGTTGTCCCATGACAGCAAAGATGTTAAGGTTTTACAGAGTGCAATAAAAAAAACTTTATGACTGGAATGTGATGCAACAATTAGAGATATTACAAAAGTTTGCACCACTCTTCTTAAAGAAGAGAAATCTGAGTGTAGATTTGATAGTGATGAGGAGTCTGGACAGAGGAAATAATGGGAGGCTGTCCCCTTTGGTGAAGGGGTAAAGAACTAAAAGTCACAGGTATATAACTAAGGGAAAATAATTAAGAGTGACTTAAGATGAATCTTATTTTCATTATGTAACGTATACATTCACTTTATTAGGCACACCAGCTTGTTAATGCAAATATCTAATCAGCCAATGATATGGCAGCAGCTCAATGCATATAAACATGCAGACGTGGTCAAGAGGTTAAGTTGACATTCAGACCAAACATCAGAATGTGAAAGAATGTGATTTAAGTGACTGTGACCATGCCAGACTGGGTGGTTAGAGTATCGCAGAAACTACTGATCTCCCAGGATTTTCATAGAAAACCGTCTCTAGAGCTTACAGAGAATAGTGCCAAAAAGCAAATAAAAATACAGAGAGCAGCAGCTTTGTGGGCAAAAATGCCTCATTAATGAGAGGTCGGAGAATGGCCAGACTGGTTCAAGCCGACAGGAACGTGGCAGTAACTCAAGTAACTAGTGATGCACAGAAGAGCATCTCTGAATGCACGTTTGAACCTTGAAGTGGATGGGCTTCAGCAGTAGAAGGCCACACTGAGTTCCACTCCTCTATCCAATAAAGTGGCCAATGAGAATCTGGAATGACAGTAATCTGCATATGTGATGCAGGCAGGTTCCATTCTGTCTTTGCATCAATAAATGGTGAGGAAAATCGTGTACGGCTGCAGAGAAATGGCCAATGGGTAGAAGTGACAAGCTACTTGGATGGAAAACAAGCATGGACACAATTCTCCAAATGATCTCCTTCTATGCTGTAACCATTCTATGATAGGGTTCCCTTCTCTGTTTGCCTGCAGAGACAGGCAGTCCTTGCTAGCCATTTGCGGTAAGATTTCCTGGTCTTGTAGTCATTTTAATACTTTAGACTCTATTTTATTACAGGAAAATGTGCTAAATCAGAAGAATAAATTATAAAATTCATGCATATATTTTTTACACAATGATTAATATCCACTTCTACTACAGTTCTTTATCAGTTCAAAGGCTTTTAAATTTCCATGCTCACCAAAACTGAAACCAGCGTTGCTGCAAGATGCAACTTGCAAATAAAATCACTGCAAGAAAACAGGTCAGGCTGCGTAACTACTTCCTTAAACGTGTACTGTACTAATAAGGTCTTACAGTCCTGTTAAAAAGGATACAATGTAGCCAGCAGGTATCCAACTCAATGGGAGAAGAGGGATAAATATACCCACTACAATGATAAGGAAGTATAAGTAGGCTATCCAAGATAATATCTGATATGGATGTGGTGGCCAGCTCCAACCATTGACCTTTGGGCGCCCGGGGGTGTAGTGTCTTTGAATACGATGGTTTACCTCTGGTCCAGTTTTATTACCCTTACGGAAGCAACTCATCTGCAATGTAACATCAAAAAGTCATATGTAAGCTAATGTTGAAATAGCAATGAAGGTTATGTAGTTCCACTGTAGAGGCAATTCAGTTTACACTGCGTTAACTTTATACCCTTGTCATGAGCATAAAATGAATTCTCATAGTAGTTCCGATGTAGTTTCAATTCACTTTCCCTTTGCATACACCTTGATTTTATTTATTCTGTGAGATGGCTTTCCTTAACACAAACATTTTCACATCTGCCACACCCTCACCTTTTAGTTTTTTTCTTCTCCTCTGGCTATATGGCAGCTTGCAAACAGCTTTGAAGTGCGTTACCACCACCTTCCGAAGTGGAGTGTGGGTCAGGATATCGAAATCATATATATATATCTCAAATTCTATAAAAAGGCCTGTATTCTAAGGAACTGCTCTATATATTTAAATCAATAATCCTGTGATCCTTTCTGCAAAATACTGCTAATGTTGTTGTATTTTATTCCATGATAACTTTAAAATCAACCATCCTCTCTCTTGATTATATACTGGACACCTCACCAGTACATGCTCAACCATTTCTTGCTGACACCTCCTATTATTGTGGTTTCTTCTTTGAAAACAATGTATTATTGAACCTTGGGTGGCCAAACCTCAATCTTATCTTGATATAATCACCTCCTCCCCACTGCATTCCTCAGCCATCCCACTTCTTTCTGGATATTAAAAGGATGTCTTCCTCTTCTCTCTTCGTCGAATTGTCTTCTCCACATTTTTTAAATTTCATTTTTAATAATGTTTTTCATTTCTCCTTTACTGCAATTTATTTGAATGCCCACTTCAACTCATCTAGTTGCCTCCTTTGCTAATTTACCCACCTACTTGTTCCCTTTAAAACCAACATGCTGGAATTGACATAAAACATATAGAGTCCCATCTTTTGAAGTCTAAAGGTGGTTTGTACCATCTCGCACATAATGTCTGGTCTTGCCTCTGAACATAAATCTCTTAGACTGCTGTTTGTTGTTCTGGAATCGGAAAACTCTAGGGTACCTAAGACTTTTGGACAGTACTACAGAAATGAAGAGAGAGGTTATGAAGGGATATTAAGTTAAACTGAGAACTGGCTGAATGCTTAACCAAACAGCCTTTTACACAGAAGAATCTAGTATAATCCCCCCCATATTCTTTTAGTAATCTGAAAATGAAAGGCGTGAGTGAGTGAGATACGTCAGCTGGTTGAGAAGAGATGTACAGCAACCTTGTGCTCAATGTCAGCAACACCAAGGAATTAACTGAGCACTTCAGGAAGGGGAAGCTGGGAGAACACACACCAGTCCTCATCGAGGGGTCTGCAGTGGAAAAGGGTATGCAGCTTCAAGTTTCTGTGTGTCAGAGAATCTATCCTGGGCCCAAAGCATTGAAATGAAGCACCTCCACGGCTATACTGCATTAGGAGTTTGAAGAGATTTGGCATGTCACAGATTTCTATAGTTGTGTGGTGGAGAGCATTCTGATTGCACAGGATCGACAGAGGTCGCAGAGGGATGTACACGCTGCCAGCTCCATCATGGGCACAGACCACCCTGCCATTAAGGATATCTTCAAGAGGTGGTGTCCCAAGAAGGCAGCAGCATCCATCACTAAGGACTCTCACCACTCAAGCATGCCCGCTTCTATTAATTACCACTGGAGAGGAGGTACAGGAGCCTCCTGCCTCTGCCATCAGATTTTTGAACAGCCCACAAAGACTACTTCATTAGTTCTATTGATGCACTATTTATTTTGTAATTTATAGTAGTCTGTTTCTTTGTGTTGCACTGTTGCCACGAAACAACAAACTTCATAACCTATCAGTCAGTGATAATAAACCTGATTCTGATTTTTATCTTTCAGTCAGCCACACTCCTGTTTTACTAAAACTTCCCAAATTCAAACAACATACTTAGATTTCATTTAACATTCTCTTTGTGAAAACAAGTTATTTTTAAGTCTGTCATAATACATAAAGCCTTTCATTCCGACAAATCATTCTTTTCTGTGCCTTCTCTTTAGCTTTAACCTCTTTCCAATAGCATCCAACACTTTCCTGTTCCCGGAGATAAGGAAATTGTTCCATATAACCAAACAGGCCCATCCCATTCAGTTTAAAGGAGCGAGCGGTGACCACACAGAAACATTCTTGCAATAGGTTTTAATAATCTATGAGCCTTCATGTATATTCTGGAAAGAGAGACCTAAATCCAAGGAGATGACAATCACTTAGGACTGAGTGACGAAGACCTTTTCACTGAGAAGGTAGTAAATGTTTGAAATTTCCCAGCCCAGTCAGCTTGCAGGCACTCAGTGCGACTGATAGTTTTCTGAAATGGAAGGTAACCACAAGATATTATCATGTAGGTAGCAACTTAACAGGAAACTGTTTTAAATATATAAAGTAATTTAAAATGCTTTCTGAAGACTGTGCTTTAATATTATCGCTGAGATTGATCAGTTTATATAAAGACCGAAGAACTATAACATGTCATCATTCTGCCAAAAGCTGTCAGTCTCAGCTATGAAGATAGTCGATCAGCTCCAATCCATTGGGACAAAGGAGAATCTCACAGATGTACAAGCACTGCAATGAAAAAGCTAACTCCTGACCCAGTCCAAAATGTGAGAGTAGAACTGCAAGAGTTCCACTATGGGGCACATATTCCCCTCCCCTCTCCTCTTCCTGCAGCGATCACTCACCACAACTCCCTTGTCTGCTCATCCCTCGCTAACTCCCCTCCAGGCTCTTATCCCAGCAACCTGCCCCTACTCATCGTCCTTAACCAGCATTCAGGGCCCTAAACGATCTTTCCAGGAGAGGCAGCTTTTCACACGCAACTCCATCAGCGCCATTCATTGCATTCAGTGCTCCCAGCCTGACCTGACCCGAAGCAGACTGGGGAACCACTGCATTGAGCACCTGTTAACGGTCAGGATATCCTCGTGAGTAGCCATTCAATTCCACTTCCAATTCTCACACTGACGTATCTGTCCAGAGCCTCCTTGACTACCATATTAGAGTGTTAGGCTTGCTAGAAGCAAAATCACCCTGACAGCCTCCAACCTGCATCAACATCACAGCCCACCACCTTCATATTCCTCACCTCCTTCCCTTTATTCCACAGTCAACTGCCCTCTCTTATCAGATTCCAATTTGTTCAACCCTTCGCCTCTTCCACCCATCACCTGACAGTAATCCCACTTACCTACCTTCCACCTGGATTTACCCATCACCCATCAACACCTCCTCCCCTCTCGCCCTTTCCTTCTGGCTCACATCCTCCTTCTTTCCAGCCCTGATGAAGGGATTGTCCATTTCCCTTCTAGCTGCTGCCTGATCCCTGAACTCCTCCAGCATCCAGCATGTGTGTTGCTCCGGATTTCCAGCACCCCTAATCTCTATTTCTCTATTGTCCCTTTGATCAAAGTATATTTATATCAAAGATTGCATGCAGTAGTCAACCCTGAGACTTAAATTCTCCACAGCCAGCCACAAAACCCACTCAAAGTAAAACATTCCCCTCCTCACAAAAAAAATCCCTTGAGTAGCAACAAAAACATCACCTTCCCTCCCTGGCACAACAAACAAATCCTGCAAACAGCAACAAGAACATTGACCTGAGCAACACACACAAAATGCTGGAGGAACTCAGCAGGTCAGGCAGCATCTATGGAAAAGAGTACAGTGGGCCCAATATGTCAACTGCACTCACTGCCTGGCCTGCTGAGCCCCTGCAGCATTCTGTGTGCACCGCTTGGACTTCCAGCATCTGCACATTTTCTCCAGTTTGTGGCTGGACATCAACCTGAGATGGCGCTGTTCACTGGCACTACCTGGGCCAGAAGAGTGACGCCAGCAGGCTTCAAATTTACCAGGACTCCGTGATACCACAAGCCATCGCAGACCCTGAAGTGCCTCAATGTTGGTCACTCTCACCTCACTACTGGAAAGTTGCTGTCTCATCTACATTTGCACCTCAGTTGTGCGATCCAGTCAAAACCAGAACTGGGCACCCAAGCCCAGGTTACCGGAGATTAAATCCCATTTGACAGCACTAATACTTTGGCCGATACGGCACATAATGATGATGAAGATGAACACTTGTGCTGACAATTGAAAGAAAACTGACTAGAGTGGTTTTACACTGTTTCTGCAAACTTCATACCTGGTCACTTCTTCGCATGTTCGGGATAGTATTGTAAATGTAATAGACGAGGGTGGCGAGAAGGCGGGCTCTGGAGGACACTGCAATGCAAGTTTACGATGTGCGATGCTCCTACCTTGGGCCGTGACATTGGCTCTGGGTCCGAGATCCTTACGCAGCGCGAAGCGGATCATTACCGTTAAATCCGTCACCGTTCAGCAGTACACAACCACCCCCTTCCCCTCGGCAGCCCGACCCGGGGCTCGGCACTGATTGCAACTGAACCGGCTGCCCACACGAGTTAAATGGCCAGCTATGATTTCACCCTGCCCCACCATATCGCCACAGCGGACAGTGACTGCCCGCCCACTCTATTCCCCAAGCAGAAACCGCGTCCTCTCGCCATACCTTTCAACGACGTTATGAGCCATTGCAACCGTCAACACCCATGGTCAGTTGGTCACCACTCTCTACGTCACAAGCTACCTTTCATGACGCGACAAAGCAACACACTGCGCCTGCGCGTTCCGACGTAGAGGAAGAATGTGTCTTCCAATTCCTCACCCATTCTGAGCGTCTGCCCGCTCCTACCCTTCCCAAAAAGTCCGACCTTTCTTAACCCACTTTCCAATACTCCTCTTAGGCACAATATACTTTCCGGCCCCCCCCCCCCAGTATAAAAACAAGTCTACCATATGCTAAAATGAGAAAATTATTCTGCTTTAAATTTTTATCTGCCTGTAAACCTATCTTACACACTACGTTGTACAGCATCTTCGATATCATTGTGATCTTTGAGCTTGATGGTTTTTAGCAAGAGTTGAAATATCGGGTTCAAGTTGTGACAGCAAAAGGCTTAAGTCCCCACGCGTAACAATGTCCAAGCGGTTTTTTTTTGTATGTGGTTCACTGCACTGAAGCCTCTTTCAACAAGGCTGGAAGATGGAAATGCAATGAAGAGCAGTTTGGCTCTTCTCCAAAGACCAGGAAACCAGTGTAATCACACACCACAAAAGCCAACATTTTTGAAAAAAAATGCTTCTTTATCGTTCTGAATTTTTATCATTTCTTCTTGAAAGCGCTCTCCCTGTTCTTCCATCTTGCAAAGAAACGGGTTATTTACCCAGTCCAGAATTTCCAGATCGTTCGAATCCTTGAATCCATTCTGAAAATCTTTCTACAGTGACTGCAGTGACTCTGTTAAGTCACCATCTGTGAGAGTGCCAGACTTTGCACACAGGCAAACTGTGACAACATACTTCTCCCAATGTTTTGCTTATTTATTTCCAACAATTGAAATTCTCACCCTACAGTTTTGTATTTAGAAAGTTCATTTCGTCACACAGATCGGCTTGGTATGCCACAGCTCCACGCAGAAGTTTAATCTTGCTTCCCAAGCCGTTGTTGAATTGGAGCAAAGACTGAACCACTGTGCTTTTGGTGCATTTTGATAAATCAAAATATTGAGTACAATTAACCTGCAGGCTGAGTTGGTGGTTAGGAAGCCAAATGCAATGTTAGCATCCATTACCAGAGGACTGGAACATAAGAGCAAGGAGGATGTTATTTATGTTGAAGTTGTACAAGTCATGGGGAGGCCAAATTTGGAGTACTGTGTGCTGTTCTTGTCACCTACTTACAGAAAGGATATTGATAGAGTACAATTTACTAGGATGTTGCTGGGACATGTGGGCTTGTTACAGGGAAAGGTTGAATAGATTATATATCTGAAATATCTTTTGGTAAAGAATAAAAGTAAGGTGAAAATGGATATTGAGCTGCTGGAAAATGGTGCTGGAGAGGTAGTAATCAAGACCAAAAATAGCAGACAAAATAAGTATTTTGCAACAGTTTTCACAGTGAAAGACGCTAGCACTATGCCACAATCTTGAGTGTCGGGCAGGTGTTGCAGAAATAAGTGTAGTTGCTATTGTTAAGGAGGTGGTGCTTGGGAAGGGGGCAGAAATGAGTTAGTGCTATTTTGAGGAGAAAGTACTTGGGAAGCCAAAGGGTCTGAAGGTAGATAAGTCAACTGGACTACACCCCAGGGTTCTGAAAAAAATAGCTGATGGAGGCATTAATAGTGATCTTTAAAGTATCGCTAGATTCTAAAATGGTTCTAGAGGACTGGAAAACTGCAAATGTCACTCCACTCATTAAAAAAAAGGGAGGCAAAAGAAATTATAGGCAGGCAGCCTGACTTCAGTAGTTAGTAAACTGTTGGAACCCATTATCAAGGATGAGGTTTTGAGATACTTAGAGGCACATGAAGAATAATTGAAAGTCAGCATGCTTTCCTGAAAGAAAAATCTTTCCTCTGACAAATCAGTTGGAATTCTTTCAAGCAAGATAGACGAAGGAAAATCAAAGGATGTTGTTTACTTGGATTTTCAGAAAGCCCATGATAAGGTGCTGCACATGAGTCTGCCCATGGTGTTATAGGAAAGATCCCAGCATGGATTTTTTTTAAAATGGCTGATTGGTAGGAGGCAAAAACTAAAGGGTGGTGACTAGTGGTGTTCAGTATGGGTCAATGATTTGGAAGACAGAATTGGATTTATGGTCAAGTTTGCAGACAATACAAAGGTACATAGAGGGGCAGGTAGGGTTGAGGAAACAGGGAGTCTGCAGAAGGACTTAGACAGGGAGAACAGGCAAAGAAGTGGAATATAGTGTAGGGAAATGTATGGTCATGCACTTTGGTAATATAAATAAATGGGAAGAAAGTGCAAAGGGACTTGAGAGTCCTTGTGCAGGGTTCCTTAAATGTTAACTTGCAGGTCGATTTGGGTGGTTAGGAAGGCAAATATAATGTTAACATTTATTTCAAGAGGACCAGAATACAAGTGCAAGGATGTAATGCTAAGGCTTTGTGAGGCATTAGTCAGACCACACTTGGAGTATTTGGGCCCCTCATCCAAAGAAAAAGGTGCTGGCATTGGAGAGGGGCCAGAGGAGGTTTACGAGAATGAGTCCAGGAATGAGGAGTGTTTGATAGCTCTGGGCCTGTACTCGCTGAAGGTTAGAAGAATGAGGAAGAGATCTCATTGAAACCTATCAATTATCGAAAGGCCTAGATAGAGTGGAGGTGGAGAGGATGTTTCCTATCATGGGCGAGTGTAGAGCCAGAGGGCACAGCTTCAGGATAGAGGGGAAGTCCATTTAAAATAGAAATGGAGGGATTTCTTTACCCAAAGATAGGGGAGTCTGTAGAATTCATTTCCATAGTCAGATATGAAGACCAAGACAAAGTATATTACACTGGAGGTTCACAGGTTCTTGATTAGTCAGGGCGACATAGTTTACAGGGAGAATGGGATTGAGTGGGATAATAGTTCAGCCATAGCAGAATGGTGGAGTGATTCTATGGCCAAATTCTGCTCCAGTGCTTTATGGTCTTTATTCCCTGGAGCAGAAGACAATGTTGGGAGATTTGACAGAGATATACAAAATTATGAGTCGTGTAGATCAATGGCTGCTTGCATTTACCCTATTTCCCATTGAAATTGGGCAAGACGAGATCTAGAGGACATTGGTGCAGGGTCAAAGGTGAACTGTTTAGGAAGAACCTGAAGGGGACTTTCTTCCGAGGGTGGTGACAGTGTCGAACAAGCTACCAGTGGAAGTTGTAGATGTGGGTTTAATTTTAACATTTAAGTTTAGACAAGTACAGTACATGAATAGGAAGGGTATAGTGGGCTAAGTTCCCAGGAGCAGTTTGATGGGACTGGGCAACATGAACTAGATGGACTAAAGGGCCTGTTTATGAGCTGTTGTGCTCTACAAGACTATAAATGATGAAAATGCAACTTCCTCCCTCTTACTACTGCATTATTTACATATCTGTTATCTTTTACTGTGAAGATAGACGTAAAGCAAATTTTCTCCAATTCCATTATATTATTTTCCAAAGATAGTTATTTTAACTGACTTTGTTAAAATATGCTGATTTTCTCCATTTATAATATTCTTAGTCATCTATTCCTGTTTACTGAAAACTTTCCACCTCTGACCAACCACTAATCTTACTGTGCATGTCTTCTTTCTTTCACATGATCCTCACCTTCTCAATGAACCTTTCCTCATCTCTACAGACAATTATGAACAATTTCCTTAAAGCTCGGTGCTTAATCTGCCGGCTTACCTACAAGTCTATTTTCTCAGTTCACTCTAGCTTAGTGAACCCTTACCATTATAATTGAGTTTAGGACCATAGTTTCAGACCCTAGTTTCTCAATTTCAAACTGAACCTCAAATTCATCTACATGATCATTCTTTGTGGGGTCTCTTTCCTACAAAATCATAAATTAAATCTCTCATTATGCAATACTAGATCCTAGTCTGCTCCCCAGTTAGTTGCTCAAAGTATTATTCTAAGAAACAATCCCTTTAAACTTCAGTGAACACTGAACTCTGCAAGACCATACTAACATTATGTCCCATCCACATAATGATTAAAATTGCAAGGCGTATTGTAGCACCGCTCTTACAATCAAATTTACACTTGCTTTAATGAAAAAAAAATTGCAACACTTGTTTAATAAAGACACAGCTCCAATAAATGTGGCAGAATACCAAAATAAAAGCTCTGGAAAGCAGGACAACAAATCTTTGTTAATTGCAGGATCTTATTATAGAAATGCTTCCTGCACTTCTCACATGTAGGTCACTGTAGAGTATCCTGTCTTTCCTCATAGATCTGAAAGTACAACAGCAATTTGCTGATAGCATATTGGTTATTTTGGCAAGCCTGGGAGCATACTTGGGTGTTCAGTTCATACCAGGCAAATAATGGAGAGAACTGTTATCAACAATATCTAGAACTATCCTGGATATGTGCTGATTTGCTTTAATAGCTGAACGTAAGTATTTTCATATGACCATCATTTTGCCTCTTTTGCTGCACATTCTATCAAGAATACATCAAAAACAGTTTTGCTTTCCTAGAATAGCCGTGGATCACACTGTGGTTTTATGGAATACCAAATGAAGTTTATTGATTTCACTAGAAGTGATTGAACATAATCATCTTGTCGTACATCTACACAAAACAGAAAAACCTCTCATATTTTAACATTTAAAGTAACAGTCAAAATACTTTCACTATCGTGGTTTCAGGTCGACCACTGAACACAATAATTAATTTAATTCTTAGCTTGCATCACTACACAGGTCAGCAATTACTGGACTAAATAACCCAAAGGTAGCCCAACCCCCTTATTCCTTCAAGTGGGAGAATGTGTTTTAAGTGCCAGACAAAGTGTGCACGTAACACTTGTATTCTCCTTCTAACATTTGGTACTGTTAAAACAAATATGCAGTGGCAAATACAACCAGTGGCTAAAGCAATAACAAAGTTGAACTTTTGCCAGGAATATAAGCAGAGTACAAGCACAAAAGGCAAAAAGCAAGCACTGACAGGAAGATTTAACTTGAACAAGAAAATTCACTAGGGATTGCCCAGTTTAAATGGATCCAGGATTATTGTCCCATCTGAATACTGCCTCTTTCAAGAGGTCTCATTGCTTCCTGCTTTTGGCATCTTCCTTCACTTTACACAGCACGAGTTCCATGTATGCACGTCCTTTCTCAATAGATCCGGACCCTTGAGCTGGCATAAGAAACAAACTCACATTAGCTGCCAATTCATGCCTGCAGTATTCCAAACCATTAATGAATTAGCAGCAGGTACAGTCATAGACAAATAAAGCATGGAAACTGGACCGTCAGTCCACAATGTTGTGCCAACCTTTTAACCAACTCTAACCTTTTCCTCCTAATTGCTCTCCATTTTTCTATCGTCCATGTACCTATTCAAGTTTCTCAAATGCCCCTAATCCATCTGCCTCTACCACCCCTTGCATGTACCTCTCCCTTCATAAAGAATTTAACTCTGACATCCCTCCTCACATACTTTCTTCCAACCTCCTTAAAATTATGCCCCTTTGTATTAGCCATTTCTGCCCTGGAAGAAAGTCTTGGCTATCCAGTCGAACTATGCCACATATAATCCTGTACATCTCTATCAAGTCAGGTCTCATCCTCTTGTGCCAAAGAGAAAAACTTTAGCTTCTCAATCCGCTCTCATAAGAGATGTTTTCTAATCCAGACAGCATTCTGGTAAATCTGCTCTGCATCCTTTCCAAAGCTTCTACATCCTCCCTATAACGAGGCACAGGAACGGAACACAATATTCTAAGCCTGGCCTAACCAGGGGTTTATATAGCTGCAAAATTACCTTGTGGTTTTGAAATCAATCCCCTGTCCCCACCCCCGCGAATTAACCAAACAGTTAACTGTATAATTAAACTAATCCCTCACCTACACAGTTCATATCCCACCATTCTCTGCACATTCATATACCCAAGAGCCTTTTAAACACCTCTACATTATATTTGCCTCCACTATCACCTCTGCAGTGCATTCCAGACACAAGCGTCTCCATATTAAACAAAATCTACCAGTTATCTGCTTTGAACATTGCCCCTCTCACCTTAAATGCTTGCGCTCTAGTATTAGATGTCTTGACCTTGGAAAAATAACCAGCACTAAAGTTACTCTATTGGTGCCTCTCAGCCTTGTAAGCTTCTATCATGGCTCCCCTCTGCTGCAGCAGAGAAAACGGCAGAGTCCAACCTCTCCTTGTAGCACATACCTAATCCAGACAGAATCCTTGTACACCTCATCAGCAACATCCCCAAAGCTGCCCTCTCTATCCTTTCTATAATGGGTGACTAGAAACAAATGCAATACTCTACATTCATGCAACATCAACCTCCCATCTCTTCAACTCAGTGCCTCAACTAATAAAAGTAAGTATGTCCCATGCCTTCTTTGCTACCCTAACAACCTGTACATCCACTTTCAGGGGGTTATTGACTTGGACTCCAGTGACTTACCATTAACAGTACTCTCTCTTCACATTAAATCTCATGAAGTACACCACCTGCCATTTCTCTGCCCACAACTGCAACTGACTTAAATCCCACTATATCCTTTCATATAGGCATCCTTTAGTCTCGAAAGACCATTGATTTGCACCTTGGAAAATTCCAAGGTACAGGCCAGGGTAGGGTTGTATGGAGACCAGCAGTTGCCCATGCTGCAAGTCTCCCCTCTCCACGCCACCGATGTTATCCAAGGGAAGGGCAAGGGCACAGTCGTCACAGAGCAACATGTGGTTAAGTGCCTCACTCAAGACACAGCACACTGCCTTAGCTGAGGCTCGAACTAGCAACCTTCAGATCACTAGACCAACACCTTAACCACTTGGCCACATCCTTTCATAATCTTCTACACAATCCACAACATAACCAATTTTGTATGCAGGATTACTGACCCATCTATCCACTTCATTCAGGTCATTTATATTACAAACCCCTTACGGATCCCTACAAACCTCAAGCTAAAATAAGTCCCATTAATAAGTTACCCCATTTCTTCTATGGGCAAGTCAACCCTAAAATCAAACAGTCAAACCATTTTGAGCCATTTGCTTTCATCATCTTGATGAGCCTACTACGTGGGTCCCACCTAAAATCCATATAGACAGCTCTCAAAGTTCTACCTTCACCACTCACCTTCACACCACAAAAAATCAATCAAGGTGGGAAGGGACTACTTGGTCCATACGCAGCCTACTAGAACTAGAGGTCTTAGGTTAAGAGCGAAATATTTAAGGCGAAGCTGGGGGAGGGGTGTGGAATCTTCTTCACAGAGGGTGGTGCAAGTGTGAAACAAGCTGCCAGTAGATGAGGTGAATGCATGTTGGATTGCAACATCCAAGAGAAAGTTGGATGGGTACATGGATGGGATGGGTATGAAGAATAAGGCAAAATAAGACCTGGTCACAATAGGTGAGCTGAAGAGCCCATTTCTGTGTGGCAGTGCTCTACGACTATAACTCTGCAATTGTCCTTCATTCACCATGGTTTCCCAAATGCTCATAGAACCCATTTCTAAGAAAGGATTCTCTTACCACTTATAAGCCACTTTCTGTTGACCTCCCCATCACTGATGCTAGACTCACTAGTTTAGTTTCTGGGAGTGTCTTTATTTCCCTTCTTGAACAAAAGAACATTAGCTGCTCACTGGTCTTCTGGGCTCTTGCCTGTGGCTGGGGAAATGGAGGACACAAAAAATGCTGTCAAAACATCAGCAATCTCATCTCCTGCCTCAGTAACCTGAGGTATTTCCCATCATGCCTTGAGATCTTATCCAACTTCTTGATATTTGAGTTTTTTTTTTAATGCTTTTTTTTATATTTCTCAAGCAGTCCCTTAACAGGAAGGCTACGATGCAAACTCTGAAGATATTTTATCAACACACACAAAATGCTGGAAGAACTGAAAGGTCAGACAGCATCCAATGAGAGGAATAAAAGTCAAAGTTTCAGACCGAGACCCTTTATCGTGACTGGAAAGGAAGAGGGCAGAAGCCAGAAGGTAGGGGGCAGGGAAAGAGCACAAGCTGGCACATAAGACGAGACCAGGTGAGGGAGAAAGTGGGTGGATATGAAATAAGCTGGGAGGTAATAGGTGAAAGAGTCGAGGGCTGAAAAAGCAGTCTGATAGTAGAGATCAAGAGCTGAAGAAGGAATCTGATCAGAAAGGATAGGGGACCATGGAAGGAAGGGGAGGAGGAGTGGGGAGCCAGAATGAGAACTGAAAAGGAGAAAACAGGGAAGGGGGTAGTAATTACTGAAGGTTAGAGAAATCGATGTTCATGCCATGATAAACCTTATAGCGTGAACATCGATTTCTCTAATCTCTGTAATTACTCCCCCTTTTATTCTTTGTCCACTTATCATTTTGACTCCCCTTTCACCCCTTCTCTGCTCCTCACCTATCACCTCCCTCTAGTTCCCCTTCTTCCCTTTCTTCCATGCTCTACTGTCCTGAGTAGATTCCCTCTTCAGCCATTTACCTTTTCTACCCTTCACCTCCCAGCTTCTTAGTTCATTCCCCCTCCCCCAACCTTGACCTTCACCTGGACTCGCCCATCACTTCCTGCCAGCTTGCACTCCTTACCCTCCCTCCAATTATTCTGCCTTCTGCCCCTTTCCATCCACTCGAGGAAGGGTCTCCTGAAACATTCATTCTTTATTTCCCTCCACAGATGCTGCCCAACTTGCTGAATTCCTCCAGCATATTGAGTGTTCAGAATCTCTCTTGTTAAAGATACTTTATTCATCTTTGATCACAACTCTGGAAACATCTCTTTCTAAATATTTATTAAAATTCCTGTTAAATCTGCTTCAACAACCCTTTCAGGAAATTGATTCTAGACTGCAACTTGAATCCATCAAAAACATTTTTAAATATTTTATTATAATATTGCTAAAACTCTAACAGATTTATCACATCAATCTTTCCTGCTTTAAGAACAGCCCAACCTCTCCAGCCTTTCCACTTAACCAAAGTCTCTCTCAAATTACCCAAAGGGTAACACAAGTGAACTTGTAAACTTGAATTGCAGAATATGCAGAACCACAACTGAGCTCAGTGTCCTGCCAAAAGACAGCAAAATAGGAAGATTAGACAATGGAAAATCATCTGCCTTGAATTCTAAGAGTTCAGATAAACATCATTAAGTCAAAGACTTTCCTTGCCTTTTCAAGTCAGAACTGCAGCTCAGGACCTCTTATAGACCAGTGACCCTAATTAGCACATGCACAAAACAGAAATTTTAAAATTAATTCCAAACTATCTCACAGAACCTTCACTTAACAAACTTTACATTGTCTACAATAAAAGGAGGGTAAGGTTCAGTAGAGCAGAAATTGAATCTGGGGAGTTGAGGAATTGTCTAAAGAGGCTTTGAAAGAGCACGTGTAAAGTTTTATTTTTTGCTGTTCATTCTTCATATTAAGGCCATAAAACATAGCAGAATCAGGCCATTCAGCCCATCAAGCCCGGTCCATCTTTTTAAAATTAGTTGATTAATTAGCCCTCTCAACCCCATTCTCCTGCCTTCTGCCCATAACATTTGTTAGCCTTACTAATCAAGAGCCCATCAGTCTCCACTTTAAATATACTCCACCTTGTCTGTGGTAATGAATTTCACAGATTCACCACTCTCCAAATAAAGAAACTCCTCATCTCCATTCTAAATGGAAGTCACAATTCTGAGACTGTGCTCTTTGGTCCTAGACTCCTCTCCACATCTATTCTTTTAGGCCTTCCAGTAGGTTTCACTCAACTTCCTCCTTATGCTTTTAAGCTTCAGTGAGTACAGGCCCAGAGCCATCAAACACTCCTCATACATTAACCCTTTCATTCCCTAGATCAGTCGTGAACCTTCTCTGGATCCTCTCCCACACCAATAAATCCTTTATTGAATAAAGGAGCTCAAAACTGTACATAATACCCCAAGTACCACTAATTTTTGTTATACTGCATGTCCTCTTTTGATTTTAATGCTGATCTTGATCTTCCTCATCAACCATGGTTGTCTTATACCCCTTTTAGAATTCTTCTTTGGGACGAACCTATCCTAGGTCTTTCAAGTTGCTCCCAGAAACTCTAGCCATGGCTGCTCTGCTGTCATCTCTGTTAGAGACAGAATCATAGAACACTACAGCATAGAAACAAGCTCTTCGGCTCATGTACTCTATGCTGAACAATTGTTCTACCTAGTTACATTGACCATAGCCCTCTTTACCCCTCCCATCCATGTACCCATCAAAATTTCTCTTGAATGTAGCAATTGTACCCACATCCACCACTTGCACTGGCAGCTCAGTCCACACTCTCACCACCCTCCGAGTGAAGTTGCCCGTCATGTTCCCCTTAAACATTTCATCTCTCACCATTAACCCGTAACCTCTAGTCCTAGTCTCAGCCAACCTCAGCAGGAAACGCCTGCTCCCATTTACCATATCAATACCTCTCATCTTCTACACGTGAGGGAGTAAAATCCTGATCTAAACACAAAAATACAACTGCAGATGCTGTGGATCAAAGAATACGTACACAACGCTGGAAGAACTCAGCAGGTCAGGCAGCATCCGTGAGAAAAGAGTAGCCAACGTTTTGGGCCGAGACCCTTCATCAGGAATCCTGATCTATACAACCTTTCCCTGCAACTCAGACCCTCAAGTTCCAGTAACATCCCCTTCTAATCAATTTTGGCTAGCTCCTCTCCCTCCTACCTCTGTAGTTCCCCTTACTCCATTGTAATACCAATACATCTGATGTCAACTTCCTCCTCAATCTGCAGGGCTGCCTGGCTTTTTCAATCTATCTGTATCGTAAAACCCACCACAACTATTGAATCATCCCTTTTTTTCTTTCTTAACATGCATTTTCCATCTCCCATTGTAATTTGCATCCCATATCCTGGCTACTGTTCGGAGGCCTGTATGCAATTCTGATGGGGGCACTTCCAGTAAGATGGCAGTATGTCTGATTGCAGCAGCTTCTATGGGTTCAACTAAATGTGTTTTTGTCCTTTACAAACTTTTTTTATGATCACAAGAACCTGCTGGACATAAAGAACTTAAAAAGTACTTCAGGTCTACCCCATCATAGAGTTGCTTATTGGCAGAAAGTGAAGGAGCTGGACTTGGTGCAGATCATACTGCTGCCCATGGCAGGGAGGCGTTGGAGTCAGTGCGTGAAGGCAGCGTGCAGTCTAACAGTAAGCAATTGCCTTAGTCACTTTTCTTGTGATCACCAAAGCCCTGCTGGACATTGATAATGTTGAATGCTGCAAGTCCAATTCACTGATATATATTGACAGACAGCATGGCCTCAGTCGTAGTGAAGACTAGGCCCCAAGCTGCAGTGCCTCCGGTTTACAGCCGCCCAGGAGAGTGGTGCGGCATCGAAGCTGGAGTCAGTGCTGCCACCCCCCTCCGCAGTGTTAGCTCAGTAGAAGACAAGGTGTATTGCATTCAATTGCAAACTCCTGCAGCATTCATGAACACAGGGGCTTGGACTATTTTTCCGATTGACCGTACTTTACTAGTATCTTATGTGCATGACTGTTGGTTCTGTGCTTTGCACAGTAACACTTTCATTTGACTGTATGCATAGGTATTCATGTATGGTTGAATAACAATTCAATTTGAACTTGAATCTTGCGGTTTCTTAACTTTACCCACAAGGATTCGACATTTTATTTTAATCCTATGTCACTTCTTCCTAAGAATTTGATCTCTTTTTTAAAAAAAAAACCAAGAGCCATCCCAGCACCCCCTTCTGCCCACCTGTCTATCCTTGAATGCTAGGCTCCCAACTGTGATCTTTCAGCCATGACTCAGAGATGCTAACAATGTCATACCTACCAATTTCTAACTGCACTACAAGATCTACTTTTTTCTGTATACACCATGCATTCAAATACAACATCTTCAGTCATGTTTTCACCACCCTTTTCAATTGTGTCTCCATATTACTAAGATAAACTCTTATTCCTTTCTAAACTTTTTGGCTTTAATTCTGGCAACTTCTGTAAACTCTCTGCACTCTCCTTCCCTTTCACTTTTACAAACTGTTAAGCCCCAGCTCCTCAACTCACAGCTCTAGTTATGTGATTCATCAGGACCCTGGTCCCAGCATAGTTCAGGTGGGGCCCGGTCCATCATTTGGATAGACGGTCTGACTAGGAGGAGTCAGCATGAATTTGTGAATGGGAAATCACATACTTTGTGTGGTCTTGCAATTTGGTAGAAGGAATAAAGACAGACTACTTTCTAAATAGGGAGAAAATTCAAAAAAATAAAATCAGAGGTGCAAAGGGACTTGAGAGTTCTTGTGCAGGATTCCCCAAAGGTTAACTTACAGGTTGAGTCAGTGGTAAAAGCAGCAAATGTAATGTTAGCATTTATTTCGAGAGGACTGGAATAAAAAAGCAAGGATATAATGTTGAGACTTTGAGACATTGGTCAGACTGCACTGGGAGTATCGTGAGCAGTTTTGGGCCCCTTATCCAAGTAATGATGTTCTGGCATTGATGAAGGGCCAGGAGGTTCACAAAAGTGAACATATGAGAAATGCTTGATAGTACTGTGCCTGTACTAGCTGGAATTTAGAAGATTTGGGGGGGGGGGGGGGGATCTGATCGAAACATATCAATTATTTAAAAGCCTAGATAGATTAGATATGAAGAGGATGTTTCCTATAATAAGGGAGTCTAGGACCAGTGGGAACAGGCTCAGAATAGAGGGATGTCCATTTAGAAGAGATGAGGAAGAATTTCTTTAGCCAGAGGGTGGAAAATCTGTAGAATGGCTGTGGAGGCCCAGTCACTGGGTATATTTAAAGCAGAGGCTGATAGATTCTTGATTAGTCAGGACGTCAAAAAAGGGAGAAGGCAGGAAAATGTGGTCACAAGGGATAACAAGTCAGCCATGATGAAATGGTGGAGCAGACTCAATGGGCTGAATGGACTAATTCTGCTCCTATATCTTATAGCATTATGGTCTCACCAGTCCAGGCAGTGAATATAGGAGCTGAGACATGATGTTGCAATTGTGTATGTTGTTGGTTAGGCCACACTGTTATAGAAAGACATGGGTAAACTGCAAAGAGTGTACAAAAGGTTTACAAGGACGTTTGTGACTGTCGAGTGAAAGGGAAGAGGTTGGCCAGGCGAGATCTTTATTCATTAGAATGTAGGTGAATGAGCAACGACCTTACAGAAACGTTTAAAATTATGAGAGGCAATTACGAGAGATAAGGTGTACAGTAACACTCCCCCCCCCCCCCCCCACCCGCCCCAAGGTAGGGGAGACCAAATCGATGGGGCATAGTCTTGGGGTGAGAGAAAAAGATTTATAAAGGGAGCCAAAGGGAAACTTCAAGCAGACGGTGGTGAGTGTATGGAACGAGCTGCCAGAGGATACTATTGTTCCTGCCTCAACGGTATCATGTTACAGAGGAAGATGGGGCAGAGCCGGCGTTTGACCCATATCCTGAGTGGCCCAATGGTCAGCATGAGTTTGTTGGGCTGAAGGGCCTGAATCCATGCTGTACTTCTCTATGAATCTACTGCCATTATACCAACAGTTGAATGAATCACTTTTCCATCTATTGTCCATCAGAAACATTCCACACAATTTATAAATCAAATTACTTACTGATACTTGTAACAAAATGTTGAAGACACTCTGTCATTGAATTCTTCAACGGAGGTTTCTGCAGTAGGCTTAGGTGATGCGGAAAAATAAACATTATGTCGATGACAACACTGTGTATAAGCTGCAAATAGAGGAATGTCATGAGAAAGAACAGTCTGCATTCCTCATTAAATGGATAAAGACATTTCGCTTTATCAAAAGTTAATTTCCAGGAAGGGGAAAATGACTACACTTGGCCAGTATCAGGGGATCGATTCATATGGGGAAAATGTATGTGGCTCCATCAATCCCAATCTCCATATTTCCTTCTGGTGTTAAATGTTAAGAGCCAAGTCTATACTGGCTCTGAGCATTCTCATTCCTCCATTATTTCTCCCTGTAACCTCCTCTCTCCAAATTGCTATCCACTGCACACCAAGGGCAATTTTCAGTGTTCGATTAACCTGTCCTGCTCGTTTTCCGTAGCTGCCACAGGCAAGCTCATCAATGCATCTACTTCCTTGGGAGGCTAAAGAAATTTGACACGGCGGCATGTAGTACGGTTAGCACAACACTTTACAGTACCAACGATCTGGGTTCAGTTCCTCCCCCTGACTGTAAGGAGTTTGTATGTTCTCTCCGTGACCACATGGGATTCCTCTGGGTGCTTCAGTTTCCTCCCACAGTTCAAAGATGCACCCATTGGTAGGTTAATTGGTCATTGTAAATTGTCCCATGATTAGGGTAGGGTTAAATCGCGGGTAGCTGAGCAGCATGGCTCGAAGGACCAGAAGGACCTACTTGGCTTTGGATCTCAGTACCATCAACCCTTACCAATGTTTATCGATGCACTATCGAAAGCATCCTATCTGGTTGCATCACAGCTTGGCATAGCAACCACCCTGCTCTGAAAAGAAACTTAAGAGTTTCACAGCTCATCACAGAGACCTCCCCTCCATGGACTCTTCACTGCCTCAGAAAGTAGCCAACATAATCAGAGACCCGATGAAACCTGGACATTCTCTCCACTCCCTGCTCTCATTTCTCTGTAAATTGGGATTCACAGAATTTCAGAAAGCTATTCAGATTCAAAGTTAAACAAAAGTCTAAAATGATTGTGAAAGAGCACTGTGTACAAAAAATTTCTTTGATTTTGCTTCAGTGTAAGAAGTAGAAAGATGCCTTACCTTGAGTGCAAGCAAGTCTTTGCCCAAGCTATAACCGATTAAAATAGTATCAGCACTAAGGATTTGTAGTAATGTTCTCTGAACATCACCAAGAGTTGTTTTTGCATTCATTAAATCCTCTTGGGATACTCCAGAAAGCCTACAAAATGACGTTAAGAAAAAGAATCCACATCTTGGATAGGATAGTAAAAACAGATGCAGGAAATACTGGTCAGGACAGGCAGCATTTGTGGAGAGATACAAAGCAAATCTTTCAACTGGGGTGGCATGCAGCGTAGTGGTTAGCACAGTGCTTTACGGTACCAGCAACCTGGGTTCATTTCTTGCTGCGGTCTGTAAGGAGTCTGCATGTTCTCCCTGTGACTGTGTCAGTTTCCACTAAGATTCCCAAGTAGTACAGGTTGGTACATTAAGTGGTCATTGTGAATTATCCTGTGATGAGGCCATGGTCAAATCAGGGGCTGCTCCGTGCTGTATCGCAATAAAGTACAGCAACTTTTCAGAAATTCACATTTATAAAAGGGTCACTAACCTGAAACACCATCCTCTTTTCCTTTCTCTCTGCATATGCTGCCTGACCTGCCAAGCATTTCTAGCATAGAATTGGAGGATTACAGAACAGAAACAGGCCCTTTAGGCCATCTAGCAAATGATAAGCTGTTATTTTGTCTCATCCCAGTGATCTGCACCTGGACCATAACCATCCATACCCCTCTCATACATGTACTTGAAGCATTTCAGAGAAATTTGTTTAAGCAACACCCCCCCCCCCCCACCCCAGTGAGTTATGTTGTTGCCTGGATTGGGGAGCATGCCTTATGAAAACAGGTTGAGTGAACTCAGCCTTTTCTCCTTGGAGTGACGGAGGATGAGTAGTGACCTGACAGAGGTGTACAAGCTGATGAGAGGCATTGATCATGTGAATAGTCAGAGGCTTTTTCCCAGGGCTGAAATGGTTGCCACAAGAGGACACAGGTTTAAGGTGCTGGGAAGTAGGTACAGAGGAGATGTCAGGGTCCAACATGTAACTCTCCGTAACTTCCGCCACCTCCAACGGGATCCCACTACCAAGCACAACTTTCCCTCCCCACCTCTTTCTGCAGGGATCACTCCCTACGCGACTCCCTTGTCCATTTGTTCTTCCCCCCGCCCCCCCCCCCCATTCCTTCCCACCGATCTCCCTCCTGGCACTTAACTTTGTAAGCGGAACAAGTGCTACACCTGCCCTTACACTTCCTCCCTCACCACCATTCAGGGCCCCAGAAGTCCTTCCAGGTGAGGCAACACTTCACCTGTGAGTTTGCTGGTGTGGTATACTGCGTCCGGTGCTCCCTTTTATATATTGGTGAGACCCAACGCAGACTGGGAGATCATTTCACTGAACACCTATGCTCTGTCCACCAGAGAAAGCAGGGTCTCCTGGTGGCCACACATTTTAATTCCACGTCCCATTCTGATATGTCTATCCATGGCCTCCTCTACTGTCAAGATGAAGCCACACTCAGGTTGGCGGAACACCACCTTATATTCCATTTGGGTAGCCTCCAACCTGATGACATGAACACTGACTTCTCGAACTTCCATTAATGCCCCTCCTCCCCTTCTTACCCCATCCTTTATTTATTCCCCCCCTTTTTTTTCCTCTCTGCCCATCACTCTTTACCTATTCTCCATCTCCCTCTGGTGCTCCCCTGCCCCCTTCTTTCTCCCTAGGCCTCCCGTCCCATGATCCTTTCCCTTCTCTAGCTCTGTATCCCTTTTGCCAATCACCTTTCCAGCTCTTAGTTTCACACCTCCCCCTCCTGTCTTCTCCCATAATTTTGGATTTCCCCCTCCCCCTCCTACTTTCAAATCCCTTGCTATCTTTTCTTTCAGTTAGTCCTGACGAAGGGTCTCAGCCCAGAATGTTGACTGTACTTCTTCCTATAGATGGTGCTTGGCCTGCTGCATTTGCGTGCATTACCCAACTCCCTGAACTCACTTTGCATAACATCACACCCTTCCAGCCTATGTCATAGGTCATGATCTCTGGCTCCTCACCCTCTCATTGCCCATTGAGAATGCTATGGACTCAGATGTCCCTAACCATGGGATGCAACATACCATCTTGTTCTCATCCACAGGATCTCCAGTCTGTTCCCTTAACCAATGAATCCCCTATCACTGGAGAGGAATAAAGAGTCAACATTTCAGGCCATGACCCTTTATCAGGACAGGAAAGAAGGGGGAAGAAGCCAGAACAAGATGTTGGAGGGAGGGGAAGGAGTACAAGCTGGGACATGATAGGTGAAGGGGAAGATAGGTAAGTTGAGAAGGGAGGATGAAGTGAGAAACTGGGAGTTATTAGTGGAAAAGGTAAAGGGCTGACGAAGGAGCCTCAGAAGAGAGAGGACCATGGGAGAAGGGGGAGGTGCCAGAGGAGGCTGATAGCCAGATGAGAGAAGGCTAAGAGGGAAGCCAAAATAGGGAATGGAAAAGGAGCTAAGGGGACTTGGTAGTGGGGGAGAAATTACTATTTGGGTAGCCTTCAACCTGATGGCATGAACACAGATTTCTCCAAACGGTGCTGCTCCTCCAAGCAGAGAGTGGCCTCATCATGGCGGCAAAAACCACGGACTAACATGTCGGAGTGGGAATAGGGAGAGGGATTAAAATGGCTGGTCACCAGGAAGTCCTCCTTGGTGCACACGGTGTGAAGGTGCATAGCATTTGGGGTCTGCAAGCATCTGCAGCTGGATGCGATTCTTGAAGGTGTAGTCAGCCAGCAGTCTCCTTATCATCCCACATTCTGCAAGAGGAGCATTCCACTGACCCGACTGTCCTTCCTTCTGCTCCAACTCTTCAACAAACTCCCGACTAAAACTTACCTTGGCCTCCACCTCTTCTCACTGAAGCCACATGAGTCAAAGCCTCATCTCCCCACTCAACGTAAACCTAACTTCTTACTGGGCCTTGCCGTGCCCAATTACCCAAAGATCTCAAGCTCTGCCTACAGTTCTGACAGGCCTCACTTGCTTTTTAAATCTTGCGCTCATTCACCAGAAGCAATAACTCGTACAATCTCAAACTTTACCGAAACTTTATAACCACACATTTGATATTTGCAGGTTTCCACTAGCTGTCGTTCTTTGCTTTTGGATGATAGCTCAATTTTAAACCATTAAACCAGGAATATACATACATGGCTAGCAATACTTACCTTGTGTTGTAATCAATTACTTCATTTTTTGGTTTAACAAACTCATCATAAACCACTTCAAGATTGGCATTGATCACACTGACACGAGCCAGTTCAGCTCCTTGTTTTGTGTAGCACTGGAAGAGAAAAGTTGGTTCTTATATGGGGGGAGAAAACAAGCACTCCTATTTGGCTACATCCAATGTCAAGCATGTGTTGTACTGTACAGGAACTCTAGATAGTGGATATATAACATGCAGTATCACACACACACACACAATTACGAGAATCAAGGGACACGTTGATCGTGCCAAGGTAAATGACTGACCATGACCTTTTTGACCAGCACATCAAGTTGAAGGCCATCAACTGCCGCCTTCTGTTTCAATTTCTTATGTTCTTTTTGATGTAAATACCCCAATAGGGCAAAGCATAAACGCATACCTGACCCAGCAGGTGCCTTTCAGGTAAATGTCAGTCATTCAGGTATGGGGAGGTCTAGATACTGGAATGACATTCAAGTCCAATCACAAACTTGCACTGGAGCAAGGTACTATTACACAGAATTCAGAACATTCAAAAATGCCTTTTAGATCAAATGGTTTATACTAGTTCAAAGTAAATTTATTAAGTAAGTTTATGTCATCATATGCACCACTGAGATTTATATTTTTGTGGGCATACTTAGTAAATCAATAATAAAGCCAGTGGAAGACTGCACCAACTTGGGGATCCAACTGGTGTGAAAAAGACAAACTGTGCAAATACATAAAGAAATAATAATTATTAAGTATTGAGAATATGAGATGAAGAATCCTTGAAAGTGAATGCAAAGGTTGTGGGAATATTTCAATGATGGGACAAGTGAAGATGAGTGAAGTTATCCCCTTTGGTTCAAGACCCTAATGACAGAGAGTAATAACTGTTTCTTAACCTAATGATGGTGAGTCTTGAGGCTCCTATACCTTCTTCCTGATGGGAGAAGAGAGAATGTCCTGGGTGGGCAAGAACCCTGATGATGAAAGCTGCTTTACTGGGACAACACCATGTAGATGTGGTCAATGGTAGTGAGGGCTTTACCTGTGACAGACAGGGCCGCATCCACTACTTTTTTGTAGGATTTTCTATTCAAGGGCATTGGCGTTTCCATCGCAGGCCGTGATGTAACTCGTCAATATACACTCCACTACACATCTATAGAAGTTTGTCAAAGTTATAGATGTCATGCCAAATCTTTGCAAACACCAAAGGAATTGGAGATTGTGTTGTGCTTTCTTCATGATTGCACTTGTGGCTGGGCCCCCGGACAGGACCTCTGAAGTAATCTAACTGAGGAATTTAAACTTGCTGGCCCTTTCCAACTCTGGTCCTCTTATGAAGACTGGCTCATGGACCTCAGGTTTCCTCCTCCTGAACTCAATAACCAGCTCTTTGGTCTTGGTGACATTGAGTAAGAGATTGTTGTTGTGGCAGTACTCAGCCAGATTTTCAGTTTCCCTCTTACATTCTGACTCGGCACTACCTACAACAGTGTTGCTGTCGGCAAACTTGAATATGGCATTGGAGCTGTGCCTAACCACAGTCATAAGTGTAAAGTGAGTAGAGCAGAGGGCTAAGTACACAGCCTTATGGTGCACCTGTTCTGATGGAAATCATGAAGGAGATGCTGCGAATCCAGATTGACTGGGGTCTGCGAGTGAGGAAACTGAGGATCTAATTGCACAAGGAGGTATTGGGGCCAAGGTCTTGAAGCTTATTGACTTTGAGGGGATGATGGTATTGAATGGTGAGCTGTAATCAATAAAGAGTTTCTTCTCCCAAACCTGCCGGCCAGTACACCCACTCTTCTGTTACTCAATCACCTAAATTTCAGACAGCTAACTGTTCAACATCAATTATTCAATTTCAATTAAAAATCACTTAGATTGTTAAAATATTAATACAATTGAATTATTTATTCTCACCAAGTCATGAGCAATAGCCATTACTTTTTTCTGATTTTTGGGGGGCCTAAAGACTTCAGACAAAAACTGGAGGAAGTGGTGGTGAGTGGGACTTGGCACTGGTTGGAACTTGGGATCCTGAGACATAAATTAAGGTTTCAGCAGTAGCAAATTAGAAGTGGTGGTAGTGGTGCAGGGAGCAGGTTGACAGCATGGCTTAGACAGATAAAACACAAATGATTGAAGTATTTCTCCCCCTTGAGACCAACATTCTATTTACTTACTACTTCTGAGTTTACTGCATATATGCCAGGATTCCCATCAAGAGGCAGTAGCTTAAGATAAGTCTTCACAAATCCATCAAGATTCTCTTTTTGATTGTAGACATGCAACTAAAAGACATAACCAGTATTAAATACCCAACATTCAAGGAGCATTTCGCAAAAACAGAACATCGCATCCCAGCATCTCAAAAATGCTGGATCGGAGTGAACGAAGGCCAATCTTTCATTAACCAGCCATTGTGGAAACTACAAGCTTATGTTGACCCACTATTCATTAACAATGCACAAGGTATCAGAAGAAATCCAAATAACAGAGCTATACAATGGAGAAAAAGCCCTTTCAGTCCATCTTACCCGTGACCCACTATTCATTAACAATGCACAAGGTATCAGAAGAAATCCAAATAACAGAGCTATACAATGGAGAAAAAGCCCTTTCAGTCCATCTTACCCGTGACCCACTATTCATTAACAATGCACAAGGTATCAGAAGAAATCCAAATAACAGAGCTATAAAATGGAGAAAAAGCCCTTTCAGTCCATCTTACCCGTGACCCACTATTCATTAACAATGCACAAGGTATCAGAAGAAATCCAAATAACAGAGCTATACAATGGAGAAAAAGCCCTTTCAGTCCATCTTACCCGTGATAAATATATAATAATTATATTATATAATATAATTTATTATATATTATAATAAATATATAATACTTATTATATTACTCAAATAAGTAATCCTATTTGAAATAGAGTGTTGACCAGCGACCAATCCAGACACCAGAAGCTTGAGAAGAGGTGATTTCACTCAGCTCCACTGCTCGATAGAAAAAGGGAGCAGTGGGTCGTGGCAGCATAATAGAGCTTTGACCAGCTACCAATCCGGACATGAGAAGTTTGACAGGAGGGGATTTCACTCAGGTGCACTGCCCGAGTAGAAATGGGAAGCAGCAGTCACGGCAGCCATCACAGAGTTTTGGTCAGTGACCTACCCATGTTTGAGATTGATTAGCAAGAGCATACTAAAGGAAGGTGGGGGCAAGTGCAGCAGCCATTGTCAGAATGGTGATCTTGAGGCTTTAGCTCTTCAAGGCTTCAGTCAGAGAAATCAAAGAAAAGCTTTAGGTTAAGTTTTTTATTTTCCTTCCCTTCTTTATATCTGCTCAGCTAGGACAGTAGAGATGCCAGGCAGGACAGTGGAATGCTCCTATTGTGGGATATGGGAAGGCAGTGTTCCTGACTACAACTGAAAGAATTGTATCCAGGTGCAGCTTCTAACAAACCACGTTAAGGATGAACTCCGAAGCATTTGGGAGGCCAAGAGGGTAATAGATAGGACATTATAGAAAGATATTTACACCCAAAGTGCAGGGCACAGGAAACTGGGTGACAGTCAGACAGGGGAAGGGGTTAAGGAGCCAGTGCAAAGTACCTCAATGGCCATCCCCCTCAACAACAGATATACCACTTTTTGATACTGTTGGGGGTGGGGGGGGGGGTCCTAACCTAACACAGGAAAGTCACAGTGGTCAGGTCTCTAGCAATGAGTCTGGCTCTGACTCAGAAGGGAAAGGGGGAGAAGAGGCACTCTGTGGTGATAAGGGATTTGTTAGTTAGAGGAATGGACAGAAGGTTCTGTGGGTGAGAATGAGATTCCTGGATGGAATGTTGCTGCTGGGTGCCAGGGTCTGGGATATCTCTGATCAAGTCCTCGGCATTCTGAAGTGGGAGTATGAACAGTAATAGATCGTGGCCCATGTAGGTAGCAATGACATGGGTAGGATGAGAGAGGAGGTTCTACATTGGGAGGTCTGCGATTTAGGTGCTAGGTTAAAGATTATACAGTTTAACACGTGGCTATCTTCTAGGGAAGGTGGTTCCCGTACAAAAGGGACAGTTTGCACCTAAACAGGAGGGAGACCAAAATCCTAGCAGAAAGGTTTGCTAATGCTGCACAGTGGGGTTTAAACTAGAATTGTAGGGGCATGGGAACCAGAGTGCCAGAACAGTTAGTACAAAGGGTGTAGAGGCAGACCTTGGACAAAGTCATTAATCAAAAGGTGGGGCATGGTGCGACTAGTGTTCTGAGCAGAATATATTTCAATGCAAGAAGTATCGTAGGAAAGGCAGATGAGCACTGAGGGTTAATCAGCACCTGGAATTATGAAGTTGTAGCCGATTATGAGACTTGGTTGCAGGAGGGGCAGGACTAGCATCTCAATATTCTGTGGTTTTGTTTTAAACATGACAGAGTGCGAGAGATTATAGGAGGAGGGGTGGCATTACTGGTCAGGAGAAATGGCATGGCATTGCTCCATCAGGGCAGACTGGTGAGGTGTTCTGGACGGAACTGAGAAGTAAGAAACGTATGATCGTGTTAATGGGGCTATCTGACAGATATCCTAGGGATTTAGAGGAACAAAGAGATTGCAGACTATTGCAAGACACACGAGGTTATTATAATAGGTGATTTTAAACTTTCCACAAATTGACTGGAAATCCCAAACTGTAAAAGGACTAGATGGGATAGACCATGTCTTATGTGTTCAGGAAAGTTTTCTTCTCATTCGGACTTCCACATCCTGATAAGTGTGCGCAATACGGATCCGCTATTAGGGAATGAGACAAGACATGTGGCAGACATTCATGTGCAACACTTTTGCATCCAGTGACCATAATGTCATTAGTTTCAAACTAAACGTGCAGCCAGATAGGTCTGATCGCAGGGTTGAGATGCTGCAGCAGAGAAAAGCCAATTTTGATGGTATCAGAAATGATCTGGCAAGTGTGGATTGGGACAGTCTGTTTTCTGGCAAAGCTGTACTTGAAAATTGGGAGGCCTTCAAAAATACAATTTTGAGAGAATAAAGCTTGCTTGTGCCTGTCAGAATAAAAGGTAAAGACAACAAGTGTACGCAAGTGTTAAGCAAAAAAAAAGAGGTGCATAGCTGGTATAGACAAGTAGGAACAATGAGGTTCTTATGGAGCACAAGGAAGACAAGAAAACAGTTAAGAAAATCAGGAAGACTTTTTTTTAAAAAAAGCATGAAGTTGCTGCTCGAGCAGACAAGGTGAAGGAGAATTCCAAGGGATTCTACAGATATATTAAGAGCAAAAGGATTGCGAGAGACAAAGTTGATCCTCCGGAAGATCAGAATGATAATCCATGTATAGAGCCAAAAGAGATGGGAGAGATCTTAAGCAATTTGTATTTATTTGGGAGACAGATTGAGTGTAAAGGAGTGAGGCAACTTCATGGAACTTCTCGGATTTCCAGCATCTGCAGATTTTCTTTTGTTTATGATCAACCTCATGGATCCTGTGCAGATTACAGAGGAGGTGGTGTTTGCTACCCTGAGGCAAATCAGGGTAGATAAATCCCCAGGGCCTGACAAGGTGTTCCCTCGGACCCTACAAAAGGCAAGTGCAGAAATTGCCCGGGCCCTAGCAAAGATGTTTAAAATATCCTTAACAACAAGAGGATTGGAAGATACCAGGAAATTATAGACTGGTGACGTCTGACATTAGCTGTGGGAAAGTTATTGGAAGGTATTCTAAGGAACAGGATACACAAGTGTTTGAATGGACAGGGACTGATTAAGGATAGTTAACGTGGTTTTGTGCATGGTAGGTCATGTCTAACCAATCTTAGAGTTTTTCCAAGGAAGTTACCAGGAAAGTGGATGAAGGCAAGGCAGTGAATCTCGTCTATATGGACTTCAGCAAGGAATCTGACAAGGTTCTGCCTGGAAGGCTGGTCAAGAAGTTCAGCTGCATGGCATTCAAAATGAGGTAGTAAATTGAGTTAGACATTGGTATTGTGGGAAAAGCCAGAGAGTGGTTGCAGATAGTTGCCTTTCTGACTGGAGGCCTGTGAATCGTGGTGTGCCACAGGGATTGGTGGTGGGTCCTTTGTTGTTTGTCATCTATATCAATGATCTGGTTGAAAATAGGGTTAACTGGATCAGCAAATTTGGATGACACCAAGATTGGGAGTGTAGTGGACAGTGAGGAAGACTATTATGGCCTGTAGAGGGATCTGTATCAACTGGAAAAATGGGCTAAAAGAAATGGCAGATGGAATTTAATGCAGACAAGTCTAAGGATGATGCCATGTGTAGTGGACTTGAGTCATAAGGAAAGATTGAAAGGTTAAGACTGTATTCATTAGAACCTGGGTGGGACTACAAGAGGTAATGGGTTAAAGTTGAAAAGCCTAAGGGGAACACGAGGGGAAACTTCTCGACTCAGAGGGTCATGAGAGTGCAGAACAAGCTGTCAGCACAAGTGGTCCATACGAGCTTGATTATAACCTTTAAGAGAAGTTTGGATACGTACATGGATAGTAGGGATATGGAGGACAATGGTCTAGGTGCAGGTTGATTGAAGTAGGCAGCTTAAATGGTTTTGGCAGGGGCTAGATGGGCCAAACAGCGTGTTTGTGTTGTACTTCCCTACCACTCCACGAATACATTCAGCCCATATCCCATCTACACATTTCCAGTCCTGTTCATAAGCCTTTTTAAACACTAAATGTTTGTACCTCTACCACCTCATTCCACCTAACAACCACTCTCAATGGAAAAACTTGCCTTTCAGGATCTCCTTTAAATATCTTCTCTCTCACCTTAAGTGTATACCTCCTAGCTTTAGACTTCACTATGGGAAGTCAATTCTATCTCATGCCCTCAATCTTAAAGTACATAAGATTATTATTTCTGCTTCCTATACTTCAGTGAGAAGGGTCGCAGTCCAACAAATCTTTGTAACTCAAGTCTCAGCACCAGATAAATCTCTTCTACACTCTCTCCATTTCCACCACAATTCTGCACAATACTCTGTTGGTGCAACTGCAATATGCAACTCCAACAATTATCCACAATGCCTTAGACTATGAGGGCAAGCATGCCAAATGTTTTCTTTGCTATCCTGTCCCTCCTGGATCACCATTCTCAGGGAACTATGAACACATATCACTAGGTTTCTCTGTATACCATCACTCCTAGTTCCCTGCCATTTACATGTTATACCTTGTTGGCACTTGGAGGTCCCAAAATCCAATACTTCACAATCATCAGGATTATATTGCTCACTTGCCACACCTCCCCACCCCTTCAGAGATAAAAGGAGAAACATGCCTGGAGGCAGAAGTAATTGGAGAGGTCCTTAATGGATATTTTGCTTCTGTGTTCACCAGAAAGAGGGACTTTGACAAATGTGAGTTCAGTGTAGAACAGACTAATGTGTTGGAGTATTTCAGGGTAAAAAAAAAAGAGGCAGTGTTGGTGCTTCTAAAACTATTAGGATAAGCAAGTCCCTAGGGCTGAACTGAATATTCTATGGAAAGCAAACGATGAGATTGCTGAGATTGACGATGATCTTTGTACCCTCCATGGCTACAGGAGGACGACTGGAGGATGGGAAATGTTGTTCCATTGTTCAAGAAAGCTAATAGGGATAATCTTGGGAATTATAGACCAGTCTTACATCAGTGGTGGACAAATTATTCAAAGGACAGTATACATGAGCATTCAGAGAAGCATAGTCTAATTAAGAATAGTCAGCATAGCTTTGTGGGTGTCAGGTCATGCCTCAAGAGCCTGAATGGGTTTCTCCAAGGAGGTGACAAAACGAAATGATGAAGTTAGAGTGGTGGATGTGGTGCATGTGAATTTTAGAACGGCATTTGACAAGGTTCCCATGGTAGGCCCATCTTGAAAATCACGAGGCATGCAATCCATGGAAACTTAATTGTATGGATTCTGATTTGGCTTTCCCACCGACGCCAGACATTGATAGTAGCTGACATGTCTTCTGCCTGGAGGTCAGTGACTAGCAGTGACCCACAAGGATCTGTTCTAGGACTCCTGTTCATGATTTTTAGAAAATTACTTGGATGAGGAGATGAAAGGGTGCAGATGACACGAAGATTGGCGGTGTTGTGGATGGTGTAGAAGACCATTGTATGTTATAGCAGGATATAGATTAATATAGATATTGATCAACACTGCATGGAGAAGTGATACAAGTTCTATCCAGAAATGTGATACACTCTGGAAACTAGAACTTCAGGCAGAAGACAAGGTTAATGCCAGGGTTTTTAGCAGTGTGGAAGAACAAAGCGACCTTGGGACACAGGTCCACAGATCCCTCAAGGTTGCCACATGAGTTGATAGGGTGGTTAAGGTGGTTATAGTGTGCTGGCCTTCGGGAGTTCACAGCTATGAGATGAAGTTAAAACTCTATAAACCTGTGGTTAGACCACACTTTAAGTAATGTGATTAGTTCTAGTCACCTCATTGTAGGAAGGAAGTGGAGGCTTTAGAGGGTGCAGAGGAGATTTGCAAAGATGCTACCTGAATTAGAGAACATGTTTTGTGAGGAGTGAGTTTATAAAAGGGACTGCCTTTTATCCAACCCACACTGTCATTTCAGCTGATCCACGATGGGAGAAGCAGTCAAATACCAGGGAAGGGAGAAAGTCTGGGAAGGCATTGGGCAGTCATCTCAGTAGTGCACATTTCCTCAGGCTTAGAAACAACAAATTAAGCTTTTGAAGGCAACTCCTGATGAAGGGTTTCGGCCCAAAATGCCGTCACTACCTCCTCCCATAGATGCTGTCTGGCCTGCTGAGTTCTGTCAGCATTTTGTGTTTTTATTAAATTAAGCTTTTGAAATGTTTCTGAAACCACCTCAAAATCCTACCCATTACGAGATTATACCTTAGCAACCCGACATCCAACAGATTCCAGCACCGTCTCACAGCAACTGTATCGGCATTCCCATCCATTAGAAACTGGAATGAGAAACATACATTGAAAGTTCACTGTCAATATGCATGAAGAATAGCAGATAAAGCATTCATGGGATATAGACAGCACTGTCCATCCCTCAACCACAACTGCATTACTGCTTCAGTGGTCTTCACAATCAGCTACATTGTTGAATCAGGTCAGTACAACATTTGTTGAGATCACTGGAAAGTTAGATGGGCTTTTAGGACAGTTAGGTAACCATTTTTGCCATAATCAAAACTAACTTTTTATTTTAACTCAAATTCCCCAGCAGGTGGCGTATTTGACTCCTATTTAGCCACTTCATACTGGTCTGCCCTGCTATTGCCTCATTCAAGTCAAGTCACTTTTTATTGTCATTTCGACCATAACTGCTGGTACAGTACACAGTAAAAATGAGACAACGATTTTCAGAACCATGGTATTACATGAAACAGTACAAAAACTCCACCGAACTATGTAAAAACAACACAGAAAAGAAGTACACTAGACTACAGACCTACCCAGAACTGCATAAAGTGCACAAAACAGTGCAGGCATTACAATAAATAATAAACAAGTCAATAGGCACAGTAGAGGGCAGTAAGTTGGTGTCAGTGCAGACTCTGGGTATTGAGCAGTCTGATGGCTTGAGGAAAGAAACTGTTACATAGTCTGGTCGTGAGAGCCCGAATGCTTCGGAGCCTTTTCCCAGATGGCAGGAAGGAGAAGAGTTTGTATGAGGGGTGTATGGGGTCCTTCATAATTCTGTTTGCTTTGCGGATGCAGCTGCTCAGGATGCTCTCAATACAACCCCTGTAGAATGTGATGAGGATTGGGGGTGGGAGGTGGACTTTCCTCAGCCTTCACAGAAAGGAGAGACGCTGCTGGGCTTTCTTTGCTATGGAGCTGGTGGTGAGGGACCAGGTGAGATTCTCCACCAGGCGAACACCAAGAAATCTGGTGCTCTTAACGATCTCTACCGAGGAGCCGTCAATGTTCAGCGGGGAGTGATCGCTCCGTGCCCTCCTGAAGAAAACAACCATCTTTTTTGTTTTGTTCACATTCAGAGACAGGTTGTTGGCTCTGCACCAGTCCGTTAGCTGCTGCATCTCCTCCCTGTATGCTGACTCATCGTTCTTCCTGATGAGACCCACCACAGTCGTGTCATCAGCAAACTTGATGATATGGTTCAAGCTGTGTGTTGCAGCACAGTTGTGGGTCAGCAGAGTGAACAGCAGTGGACTGAGCACACAGCCCTGCCCCCCCCCCCCCCCCATGCTCAGTGTGATGGTGTTGGAGATGCTGCCTCCAATCTGGACTGACTGAGGTCTTCCAGTCAGGAAGTCTAGGATCCAGTTGCAGAGGGAGGTGTTCAGGCCCAGTAGGCCCAGCTTTCCAATCAGTTTCTGAGGGATGATTGTGTTGAATGCTGAAATGAAGCCTATGAACAGCATTCAAACGTATGTCTTTTTTATCGAGCTGGGTTAGGGCCAGGTGGAGGGTGATGGCAATGGCGTCATCTGTTGAATGGTTGGGATGGTACCCGAACTGCAAGGGGTCCAGTGAGGGGGGCAGCAGGGTCTCGATGTGCCTCATGACGAGCCTCTCGAAACACTTCATGATGATCGATGTGGGTGCAACGGGACGGTAGTCATTGAGGCAGGACACTGAAGACTTCTTCAACACGGGGACGATGAAGGTGGCCTTGAAGCACTTTGGAACGATGGTGTTGCTCAGGGAGATGTTGAAGATGTCAGTGAGAACATCTGCTAGCTGGTCTGCCCATCCTCTGAGCACTCTGCCAGGAATATTGTCTGGTCTAGCAGCCTTCTGTGGGTTGACCCTGCACAGGGTTCTCCTCACATCGGCCACGGTGAGACACAGCACTTGTTCATTTGGGGAAGGGGTGGACTTCCTCACCGCCACGTCATTTTCTGCCTCAAAATGAGCGCAGAAGTTGTCCAATGCATCTGGGAAGGAAGCATCACCCGCACAGTCAGGTGATGTTGTCCTGTAGTTGGTGATGTCCTGAATGCCCTTCCACACGCACCGCATGTCACCACTGTCCTGGAAGTGGCTGTGAATTCGCTGAGCGTGTGCATGCTTTGCCTTTCTGATAGCCTGGGACAGTTTGGCCCTGGCTGTTGTTGGGGCTGCCTTTGAGAAGGTGCTGGGGAGCACCTAACTGAAGCAAATTGAAATTGAGATTTAAAAGGTCAAACAGGATTGTACTAGGACCTTACCAAAAGACAATTAATGTCAAAGTTAAAATGGGAGAACATTTAGTGACGTTTTCAGTTCATACTTTGCTTGACCACTTAAAGTTGGCTGAAACTTTGGTTCGGACGCCTCTGAAGAACTGTAATTCTGATTGTCACGTTGTAGGAAAGATGTGGAGGCTTTGTAGAGGGTATAAAGGACTGTATCTGGATTGAAGTGCATTTACAGGTATTTTCCACCTCTCACCCTGTATTGTGCCCTGTAGCATTTGACACTTCCACCATAGGGCAACAACTGACAATTTACCTTATCTACACTTCTCATAATTTTACAAACTTCTCTCAGCTCATCCCTTAGACCCTGATACTCTAGAAAGAACAATCCAAATTTTCCAATCACACCCAACACTTTAAATAGACTCTAATCAAGGTAACATCCTGATTAACCTTTTCTGTACTCTTTCCGAACGACACCGCATCCTTCTTACAGAAACATCTACATGATGCTAAGCTAGGGCACATCATCAGTTGTGTTACCTCGGGACATCAGGTGTTTTGGGTCTTTCAACATCATACATCCTCGCCCAGGCGACCCGACCTGGGTTGATGAGACCCTGGCCTGTGCCCTAGCAGCAACCCACAGATCTGCCCTCTTTATCCAGAGCCATTTTGATGCTTTCTCTGCTGCATCTGTGGTGGTAGAAATGCCTCTCCTTCTTCTCTCTCCCGTGATTCCAAGTGCAGTGTATACTTTGCAGAGCGACTGGCCTGCAAAGCCACAACACCCAACCTCCACGGGCCAACACTTTGCTCTCCAGCCTCTTCTTTGGCAGTTGTTCTTCAGATCCTCATGCCTGGCTCTTTTCCACTCATAGGCCTCCTCCATGCGTTCATCCCACGGCACGTTAAGCTCAAGCATAAGAACATGCTTCAATGAGTCGGACCACAACACAATGTCAGGCCGCAATGTGACGTGGGGAGGTAACTGCAGCTGTTTCCCCAGGTCTGCTTTTAGCTTCCAGTCCTGCGCAGTGAAGAGCAACCCGGTTGCTTTCTGGTGTTCTGTTGGTCTTCCAGTAAAAAGGCAAGCAAAACTCCAAAAGTTGCCAAACTAAAAAGTTTTATGCAGTTGCAACGTAACTTGCAAATTGTTGCATTCAATGCACTGACCAATGAAAGACAAGCAACCTTGGCTTGCAGGCCATTTGTGCCATGTGTCTTTTTGACCATTTGCGCTGCCACTTTCAGGAAGCTACGGATCTGCATCTCAAGGACCCTCTGCACACTCTGTGGAAGTAGTGTTCAATTGGATTCAAGTTGGTAAAGACAACAATCTGCCAATGTGCAAGTTCAGTAATTGACTACAGTTTACAGAAGTGGGTATACAGTGTCAGGCAGATTGTTAATCCTCGTCTTTCAGCTCAAACCACCACTGCCAGAGTGCAACTTGATAATCGTCAGGGGAATACCACTTCTGAGTTCTTTGGTTAAAGAGGTGGATTCTTTGCTCCTTTCAGTATATACTGTATATTTAAAAACAAAGAAACAGCAAGCTGAATCGTGAAGATGAATTAGTTTCAGAAAAAGCTTCCACTGAGATTAAAAGCAGTTTAATTCAATCAACAGGAAATGAGATTGTATATGTTTTAAAGATGCAGAAAGCAAAAATACTATGTCCTTCACTGTTGAAATTGTATTGTAAAAAAAAATCTGCTTTCATGAAACTTCTGGAAAGAGTGGTCAGATCTACAGTGAATGAGGAACTGAGAACTTACAGTTGAAAATAATATTCACACATTAGTGGGACAAATGACCTGGAAGCTAAGGTTAGAAGGTGATTATAATTGCACTGGTTATCATCTTCCAAAATACCGGATTCTATAACAGTTCCCCGAGATTGACAAATAGATAATTACAGCATCCAAGGAGGGAGAAAGTGAGAGCTACCTATCTGACATCCTAGCAGGGTGGAGTCAGCAAATTATAAAAATCGTGGTTAACAGAAACCAAGACAAATGGTATGCCACAAGGATTGGTGCTGGTGTCCAAGACATTTGGAGTTACCAAGGGATTGAGTCTGATGATATAAAGCAGTGTGAAGCAGAGGGTGCAAGGAGAACAAGGAAATATGAACAGGCTCAGTGAACTGGTAGTGACCAGGCAAATCAAAAAAAAGTCATCCATGTCTGGGAAAATAGGCATGCCAAAAGCTCCATTAGATGATCAGAGGTTCAAAGTGGATGGGCTCAGAGAGACCTAGATGTCATGAGACTTTGAATGACTCATGTACGTCCAGGATATCAAGCAAATAGGAAGGCAAATGACAGATTGACCTTTGCTGTAAGAAGATTGAGTACAAGATTACAAGTCAGTTCCAACTATACACTACACTTAGAATATTACAGTTGGGTATGTTCTCCTTACCAAAAGATATGCTTTTAATATAGAGTAGAGCAAAGGTTCACTAGATGGATTCTCAAGACAGCAACTTTCCACATATGGGAACAATAAGCCCAAGCCATCGGACAACAACAAAATAGTAACAGAAACTGACCTTTCACTCAAGTCTTCCTTGCCGACAGTGACTTATCCAATTTTCCCCAATTCCACGTTCCCACCTGTTGCTCATAGTTTACGATTTTTTTCATGATTAAATATCTTTGCTTGCAACACAAAGTTTCAACTTCTGCAACTTTTGAATTGCAAAGTCTGACAATCTTTTGTTCAAAAGGAAGCCTTCCTTAAATCAGTCTTATGCGAGTTCTCCCTGATTCTGAGACCACGACCACAGGTATTGGAATCTCCCATGTGGTGGGTACATTTTCTAGCATTTACTCCATCACACCACATTTTAATAAAATTGTTTTTCGCTCTAAGCCTTCATGAGTATAATCACAATCTGTCCAACCTGTTTCACATAACACAACCCCTCCATACCTGGAGTCATCCTAGTGACCTTTTTCCAATGACACGGTAAAGAAAGAATTAATTTAGAGAGTCTAGAACCAGGGGTCAGCTCAGAATAAAAGGGTCAGCCACTTAACAGAGAGAATTAATTTCTTCTCCCAAACAGTAGTAAACCCTTAAGTGAGCCTTCGCAGCCCTTTTGGGTCAATACATTAGCAAATATTGAAATGGAGGAAATGCTAACTACCACAAGGAAAGGAAGCTTCTACGATGTATAGACCCCAAGTTGAGCAGCACAATGTAATTCAGTGCAAGATGAAAGTGCAACCCTAAAAAGACAAATCACCCCATTGAAAGAGTATGTGCTGTTACATTTCAGCACTAACTTCCTCAAACTGATGTGCCTGCAGATATCAAACTAGAGTATTTTTGAGACTTACAAAAGTGTGGCACCAACCACACAACAGCTGATGGCAGCTCTCAACAGCCAGGAAATCACTTGCTGGTCACAAGATGAATGACTTGCTCAATTTACAAGAGCAACATCAGTAACTTCAGCATTATTGTAAGAATAATTTTGGCCAGTACAACAGATATACAGGATTCGTTACACATTGTTATCACACATGCCTAAAAGATTTGCTTCCCTTTTGTGCAGAGAATCCACTTCAGTGTACAGTCTATGGATTTTATAATTTTTTAATAAAACACTCACCTTGCCACCTTATTAATTTTCCCCAGTGGTACACACATTCTTCCTTGGAGATGTATTTTCCATCAGGTGTTACAGAGAATGATATTCCACAACGACAGCAAACCTGGATGAAAGCTTCAGAACAGTGCAGAGGAACAAGTGAAACATTTGCAGAAGGCCAACATTTACAGTGACAAACGTACCCATGTGGCACAGTAGCATAGCAGTTAGCAAAAGCACTATTACAATGGCAGCAACCTGGGTTCAATTCCTGGCACTGTCTGTAAGAGTTTGTACGTTCTCCCCATGGGTTTCCTCCAAAAGCTCAGATTTCCACCCACATTCCGAGGATGTAACAAGTTAGTAGATTAATTATTCACATGGGCATAATTGGGCAGTGCAGGCTCATTGAGCCAGAAGAATCTGTTACAGTGCTTCATTTCCACATTAAATAAATGTTTTTTTTTAAAGTTTGAGCTAAACTATAATATTTCAAGAACTCAGCAGACCAGGCAGCATCTATGGAAAAGAGTTAACAATCAATGCTTCGGGCCGAGAACCTTCACCATGAAGGGTCTCGGCCTGAAGCATCAACTGCTTACTCTTTCCCATAGGTGCTCCCAGGCCAGCTGAGTTCCTTCTGTATTTTGTGTGTGTTGCTTGATTTCCAGCATCCGCAGATATTCTCATGTTTGTGATTGTATTACTTCAAGAGTCAGTTCATCATAATAACCAAAATAAGGGGAAAATGAAATAAAACAAATATTTCAGGAAAAAAGCAAAGCAATCACTCATTAGGGTAGCAATGAAATCCCCCAGATTATCATGTTGTGGGCTAAAGATAGACAAGCCCCCGGGTCCTGTTGGAATGCATCCCAGGGTACTGAAAGAAATGGCAGAGGTTATAGTTAAGGCCTTGGTGATAATTTACCAAAATTTTCTGGACTCTGGGAAGGTCCCAACAGATTGGAAGAAGGTACATGTCATGCCACTGTTCAAAACAGGATGTAGGCAAAAGGCAGGTAACTATAGGCCAGTTTAACATCTGTAGCCTGGAAAATGCTTGAAGCAATCATTAAAGAAATGGCAAGGCATCTGGAAAGAAATGGATCCATCAGGCAGACACAGCATGGATTCAGCAAAGGCAGGTCCTGTTTGACAAAATTACTGGAGTTCTTTGAGGATATAATTAGCGCAGTGGATAGAGGGGAACAGATAGACGTTATTTACTTGGATTTCCATAAGGTGTTCGATAAAGTGCCACATAAAAGACTTACCTGTAAGATAAGGATGCATAGAGTTAGAGGTGATGTATTAGCATGGATAGAGGACTGGTTAACTAATAGAAAGCAGAGAGTTGGATACAGGCGTGTTTCTCTGGTTGGCAATCAGTGGTGAGTGGTGTGCCGCAAGGGTTGGTGTTAGGCCTACAACTGTTCATGATATACATAAACGATCTGTAAGAGGGACCAGGTGTAGTGTAACCAAGTTTGCTGATTATACTAAATTCAGTGGAAAATTGTGCAGAGGATAAAGAGAGTCTGCAGAGAGAAATAGATCGGTTAAGTGAGTGGGCAAGGGTCTGGCAGATGGAGTACAATGTTGGTAAATGTGAGGTCATCCACTTTGGAAGGGAAAATGGAAGGTCAGATTATTATTTAAACGGTCAAAGATTGCAGCATGCTATGGTGCAGAAGGACTTGGGAGTGCTTGCACATGAATCGCAAAAGGTTGGTTTGGAGGTGCAGCAGGCTATCAAGAAGACGTATGGAACATTGGCTTTCATTGCTAGAGTGATTGAATCTAAGAGCAGAGAGGTTATGCTGCAACTGTACAGGGTACTGGTGAGGCTGCACCTGGAGTACTGTGTGCAGTTCTGGTCTGCTTACTTCAGAAAGGATATACTGGCTTTGGAGGCAGTGCAGAGGAAGTTCACTAGGTTGATTCCAGAGATGAGGGGGTTAGATGATGAAACGTTGAGTCGCCTGGGAATACTCACTGGAATTCAGAAGTATGAGAGGAGATCTTGTAGAAACATTTAAAATTATGAGAGGATAGATAAGATAGAGACAGGAAAGTTGTTTCCACTGATAGGTGAGGCTAGAACTAGGGGACATAGCCTCAAGATTCAGGAGAGTAGATTTAGGATGGAGATGAGGAGGAACTGCTTTTCCCAGGAATCTGGAATTCTCTGCCCAATGAAACAGTGGAGGCTACCTCAGTAAATACATTTAAGACAAGGTTAGATAGATTTTTGCACAGTAGGGAATTAAGGACTATGAGGAAAAGGCAGGTAGATGGAGATGAGTCCATGACCAGATCAGCCATGATCTTATTGAATGGCGGAGCAGGCGGAGCCAGATGGCCTACTCTTGCTCCAATTTCTTGTTATGTTAGAAACAGGTCTGTCTGTTCACATCAACCTATGGACTTACTCCAAGTGTAGTCTAACCATTATAGAGCTGCAACATTACTTAACTCAATCCCATGACTAATGTAGACAAACACATCTTGCGCCTTCTCAACCACCAACAACTTGCAAAGCTAATCTGAGGGATCTATGGACGTGGACCTCAAGATTACTCTGTTCATCCATACTACAAAGAATCCTGCCACTGACCCAACATTCTTTTCCAAGTTCGACCTTATAAAGTGCATCACCTCTCACTTTTTTGCCAATTCTCAGCCCAGCCGTTTCCCATCAATGTGCTGTTGTAACCCACAACAATCTGCTAAATGTCTGCTCCATCACCAATCTTCATGGCATCTGCAAGCTTACAAACACACCCGTCCATTTCCTCATCCAAATCATTTAAATTTAAAAATTATCAAAGTAGATACAATGTTACCATATACTACCCTGAGATTCATTTTACTATAGACATTCACAGTAGATACAAAACACAAAATCTATGAAAAACTACTCAAAGATGGACAAGCAGCCAATGTGCAAAAGACAACAAATTGTGCAAATACAAAAAACACAAGAAAACAGTAATAAGCTATAAATAATATTGAGAACACGAGTTGTCGAATTCTTGAAAGTAAGTCCCTGGGTTGTGTAAACGGCACACTGCTGGGGTGAGTGAAGTTATTGACTTTGGTTCAGGAACCTGATGGTTGAAGGGTAATGACTGTTTCTGAACCTGGTGGAGTGGAACCAAAGGCTAACGTACCTCTTTCTGGATGGCAGCAGCGAGAAAAGAGCATGGTCTAGATTGTTGGGGTCTTTGTTAATGCATACTGCTTTCCCGCAACAATGCTCTTTGTACATATAGTCAATGGTGGGCAGGGCTTTAGCTGTATACACTACTTTTTGTAGGTTTTTCTGTTCAAGTGCATTGTTGCTTCCAATCCAGGCTGTATTGCAACCAGACTCCACTCTCCAGTGTACATTACATTGGCCTCAGTGTCATTGGGGGCTGTGAGAGTTCTGTTGGTCAAAGCAAACATTAAAGCCATTGAGCTCAATTTGAGAGCAAAACCTTGTTGTCACACATGTCGCTTGGCTTTAGTTTGCAGGTGAGAGCATTCAAGCCCTGCCACAGCTATTAAGCATTCTTCTGTGAATCAGGTTTGTTTCAGAATTGCCACTTCGCATGTGAGATAGTTTTCTGGAGGTTGTATCTGGACTCTGTAACTTTTTAAAAGTCACAAGATACTATCCAAGGGAAGTGCAGGAGTATAGAGTAGGGGTCCCAGAACACTAGTGGTCATCAATCTCCTGACAGAATATGCTACATCTACTACCATCTTTGCTTTCTGTTAGCAAGCCAATTCTGATCCAAGCAATTTTCTTGGATCCCATGCCTCCTGACTTGCAGAATGAACCATGGGGAAATCTTTACTAAACAAAAGCTTTACTAAAATCTATATATACACCACATCCACCACTCTACCTTCATCACTTTCTCAAAGAATTGAATCAGGCTCGTGAGGTAGGACCTTCCCTTCATAAAGCAATGTTGACCAACTAATTAGATGATGCTTCTTCAAATGCTGATAAATACCGTCTCCAAGAATGCTCTCTAACAGTTTTGCCACCACTCACACAAAACTCACTGATCTACAATTCATAAGATTAAATGTATTACCTTTCTTGAAAGGAGCAGTAACACTTGCCAATCTTCTGGTACTCCTGTGGCCAGTGAGGACACAAAGATCATCACCAAAGGTACAGTAATCACTTCACTCATTCCCCAAGCTGGGTAGTGGTCGTCTATGATGATCAGTGCCTCAACTAATAAAAGCAAGCATGTCAGATGCCTCCTTCACTACCCTATCGACCTGTACACTTGGACCTCAATGACATGCCATTAATGGAGTACTGTCCCTTTACATTTGATCTTCTGGATCGGATTTAATATTACTGGCATAAATCATGAAATTTGTCATCTTTGTGGCAACACACAATAAAGAAAAAAAACACTTCAAGGATTTTGCTGCAACACCCCACAACTAGCTGATATATCTCGCTCCTGTACGTTTTCTCGTCACCATCTGAAATTCTGCCAATAGTTGTGTCGTCAGCAAATTTATAAATGGCATTTGAGCTGTACCTAGCCACACAGTCATGGGTGTGGAGAGAGTGGAAAAGTGGGATAAGCACATGTCTGAGATGCACCAGTGTTGATTGTCAGAGAGGTGGAGATGCTACTTTCGATCTGCACAGATTGTGGTCTTCTGGCTAGGAAGTCGAGGATCCAGTTGCAGGTGATAAGAGACCAGTTCTGGAGCTTTTCCCTGACCAGAACTGTAGGAATTCAACACTGAGTTGTAATCAACAAACATCATGCTGACATAGGCATTAGTATTATCCAGGTGATCCAAACCACGTGAAGAGCCAGTAAGATTGCATCTGCAGGAGTTAATTCTAGCCATAACCAACTTCTCAAAGCAGTTTGTCACCGTATATGCGAGTGCTTCTAGATGATAGTTAAGGCAGCTCACCCTGCACTTATGGTAGGCACTGGTATGATTTATTGAGGCAGGTGAGAACTTCTGAAAGATTGAAAATGGCTTTGAACACATCCAACAGTTGGTTGACACAGGTTTTCGGGGCCCTAACAGGTACTCCATCAGGGCCTGTCGCCTTGCGAGGTTTCACCCTCTTGAAAGACATTCTTTCATCAGCCTCTGAGACAGATCACAGGGTGACTGAATACTGCAGGGATACTCACAGCTGCAGTTATATTCACCTTTTCAAAGTGAGCATAAAAGACATTGAGCTCATCTGGGAGTGAAGCATCAGTCATTCATGTTAGGTTTCAATTTGTAGGAAGTAATGGCTTGCATACCCTGCAGAGTTGATGTACATCCATTTCTGCCTCCAACCTCATTCGGAATTGTTCCTTTGCTCCTGAGATAGCCCTCCATCAAGTCATACCTGGTTTTCTTATATAGTGCTAGGTTGTCAGACTTGAATGCCACAGATCTGTGCTTCAGTAGAGTGTGAACTGCCTGGTTCATCCATTGCTTTTGGTTTGGGCATGTCGAGTATACTCTAATCAGCACATATTCACACAAGCTGTAATTAAGTCATTAACAGCCCTGGCATACACAGACTCGAAGACAAATCCCAAATACAGTCCAGTCCAGGATTCAAAGCAGTCATGGACTGTAGGTGCTCCTGTGCCTCCTTTGGCCATAGCTTCTTGGTCCTCACTACTGGTGCCACTGTCTTCAGTGTCTGCCTATACAAACACAGCCAGGTGATCAGACTTTCCCAAGTGCAGGCGTGGGATGGTACGGTAAGCACTTTTGATAGAAGTGTAACAGTGGTCCAGTGTTGGTTCTTCTGGTTTTACAAGTGGCTTGTTAGTAATAATTAATTATTTAGAGACTTTTTCAAGCTGACCTGGTTAAAATTCCCCAAAATGATGGGCAAGGCATCAGGATGCACTGCTTCATGCCTAATTATTACATCGCTGAGTTCGCTTAGAGCCTGTTTGACACTGGCCTGAGGTGGGAAGTACACCGCTACCCAGATGATGGCTGGAATCTACCATAGCAGATAATATGGATGACAGGTTGGGTAAGCAGGACTAGGACAGCACCACAACGTTTGTATAGCACAAGGAGTTGACCCTTAAGCATACTCCACCTCCTCTGCCTTTGAAAGACTCAGCAGTCCCATCTTGATGAATTGTGAAACCATCAAGCTGTATTGCTAGTCCAAAATGGCAGGGGGCATCCAAGATTCCATGAAGCAAAAAACACAAGTTTTTAATGTCCATCTGTTACAGCACTCTAGCCCCGAGATCTTGGATTTCATTGACTAGAGCCTGTACGTCTGCGAAAGTCAAAAGCCACGTAGCTGTAGACGAACTTTTAAACCAGAGTGACATTCTCTCTTCTGCTATCTTAAAGGGGAACCGCACCAGTAAACAGAATCCAAGTTTCATCAACTTTGAGTAGCAATATATTTTTTTAATTGCCTTAAAATGTTACTAATGCAACAGTCCATAGAAGTAGCTGTGACTTTCAGCTGTAACAGTCTAAAATGGGAATATTTGATGCTTGAATGAGTCGCCTCATTGATGGCCTGGAAGAGCAAACCCTCACATTTGACCAGTTTCAACCCCACCAATAATTTCTTTGCCCATAACTGCAAATGACCCAAATCCCACTGTATCCTTTCATAATCCTCTACACACTCCACAGCATGTCCAATCTTTGTATTATATGCAAACTTACTGACCCACCTATCCACTTCATCCAGGTCATTTATATCACAAACCCCTTACAGATCTCTGCAAACCTCCAGCCAAAATAAATCCCATCAAACACTACCCTCACTCTCCTATGGAGAAGTCAACTCTAACTCCAACTCAAACAACTCAAATTGTTGAACCAGTTTCCTTAAATCTTCATGATGAAGGCTACCACATGGATCCCACCTAAAGTTCATGCAGACAGCACTCAAACCTTTGCCATCTCAAAAATAAACGCAGTTGAGATACTGTATGTCCCATGCAAGAAGGGTTAAAGTTAAAATATTTAAGGGGAACTTTTTTGCTCAGTGTGAATGGGGAATGAGTTACCAGTGGAAGTGGTTGCTGTGGATTCAAATGGAAAATTTAAAGAGAAGTTTGAATAGGTATATAGATGGGAGGGATAGAGAGTGCTACGTTCCAGGAGCAAGTCAATGGGACCATGAAGAATAACCGTTTGGCACAGACTAGATGGGCTAAAGGGCCTGTTTCTGTCCTGTACTTCACTATGACTTAAGTATTGGAATGAATGATATTTTAGAAAACGTAATGTCTATTGCCAACTATGATTTAAACTACTGGTTGCCAACCCGTCGATCGTGATCGACTGATCGATCTTTCAGACTTTCCCAGTAGATCCTAAAAGAAAAAAAGAAAAATAAATACACAAATACTGTTGAGAGATTGTTTCCAGGTTGCAGGGTTTTAGTTCTGTTCTTTCTGCCCAGTACACATGTGTGTAGCTCGTCCGCCACGCACTACACAACATACTTCAGTGGTCCCCAACCACCGGGCCGCGAGGAAACGATATGATTTGGCGATATTCCCTATCACGCCACGGATGAACTTGAACCCACGCAAGGTCATCAGTCACCTAAACGCAGTGATACCCCTAGTGCCAGGGATCACTGGTTGGCCTCGTGTGGCCGGTGAGAAGTGCCGTTGCTACTGGCCTGGAGCACGGACAGATGGGCGCCGTCTCTAAAACTGTTTAGCACACCAAATGTTCATGGGGAACCCGGTGCTAAAATATGCACAGACGGCCTAATTCAGGCTCAGGGTTTCATAAGTAGCAGAGCAGCTACCTCACTGCGATCTACTGAAAGTCATCCCTCGAGCCAAACTTTTGTCAGCCAATAGATCCTACAAGGGGGGCAGACGTGCGCCCTGTCACACTCCTCGCTTGGTCACTCAGTCTCTCCGGACTGCGACCGCCGCAGCCCCGGTACGGTGACCTCTGGCCCTTACCTTGTCCTCTCACCCCACCAACGACCAGCCGCACCTGGCCAAGGCGTCTGGCGGCGGGAGGCTGGAGTTCAGGCCTGGAGGCTGTCTAATGAGGCAATGAAGCCCTCAAAACTGCTTCGGTACCCTGAGTCCAAGCACCCCACACTTAAAGACAAACCCCTTGAGTTTTTTTCAGCGGAAAAGTCGTAGGCAAGCAGGACAGAAGCTAAGTGCAGAGAGCCACGTAAACTAATTTGCGGAATAGACTGGACATAACCTTAACCTTACCAAGGCATATTATTGGAACTGCCTCAACCCCTTCTTCCGCAGCTCATTCCATATACTTACCACCCTGTATATGAAAAAGTTGCCCCTCGGCTCCCTTTTAAAACTTTCCCCTCTATTTTTAAAGGCATGCCCCTCATGATTTATACAGCTCCAAGGCTCCAGTCAGAATAACACCTGCTCAAGCCAATCTTGAATCCAATCTATTGGGCCACAATGGAACCCATACATCTTAACCTCCTGGATCAGCCTATCATGACAGACCTTGTGAGATGCCTTACTACAGTCCATGCAGACAACATCCACCACGAATCACCAACCGTCTCTGTCACCTCAAAAAAAAACCTCAGTGAAGTTCATAAGACATGACCTATTCCACTCAGAGCCGAATAAGCCCATGTTTTTCGAAATGCAAGCAAATCCTAGCCGGCAAAGGATCTTTAATAGCTTTCTGAACACAGTTTTGGGCATCCCTAGGCTATAATTTCCTACTTTATTCATTGATTAAACAAATATGGTCAACTCTCCAATCATCCAAGACCCTTTCTGTGGATAGAAAGAATAGGTCCCAGCAGTCTCTTTCTTGCCTCGCTCAATAACTTGGATAGACTCCTTCAAGTCCTGGGGCCTTACCAACTTGATATTTTCTTGAATACATTCAAAAACACCTTTTCCATTGTCTCAACATAACTTTGATTATTACCATGGCCCATACAGATCTAAATAATCCTCCATGTCATTCACACATCACTCAAAAGCGTGCAAATCAATTTTAGACAATGAAGAAATAGAAAGAATGTTAACTCACAGTCAGCAAGGCATTTCTTTGCTTCATCATTAAATAACACAGCAGTGCCTGGTTTGTCAGGGTTGAAATGAGGATATCCATTTTTGAGCTGCTCTTCACTTAAGACATAATCTTTGAGTGCTCTGTAAAGTGCAGCACCTGTAAAAGATTTAAAGAGAATAGTCCAAACTGGGAGTGCAATACAAATTATTTACAAGAGTTACTGCAGACATAAAACACTGATTCTATTTCTGTATTAGTATCTTTAAGCCAGACTTTTGTGCCTGGCATCCAGACTACTGCAAGATCTAGTCCATTAAAACAACAAGTTGTTCTGCTTTCAAAAAAAAACGTGAACTGTAATTACTTTGCCAATTCAACAAATGATCACATTGAGCAACATGGCCAATTAATTCCTTTTGAAGGACACCTACCAAACTAAGCAATCCCAATTTCAACCACACTTGATAAACAAGAGGTTGTTTCTGTAACAGGCAGCTGCTGCAAAGCAGAATCTAGTCTGTCCCTTCAAGCTAGGGCAAATGAAAATTTATATTTAAAAGTAGAACTCGGACAGAATTACATAAAACAGCACATCAGCCGGAACAACATTATATATTATATTTATATATACATACACAAATAAAAAATTAGTAGTACAAAAAGCAGGAAAAGAGGTAGAATTAATGGAATTGTTGTCCATCCAGAAATCTGATAGCAGAGGGAACAAAGCTGTCCCTGAAACATTGCAGGTGTGTTCAGGCTCTTTCATCTCCTCCTGAACTGTGGCATGTCCAGGGTGATGGGGGTCCTTAGTGATGGAACCATCTTTTTGAGGTACTGCCTTTTGAAGGTGCCCTGAACACTGGGGAATATAGTATCCATGATGGAGCTGGCCAAGTTGACAACTTTTTGCAGCTTTTGCTGATCCTGTGAAGTCTCTCTCCCCCCCCCCCCCCAATACAAGACAGTGATGCAACCAGTTAGAATGCTCTCCACGGCACATTTGTAGCAATTTGCAAGTGTCATTGGTGACATATCAAGTCTCCTCAAACTCCTAATGAAATATAGCCACTGCCATGCCTTCTTTGTAATTTCATCAATATACTAGGCACAGGATAGATTTTCAGAGGTGTTGACACCCAGAAACTTCTTACCCTTTCCACTGCTGATTCCTCACTGAGGACTGATGGTATCTTCCTTTGAATTCCCCTTCCAGAAGTTCACAATCAATTTGTTGGTCTTACTGAAATTTAGTGCAAGGTTGCTGTTGTGACACTACACTACCAGCTGAGCTATCTCGCTCGTGTACACCATCTCATCACCATCAGAAATTCTGCCAGCAATAGTTGTGTCACTGGCAAATTTATAGATGCCACTACAGCAGTGCCTAACCACATAGTTGTGGGTGCAGTGAGATTAGAGCAGTGGGCCAAGCACACATCTCCGAGGTGCACCAGTATTGTCAGCGAGGAGGGGGTATTATTTCCAACCCACACTGACTGTGCTCCCACTGGTGAGGAAGTTAAAGATCCAGTTGCAGATGGAGGTACAGAGGCCTAGAATTTGGAGCTTGATTAGAATTGAGGATATGGTTGTAATCTATACACAGCCGCCTGACATGGGCATTGCTATTATCCACATGATCCAAGGTCAAGTGGACAGAATGCATCTGCTGTAGCCCTATTCTGGCGATTAACAAATTACAGAAGCTTCATGTTCTTACTTGGGCAGGAGTTGATCCAAGCCATGACCAGTTTCTCAAAGCACTTAATCATAGTAAATATGAGAGCAACAGGGCAATAGTCTCGAGGTAGCTCTCCCTGCTCTTCTTGGGCACTGGTAGCGAGGTCACCCTTTAAAAACAGGTGGGAACCTCCGATTGTAAACTGCCCTTGACGTTCCCACCAGTTGTTTAGCGCATTTCCAAGTACACGATCAGGCCCTGGTGCCTTGCAAGGCGCCACTCTCTTGAAAGATGTTCCGATGTCGGCCTCCAAAACAACAATCAAAGGGTCACCAAATGCTGCAGGGATTTGCACAGGTGTCGTTTTATTCTCCCTTTCAATGCATGCATAAAAGGCATTAAGCTCATCTGGAAGTGAAGTGTCACAGCCATGAAACAAAAATCAGGTTTTGCTGCATAAGTAGGAATAGCCTGGAAACCTTCCAGAGCTGACGTGCATCCATTTTCATCTAACCTCAATTGAATTTTATTCCCACTCCTAAAAAAAGCCTTCTGCAGGTTGTACCGAACTTATATATTCCTAAATCACTAGTTCTAAATGCCACAAACAAGCCCTCAGCAGACTACAATCTCCTGGTTCATTCATAGCTTTTGGTTTGGGTATGTCTGGTATGCTCTCAAAGGCACACAGTCATCCTGATTAAGTCAGTGACAATTGTGAGGTATTCAGATTCAAAGATGTATCTCTGAATATTGTTCAGTCCACAAACTCAAAGCAGTCCCATAAGCACTCCTCTGCCTCCCTTGACTATACCTTCTTGATCCTCACAACTGATGCTGCAGTCTTTAGTCTCTCTCTACAAGCTGAGGGTAGAAGTACAGCCAGGTGATCTGACATTCCAAGGGGTGGGTGTGGAATGGCACAATAAGTGCTCTTGTTGGTGTAATGGTGGCCCAGTGTGCTGTCTCTTCTGGTTCCACGTGATATATTGATGGTAGTTATTCAAAGTCCGCTTCAGGCTGGCCTGGTTGAAATACCCACAATGATAGGAAAGACATTAGGGTTTCATAACTGCTGATTCAGCTCCTCCAGGGCATGCCTGACATTGGCCTGAGGAGGAATATACACAGATACTAAGATGATGGTGGAAAACTCTCTCAGCTGATTAAAGTGGAAGACATTTGACCACTAGATATTCCAGGTCTGGTGAGCAGGACAGAGACAGAACCACCACACCTGTGGATCACAATGAGTTCATCATAAAGCATGCTCCACTTCCACTACCATTAAAAGACTTGTCGTCTTTGTAGAGAATCGTGAAGCCATTGGCCTGCAGTACTTCATCCAAAATAGCAGGGGATAGCCATGCTCCTATGAAGCAAAGTACACAGCAGTCCCTGATGACACTCTGATACCCTCTGAAGTATTCAGTTTTATTTTCCAGAGACTGCATATTCACTTGCAGGACAGGTGGGAGTGGGGTGTGGTGGGGTAGGGGTATGTCTGAACCTGGTAGTGCGAGTCCTGAGGCTCCTCTACCTCCTTCCTGAGGGCAGTAGTGAGAGGAGAACATGTCCTTATAGTGAGGGTCCCTGATGATTGCTGCTGCTTTCCTGTGACAACATTACATGTAGATGTGCTCAAAGGTTGGGAGGGCTTTACTCATAATAGACTGGACCGTATCCACTACATTTTGTAGGATTTTCCATTCAAAGGCATTGGTGTTTCCATACCAGGCTCTGATGCAACCAGTCCATATATTCTCCACTACACATCTATAGAAGTTAGTCAAAATTTTAAACACCATGCCAAACCTCCACAGACTCCCACTACTGTGCTTTCTTTGTAACTGCAAATACATGCTGGACCCAGTACAGGTCCACTGAAATAATAACACCAAAAAATTTAAAGCTGTCAACCCTATCCACCCGGGATCCTCCGATCAGGAATGGCTCAGGGACCTCTGGCTTCCTTCTCATGAAGTCAATAATTAAGTCTCTGACTCACTGAAATTGAGTTAAGAAGCTGTTGTTATGGAACCACTCAACCAGGTTTTCAATCTTCATCCTACATGCTGATTCATCACCACTTTTGATTTGGCCAATGACAGTGGTGTCATCAGCAAACTTGAATGTGACATTGGAGCTGTGCTTAGCCACACTGGAATAAGTATAAAGCATGTGGAGCAGGGGGCTAAACACACAGCCTTGTGGTGCACCTGTGCTAATAGAAATTGTGGAGATGTTGTTGCCAATCTGAACTGACTGGAGGCTGCAAGTGAGGAAATCCAGGATTCAGTTGCACAATGAGATACTAAGGTCAAGCCCATTAGTTTTGAGGGGATGCTGAGCTGTAGTTGATAAAGAGCATCCTGATATATGCATCTTTGCTGTCCAGATATTCCAGGGTTGAGTGGAGAGCCAATGTCATTTTCTATGGACCAGTTGCTCCCAGTAGGCAAACTGGGAGTAGATCCAAGTCACTCCTCAGGTAAGAGTTGATGTTTCATCAAACTCATAAAACACATAATCACTGTGGATGCAAGTACTACTCTGTGCTAGTTATTGAGGTAGATCATCACGTTTTTCTTTGGCACCAGTATAATTGAAGCCTGTTTGAAGCAAGTTGGTACCACAGGCTGCCAGAGAGGGGTTAAAGATCTCAGTGAACACTCCAACCAGTTGATCACCACTTGCTCAGGGAGCCCATCTGGGCCAGTTGTTTTTTGTGGGTTCACCCCCAAAGCTGCTCACACATCCTCAGACTGAAATCACAGGATCTTCAGAAGCTGTGGGAGTTTGTGATGGTTCCTCCATGTGAACACAGAAGGCATTGAGCTCATCTGGAAGGAAAGCCCCACTGTCACCTATGTCTCTTGATTTAACTTTATAAGAGATGATAGCATTCAAGCCCTGTTATAATTGTCAAGCATCCTTTGTAGGTACTAGTTTGTAGGATGCACTAGGCAAATTGCTGCTTTGCCTGTGAGATGGCTTTCCAGAAATTGACCTTGACCTTTTGTAACTTTCTTGGATGCGCGATCTGCTGAGATCCAGATCAGAGGCATTCATGCTTCATCTAGGCCTTCTGAATGGGGAAGACTTTGAATTATTTTGTGGGGACACAATCATCGACAACTTTTTTAAATAAAGTCCATTACAACCATGTATTCATACAGGTGCACAGATGAGTCCTTGAACATGACCCAAGTGATCTGATTTTCTGAAATGTACGTAAGAGAAGGACAGCCAAGTGATCTGATTTTCTGAAATGAGGTCCAGGCTTAGAACAGTAAGCATTCCTTATTTTCAAGGAGAGTGTTCTAGTGTTTGGGGACCTCTGATGCTACAGGGTATATGCTGAAGATAATCAAGCAGGGTTTTCTTCAAATAATACAAAATACTCTGCAGATGCTGGGGTCAAAGCAACACGCACAACACGCTGGAGGAACCCAGCAGATCGGGCAGCATCCGTGGAAACGAACAGTCCACGTTTCGGGCTGAGACCCTTCATCAGGACTGAAGTGGGAGGGGGCAGGGGCCCTATAAAGAAGGTGGGGGGAGGGTGGGAAGGAGAAGGCTGGTAGGTGCCAGGTGAAAAACCAGTAAGGGGAAAGATCAAGTGGTGAGGGAGGGGATAGGCAGGAAAGGCGAAGGAGGAATGTAAGGGGAAAGCACTATGGGTAGTAGAAGGAGGCAGAACCATGAGGGAAGTGATAGGCAGCTGGAGGAGGGGGCAGAGTGAAAGTGGGATGGGGGAAGGGAGGGGGAGAGAATTACCAGAAGTTGGAGAATTCAATGTTCATACCAAGGGGCTGGAGACTACCCAGATGGTATATAAGGTGTTGCTCCTCCAACCTGAGTTTGGCCTCATCATGGCAGTAGAAAGGGCCATGTATGGACATATCTGAATGGGAACGTGAAGCAGAGTTGAGGTGAGTGGCAACCGGGAGATCCTGTCTGTTGTGGCGGACGGAGCGGAGATGCTCAACAAAGTGATCCTCCAATCTGTGTCGGGTCTCACCGGGAGCACCAGATGCAATAGATTACCCCAACAGACTCACAAGTGAAGTGTTGCCTCACCTGGAAGGACTGCTTGGGGCCCTTAATGGTGTTGAGAGGAGGTGTAGGGACAGGTGTAGCACTTACGCTTGCAGGGATAAGTACCAGGTGGGAGATCTGTGGGGAGGGACGTGTGGACCAGTGAGTCACGGAGGCAATGATCCCTGTGGAAAGAAGAGAGGGGTAGAGAGGGAAAGATGTGCTTAGTGGTGGGGTCCTGTTGAAGGTGGCGGAAGTTGCAGAGGATAATGTGCTGGATCCGGAGGCTGGTGGGGTGGTAGGTGAGGACAAGGGGAACTCTGTCCCTGTTGTGACAGGAGGATGGGGTGAGGGATGAAGTGCGGGAAATGGAGGAGATGCGAGTGAGAGCATCATTGATGACGGCAGAAGGGAAACCACGATCCTTAAAGAAAGAGGACATTTAGGATGTCCTGGAATGGAAAGCCTCATCCTGGGAGCAGATGCGGCGGAGACGGAGGAACTGGGATCAGGGAATAGCATTTTTGCATGTGGCAGGGTGGGAAGAGGTATAGTCGAGGTAGTTATGAGAGTCAGAGCTTATAGAAGATGTCAGTGGACAGTCTGTCTCCAGAGAGATTGAGAAAGGGGAGAGAAGTGTCCAAGGTGGACCAAGTGAATTTGAGGGCTAGGTGGAAGTTAGAGGCAAAGTCAATGAAATTGACAAGCTCGGCATGGGTGACGACGACATTGGTGCTGCTTCCTGCTTAGACGGGAATTACATGCTGCAGATTTCAGTGAAAACAATTCAAAAGTATATTTAAAAATACATTTAGAAGTATTATCTGTAGTCCTCATAATGTCACCGCACCATGGTTCACTGGCATTATTTTAGAGTTCCCTCGCCCACCCCCCTTGATTCTACAGAATCCCAGTGAGCATTGGCCCGGAGCCATCAATCAGTCCTCTTTGGATGCAATTTCAGGAAAATGACCTTTCTGAAGCCAGCACCAGTATCAGATAAAGGAAGTGTGAAGTCAGTCAGGCTGATAGTGCCAGGAGGCTCAGTGGTGTAGATTGGCATTTCTGTTGTCACAACAAGACTGAAAGAAGGTGGCACACCACTGGTGACCGACCTCCATGCAGAATATGACCCGTCTACAACCACTCTTTGCCTTCTGTGGACAAGCGAGTTCTGCATCCACAAAGCAATGTCCCCTTGGATCCCCATGCCTCCTTACTTTCTCAATAAGCCTTGCATGGGGTACCTTATCAAATGCCTTGCTGAAATCCATATACACTACATCTACTGCTCTTCCTTCATCAATGTGTTTAGTCACATCCTCAGAAAAAAATTTAAAAATCCATCAGGCTCGTAAGACATGACCTGCCTTCGACAAAGCCATGCTGACTATTCCTAATGTTATGCCTCTCCAAATGCTCATAAATTCTGCCTCTCAAGATCTTCTCCATCAACTTACCAATCACTGAAGTAAGCCTCACTGGTCTATAATTTACTGGGCCATCTCTACTTCCTTTCTTGAATAAGGGAACAACATCTCCAGTCCTCCAGAACCTCTCCTGTCCCCATTGATGATGCAAAAATCATCACCAGAGGCTCAGCAATCTCCTCCCTCACCTCCCACAGTAGCCTGGGGTACATCTCCTCCGGTCCCAATGACTTATCTAACTTGATGCTTTCCAAAAGCTCCAGCACATCCTCTTTCTTAATATCTACATATGCTCAGGCTTTTCAGTCCGCTGCAAGTCATCCCTACAATTGCCAAGATCCTTTTCTGTAGTGAATACTGAAGTATTAAGTACCTCTGCTATTTCCTCTGGTTCCATACATATTTTATTGGTCCTATTCTCTCACGTCTTACCCTCTTGCTTTTCACATACTTGTAGAATGCGTCGGGGGTTTTCATTAATCTTGTCCGCCAAGGCCTTCTCATGGCCCCTTCTGACTCTTAATTTCTTTCTTAAGCTCCTTCCTGCTAGCCTTATAATCTTCTAAATCTCTATCATTACCTAGTTTTTTGAACCTTTCGTAAGCTTTTCTTTTCAACTAGATTTACAACACCACGGGTCCTGTACCCTACCATCCTTTTCCCTCTTTCGTTGGAACGCACCTATGCGGAACACCATGCAAAAATCTCTTGAACATTTATCACATTTCTGCCGTACATCTCCCCGAGAACATCTGTTCCCAATTTATGCTTCCAAGATCCTGCCCGATAGCTTCATGTTTCCCCTTACTCCAATTTTACGCTTTTCTAACTTGTCTGTTCCTATCCCTGTCCAATGCTATGGTAAAGGAAATAGAATTGTGATCACTGTCTCCAAAATGCTCTCACTGAGAAATCTGGCATCTGACCATGCTCATTTCTCAATACCAGATCAAGTACAGCTTCCTATATAGATACCAATGACATAGGCAAAAGCTGGGGTGAAGCCCTTGTAAAATGTTGTCAGAAGGCTAGGCAGAAATGTAAATTGTAATTCCATCTGTTGTAATCTCAGGATAATGACATGTACCACATTAGAGAAGTGTGAAATAGATGAGCAGTGGAGTTCCATAAATAGCCAAGGAGCAGTGCAGGAGGGACAGCTTCAGATTTGTAGATCATTGGGCTCTCCTCCAGAGCAAGTCGGATCAGTACAAACAGGACAGTTTACACCAGGACTGCAGCGGAACTAATATCTTCAAGGTTTGCTAGTGCTACTTAGTACAGTTTATCATGGCAGGGTGATAAGTCACAGCAGCAAAGCAATATGTGGTAGTATTGAGGACAAGTAAGATAGCATGGCAAGTAAGATTGAAAGGAAGGACAGCAAGAGACAGGCTATTAAACACTGAAGGAATGATGGGCTGAAACATGTTTATCTCAGCACAGAATTATGGACGAGGTGGAACTTGGAGCCTTGATCAGTACAGGTGAAATATGATATTCTTGCATTACAGACTCTTGGTTTTCTGAAGGACAGGACTGGAAGATTAATGTTCTTGGGTTTCATTGTTTTAAATGTGATGGGTTGAGGGAGGGGTTGCAGTATTGACAAAATAGAATGTCACACCACTATTCAGAAAGGAGACACTTAAGGGCTCATCCTTGGAGGCAATCTGGGAGGATCTGAGAAATTGAAAAGGTACAATGACGCTGATGGAATGTTGCTATAGGATAACCAACAGCCATTGGGAGATGGAGAAACACAGACACAGATGATGGAAGTGTGTTCCAAACAAGGTTTTCATAGCAGTGGACTTAACTTCTCCAGTACTGACTGGAACTTAATAGAGCATAAAACATTAGGCCCTTCAACCCATGTTGTGCTGACCTTTTCACCCAAGATCAATCTAACTCTTCAATCCTACATATTCCTCCATTTTTCTGTCATCCATGTGCCCATCTAAATTTTCTTAAAAGCCTCTAATGTATCTTCCAAGCATTCCACGCACTCACCACTCTGTAAAAAAAGCTTACTTTTTACATCTCCCCATACTTTGCCCAATCACCTTAAAATTATGATCCCTGGTATTAGCCATTTGTCTTGGGGGATAAATCTCTGGTAATCTTATCTATGCCTCTTACCATCTATACACTTCTATCAGTATCTCTCATCTTCCTTCACTGTAAAGGTAAAACCCTTGTTCACTCAACCCATCCTCATCAGGGATGATCATCTCTGATCCAAGTAGCATTCTTATAAATTTCCTCTGCATCGTCTCTAAGGTTTCCACGTCATTCTTATAATGAGGAAATGTGGTCTAACCAGGGTTTTACAGCTGCAACATTACCTTGCAGCTCATGAATTCAATCCCCCAGCTAATGAAATCTAACAGATCATATGCATTCTTAAATGCTCATTTACTTGCACTAGAACTTTGAGGGATATATGGACGTGGACCCCAAAAATACCTGTGTTCTGCCTTCAAGTATGACCTTCCAAAGTGTGTTACTTCACACATCTCCGGGCTGATCTCCATCTATTACTTCCCAGCATAGCTCTGCATCCTCGCAATGTCTTGCTGTAACCTACGACAATCTTCTTCACTATCCTTTGCATCATCGTCAAACCATCCTTCCATTTCCTCACCCAAGTCATATACATATATACATACATGTTTTGTATATATTTATATACACATAGGATATGCTCCATCTACAACCACCTTCTGCCTTCTATGGGCAAGCCAATTCTGAATGCACATCACCAGGTTTCCCTGGATCCCATGCCTCCTGACTTTCTGTATGAGCCTACAATAGGGAACCTTATTACCAAGCACTAAAACCCAGATATACCACATCCACTACTTTATTTTCAGTAGGCACCATGCTCAAATTATCAGGTTTCTGAGGCGACCTGCCCCTCACAAAGCCATGCCAACGATCCCTAATCAGACTATGCTCTTCAAAATTCCATCAATCCTATCTCTAAGAATATTCTCCAATAATTTGCCCACTACTGAAATAAAACTCACTTGTCTACAATTCCCACAGATATCCCTACTCCCTTCCTTGAACAAGAGAATAATACTTGTCATCCTTCCTGCTTTCTCTTGACAGGATCTTCCACATTTTGTCAACCGTGGTGGTTTCACCCCACCATACTTTCCAGATCTTAATGGGAGAAACAATCCAGAACCCCATTCACATGCTCCCAAAACAATGTGCACATCCCAGTGTGCATTTCCCGGAGTACATCCATTCCCAGTTTATGCTCCCAAGTTTCTGCCAAATATCACCTACTCCCCATCTTGTCAAAGGCCAAGGTAAAGTTCAGGAAGTTGAGCACACTCTGAAATGCTCACCCACCAAGAGATCTGAACACCTGACCCATTTATTGCCCAGCACCTGGTCCAGTCCACTATGGCCAACCTCTTAATACAAAAGGCGTAGATACGGTGGTACACCTTCAGCGTATCCATGAGGTGTTCTTGAAACAGTATGTGGAGAATGAAACTAGAAAATAAAACATACTGGACATGGTTTGGGAAATGAGCTGTGCCAGACTTGATAGTGCATGAACATGAAGAATAGTGACCACAACTATTGCCATAAGATAATCATGACTAGGGATAAAAATTTGATCTTGCTGGGGAGAGGATGAATTACAATAAGACAAGACAGGAGCTAAGAGGTGTTGAGTAAGTGCAGCCGATGTTGGACAAATTCATCTCCAACATGTCAAAGTTGTCTAAAGACTATCTAATTGGAGAGGTTCTAATTTTATTTTTTTTTCCAGGAAGGAAAGGGAAGTATACACAATGTTTAGGAAGTTAAATCAAACTGGATTTTTGTGGGAAATGCTCAGACAGGCAATTAGGATGGCCAAAAGGAGCAATAAGTGTCCTTGGCAAGTAGGATCAAAGGAATTCCCAGTTCATTTTATACTAAAATAATGAAAAAAAGTAGGACAGGACAAGTCCAGTCAAGCATAAAGGAGAGACATCCTTCTTGAAGTCAAAACGAGACACTGAGGTACCAAATACTTTGGTATTTACCGTGGAGAAAGATTTGGAGAATAGTGAAGGCAGAGTGGACATGCCAATGTGCTGGAAAATTTGAGATTAAAGAGGTAATGCTGAATCTTCTGAAGAGCATCAAGGTGAAAAGGTCCCAGGCCCAGATGGCATACAGGGCCTATAAAAAGTATTCAACCACCCTCTCCTCTCTTCCCCCCCCCCCCCCTTTGGAAGTTACGTTTCATTGTTTTACAAGATTGAATAACAGTGGATTTAGTTTGGTTTTTCTGGTGAGGAAGGCAAATAGAATGTCAAAATTCATTTTGAGAAAACAAGAATATAAAAACACAGACGTAATATGAGACTTTATAAAGCTCTAGTGAGGCCTCACAGAGTACTTTGAGCAGTTTTGGGCCCCTTTAAAAAGATGTGCTGACTTTGGAGAGGGTTCAAAGGAGGTTCACGGGAGTGAAAGGTTTGTCACGTGAGGAGCACATGATGTCTCTGGGACTGTATTCACTAAACTTAAAAGAATGAGGGGATCTTATTGAAATGTACTGAATGTCGAAAGGCCTATATAGAGTGAATATGGAGAGGATATTTCCTATAATAGACAAGTTTAAAATGAGAGGGCACGAACTCAGAAGAGAGGGATGTCCATTTAGAACGGAGAAGAGAGTGGGTGGTGAATCTGTGGAATTCACTGCCATAGGCAGCTGTGGAAGCTAGTTCATTGGGTGTATTTCAGGCAGAGGCTGATAGGTTCCTGACAAGTCAGGGCGTGAAAGGCAGGAAAATGGGGTTGAGGGGAAAATGGATCAGTCATGAACAAATGGCGGAGCAGTTTGTAGGGATGGACTGGAAAGTCTATTATTATACTATGTCTTACAGCCTGGTATTTCCTTCCAACCAGACATGGTGCACTCACCTTCTAAAATTGTTCCCGAAGATGGTCTATTCCTTTTCACAGAGTGCTGGCCTTGAAACAAAACCAAATCCAATTAGACAAATACAGACATTATCAATGTTTCCTCACTGTGGTAGTTGTGTTTTTGTGAGTAGCTATTTCATGGTGGCCCCAAAAATAGAATAAATAAAAATAAGGACTTCATGGAACTGAACCAACCAGATTCTCTTCAATAAATTACTACAATAATACACATTCTGTAGTACCAAATTGCCAAGTGTCAGCTTTCAAATATAAAGCTACAATTTTACAGCCAATAGGATCGAATATTGGTAATACTGGTAGCATTTACTCTAATGTTTAAAAAAGGAGCTTGGACCACATTGCTGACACATGACCTAAAGTATTACCGAAAGGAACAATGAGCACATTCCCTTCAACGGTTATCAGCACTCATACACCCATAAGTTTCATTTCCGAGCCCTTGCTGTGGAGACATACCATAGGAAAGGACGGATTCATGATTTGGAACATTGCGAAGCATCTTCAAAGTGTGCACAGCTACATTCAGATACATGAACCTGCCTGTGCTGTGGTCAAAGATGGTCTTTTCCTCAGACACGGCCTGAAATCAGTAAGCCAAAGAATGACAATCAACAAAAGTTGGTTAATTTGCTGCAGCATATTGCAGCCGATAGCCAAAGCAACTGTACTGTGAAGACCCTGAAGTACCAGCAATGCCAATCAGATAGCATTGGGCTCAGCACCAGGAAACAGGCCCTCCCACCCAACTCACCTGTACTGACCATCAAGCAAACATCTAAACTAATAACTAATGCAATACTTTCTCCCCATATTCCATCAACCCTTCCCTATACTAGGGAGAAGTTACTGTTGTCAATTAACTTACTAGCCCATGGTTGGCATGTGAAAGAAGTAGTGCACCCAGAAGAAGCCTACAGTCAGAGGGAAAACATGCAAATTCAATATAGGTAGCACCCAAGATTAGGATCTCTGCAGCTATGAGGCAGCAATGATAGTAATTCAACCGCCCAACAAATTTACTTAAAACAACATGGACATCACAAGCAATGTCTACATTTATCCTAATTGGTATTTAAAGCTCTACCAAATTTACAAACAGAATAAAAATTGAAAATGCCAAAAGCATGCAGTAGGTGCAGGAAAATCTGCAGAGAGAAACAGGAAACAGAACTGACAAAGTCTTCAATTCGAAAAGTAAACCCTTTCGTCTCTCCACAGATGCTTCTCAACCTGCTAAGAAGCCATTTCCAGCCATTTTTGCTTTTCATTTAAGAAACAGAATTATGTAGCTTCACGTCAACTTCCGTAACAGAGGATTTACCACCTGTATAAAGGTAACAGGGACACCCAGATTTTGACCTTGCACATATAGTCCACAAAACTATTAGTACTGAGGTACCACAAGTACCTTAAAAGATAATTTTACCTGCATGTTCAGGCCATAAGATCCAGCAATAGCCTTTATAAATCATCTGTTGACTGAAGCATCAACAGATATAAAGTCTACTCTTTTCAAATGCTGAGCGACCTACTGAATATTGCTGGTGTTTGGTTTTATTTCAAATAACAGAATCTGCAGTTTTGCTTTTAAACAGGGGCTCTGTGGTCACAAAGCACTTTCTTTTAAGTCCCAAAGATGTGTTGAACCAATTCATTCTGGGGGAAGGGGACATTTCAGGTTATTCAAAAAGGTAAATTCAATAATAAGCTGAATTCTGAAAACTCGCATTTCCACACTAACCTTACTGACTGCTTCCTGACGAGATGAAGAGGTCTTCAGAAACTCTTCAATAAAGAAGCCAAGGTATCGCTTGCGGATATTTTTGGAGACTTTCGGACCCCGCTTTGCATTTGTTCTCTATGAAAGAGAGAACTACCTTGAGCACAGAACTGAATAAATGTTCAAGGAAAACAGATTGGTCTGCATACCTGTGTAACTGGGACTGGTGCAGCCAGACCCAGTAAAGTGTCCCGTTCAGCTTTTGATGCACCGTCCAAGGTCTTTCCCATCAGTGGCACATTACCTCCAGAGCTACAAGAAGCACCTGGGACCTTCCTGAATGAATCTCTGAAAACTGAAGGACTCAGAGTTAATGATAAATATTAAGAAGTGCTAATCTTCAATGACAGATTTAAACCAGAGAGGAAGGGGAATGGAAACCACAGCTTTAGGGCAAGAAGCAGCAGGGTTTGGGATGACAAATAAGAGTGGAAGGACAGCAACAAACAGGATACTAAACAGGCTAGGACTGATCAGCTAAGATATTTATTTTGATGCAAGTAGTATTATGGATAATGAGGATGAACTTGGAGCATAGATTAGTCTATGGAATTTAAATGTTGGATAGTTAGATAAGAGGTTGGCGAGTGGCCAAGTGGTTAAGGCATTGGTCTAGTGATTTGAAGGTCACTAGTTCGAGCCTCAGCTAAGGCAGCGTGTTGTGTCCTTGAGCAAGGCACTTAACCACACATTGTTCTGCGATGACACCGGTGCCAAGCTGTATCGGCCCTTGCCCTTCCCTTGGACAACATCAGTGGTGTGGAGAGGAGAGACTTGCAGCATGGGCAACTGCCCGTCTCCCATACAACCCTGCCCAGGCATGTGCCCCGGAAACTTTCCAATGCACAAATCCATGGTCTCTCAAGACTAACAGATGCCTATTAGTTGCATGAGGGACAAAACTGGCTGCTCTAATTTCCTGCTTTTTATTGCTTGAGACATGATAGAAAAGTGGGGTGGGGAGGTGAAAGAGGTGGAAGGGTTGCACCACAGAAAAGGGAAAAGTCGCAGCCATGCTCAGAAAGGACACAGTTCTGGGCTCATCCACAGAGGCAACCTGGGTGCAGCTCAGAAATAGGAGCCATTACACTGATGGGATGATATTACAGGATACTAGCCACCAAGAGATGGTGGAATGGACATTGCAAACAGATTACGCAAAGGTGCAGGAATAACAGGTGGGTAACTTTAACTTCTCTGCTATTGACTGGAACTTCCTTGATACAAATGGCTTAAATGGGGCAAGACTCATTTCGTACATCCAAGAGGGGTTCTTCAAAACAGTATGTGGAGAGTCCAACAAGTGAAGAAAACAAACTGGACCTGGTTTTGGGAAATGTACCAGCCCATAAATGATATTGGGTCAGCATTTTGGGAACGGCAAAAAATAAATCATTATGTTTTACAATAATTATGGAGTAAAGATAACATTAGATCTTGTGGGAAGGTATTAAGTTGGGGAGGGCAAGTTTTAACAAGATAGGAGCTAAGGGATGTTAAATGGGAGAAGTTGTTGGCAGAAAGTCCACATCTGATATGTGGGAGTTGTTTAAATACCAGCTAATCAGAGTTAATGATGGTCATAATAAGGGAACCTTGGATGACCTGAGAGGTCCTAAATTTAGGCAGGAAATAAAAGAAAGCACATGCAGGGTTCAGGAAACTAAAACCAGACTGGGCCCTTGTGGAATATGAAGACAGCAGAAAAGTGTTCTAGTAGGTGATTAGGAATACAGTTTGGATTCAGAACTGGCTTGAACATAGAAGACTGAATGGGGTGGGAGGCTGCTATTCTTGGCGGTCCCGTGGTTTTCTTTCTAGGATCAATGCTGAGACTTCTGATTGTGGTATGTATATATGGGTCATGCACTCTATTCTTTCTACCAAAGCTGTAGACTTTTCTAAACAGGGAGCAGGGAAGAATTTAGGTTCAATATTGTTATGCACCCTCACACTGTGAAAATGAGCAAATGAAAGCAATCTCAGATTGTGCAAAGTATCATCGTACACTTCTCAAAATTTATGGCCAGGGGATTAGAGATAGGCTAATTACATCAACAAGTTAGCTTCACCAATGATCCGAATGACAGAATCAATGGTTTTGTGACCAAGTTTGTAGATGAATCAAATGTAATTGGAGGGGCAGGTAGTGTTGAGTAAACAAGGCATCAGCAGAAGGTTCTGGACAGATTAAGAGAATGGGTAAAGAAGTAACAAATGGAATACAATGTAGGGAAGTGTATGATCAAGCACTTCGGTACGAAGAATAAAGGCGTAGACAATTTCCTAAACAGGGAGAAAATTCAGAAATCAAAGGAGCAGGATTGGTGAATATTAACTTGCAGGTTGAGTAAGCAGTAAGGAAGGCAAATGCAATGTTAACATTCATTTAAAGAGGACTAGAATACAAAAGTAAGGATGTAATCTTCGGGCTTTAAGACATTGGACAGATCATATTTAGAATATTGTGAGCAGTTCTGGTCTCCATGTCTAAGAAAGGATATGTTGACATTAGAGGGTCCAGAGGAGGTTCACAAGAATGACCCCAGGAACGAAAGGGTTAATGTATGAGGAGCATTTGATGGCTCTGGGTCTGACTCCCTGGAATTTAGAAGAATGGGGGGGGGGGGGGGGAGAAGAGAAAAGAAAGTATCTCATTGAAACCAGTTGAATATTGAAAGGCATAGATAAGAGTGGACATATAGAGGATGTTTGCTATAGCAGTGGTGTCTAGGACTAGAGGGCACAGCCTCAGAATACAAGGACTTCCCTTTTGAGGAGAAATTTCTTTAGCCAGAGAGTGGTGAATCTGTGGAATTGATTATCACAGATGGCTGTGGAGACCAAATCATTGGGTGTACTTAAAGAGGAGATTGATTAGTCAGGGCATAAAAGGTTGCGGGGAGAAAGCAGAAGAATGAGGTTCAGAGGGATAATAAATTGATAATAATGGAATGCCAGAGCAGTCTCAATACAGTATGTCAAATGGCCTAATTCTGCTTTTATATCTGAAGATCCCATGAATGTTACACATGGATATATTCCAAGGACAGGTCTCAACTTGAAAGACCTCAGAACAAAAGCACCAACCACCTGGATGATCACCAAAAACTAGTCTTAAAGAATTACCTGTTTCCACATTGCTGCCATACTGAAGCTTTGAATTTTGCACAAGTAGGTTCTTTTGAGCCAGACAATCAGACACTGTTGCTTTGTAAGCCTGGCCACCTTTAACATTGGCCATTATCTGTACAGCCTGCTGTTGGATCACCTTAATTCGACTGTGACACTTCAGCTTTGACGCCGGTGGTATGCGTGGAATAATAACTCGGTTAAAACTTGATCTGCCCTTTTAAAACAAAACTGCCTCTTAAAATTTTATTTTAACAATGACACTTCATCATCTCAAATAAAACAAATGTCAAAGTCAACTGGTTTCCTTAAGGGAACACCTTGCTTGACAAATTTGCGGAATTCTTTGAGGAAATAACAGGACACACAAAGGAGAATTAGTGGATGTTATGTACTTGGACTTTCAGAAGGCCTTTCACAAGGTGTCAAAAATAAGACTGCTTAGCAAGATCAAAACCCATGGTATTGTGGGAAAGAAACTAGCATGGATAGGGCATTGGCTGACTGACAGGAGGCAAAGTGTGGGAATAAAGGAAGCCTTTTCAGATTGACTGCCAGTGAATAGTGGTGTTCACAGAGCTCAGTTTTGGAACAGGTTCTTTTTACATTTTATGTCAATGATTTGGATGATGAAATTGATGGCTTTGTGGCCCAGTTTGTAGATGATACGAAGATAGGTGGAGGAGCAGGTGGTGTTCAGGAAGCAGGGAAGATGCAGAAGGACTTGTATTCAGAGAGTGGGCAAAGAAATGATAAATGAAATACAGTGCCGGGAAGTGTATGGTCATGCAATTTGGCAGAAGGAATAAGAGCAATGACTATTTTCTAAAATGGGAGAAAATTCTGAAATCCAAGATGCAAAGGGACTTGGAAGTCCTCATGTAGGATTCCCTAAAGGTTAACATGAGGAAATCTGCAGATGCTGGAAATTCAAACAACACACACAAAATGCTGGTGGAACACAGCAGGCCAGGCAGCATCTATAAAGGAGAAGCACTGTCGACGTTTCGGGCCGGGACCCTTCGTCAGGACTAACTGCATTTAACTAATTAGGTTAAACTACATTTAACTAATCGTCAGGACTAACTAATTGCATTTCCCCCTCCCCCCACTACTTTCAAATCTCTTAGTATCTCTCCTTTCAGTTAGTCCTGACAAAGGGTCCCGGCCCGAAACGTCGACAGTGCTTCTCCTATAGATGCTGCCTGGCCTGCTGTGTTCCACCAGCATTTTGTGTGTGTTGTTTGAATTCCCTAAAGGTTAATTTGCAGGTTGAGTGGCTGGAGAGGAAAGCAAATGCAATGTTAGCATTCATTTTGAGAGGACTGGAATATCAAAGCAACAATGTATTGCTGAGGTTTTATAAGGCACAGGTGAGGCCTCACCTTGATTATTATAAGTAGTTTTGGACCCCTTATCTATGAAAGGATGTGCTGACATTGGAGAGGGTTCAAAAGAAGTTCACAAAAATGATTCTGGTAAAGACAGACCTCATATGAAGTGTGATTGATGCCTCTAGGACTTTACTCACTGGAATTTAGAAGAATGAGGGGGCATCTCATTGAAATCTAGCAAATGTTGAAAGGCAATAGATAGAGTGAATGTGGAGATGATGTTTCTCATAGTGGGAGAGTCTAGGAACAGAGGACACAGCCTCAGAATAGAGGGTCATCCATCTAGAACGGAGACAAGGAGGAATTTCTTTAGCCAGTGTATGGTGAATGTGTGGAATTTATTGCCACAGGTGGCTGTGGAGGTTAGGTCATTTGTGTATTTAAGGCAGAGGTTGATAAGTTCTTGATCAATCAGGGATTCAAAGGTTATAGAGAGAAAGCAGGAGAATGGAGTGGAGAAGGAAATGGATCAGCCATAGTGAAGTGGTGGAGCAGACTCATGGTCCAAATGGCCAAATTCTGTTCCTTCATCCTATAGTCTTATACAAATATTCTGTTTCATTAAACAGGAATATCAATAGCACAAAATATACAGTAGATGCCATTAGATCTCATTTGAGGTGATGTCCTTCAAACACATCATCATTTCTGACAGCTGTGATTGTTTCATAAATACCATTGTCACCTACTGCCTGATTGATCTGAAACCTCACCACCATCGTTTGGTATAACATTATGCACAACCATATTTCTTTACAGTCAAATTTCTAACAATACTTCGCTCTGCTTTAAAACCTCAATTTCCTGAATTACATTCTTAGATTCTGGATTCTCCATGCAAAATATTTACTGTTTCCCATCCTCTCTGGCATTCAAGTTTAAACCATAAACAAAATAGTTTCTCGGCTATCTGAGAGTCTGAGCTATCCAACTGCTCCCAGAAGGAGTCCCAGTGCCCCGGAATCTAAACCTCATTTTCCAATGACATTTCTCCAGCCACATACTCAACTGCAACTACCTTCCTATTTCCCCGTTCACTGGTATTTGCACTGGGAGTTAATCATTAGTTTTTCCAGACCCTGAAGCACTGCTTCTTAATCTCCTCCCAAATCCTTTAAAAAAGGATCTTTTGAAATTCCACAGCACACATTTCAATGACAACACAAGTTAATAAACTTTTGCTAAATGTGTTTAAATTGAAAAGTTAGATGTACATTTATAACTCATTCCAATGAGATTTTATCTAATCATATGTACATTTTGCTTTCAGAATAGACTTTATCAATTCAACTAGTTTAACCCTCTAAATTTTTTCAATATTAACTACAGTACTCTCAAAATCTACCTTAAATTTTGCAATGTGAGCAATCCTCTTCTTTTGCTTTGTGGGAGCACTTGCTGCATTCACAGATAATTGTATGTCCTTAACTGAACTCTAGAGGAGATAAACATAACAAGAACATATCAAAAACACTAAGCACCCAACATATTACATCTTCATAACAGAGCATGAGGACAAAAAATATTTGAGCAACATAAAATAAAAAGGTGTAAGAAATATAGAAGAGGCAAATAACGCTGAGAAATAGCTTCGTCATATCTGTAAATAGCAGAGCTAGCTTGAGGGGCTGAATAGCCCCCTCCTGATTCTCCAGTTCAGGCGCAATCAGTCTCTCTCATACAGCTCATCCCTACTCTAGATCACAATGACCCAATAACTTGAAACCCTGCCCCCAGACCACCAATTCAGCCATTGGGACAGAATGCTAGCTTTAACATACTGCTTTTTGGGTCCTCTCCCAATTCCCCATACTCATTGCACAGGACTTCACCCCTCTGTCCACCCCTTGAGAATGTTCTGCAGCTGCTCAAAGACATTCTTTAACCTGAAACCTAGGAAGCAAAATACCATTCTGGAATCTTTATTGCAGCCACAAAATCTCCTGCCTGCCCTCTTCATTAGAGTATCCTTTCAATTCAACTCTGCCTGACTTTTGCTTTACCCAGCGAGCTTCAGAGGGCGTCACAGTACCATCAACCTGGCTACTGCTACTGTGCCCAAAAAAGTTACCACCACCCACACCCCAACAGTATCTAAAGGGGTATACACTGCTGACCGGAATGGCCACAGGAAGGCCCTGCACTATCTAGTTCCTTAAACCGCTCATGCTGGATCCCCAACTATCTACACTTTAAGAGCTTCAGAGAGGTGATCACACCTCATGGAGGTACAACCCACACCTTTGGATTACGGAAGAGCAAATACAAGTAAAGAAGATTGGTTTCTTGGTGTGGCGATGTGCACCAATTCACCACACGCATTTTGGTGCCTCTGATTCGATTTGAGGGCAAATGGGTCGGGTGAAGGAGGCGATGAGGAATATAATCGAGCTTGCCAACAGTTGTGGCCCATGTGTTCCACCTTCTGAGAAGCCTTTCAGCAATGGAGAGAAGACAGACATAAAAGTTAAAAAGTGTAAGACAGTTTCAAAGTGAAATTCCACTCAAATAGGTGGCTATCATTTTCACCAATATTTCATTAACGCCCTGGTGTTCAGCAAATAATTGCCTTTCAATCACAGGACATTCCAAAGTGGCTTGCAGTTCAACAGCACCTATGGAGAGAAACAGAGTTAATACTTCAGGCTGAACAATTCAGAGTCCTCAGCATGAAATATTACCTTTTTGTCCCTCCACAGAAGCTGCACAACCAGCTGAGTATTTGCAGGATTCCCTTTAAAGAAAGTTGAAAATTTAAAAGCTTTGAGCTGCTTTATTGCCAATTGTTATAAGTATAAATATTGCAGTAAAACAGGAACATTAAATGGTTCCAGTGGGACTGCACTCCCTCAGTGCCACACTGGGGCATCAGCCTGGATCATACGTTTATTTTGAAGTACAGCTCACTAGTCACAGATACACAACAACAACAAAAAAAATGCAGTGGATAATCACTGAACCACAACTGACAAAGCAGCACAATACAGAACCAGACCTGGTGACACTGTCATGTACATCTGATGTCACATTCAACTACTAAATACCAAATTAAAGCAAGGCAAATTATGAGAGCATTCAGCAAGTACGTTAATCAGTTCGGCTATTTTTTGGGCAAGTTCACATCTGACACGTGCAGACTGTTGAAAGACCAAGCACATTGGTATAGGACAGATGTGTTCCAGTAAGAAAGGTCAGGGAATTTTAGATACAAAGAGGAGCATTAAACTTAGTCAAGGAGAAAAAGGAAAAATTATACAAGGTTTAGAAAACTAAGATCAAACAGAGCCCACAATGATTATACAGAAGCCAGAAAGAACAAGAAGTGAATTAAGAAAGCCAGAAAGAGCAGACTGCAGGAGTAGAATTGGATCATTAGGCCCATCAAGTCTGTTCCATCAATCATGGTTGATTTATTATTCCCTCTCAACCCCATTCTTCACCTTCTCCCTGTAACCTTTCATATCCTATCAACTTCTATTATACCCGTTTACCAGGGAGAGGCCATGAAAAGTCATTGGCAAATAGTATTAAAGAAAATCCCAAGACATTCTATACATAGACCCAGAGCAGGAGGATAAATAGTGAGCGAGTAGGACCTGACCAGGGAAAATAAAAAGAGGCAGCATGTCTTGGAGATGGAGGATGAGAGTGAGGTTGCAAATGAGTACTTTGCTGCAGTGTTTACCCAAGAGAAAGGCATTGAGGATAGTAAGGTCAGTGTGGACATGCTAATTTGCTCAGGCATTTCAAGATAAAAGAGATGGTGTGGAGTCTTTTAAAGAACATTAAGATGGATTGGTTCCCAGTGCTTGTTGGAATATACCTCAGGTTCAGAAAGGTGAAAGAAGAGATCGCTGGGGCCTTGATCAAGACCTTCAGGTCCCCTCTGGCAGCAGGTGAGGTCCTGGAGGACTGGCAAGTGACTACTATTCCAAAATTAAAGAAAGGAAACAGGGACAATCCTGGAAACAATAGACCAGTGAGTCTTGAGTCAGTCATAGGGAAGTTACTGGAAAGGATTCTTAGGAATAGGATTTATCAACATTTGGAAAATCATCACCTAATTTAGGAAAATCAGCAACACACACAAAATGCTGGAGCAACCAGGTCAGGTAGCATCTATAGAAAAAATACAGTTGATGTAAAACCAAATCAACATGACTTTACATCAGACATGTCATACCTTTCATCAATCATCTTTACTAATAAAGGCGATTGATGAAAGAGCTATGGATGTTGTCTACATGGATTTTCATAAAGCATTTGACAAGGTCCTTATCAGCTGCTCGTTCAACTGAGCAAGATGCACGAGATCCATGGTGATTTGGCTGTTTGAATGCAGAATTAACTTGTCCTTAGAAGACCGACATTAACGATCAATGGAACTTATTCTAGCTAGAGATCTATGACTAGTGGTATTCTGAGGGGATCCATACTGGGATCTCTTCTTTGTAATATATTTAAATGCAAAATATTCTGCAGATGCTGGGGTCAAAGCAACACACACAAGCCACTGGAGGAACTCCTCAGGTCAGGCAGCATCCATGGAAACCGTGGAAACGAGCAGTCAGCGTTTCGGCTGAGACCCTTCATCAGGACTGAAGAGGGAGGAGGCAGGGGCTGTATAAAGAAAGTGGGAGGAAAAGGCTGGTAGGTGCCAGGTGAAAAACCAATCAGAGGAAAGATCAAGGGGTGGGGGAGGGGAAGCAGGGAGGGGATAGGCAGGAAAGGTGAAGGAGGAATGCAAGGGGAAAGCACTATAGGTAGTAGAAGGCGGCAGAATCATCAGAGAGGTGATAGGCAGCTGGAGGAGGAGGAGGCAGAATGAAACTGGGATGGGGGAAGGGAGTGAGAGGGAATTACTGTAAGTTGGAGAATTCAATGTTCATGCCAAGGAGCTAGAGACTACCCAGACAGTATATGAGGTGTTGCTCCTCCAACCTAAGTTTGGCCTCATTATGGCAGTGGAGGAGGTCATGTATGGACATATCCGAAAGGGAACATGAAGCAGAGTTGAAGTGGGTGGCAACTGGGAGATCCTGTCTGTTACCATTTAGGGCCCCAAACAGTCCTTCAAGGTGAGGCAACACTTCACTTGTGAGTCTGTTGGGGTCATCTATTACATCCGGTGCTCCCGGTGTAGCCCGACACAGATTGGGGGACCACTTCGTCAAGCACCTCTGCTCCATCCGCCACAACAGACAGGATCTCCCAGTTGCCACCCACTTCAACTCTGCTTCACATTCCCATTGGAGCAACAGCTCACATACCGTCTGGGTCTCCAGCCCCTTGGCATGAACATTGAATTCTCCAACTTCCAGTAATTCCCTCCCCCTCCCTTTCTCCCATCCCAGTTTCACTCTGCCTCCTCCAGCTGCCTATCACCTCCCTCATGGTTCCGCCTTCTTCTACTACCCATAGTGTTTTCCCCTTACATTTCTTCTTCACCTTTCCTGCTTATCCCCTCCCCCAACCTCTGATCTTTCCTCTTATTGGTTTTTCACCTGGCACCTACCAGCTTTCTCCTTCCCACCCTCTTTATAGAGCCCCTGCCCCCTCCCTCTTCAATCCTGACGAAGGGTCTCGGCCCGAAATGTTGACTGCTCGTTTTCACAGCTGCTGCCCGACCTGCTGAGTTCCTCCAGCATGTTGTGCATGTTGCAATATAAATGACATGAATGAAAAGGTAGGTGAATGGGTTAGTAAGTTCGTTGATATGAAGATTGGTGGTGTTGTGGATGGTGTAGAGGACTGGCAAGTGATACAGTGGGATATAGAACAGTTGCAGATACAGGCAGAGAAGTGGCAGATGAAGTTTAAAATGGCCAAATGAGAGGTGTTGCATCTTGGGAAATCAAATGTAACGAGAAAGTACACTTAATGGCAAGAGCTTTAGCAGTGCTGATGTGTAGAGAGATGAAGGGAGAAGGGATTAGTTTAGTCGGGCATGTGATTACTGATTTCATTAGCTCAGCACACCATTGTGGGCCAAAGTGCTTGATCCTGTGTCATATTGTTTTATGTTCTATATTCCATGCTATTTTAGCTTCAAACCAATTCTACAACAGCATTGACTATCAAATAATCAAGCAGAAATACACTGGTCTGATACTTGATATACTTAATTCCTTGTTCATCCCCAAATGCACAATAAATATGAATAAATACCTCTTCAGTTACAGTAGTATTTGCTTTGATTTCTTGCTTTGAGGACTCATTAAAAATCCTCAAGCATTCTTCCATTGGGTCTGAGTCAGAGAATTCCAAAACCTCCATATCTGTGGGGTTCAGTTTTTCACCTAAAAATGATTCTTCACTGTTATCACTCGCACTTTGAAGACTTCCATTCAAGCTTTCATTACCAAGATAGCCAACATGGCTCTGTGTCTTCATACTAGCTTGGCCAATAATCAAGTTCTCCCCCAGCTTACTAGTGCAAGTAGTATTTGTAGTTTCCAATCCATCGCTCTTCCCGTTGGTAGAGGCCACATGACCAGTTTTCCGTGGAATTCCAGATTCTGATTGTTGCATTATGCAATTTGACAGTCCTGAAACGTTCAGATGGATTGAACTTCGTTCTTTGGCTTTTCCGCATTTCTGGACTTCCGGCTCCGATTCCCTGCAATTATTTTCTAACTCAACATTAGAACAATGGTTCACAACTTGGTCCAAAGCCAGAACTACTCCAACAGGCTCATCAACATTGCATTGCTTAACTTTGCAAATTAAAGCAGGGTCATCACTTCCCTTTCTCTGAACCTCCCCATGATTCTTGGAACATGTAGTGAGTGGCACATCAATAACAAGTTCATCTTCAGAGCTCATCTCAGCTTCAAAAGGTTGACTGTTCCTCAATGTTTCAGACACTAGAGAAAGCTTCATTTCAGAACCTGGTTCAATGGCTCCCTTACACTCCAGTTTCTCCTCCATAACTTCCTTATTACAACTTTTTCTCACGCTGGAAGAGAAGTTTACCAATGGATCATACTCTAGATCAGTGCTGGGTTTACAGTATTCAACCAAACTTTGACTCCAAAGTGAACAAGCAGTTTTATCATTGGAATTACTCTGTGCAAGGTCCTGGGATGCATCCTCTTCACCAGAAACATTAACTGTACACTTACATGCTGAACAGTTATATATTGATTGTGGATTATACACAGTATAATTGCATTCATATAAAGAGAAAGGTCTATACTTTATTGATGTCTTGCCAGTACAGGAAAAAGAGTTTGCCTCACTATTTATTGGTGGTATCAAGCTGCAATTTCCACAATCACATGAATGTAACATCAAAAATTTGTGTCGTTGCTTCTCCTCCTCAGCCCTGATTAACTCAATTGTTTTGGTGACCTTTTCCAATTCAAGTACTGCGCAGGCAGTTGTAGCTGACACTGGTCGGTCTTGGTAATTTCCCAAAATGTTGGCAGATGCATCTGTTGGAACATCAGCAAAGCTTTGAAAGCATTGTTAAAACTTGAAACATGATCAATACAGACCTTCTCTTACTCTAAACTTGGACTGGTACATAGATGGGTGGTACTTAGAGGGATAGGGCCAAATGTAGGAAATTGGGACTATTTGAGTGGGTACCATGAATAGAATGGACTTGTTGGGCCAAAGGCCTGTACCCACACTATATTGACCTATGACTATGGCCTACTAACAGAAATAGTCAGACTATAGCAGACAACCTGCTGAAAAATTCAGCAAATCGGGCATAGAGGGAAATAAACTATCAAGCGGAGCCAGTTCAGGCAAAGTGCGTCAACCCCCGATATGTCGCCGCAGAAAGACGAAGGCCTGGTGGGCTGCAGACAACCAGAGAATTTCCGAATTACTCCATTATTCTGTGAGTCTGACGCCAGAACCAGGGGCACGGAAACAAGAAACCAGTGCTCAGGGACAAAAATAAAAGAGTCACGTTCGGACTCAAACTGTTAACTATCCAAAAGGCATTTAATTTCAACCTGGGTGCTACAGAGCAACCTCTCTCAAGCGTCGACGGCATTAAACCCCCTCAGCCATTCAGCCCTCTCCCTTCTCTCCTTACCCTCTGAAGTTGGGAGTCTCCCGGCGTGTTCGAAGTGGCAGTAAACTCTGTGGCAGCGGCCCAGAAAAGGGCAGGGGACCCTACGGAAATAGCCACTAGAGCTCAACATCCCAAGATCGTCTCGAAGACGCACCATCTGCGTTCAGCCACTTGTTCTTAAAGGGGCGCGGCCAAAATCGTCACTATATAAAGCGCAATTGATGGACCCATTCTGAAGGCTTTCGTTATTGATGGTAGGTTTGGAGCGAAGTACCCGCATTTGTGCAGAAAGTCAAGTGGGCTTAAAAGGGGGATTAGAATAGCAGTGAAGACTGGGTGTTTCATTAGTGAATCAACGTCTGAAAAAGTAGGGGGATAGATTCATTTTGACGGAATCAACGACATACTGAACGTTGTACAGAAAGGAAGTGGCGAGGGATTATTGAACAATTCTTTCAAAAGCCAAATGGTGAACACATTTTGCCGATTAGCCATGTCATTCCTCGAGTCACCACTGCGCACACAGCGGAAACATTTTGTAATCTATTTTAAACGAGTTTTCTTCTCGTAGGAGTGAAATCTGCAAAGCAGTGCCTTAAAGTACGTTACACGCAGCCATTGTAACCCAACAACCCCAGAAACTTTGCACCAAACGGTGATAAAAGAACTAATTGTGCGGCGGATTAGACTGATTGACCCAAGGACTACGCCTTCTAAAGTAAAATGTTTACTACAAAGCAAGACCGAAACTGAAATGCCCACAGAGCAGCGGTCCTGTGCAGAGGGACTGTGTTGCCCACGAGTTGGAATGGCATGGTAAAGCTGCTACCTCTTAATACCAGAGACCTGGCTGCTGGTTTTTAAGAGTTTGCACTTTATCCATTAAAATGAGTTTCCTCCACCTGGTCTGGTTTCTTCCTGTATTCTAAGCTTATAAATTAATTGTTTCTTAAGCTCTCCCTAGTGTTTAGGTGTGTAATAGAATCTGTGGGGGGGGGGGGTGATTAAAACATGGGAAGAATAAAAATAATGGGATTAAAGTAAGATTGGTGTGAATGAGTAACTGGAGGTCTGTCGGCCTTTTTTCACATGCTCTATGAAAAAGAGCATGGCGACTTTTTCACATGGCGACTCTGGATAGTGTGGTTGTCTGTAGGGTTCTTGAGGCAGGATACGGAGGTGCCAGGCCCTTCTTACCTACAGATGCTACTGCTACCCAGATTGGGAACTGACCAGATTCAAACTCAGGACCATCCACATCAAAATCCAATGCTGGTGCCACTACACCACCAGCAGGCCCAAATGAATCTATAATTATCTATATAGCAAGGTGGTATGCCAAACAAAGCTGAGAAAGAGCAAAGACATTCATTCAGGAGCAGCCTGCAAAAGGAAGCCGTAAATGCAAATTGAAATATCATAAAGGGTTTTCTTTTGAGAAATGGGTCAAGCTGTGAGACTGATGTGGAGAGTGGGAGCAAGGCCAGTAACGCTCGGATTGTCAAAAAGTGGGAATACTGTTACCATTATAGGATAGCACTGACACATTGAACAAATTAATGTTTAGTACAACCTAATGTTTATTAGCACTTGAATTACTTAAACATGTGTGTGTAGCGGTGTGCTACACACAGCGCTGGAATAACGACACGCAGACGGTGAGTTGCAGTTGCGTAAAAGATTTATTCAAACTTCGCGGCCTCACTTTTAAGCCTTCCCGTTTCCTCCCTCCCCAGGTGGGAATGCTGTAGGGGGTGCATATTCACAGTCCCGTCCTGCGCGCGGGCTTTTCCCCTTGCTGGTGAAGAAGGCCTGGCGCCCTTTTTGGGGCCGGCCTCTCTGCCGGCGCGCGCCATTTTGTGAGCCGGTTCGAGTGCGCTGGGAAGTGGGTCACCACATATCTCTCACTTCTAACAATTACATAGTTGATTTACTGTTCCAAGGAAAGTCCTTAGCAAAGAGGGTTAAGGAAAATTGAAATCAAATTCATTATCACTGACGTGATGTAAAATTTACTGTTTTGGAGCAAAGACATAAAAGTTACTTAAAATAAATAGTGCAAAATTAAAGGAATAATGAGGTAATATTCATAGACTTTTCAGAATCTGGCAGAGAGGAAGAAGCTGTTAGGAGTATCTGCTTTTGGAAACATTGGCACAGCATCAGCAGCCCTCCAATCCTCTGACAGCACATCTGAAGCCAAGAATTACAAACAAAAACAGTCAGAACTTCTGATTCTTCTCTTGCTTCCTTTGTCTACCTGGGATTTACTTCACTCACTTGCAAATTCAAAGCAGTTTCTGAGTACTGTGAACTGTTTATCCCATCCAATATTCCATGAACTTTCTCAACTACAAATGCAAAATCATTCCCGTTATGGGATGACAGTTACAACATATTTATGAAGAAACCTACCCACAAGCAGGATGGGCAGAAGTTAAAAGAACACCAGGAAGGATGGAACGGCATCAACCAGGCAGCATTCAAAGGACTGCTGAATAAGAGGGGTAAGGCCTAAAGGTGTCAGTGATTTGGGTTGCAGCACCAGTGGCATGTCAGTAAAAGGGTGGATATCATGGGAGCATCAAGAGGGGCTGAAAGGTGGAAGAACTAGTGTTGAAGGTCAAAGAGTTAGGCTTCAGTGGGATTTGAGCTTTAGTGAGGAGGGTGAGTTGTCATAAGGCTTCACTATTTTTCCCCTCAATGGAAGATACTTGGATAATGAAAATGGAAGCTAGGGCAGTGGTATGCCCCTCACACAGGATGTAGATGATCAGGGATGTATCCAATGTCCCTGATCCTGATGAAGGGTCCCAGCCCAAAAAGATCTCTTCCGTAGATGCTGCCTGACTTGCTGAGATACTCCAGCATTGTGTGTGTTGTCCCTAGTGGCTAAACCTGCAAGACGTGTGTCCAGCTGTAGCTCTGGCAGACCGCACAGAGCAGTTAAGTTGCACTCAGATTTGCCGTGGAGCATCCAGGATGTGAAAAATCTGACAGATAGTATTTTAGCAAGATACCTGGTCATTCTGTAGGTATGGAAAGAAAATAGATGGGTGACCAACAGAATGAAACTGTGGCCAACAAGAGAAGTCAAAGCCAACATAAAAGCCAAGGTGAGGGTATACAATAGAGCAAAAATTAGTAGGAAGTTAGAGGATTGGGAAGCTTTTAAAAACATTCAAAATGAATGTTAACATTGCATTTGCCTTCCAGAAAACAGCCATGATTGCCACACCTTCCTTGAGAATACATCTTCATCTTCAGGATGTACCTTCCTGCACATTCCGAATTGCCCTCAGAAATTCCAGCCATTGCTCTTCCAATCTGCCCTTAAAAACTCCAGCCAGCTCTTCTCTCACACCTCTGTTCACTTTACTCCACGGTAATACTGATACATCTGACTTTATCTTCTCCCTCTCAAACTACAGGATGAATTCTCGTCACAGCCTCCCAAGGATGCTTTACCCTTAAGTTCCCTAACAAATCCGGTTTATTACTCAACACCCAATCCAGAATTGCCTTTCCCCTAGAGGGCTCAACCACAAGGTGTTCTAAAAAGCCATCTCATAGGTATTCTAGAAACTCCCTCTCTTGGCATCCAGCGCCAACATGATTTTCTCAATCTATCTGCATATTGAAAACCCCATCACTATTGTAACATTGCCCTTTTGGCAAGCATTTTCTGCCTCCCATTGTAATCTGTAGACCACAGCCTTACTACTGTTTGGGGGTCTGTATATAACTCCCATCAGGGTCTCTTTACCTTTCCAATTCCTTAGCTCTACCCACAATGATTCAATACTTTCTTGAGGTGACAATATGTCACCTCTTTCTAATGATTTGTTTTCATTTTTCACCAACAGAGCAAGGCCACCTCTTCTGCCTGCCCTTTCGAAACAATGTGTATCCTTGGATGTTAAGTTCCCAGCTACTGCTGCTGAAGCTCCCAGATTCAGCAGCAACACCGCAGTTCATGGTACCATAGAGAGTTTTGCTGCATGGCTAAGACTTTATACATTGTAACATAAAAGATTGAGGGGGATATTCGATACAGGTATACAAAATTATGAGGGGTATAGTGGAGCAAATGCAAACAAGCTTTGTCTTCTGAGGTTGGGTGGGACTTCAACTAGAGGGCATGGATTAAGGGATGAAAGGTGAAGTGTTTAGGGGGAAGATGAGGAGAAAACTCTTCACCCAGAGGGTTATGGGAGTGTGGAATGAGCTGCCAGTGCAAGTGGTGCATGCAAACTCAATATCAAGGTTTAGGAGAAGTTTGGATAAGTACATGAATGGGGTAGGTATGGAGGGCTATGGTCCAGCTGCAGGTCGATGGGACTAGACAGTTTAAATAGTTCATTGCATATTAGATGGGCTGAAGGACCTGTTTCTGTGCTGTAATTTTCTATGACTATGAGTAATATGCACATGGAGGATAAAAATTACGGGTGAAATTACAAAATGAATAATTTTCATCAGTGTTTATGAAGAAAACAGTCTTTGCAATTAGAGGATTCAGCAAATGGGAAGATGAAATAAAATTTTAATTTAAATCTCTATAAATAAAGGGGAAGTACTTTCTCCCTTTGTAGCTTAAAGGTAAAGCTCAGGGCTGGATGAGAATTCATCATAAAAGGAAAGGGGCTGGGGCTCTGACTGAAATTTCTAAATTTTCATTGTACAAGCAAGGTCCCACATTACTGGAAGATGATAAATGATGTGCCCCTTTTCCAAAATTGGTAGCAAGAAAAAGCCTGGTAATTTGATGAATTGAATCCAAAATTGGTTTGGTAATATGAAACAGGATGATAGTAAAAGGTTGTGCTGTGATTAGATACCTGCGACAATCAGTGCTTGGATTTTTGCTGTTTGTTGTTAATGTGTTAATGACATGGATGTGGGAAGAATGATTAGTAAGTTCACAGATGACCTGGAAGATTCATGGAGTTACTCAAAGGGTAGTTGGCAGACTTAAACTCAGGATGATATCAATGTGTTGATGAAGTGGGCTGAGAAATGACAGATAGAGTTTAATCCAAATAAATGAGAGGTGATACATTTTTGAGCACTAATAAGGCTAGGACTTACACCATTAACAGCAGGGTACTAGGGAGCATTGATCAAAATAGAACACAAATCCAAATATCCTCAAGGGCATATAGAGAGTCTCTCCATCTTACAAACAACCAATGTATGTACAGTGAGCGTTTGGGAGACCAGTGGTACAAATTTGCCAGCTCCTGCGGGCTCCAGGCATCTTCTGCTGTGGGGAATCTCAGTACACAGCTGCATTTCCAACTTCCAAACTATTGGGGAGAACAGTTCACAGAACTGGAACCTGGGGAGGATCTATAGCATTGTAAGGAAGGCGCAGTATGGGGTGCTAGCCTTCATTAGTCAGGGCAATGAATACAAGAGCAGGGAGGTTATACTCCAACTTCAGATTAAGTATTATATTAAGTTCTGGTCACCATACAATAGGAAAGATGATGCTGGAGAAGTTGCAGAAGAAATTCAGCAGAATCTTGACTGAGTTGATGCATATTAATTGTGAGGAGAGAATGGAGGGACCAAGTTTGTTTTTCCTGGAACAGAGGCGGTTAAGAGGGATATGTAAGATTATAAGAGGTATCGGCAAGGATAGAATGTAAGAAGCTTTTCCCAATACCGCAGGCAGGTAAAACTAGAGGACATAGATTTAGACCTTTTTCATTTCAAGACAGCAAGTAGCCTGGAAAAGGTGGAAGCAGAATTACAGACAGCAGTTTAGAAGTATCTGATTGATCACTAGAATCATTGAGATGTAGAAAGCTATGAGTCCGGTGCTGGAACATCAGATTCATACACATGGATACCCACTGCTGTCGATAGAGAGGACACCAAGATTTTATTCAAGGGCTTAACTATCTCTTCACTTGCTTCTTTCAATATTCTGGTATATATACCACCAAGCCCTGGGGACTTTTCCAACTTAATGCTTTTCAGAAGTCCCAGCACTACTTCCTCCTTAATCTCAATGTCACAGCACATTGGCATGTCCCACTTTGTTTACATTATCCTCCAATTTTTCCCCCTTAGTAGATACTAACACAAAGTACTCATTTAATACCTCAGCCACTTGCTCTGACTCCAGACACAAATACCCTCCTTTATCAGTAGACTTACCTTCTCTTTAGTTGTGCTCCTTTTGTTGAAACAAGCATACAATGCCTTTGGATGATCCTTGACCAGCTACATTTCATGGTCATTTTTGGCCTTCTTAATTACCCACTTGAACACTTTCTTGCTATCTCAAGTACGTAAATCACTGTATACTACCCTGAAATTCACTGTATACTATCCTGAGATTCATTTTCTTGTGGGCATTCATTGTAGATACAAATAAATACAATAGAATCCATGAAGAACTACACACATAGATGAACAATCAATGTTCAAAAGAAAATAAACTGTGTAAATACAAAAATAAATAGATAAATAAGAAATAATACCAACAACATGAGATGAAGAGACCTTGAAAGTGAGTCCAGAGGTTATGGAACAGTTCAGTGTTGTGGTGAATAAAGTTGTCCATGCTAGTTCAAGTTTGTTGTTATATTCCACAAGTGTTCAGTCTGACTTCAGCTTTCAAAACCTTATGTGTGCATCCTAACTAAATTTAGGACCTCTCAGGTCATTCAAGGTGCTTTTGCCTGACCATTCCTGTCCTTGCCAGAGCATGCCAATCCTGAGCTGCTCAGGAATTTATGCAGCTCTCAATTGCAGACACTCTCAACACTCTTAGTTCCTGTTTTATTCTGTTGCAATTTATCCTCCCCTACTTAGTACCTTTATGTAAGTTTCAATTTTATCTTTACTGATAACTATCTTAAAACATTATGAGTTGTTAATCTCATCAGGTCTGTCACTTGACCCGGTTCATTCCCAAAACTAGGTCCATTATGTTATCTCTTCTTGTTCTGCTCTCCACAATCTGTTTTATAACTCTGCAACTTAATCTTTGCATTCAGTAAGTTCCAATCAATACTAGGAAACTTAAAAGCCCTCTACTCTGACAACTCTGAGCTGATGTTGTTTCTGCATCTTTTCATAATCTGTCTACATATCTGTTCCTCCACCTCTCACTGGCTATTTCTGGGGGGGGAGGCAGGGGGAGGAGGTTATAGATACTTGCACCTATCTTCTTTCTAAATTCCACCAAAACGGTTTCTGTGGATAACCCCATCAGTATATCCCCTATGAGAACTGCTGTGATATTCTTCCCTATCAGTAGAGCAACCACTCCACCTCTTTTAACATTCCTTTTATTACATCTAAAACAATGAAACCCAGGAATGTTGAGCATTTTGTCCCTCATGCATCTTGGTGTCTATGCTGGCAACAACATCATAATTCCACAAATTGACTGGGCTCTAAGTTCACCCTTAATATAATACTCCTGACATTTGTAAGTAAAGAACTGTTTGGGTCCCTAAGTGGAGGTAAGAATAAACTTTTTTAAAAAAGTTTTTACCTCTCCTGCCCTTGAATGGAAAAGGCCCTGTGAGGAAAGAAACTGAAGAACAGACCGGGAAATTGTGATGGGAATGGACCCTATGGAATGCTGAAAGAGGAGCAAAGGAATATGTATCTTGTTGTAGACAGTGCAAATTGAAAAGGATTAAATGTGGCGGCTGGTGAGGGAGCAGATGAATACCAGGGTAAGTCTGTCCTCCTGCCAGAAGGACATACTCCATGAGCAAAGTATAGGAAATTGGTGAGAAATGGTCGAAGTCCCTATTGCATTTGGTAGAGGAGAAAGCCATGGTTCAGTAAAAAGGAAAACATTGGAAACATTAAAAGGGGCTACAGGGTGTTATGGATCTAAGTAGGAAGAAAGTGAATTAGGGAGGAAGAATGAATTTGAGGGGTAGAAATAAATTCAGTGGGGCAAGAGCAGGCAGAAAAAATAGATCTGCCCAATAGTCCTACTTTTGAACTTGGCAGGAGAAACACACCATGGGAAGTTGAGGGATTCATAACATCGGTGACTGTGGCGGGAAGTTTTCCAAAAGTAATGAGATGAGCAACCTTCTATAAAACAATGTTCTGATGTCCAAAGGTTAGGTAATAGTCTAGCACAAGATGCTTGCCAGCTGATGACTGGTGTCCACATGATGGAAGTCCGTTGATAAGCCACAGCAGGACTGTCTTTGTTGGGAGACACTCATTTCAGATTCACAGCATCTGCAGTTTTTAATTTGCTTCCTCTATTTATTGAGACTGCCAACTTCAGATCTCATTTTAGAGAGGGAAGAAGAAGTACAACAGTCAGTTCTGCCACTTGCCAGTGTGGGTAAAAGTAGGATGATTGGGCAGATGAATTCATGGCTGAGAAACTGGTACAGGAGGCAGGGTTTTAGATTTCTGAATCATTCGGATCAATTCTAGGGAAAGAATGACCTGTATAAAAAGGACGGGTTACAACCGAGCCCAAGGAGGACCAATATCCTTGTGGGCAGGTTTGCTGGAGCTGTTGGGGAAAGTTTAAACTAATTTGGTGGGGAGGGGGGGAGAACTGAAATAGGGCTGTTGGTTTTCAACCAGATACAGTGAGACTGTCAGAAAGGACAAGCAGATGACAGGGCAAAATTGCGGTCAGTGGGATGAGCTACAATGTAAAAGGGGGCAAAATCAAAAAGAGTGAAGGATGCGGAACTGAAGGTGTTATATTTGAATATATGCAGTACATGGAATACTGTAGATGATCTTTTAGCGCAGATTGATTGGCGGGTATGATATTGTGGGCATCACTGGGTCGTAGCTGAAAGAAGATCATAGTTGGAAGCTTAACAACCAAGGATACACCTTGTATCGAAAGACAGGCATGTAGGCAGAGGTGGGGGAGGGACTCAGATGTTAAAAAAAATTAATCAAATCCTTAGAAAGAGGTGACATAGGATTGAAAAGTGAAATATCCTTGTGGATAGAGTTAAAAAACCGCAAGAATAAAAAGACGCTGATGGGAGTAGCCAGTAGCCAGGATGTGGGCTCCAAATTACAACAGGAGATAAAAAAGGCAACGTTGTGATCATCATGGGAGACTGCAATATGCAGGTAGATTGGGAAAATCAGGTGTGCTAGATCTCAAGAGAGAATTTGTAGAATGCCTATAAGAAGGCTTTTTACAGCAGCTTGTGGTTGAGCCCACTACGGGAAAGACAATTCAAGATTGGGTGTTGTGTAATGATGGGCATTTGATTAGGGAGCTTAAGGTCAAGGAATCCTTAGGAGGCAGTTATCATTATATGATAAAATTCACTCTGCAATTTGAGAGGGAGGAGGTAAAGTCAGATATATCAGTATTACAGTGGTGTAAAGGGAATTACAGAGGCATGAGAGAGGAGCTGGCCAAGGTTGTTTGGAAGGGATGACAGCAAAGCATCAATGGCTAGAGTTTCTGGGAGCAATTTGGAAGGCCCAGGACAGATACATCCCAACTATAAAGAATATTCTAAAGGCAGGATGATGCAATTGTGGCTGACAAGGGAGGTTAAAGCCACCATAAAAGCAAACGAGTGGGCATAAAATAGAACAAAATTTAGTGGGAAGTTAAGAGAATTGGGAAACTTTTAAAAACCAACAGAAGGCAATTTAAAAAGCCACAAATGGGGCAAAGATTATATCTGAAGGTAAACTAGCTAATAATCTCAAAGAGGTTATCAAAAGGTTTTTTTCAGATACATAACGAGTAAAAGAGAATAGATATTAGACCACTGGAAAATGACACTGGAGAGCTAATAATGGGGACAAAGAAAGTATTTTGCATCAGTCTTCACTGTGGAAGACACTAGATGTACGCCAGAAGGGCGGTTGCTATTACTAGGGAGAAGGTGCTTGGCAACTGAAAGGTCGGAAGGTAGATAAGTCAGCTGATGGACGACACTTCAGGATACAGGATGAGGTAGCTGAAGAGATTGTGGAGGCATTAGTAATGACCTTTCAAGAATCAATAGATTCTGGCATCGTTCTAGAGGACTTGAAAACTGCAAATGTCACTCCTCCTCAAGAAAGGAGGGATGCAGAAGAAAGAAAATTATAGCCAGTTAGTCTGACTTCAGTGGTTGGGACCACGTTGGAGTCAATTGTTAAGGATGTGGCTTGGGGATAGATGGAGGCACATGATAAAATAAGCCAGTGTCAGCATGATTTCCTCAAGGGAAAACCTATTGGAACTCTGAGGAAATAACAGGCAGGATAGACACAGGAGAATCAGTGGATGTTGTGTACAGTACTTGGATTTTCAGAAGGCCTTTGACAAGGTTCCACGCGCGAGGCTGCTTAACAAGTTAAGAGCCCTTGGTATTATAGGATAGAGCAGTGGCTGATTGGCAAGAGGCAAAAACTGGGAATGAAGGGAGCCTTTTCTAATTGACTGCTGGTGACTAGTGGTGTTCTGCAAGGGTCGGTCTGTATCAGACCATTTCTTTACATTGTATGGCAATAATTTGGATGACGGAATTGATGGCTTTGTAACCAAGTTTACATATGATACAAAGATAGGTGGAAGGGCAGGTAGTGTTGAAGCAGGGAGGCTGCAGAAGGACTTGGGACAGATTAGGAGAATGGGGACAAAGTGGCAAATGGAATACAGTGTCTGGTCATGAAGTGTATGATTATGCTCTTTGGGAGCAGGAATAATAGCATAGACTATTTTCTGAACAAGGAGAAAATTCTGAATTCCAAGGCGCAAAGGACTTGGGAGTCTTTGTCCAGGACTCCCTGAAGGTTAATCTGAAGGTTAATTTTTAATTTGAAGGTTAATTTGGTCATGAGGAAGGCAAATACAATGTTAGCATTCATTTCAAGAGGACTAGAATATAAAAGCAAGGATGTAATGAAGGCGCTGGTGAACCCTCACTTGGAGTATTGAGAGCAGATTTGGGACCCTTATTGACTTTGGAGAGGATTCAGAAATGGTTCACAAGGATGATTCTGGAAATGAAAGACTTACAATTAGGAGCAATTGATGGCTTTGGGCCTTTACTTGCTGGAATTTAGAAGAATGAGGGAGGACCTCATTGAAACCTATCAAATGTTGAAAGGCCTACATGGAATGGATAAGGAGAGGATGTTTCCTCAGGCAAGGAAGTCCTGGGTCAGAGGGCACAGTCTCAGAATAGAGGGACATCCAATTGGAATGGAGTGGAGTGGAGGAGGTATTTCTTTAGCCAGAGCGTGGTGAATCTGTGGAACTCATTGCTAGAGGCGGCTCTGCAAGCCAGGTCTTTGGGTGTATTTAAGGCGGAGGTTGATAGGTTCTTGATTAGTCAAGGTGTGCAAGGTTATGGTGAGAGGGCAGGAGAAAGTGGTTGAGTGGGAAATGGATCAGCCATGATAAAATGGCAGAGCAGACTTGGTGGGCTTAATGGTCTAATTTTGCAATGTTTTATGGAGTTATGGTTTTCTACACTGTCATACGATGTCAATTGTAGTGTATTCAATATTTCAGTAATATATGAGTAATACTGTAAATATATTGTTTGTTAAAGCATTGTCTCTTTACACAGTTCATTATTAGTTTATATGTAAGAAGTACGTGAATGGCATATGTCATTACACCACTACGCCACATGTCTCACTAAAAAGAATAAGAAAAGTAAACTAAGTAGACCATCATCATTGCTCCTCTGTTTTTCTTTCAATTCATTTTTGTTCTTACAAAACATAACACCAACATTCAAGCATTTTATTTTTATTTACCCGCAGTTCAAGATTCAAAGTAAATCAATCCTGAGATACATTTTCTTGCAGGCATACTCAATACATTCTTAACAGAATCAATGAAAGACCAGACCAACTTGAGCATTCAACCAGTGTGCAAAAGACAACAAACTGTGCAAATCAAAAAGATCAAAGTAATAATAAATCATCAATAAATATCGAGAACATGAGATCAAGAGTCCTTGAAAGTAAGCCCATAGATTATGGGAACATTTTAGTAATGGGGCAAGTGAAGTTATCCCCTTTGGTTCAAGCACAATAATAATGCCTTTGGGTGGTATTACTGATGTGGTGAAATTTCCCAAACTTTTCCTGATCGTGATCAAAAGATGTTGGTCTAATATCCAACACAAATGACCAAAGGATTAGGTTTTAAAGAACTATTTGGAGGTGCATGAGACCATTAAAGAAGTCTGGGAAGAGAATGTGTGTTTAGGGCCTTGAAAGCTTAACACATAACTGCTCGTGTTTTTAAATTAAGAATAGTCAAAAGAGCAGATTTAAGGAGATGCAGTAATCTTAAAGAACTGCAAGCTGGAGGAAACTATGAAGTGAATGATCATATTCTTCTAACCATAAAAACTCACTATCCTCTGCAAGCCTATATAGATAGATAGATACTTTATTCATCCCCCTGGGGAAATTCAACATTTTTCCAATGTCCCATACTCTTATTGTATCAAAAACTAATTACATACAATACTTAACTCAGTATAAAATGATATGCATCTAAAATCACCCTCTCAAAAAAAGCATTAATAAATAGCTTTTAAAAAGTTCTTAAATAGTTTACTAATATACATTGAATCCAATTTACCAATTTGCCCTGGATCCCATAGGCTCTTACTTTTTTGTAACCGTCTCCCACGTTGGACCTTATCAACAGCCAGATAGCCTACGTCAATGACACAGCCTTCATTAATAAACTTTGATATCTCTTTAAATTTTTAATTTAATTGTTGTGACAGCATGCAATCTCTTCAATTTTTTCCGCACTTCAGAGTGTAGATAATCCTATTCATCAATTTTTCCCAAACTACTTCCCTACCATTACCTGGCTCATCCCTGCTGCTTTTTCTGCTTAAGTGACATCACAGAGGGCTCCAGCAATTCTCCTATCTTGTTTCCCATGGCAGCCCAAGGTTACATTTCATGAGGTGTTGGGGGTTTATCCACTTTTTTATCCTAAGACATCTAGTACACCCTTCTTCAGATAAATTGCTCCACAATTTCATGCCTTCTCTTTAATCATTAAGCATCTTAATTTAAGATTTAACCTGTGTTCTTTGGTTTCATATATAAATTGCTTTTTTGGCTCATAAGGAGCCTTACTCTTCCCCTGGTTACTTTCTTACCCCCAACATACTTATAAAGTGTCAGGATTTTCCTGAACCCTTAGATATTGTTCAGGTCAAATTTGACCCGTTTTGACATTTGACAGCAGTAAAAACACCATAAATGCCAGGGTTTTTTTTAGCCAAAATTTGATGACTTTTCCTAAAGTGACCCAAAATGTGCAAAAATGAAAATATTTAAAAATTTTATACTTTTGTACAGGTGCGTGCTACAAATTTTTCTACATCGAGGCTGTTCTGGGTCAAATTTGACCCGTATCTATTGAAATGGATTTTCGATTTCTGAAACATTAATTAAGGATCAATGACCCATTTATTGATGTCAGGCTATTTATACATTTTAAATAGATCTGTGGTTCAAAATTTGGTATAGACACTTGTTCTGAGGGGATTCTTGGGCCCGGACCATACTGTGAAGGTATAGAATATGAACATTATGTAAGTATTAATCATACTGGTCAGTTACGTCCCACTTCTGCCTATATTCTTAACCACCCTCTTCCCCTAAGCTGTTCTCTAAATCTGTAGAGCACCTCCCCTATGTCCATATCGGCCGGCCTCTCTGTCCTTGACTCCAAGCTGGAGCGGATGCCCACATACCCGCCGGGCAGCGTTCCCCCGCTGCCAGCCCCCAGCCCCCGGCCCCGTCCCGCTTCCTCCGCTCCTCAGAGCCGGAAGTGACGCTTTTGGGGTTCGACTTCCCGCCGACCCGGTGGACATTAGTGAAGGAGGTCCCGGACCTGGACCCGGACCCACACGGCAATGTGAGGAGAAACGGTGGGTGAGCTAGAGGGGGTCGCACTGTAGAGTGGTGGAAAGGAGAGCTACGGAAGTGAGTGGGAGGGGCGGGTCAGTGTGTGTACGTGATTGTTTGTTTATGCCGAACGTTCATGGAGTTAGCAGACCGGCCTACCGGATAGGATGAGGCTGTGGAGGAGCGGTGTGTGTGTGTGTTCGGGGGCTGCTGGCGATAGACAGCCAGTGTCTAGTTTCCGCTATGTTAGTGATAGATAGACCAGTCACTGGCCATGTTCTCTGGTAATGGTGGGGGTGGGTGGTGATAGATACTGACTGATCTATTTATCTTCGATGCTAGTGGTTGGGTGATAGCTGGATATGTTCGGTGCGGTGGGGTTGCTGGTAATGGATTACTAATATGTTAGGAAGAGGGGGTGTTGGTGATAGATGAATCAGTGAAATGTGGCATGGGGCGGAGCTTTTGGTGATAGCAAGTGTGTGCTAGGGTCTGTTGGTAATAGATTTATCAACCAGTGTTTGTGGAGAGGTGGCACTGGTTTGGGGGGGGGGGGGAAGTGTTTGCCAGTGTGTGTGTGGGCAGGGGACAGGATATGATAATCTGTCCTGGTCGTTGGGGTGTGGGGGAGAGAATTCCTATGTGCATTGTGGATGGTGGTGGTGTGAGGTAGAGGGGTTTTGGTAAGGGAGAGGGGTTATGCGGCAGTGTGGATGATGGAGGGAGCTTGTCTGTGTCTTTGGAGGCTTGGGGGGGGGAGGTGGAGATTTAACTCGATTTGGGTAAGAGAGCCTCACTAGGGGAAAGGGGTTATTAGTCTGGGAGGGTGGATTGTGAGAAGAAAGACTGAAGAATTACAGTTGTCATAATCATGCACTTTTTTTATTCTTCAGAAGATGTTTACTGATGGGATTAGTGAGGACTGAGCTGCTGACATGTGTGCTGCCTGTCCACCCCAATCTCCAGCAGTGGCTAAGACAGAAATCACATTGGATGGAGACTCACCATTGCTTGCTGCTACTTTTGCTTACTGGGACAATATACTTGGTCCGAGAGTCAGACACATTTGGGCCCCAAAGTGTGAACAGCTATTGCTGAGTGATGGAGAAATAACTTTTTTGGCCAACCACACATTAAATGGAGAGATCCTGAGAAGTGCTAAAAGTGGTGCTATCGATGTGAAGTTTTTTGTACTCTCAGAGAAAGGAGTGATCATAATCTCATTGATATTTGATGGTAATATGAATGGGGACCCGCAGCACTTATGCTTTGTCAGTGATACTGCCTCAAACTGAACTGGGTTTCTACCTACCTCTACACAGGTTATGTGTAGATCGTCTAACACACATTATTAGAAAAGGAAGGATATGGATGTACAAGGTGAGTTTCATTACAATTATAACAATGCAGTTTTTAGCTCGCAAGGTGAGTATGAATTGTCTCCAAATAATTAAAATTCAAAGCGCAGGTGAATGAATGGGCTTATTATCACTTATTTCTTCTCCAAAAGCATTCACAGAATTTTTGGAAGATGTTCCTAGTCTGGAACTGTATATATTTTCATGGGTTGGTAGGGAGTGGTGCCCAGAAGTGCAAAGGATAGCAGAACCTAATCAGATAATAATGGATCTGTTTACATCAGGTGATTCAACAAGGTGCATTTCCTGCTCTTGTACCTGTCATGCTGATACGCCATGTCAGTTAATGCCTGAAGTAAGAAGTAGAAGATTGAACAGCTGATCTTGAGCCTCAGTTGAATTTGTTCTGTTGACTCCAATACGAAGAATGTGTGCACAAAAGAGATGATTGAGAATTTATCGCAATATTATTGAAATCAATTCTGTTTTTTACTGGAAAGAGAAAAATGCCTTTCGTTGGTTCTCTGGCTCCAGCTGATGCTGCATTGTTCATTTTTTGACCAACTTGCCAAATTAAGTATTTTCCATGCTGTCCTAGAACAGAACAGTATAGCACAGGGACAGGCCCCATAGCCCACAATGTCTGCTTCGTGCATGCTGCAGAATAAATGAATCTGATTTGCTTGCTTGCATTCTATGTCATTCCATTCCCTGCTTATTCATGTGTCTGTTTAAAAACCAGTATCATACCTGCATCCACTATGCCAGTGTGTTCCAAACCGCTCTTACAAAAAAACCCACTAAAATAACTATTAACCAATAATCTAAACCATTTGTTAAAAGAAATACTTGCCCTGCATGCCCTCTCTCACTGTCTCATCTTAAAGTATTGTCCTCTGGTCTTTGACACTGCTATCTTGGAGGAAGAAGTTTCTGGGTGTATCTAAGCCTCTCATAATTTTATGAATTTCTATCAGCTTCGTGTTCTCTGGAGAAATCAATCTCTTGTTGCACTTCTACATGCGTACAACAGTTGATTACAAGTAGGCAGCACAGTTTCTGCATGGGACTTCTAAAGCAACACACACAAATTGCTAGAAGAACTCAGCAGGTCAGGCAGTATCAATGTAAAAGTGTAATCAGTTGTTGTTTCTGGCCTGTTTACTCTTTTTCATAGATGCTGCCTAGCCTGCTGAGTTCCTTCAGCTTTTTGTGTCTGTTGCTTGGATTTCCAGCATCTGCAGATTTCCTCATGTTTGCTGGAGCCTTGTTGTTTGTTATTTTATATTTACAAGGCATGGTTAGTAAGTTTCCAGATGACTTTAAAATAGGTGGTGTAGTGGACAGGGGGTGTAATTGGCATCATGGGCTCATTGAGCCAGAAGGGCTAGTTACCATGCTATATGTTTAAATAAATAAGATTATCAAAACATACACAATCTTGATCCTCTAGGTACTTGAGGATTCACCTTTATTTCAGATAAATGCTGCATTTTAGGAAGTCAAACTGGTATATTTGTACAGTGAATGGCCAGGCCCTGGGGAGTGTGTCAGAACAGAAAGACCTCAGAGTACAAATACAAAGTTTGCTAAAAGTGCTGGTGCTGGTTCCTGAGAAATAGCAAATGGTTTTATTCAGATAAAAGAACTGTGAACTGTTGCGTTTAGGAAGATCGTATCAAGGTAGGTCTTTCTCAGTAAACAGTATTGCCCTGGGGACTGTGATACAACAGGGGGACCTTGGACTACAGATACGTGCATGGTACCTGAAAGTGGAGATGCGGGCCGAAACGTTGACACTGCTTCTCCCTATGGATGCTGCCTGGCCTGCTGCGTTCCACCAGCATTTTGTGTGTTTTTTGAGAGAGACATATGATTGCTGGTGCTTTGTGGTTGAAGCAGATATGATAAAGCGTTTTAAGAGCCCTTAGATAGGCAAATATATATAGCTACTGTATCCAGTGCTCATGATGGAACTTCTTCTACTTTGGTGGGATATGGATGATGTGCAGACAGAACAGATTGTCATGTGATTAATGAATTTGGCCCGGGATAGTGGGCCAGACTTCCTGTGTTGTATTCCATGTTAATACTGAGGGAATCAAAGGGGGGAAATAGCAGAACAGAGAACTCAGGTGGATGATCAGTCATGGTTGCATTGAATGGTCAAGCAGGGCCAGTCTAGCTGCTGCTGGTCTTATTTTCCTTGTTTCTTTGAAATGGAAAAGTTGATAATGGGAATCACTAAAAACAGTTCCTGTGAAGGGGTGGGGGGAGGCAAGAAAAGTGTTCCTGGTGGTGGAATCTTTTTGAAAATGTAAAATTTACTTATTTCAAGGTAACAGGCCCTGCCCGGCCTATGAGTCTGAACTGCCTAATCATACCCATATGACCAATTAACTTATGAGCCTCTATGTCTTTGCAACGTGGAAGGAAAATGGAGCACCCAAAATAAATCCACATGGTCATGGGGAGAACTTACAAACTCTTTGCAGACAACAGCAAAACTGAACTTGGTTAGCGGATGCTATAATTGTGCTATGCTAAGCACCATGCCACTGTACTGCTCATTCTTTATGAAGATGATTCATTAAATGCAGAGTTCAATAGTGTGGAAACTGAGGCTAGGGATGGGGGGGAGGGGGCACAAGAGCAGAGGCATGGAAATAGTTGATATAAGTTCAAAGTCACACCAATAATTAAAATATCTTTACCTCCCTACTCTCACTTTTTGTAGGGAAGGCCACTAATCTCCTTCCTGGCACTTATCTCTGCAAGCAGAAGTGCTACACCTACCCATTCACCTCCTCCCTCATCTCCATTCAGGGCTCCAAACATTCCTTGCAGGTGACGTAATACTTGCAAATCTGTTGGGATGGTCTATTGAATCCAGTGTTTCTGATGCGACCTTCGCTACTTTGGTGAAACCTGATGTAGATTAGGATACCGCTTTGTTGATCACCTTTGCTCCATCTGCAAATAGAATTTCCTGGTAGCCAACCAGTTCAGTTCCAATCTCCATTCCCATTCTGACATGTCAGTCCATGCCTCCTCTACTGCTGCTCAAGTTGGAGCAGTAACACTTTGTATTCCATTTGGATAGCCTCCAACCTGATGGCGTCAATTCTTTACCTAATGATTTTTCTCCCTCCCCCTTCCCTCTTACCTCTTCTCTTTCCTTCACCGGCTTATTACCTCCCCAAGTGCCCCTCCTTCCCTTTTTCCCATGGTCCACTCTCCTCCGCTATCAGATTCCTTTTACTCCAGCCCTTTATCTTTTCCACCTATCACCTCCCAGCTTCTTACTTCATCCCCCTCTCCCTCCCACCTGGCCTATCACCTTGTAGCTTGTACTGTTTCCACTTCCCCCACCTTCTTATTCTGGCTTCTTCCCCCTTGCTTTCCAGTCCTGTTGAAGAGCCTCGGCCTGAAACATCGTCCGTTTATTTATTTCCATAGATGCAGCCTTACCTGCTGAGTTCCTCCAACAGTTTGTATGTGTTACTCCAAATATAACAAAGCCAGATTGTGATACCTATTTAAACTATTATTTCTCCTAAGTTTCTTTGCACTCTGTTATAAGAATGTCAACTGTGGCAGCTTGCTGCTCCATTAACAATACAATTGTTTAGATGAACTCTACACAATTCTAACGAGTTATTCATGATCCAATGTTGTTGACGTCATTTGATGGATATTGTTTGTAATTTTGACCAAATAAATATGTCGTTATGATCTCAGTCGATGTTGGAATAGCAAGTGTTTACAATATGCACTCTTCTTTCTTATAGGGTCAGAGCATTATATCGTTTCTAACTACAGAAATCACACCCATCATGGAATTATTTTCATCCATGAAAACACATGGAGTCCTAGAAGAAGTTCAGGTGAGTTTTTGAAAGTCAAGTGTATAGAATGAAATTAGATTTGAGAAATTGTTCAAATGTTTTTCTCACATTGCAGACCACTGTTAAGTTCTGGGCATATATATTGATGCTAAAATATGCTATCAATAATGTTCTTGTTCCACTTGTGGGAAATTAATTATACCTCTTTTGTCCCTTTAGCATTCTCATGATATAGAGGATAATACTTTAGTCTCGAGTCCAGGAAAATGAGAGTAACACACCTGGCCCCTCAAACTGCCCTGGCATTCAGTTTCATGACTGATCTGTCCCAGGGCTCAATTCCTCTGCCAGTTCTACATAGCTCTTAATTTCCAGATCTTTCAAAGATTGTTCTACCTCATTTACTGTCAAGTGAACATTTTACTTCAGTATCGTCAAGTACGTAACATACTTATTCACAGATGTGAAAAAAGGGAAAAATGCATAATAAAATGTTGATGTTTCCTCACTTTCCCCTTCCTTCAACTCTGTACTTAAACTCCAGCCATTGCTTGTTGAGTTTAAACTCCTTTTATTGTTCATAATTGTCCGAGATATCTGAATGTGTAGAATATTTGCAGTCTTAGTGAAGTGGGTGGTGTGGGAAAAATTTAGCTCACGCTTTTGAAGCTACAAACACTCAGCAAGACAGACAGCATCAGGGGAGAAAGAAAAATAAGGTCACTATTTCAGGTTTATGGCCTTTCATCACTGTACTTGTGAAACATTGAGAGAGCAGGCTTGAAGACAGGCCAAATCAATAACTATTTCTGATGCATGTGAATGAGATTATTAACTTATAAATCCCAAATGTCATGGCAGTAAGAACGGGTATGTGCAGTTTGGGCTTGCTTTGATAATAGAATTATAACCCGTGCCTGTGATGAGCCAAAAGATGAAAAGATTATTTCTAATATTGAGCTGGAGTGAGGAATTTAGCTTTAAAATAAATTTCAAAAGAAAAGATTACAACTTTGTGGTTACAGGTGTGTCTGCAGTGCTATTGTCAGAATTAATATTTTGGCAATGGTAGTGCATTATTGTGATTGGTCATAGCGAAATATTATATGGAGTTAACTAGTCAGTTAGCAATGGCAGTTCTCTGACCTCATTGGTGAGCGAATAAGGGCCAAAAAATTGGTGGAAGGATGGCAAGGAAAATTAGCTGATGGCAGAATGTAAATCTCAGCAAAAGCAAAAGGACGTAAACAGTCAAAATACTTGTGTTTCAAGTAACAGTGAAATGAGAGAGAATTTTGAGATGAGAATCCCAAAATTTACCAACTTAAAAGTTGAAAATAGCAAGTTCAATATGAACTGAGTTTTTTAGCCACTTCAGTCCTTATATCCAATGAGTCCCCACCCCCCAGGATACAAATATCAAATACTAGAGAGGTGAGAGGGGGTAAGTTTAAAGGACACGTGAATTTTTTAATGCAGCGTGTTGAGTGACTGGAACACACTGCCAGGGGAATAATAGAAGCAAATACAAAACTATTTACAGACCATGTGCAGAAAGATGGAATTAGATTACCATAATGGTCGCTGCAGTTATGATCGGCTGAAAGGCCTATTCCTGTGCATTACTCTTCTTCCTCTTTCTAAAAAATAAGCTCTAATTTATAATGGTGACTTTCGTAATCTGCAGTTGTTTGAAGCCCATCACAGCTTCTGTAGTACTTTTGAAAGCACTGTGGGAAATGCTGCAAAAATCTGTTCACAACAGTGAACATATATGTAAACCCGTGTAGCAGGTAATTGTTTGTATTAAAATTGTTGATTGATATGCCTTTCAAAATCTTGGCATGGTGGTGTAGCAGTTAGCACAATGCTACTACAGCGCCGGCAACTCGAGTTCAATTCCGCCACTCTCCAAGGAGTTTGTATGTTCTCCCTGTGACCACATGGGTTTCCTCCAGGTGCTCACATTCCACAGGTTACCAGGTTAATGGGTCACTTGGGTGTAACTGGATGGCATAGATGTTTTGGGCCAGAAGGGTCTGTTACTGTGCTGTATCTCTAAATATTAAAACAATACTTAATTGTGTCACCCTTTCAACCTCAACTTCCTTTGTCCCATGGAAAACAAGCCCAACCTATCCATAACTAAAGTCCTTCAGTCACATGCACTTTCTCCAGTGTAATAGCACCCTTCCTATTGTGCAGTGACCAGAACTTTGCACAATTCATGTACGGGGGGAATCTTGGGGTCCAAGTTCATAGCACTCTGAAAGTGGCTTCACAATTTGATGGAGTTGTAAAGGAAATATTGAGTTCAAGAGTCAGGAAATCTTGTTGCAGTTTTATAAAACATTAATTAGATTGCATCTGGAGTATTGTATTCAGTTCAAGTTGCTCCATTCTAGGAAGGATGGGGATACTTTAGAAAGGGTGCAGAAGAGGTTTACCAGGACGCTGCCTGGACTAAGAGGTAGGATAAACTTAGGTTGTTCTCTGGAACAATGGAAGCTGAGGAGATCTGATAGATGTTGTTGAAATTATATGAGACATAAATTGGGTTGACAGCAGGTATACTATTCTGGTGCCTGGAATGGCCTGCCAGTTGCACGTGTTGGAGGCAGGTATGATAGAAGTGTCTAAGGCTCTTGGAGACAGGCGCAAGAATATTCAGAATGGTGGAGTTTGGACCCTATGCAAGTAGAAAAGATCAGTTGAAATAGGCATCATTAGCAATTCACTCGGCATGACATTGTATGCCAAACAACCTGTACTTGTGCTGTATTGTCCTATGTTGTAATGCTTCAACTATGGCCTCCTATGTTTTCTAACATTCAGATGAAGTCTGAATGACGGCCATCATGCCATATTCATTATTCAGCACCAGAATCAACTTGTGTTTCAACTTTCGGAAAACTATGAATTTGGTTTCAACATTCCTTGGTGCCTTATCAAGTACTGGAAATGTCCTACCCCAATTTACTTCCTAGAGATTAAATTTCAATAATTTCTCTTCCGATTAATGCCACAAAAAGTCTATTTGCAGCATTATTGCCTAAATAACATATCGAAATGTATGGATTTATACTATAACCTATTGAGTTCTGCATGTGTACTCTCACTGTTGCCTGAATGCAAGCTTTATGATTCTCAAAGGAAATTAAGATTAAGATCCAAGACATGCAATCTGGAATTACTCTGGATGGAAACAAAACTGAGAGCATAATTTATTGGAGGTGGACATTAAGGTTGGAGAAAGTGATGTTGTCTTGCTAAACAATTTTTAAAAAATCTTTGGTCTTTGATGCTTTTGTTAATGTATTTGAGAATATTCTATTAACCAATTTCTTTAAGATGGATTAAGTGGTGTTATTACTTGGGTTCATTTATTATTATTAGGTTCAATAACAGTGACTTGGGTTCAATCTTTTGTCTTTGTCAAGTTTTCTCCAAGTGCTCAGGTTTCCTCCCATATCCCAAAGACATTTTGTTCTGCAGGCTCATTGGTTTTTATAAGTTGCCCCATAAGTGAGTGGCTGATTCTGGAGCATATAATGGGAATGTGGGGAGAAGTAAATTAAGTAGTTGTAGGATTACTATAAATGATCAGCATGGATGTGGTGGGTTGACATTTTGACAATTTCCCTGTTGACCTTATTTCAGGCAGAATGGCACTTATGTCTGCTTTCCCTGTGACACTTTTCACCCTGAGGCTCCAGTTGATCTGAGGGTAGACATCCTATTCTGCTGCAATTACTCAAAGCTCTACAGCAAAAGGCCCTTCTTTGTTCCCCCTTATGTTTATAATGTCACAACATGCTTGAAGTATGCCTTATTGTGAGGAGGTTAAGTGTTTGAGTTGTAGTCACAGCTATTAAGCATAAAAGTAGATCAGAGATAATTGTAAAAGATACTTCTTTAATTTGCTCCTATAAGCTTACAAACACAGCATTTTATTACTAATCGTTATTTTCTTTTAAATAAGCTCTGATGCATATTCTACTACGCCAGTTAATGGTAAGCAAATAGTCCAATCACTTTGCAGTGAATTTAGTTTAAAATTACCATTGCACTGTTTGGAATCTCTTTTATCTCTGAGTACAGCCTAGCCTTGTATTCCTTTCCACTAAAACATCTTTGCTGTTTCCTCGTTTTTCATTCTCCTTCTAATTAGTTAGGCATAGTTTGCTTTTTTTATCCTCCTCCATACTTAACTATTTAAAATCAAGATTGATACTTCTGTTATCTGTACTTTAATTGCTGTGTGGATGATTAACCTATTAACAGGAATTCATGTTTGCTAACTTTCTTCCATTTGTCATTAATCTACATTATACATTTATCATCTTGAAATAATTGCTTAAGCAGCTGAAGTGTTACTAATGCCCATTTAACATGAGAGCACAAGTGCTCAGGTACTCTGTTTCCATGATTCCTTTTTTCACCTGTACAATATGAGATTTGTCTCTGTTCCTTTTAAAATTGCTGCATGAGGGCAAAATAGTGTTCCCTCTTTTCAAAACTTCCAATCATCTTTTCTACCTTAATATTAATAAGTTGTAGTTTTTTTCCAAGATGTTTCACGTTCTATCTTTTCTGTAAGCTTCAGGACAATATTCCTCTCATTAATTTATATCGATTCCCATAGATAACTTAAACTGTCCTTTCTTCCCACTTTCCTTTCTGTTAGATGTTTAGCATATTTGGAGTGATGACATTTTTATTGCTGTTAATTTGAAATTATGATAATACTAACGTGGATATTTATTTGATTTAGATTAAGGATACAGTTTTGAATGATGATGACATTGGTGACAGTTGCCATGAAGATTTTCTGCATAAGTAAGTATATATCTTGACTGGGGAACATTTAACCTGTTGTTATTGGTCTCCTGCTGAAGTTAGTTGGTTTCAGCATGGGTGTAAATGTTCAATTGAAATTATTAACCTGCTCAGTTGAGGAAAAACACCAGAGACACGAAATTACCTCTGAAACGGGTTTTATTCAGAGAGGAGTTCGCAGCCCCACGCACTTCGGACGTAAGGTAGCCAACTCCCAATTTGTCGGTTTACAAAGGTCATACTTGTACTCAAAAGCAGGGTACTACATTCGCAAATATGGTTACCGATTCAAATTCATCAATTGATTGGCTATTGCATAGCTAAGCATGCAAAATACTCGGAATAAGCATAGACGCAAGCTTAATACTTGGAATGGGTATGGACGCAAGCAAAACACTCGAAATAAGTATATAGCTCAAAATACTTTGCCGAACACATTGTCTTGTGGTTGCAAGGTTCCTCTTCTTTGTGGTTGCCACATGCTGTCTGGCATCTTATTTTAGCTACCTCTTCCCTGTCCTCCTACACTTCCCCAATGACGTATCCTCTCCCTGGTCCTGTCTACATATTTTGCTGCACTTACCCCTCGCCCACCCCTTCTACACGTACCCCTTACCCGCTTCACATTCTCATTCCCTCCTGTGATCATGAAATGATCACTCATCAATATCGTGAAAATCCTCTGGTGCAGGTTCGAGGAGATCGGTGGCCTCGACGTTTGCTCGTACTACCATCAGTGGCTTAGCCGGCAGCAGGTCCCCTAACGAGGCCATCATGCGGTTCAGGACACAGCTGACAACGGCAGTACAGACAAAAATCCCTATAATGGCCGTCAACGCGTCGATAGCCCGATTGATCAACCAGTCCCTCCATGCACTTAGTCCCCAGTCCCCCCCACCCTGCCCAACCTGTTCCTTCCTTAATGGATCCTAACTGTTCATCTATTTTGTTCATATACCACGTTATGTTGGCAGTAGCATCGTCTAGCCCCATTATGCATTTGTCCTTTATGATAGCGCAGAGCCCACCCTCCCTGGCGAGGAGGTAATCAAGTGCATAGCGGTTTTGCATGGAGAAGAGCCGCAGTTGGTTAAGGCTGTCGTTTATGAGTCTTAATGCTCCCGTGGTGGCGTTCCCGAGGCTCATGAGACCACAGGCCAGATAGTTCCGATTGAGGGCCGCCATAGCGGCTCCTGATGCCCCCAAAGAGAAAAAGCCAGCTGCCCCGTATCCAGCCACCTGACCTGCGGTTAGGGTGGTCAGGACTTGGTAATCCGCACAAAATTCCTGGGAGACCTCTCTCTTGTACCTCCCAGATGGGCAGGACAGGGGACCCCAAGTCCCAGGGCAAGGGACCACGGTGGGGAGGAAGGTGCCATAGGCCACCGAGGAAGGGTATGGATACTCCTGGAAGTTGGTGGCAATGCCGTTATAGAAGAAGAAAAATACCCCGGGAGGGTATACATGGTCTCAGTGCAACCCTTACACTTTAGGTGTATGGCATCACTCCATTCTCCTATACCGGCAGAGGCATACACTCGTTTGGTACCCCTGCGATATTCAGGTCGTAGGAATACCTGATCATTGACTCGGAGGTGGATGCGGTTCCCCTCCCCACAAGGAATTTGCACCCCCTGGGCCAGGGACTGGCATTTTGTCTCATGGCAAGAGCAAGAGATCCCTAAGGGGTCCTTGGTGGAGTGACACTCCCTTTTTCTACAGGGCTTGGAGGGGCAGGTGACGTCATTCGAGACATACACGTCTGAACATCCCCACCCTGTTCCAAAGTAGCAGTTTTCATATATTCACCCTTCGGGGGTTTGGGATTCCCCTCTCACCAGAGATCTTTTCTCATCCGCGGAGGGAATCCATGATTTGACCGCTTACTGGTGGACGGGGGAAATAGGCAGTCCGCGACAGGGGCCGTGGAAGAGTCATAGGTGAGTTCCACCCTCTTTCCCTCAGGCAATGTTTTGCTGGCGGGGGCACATCGGAAGGGTTGATCGGCACGATCCCAGTGCGGGAAAATGGTAAAGAGCGAGGAGCCACTGGCGGGGTGGGGATAGCAAACGATGGTTGTAGTGCCATACAGTTGTTTGTGCACGTTTTGGAAATAGTTATCACTTATAAACCCCGAGGAGGATCTTCCAAGGGTGGGGCCTTTGAGGAAACCCCAATCCCTTTTCTGCCTTGAAATGTCCCCCTTCGATCTCTTTAGGGGTTTTGGTTCCTCGTCCAGCCGTCCCTCAACCTTTGCCCTATACACCAATATCCCTAAAAGAATATAGATAACCAAGAGCATCCTACCTTCCATTACCAGAGTACAGTTTCAAGGATGTGGCACCACAAGAAAAAAGGAATTTAAACACACAACAGTTCAATCAAGTCCGTTTATCAGTTCCTTCATTTATCTGTGGTTTCTAGCGAGTCCGAGGTCCAGCGCTTGCAATCGCTCAGATGAATCCAACGTTCTTGTCCCTTTACCTTGACAGCAGAGGGGGTCTGCAGGAGGACCTGGTACAGTCCTTTCCACCGGGGTCCCAGCTTGGGTCGATCCCAGTTCCTTATTAACACCCAATCTCCTGGTTCTGCTCCCTGCTACTCGCCTTCTCTGTCAGGAACAGGTCTTGAGGCTTCCTTCACCTGAGTATGTAGAAACTTGAGAGACAAAGTTAAATGCTTGAGTTAACACTGCAGTTCCTCGCCCATCATTTGTAGATCTACTTGTATTGGCAGGGGGTTTTGGTCACTGCCCCATGGGGTTCTATTTGGGCACCCGTAAACTATTTCAGCAGCAGTTAGACCGGTACCGGTTTGAGGTGTAATGCGCATATGATACAGTGCCAGGGGAAGGACTTTAAGCCAATTTAGTCCTGTTTCAAGGGTCAATTTAGTTAGTTTATCCTTCAGTGTGCCGTTTGCACGTTCCACGATTCCTGTTGCTCGGGGGTGATAGGCACAGTGGAATTGTTGTTCAATCTTTAGTATTTCGCAGAGTTCTTTGTTTACTTTCCCAATGAAGTGCGGACCATTATCAGATGAGAGTCTTTGTGGGATACCAAAACGAGGAATAACTTCTTTCAGCAGTATTCGCACTACCGTGGAAGTCTTGTTGTTCGTTGTGGGGAAGGCTTCAATCCATTTACTGAAGACGTCAATTATAATTAAACAGTACTTGTAACAATTCACCTTAGGTAACTCAATAAAGTCCATTTGTAATGTATCAAACGGTCCTGCTGGGGTTGGGGTGCACCCTTTATCACATCTAATAGATTTACCCGGGTTTACTTTATGGCAAATTAAGCAACACCTTGCCCGTCTCTCCACTGCCTCATTCAAACTGGGGGACCATCATGTTTTTAATAACAACATACACATTCCCTCCTTGCCGAGGTGAGTGTCAGAGTGGAGGCGGTCGACCAGGGCAGGCAGGAGAGTATCAGGAATACAAGTCTGACCTGCTGGGGTCTGCCAGAGGCCCGTTGCGTTATTAATAATGCAACCATGTTTCTTCCAAACATCAATTTCACTCGCAGGGGCGTCCCCCTATAATCGCGCGATGTCGGATATGCCTGGGCTATCAACTGGCTGCCTAGAAGGCAGAAGGCATGGGGCCGAATCCACAGTTATTGTTTTAGAGGAGGAGGCTCACTTGGCTGCCGGGTCTGCCCTGGCATTTACTTTACTAACGGGAGAGTCATCGGATAAGTGGGCGGCACATTTTATAATAGCAAGTTTTCCAGGAAGGTGGATGGCTTGGAGCAAACTGTCAATGTAGGGGCCGTTGGCAATGCTTTGGCCAGCCGACGTTTGGAAGCCCCGTTGCGCCCATAGCGTACCAAAATCGTGTGTGACCCCAAAAGCGTAGCGTGTATCCGTGTAAATATTGGCTGTCTGACTCGAGGCGAGGATGCATGCGCGAGTGAGGGGGAAAAGCTCAGCCTGTTGGGCCGAGACTGGTGGGTGGAAGGCTGCCGCCTCCAGGGTGGTGTGTGGGGTCACAATGGCATAACCTGATTGCCGGACACCGTCCGGGAAGACAGAGGATGAGCCGTCCACAAAAAGTATCAGGTCCGGATTGTCGAACTCAATGTCCTGGAGGTCTGGCCGCAGAGAAATGAGGAAGTGGTTTCGCTCTATGCAGGAGTGGGGAGGCTCGGATAGAAGGTCGGGCGGGTGATCCACAAAGGTAGCAGGGTTAGGTGTGGTACAATAGGCGAACGTCAGCAATGGATTATGGAGAAGAGCAATCTCATGGCGGCTGAGTCTCGCCTGAGTGAGATGTTGAGTTGGTGCATGGTTAGAAGGGCAGTTATCGCATGGGAAGAGTAGACCGTCACTGGTTGATGCAGGGAAACTAAAAAGATCCCTTGGGGTCGCCCTGTAGATCTTAATAGTACTCAGCAAATATTCAATAAATTCCTCCAGCTTCTGCTTTCTGTCCGGGGCGCCTGCATCACTACCAGTATTTCATTGGGCTTCCAGGGGGTATACACAGAAACCGTCAAGGGATTTTGCACAGCATCCTCAGCCTGGGCTGAATTGTGACGAGGGTTAGGGATCTCTCGCATTGGCATCTGTCGGGTGGGGGGGGGGGGAGGCTTGGATCTACCTGGATCTTTGGTGGAGTAGGGCCAATTAGGGTACTTTCGAGCAAAGGCCGTGTCAGGATTATCCTCGGGGTCAGTATCATCACTGGAGGTGGTAAAGTTTGAGTCAGGGTCAAACTCGTTCCCTTGGGGTCTATCAATGGGCCGTCACCCACATAGAGGTTCCGTCCTGTAGTCCATTTATGAGCCATGCGGTTCTTAGGAGTCGCAGGTTTAGTACCTTGTGTCTCCTTTCCTGGTTTTAGCTCGGGTACGGGCCACAATAGGGTTGGTGAACCGTGGACTTGGGGTCGGGAGTGCATGGGGGGGGCAATCATGGGTCAAGGGCACAGGGGGAGCGGAAGGTTCCGAAGGTACAGGCGGGACGGGATTCACAGCCCCCACAGGCGAAGGGACCTGCTGCTCCTCCTCCTCAGTGTCCTCATTAGGGTCAAATAGGGTCTGCAGCCCAGTCATATCCGGTGCCGGCCTTTTATCACCAAATTTTACATTATGATCATCAATCCTACGCTGCTCATCATAGATTTCACATAAGGCCTTCAGTACCGGCCAGCCCCTGGGTTTTCCGTTACTATCATTGATGGGTATTTTTCTATTTTTTGCATTCACTTCCCAGGAGGTCTGGCGGGAGCGCTCATTAAGTCTACTGGTCACGGTATACCACGCGTAATTAGATCTTTCCATTTCTGTGAGACATTCTGTCGCCACACCTGTCCCTCTGCTTGCTTACACTTCTCAAGATCCCAGGTTCCCCCTAATGGCCAAAATTCATTCCCCAACTTCTTATTCATCCGCACGCTCAGTCTCCATAAATCTGTCTCGTTTTCTGGGAATTCTTTACACATTTTCCATAATGATGTATTTGGTCCTGATTTATCTAGAGTCTGGCCCATTTTGGTAACTTACTCTCGCATCCACTTCAGTTTCCTGACCTTCGCGTGGTAGATTTCTGCTCTTAACAACCAGTCTAAGGCAGAATGCGGTTTCAGTTAGATGTTGGAACTAGACCTTAATCAAATTAAATATGTATTGCTCCAGAGCTTCCAACCCCAAACCCCACGCAGGGACTCTAACCCCGCTTCCTATACCAGGGGACTCGAACCCCAAACTCTATGCAGGGCCTCTAACCCCAGCTTCTTAAACCAGGGGACTCGAACCCCAAACTCTATGCAATTCTTACCTGTTATCTGTGTCTCCCAACTGAGGTTCTCCGTTTGGTCCATGGAGGCCGTAGGATGGTCAGCCGGAGCCGAAGGGGTCGGAACGGGGAGTCAGAGAGGGGGAGAGAGAGACCGAGAAAAATCTCTTGGAGGGCCCTTCTGTCTCAACCCGCTTGTACCTGCCCGCCGATCTCTTACACCGGATCCCCGAACTGCCAACCGTTTGGCTCCTGGTTGGCTCACCAAATTGTTCAATTGAAATTGTTAACCTGCTCAGTTGAGGAAAAACACCAGAGACACAAAATTACCTCTGAAACGGGTTTTATTCAGAGAGGAGTTCGCAGCCCCATGCACTTCGGGCGTAAGGTAGCCAACTCCCAATTTGTCGATTTACAAAGGTCATACTTATACTCAAAAGCAGGGTACTACATTCGCAAATATGGTTACCGATTCAAATTCATCAATTGATTGGCTATTGCATAGCTAAGCACGCGAAATACTTGGAATAAGCATAGACACAAGCTTAATACTTGGAATGGGTATGGACACAAACAAAACATTCGAAATAGGTATATAGCTCAAAATACTTTGCCGAACACATTGTCTTGTGGTCGCAAGGTTCCTCGCCTACCCCTTCTACATGTACCCCTTACCCTCTTCACATTCTCATAAAGACCAGTGTTTATCTGTTTGTTGGGTCATTAACTTTGAGTCTTCTAATTTCCTGAAGTGTTTGTTTGAGAAGACTAACTCCTAACCTATTTTTCACACTGCATTAACAGATAACTGGCAAACTTACTTCAGTAAAATTAATCTAATCTAAATTTTTCATCCATGCTATTTATCTCATTCATTCTCAATGGGTTGTTTATTTTTGGCTTTTGTTAGATTCAAATTAGCAAGAGGTTTAATGGATTGGTTGGGCCCAATTGTCTCTTTCCATGCAATCAATCCTTAAATGTTAACAATACTCCTTTCATTACTTATAAAAAAAAAATATTTTCTTCTTTGCCATGACTGCTAAATTAATTCTGCATGATTTTGTCTTTTTTATACTAATTCATTTGCTTTTATACAGCATCTAGATCAGGATAAAAATCATTGTTTTGCACCCGCTCATCACCTCCATCTGGCTCCCCTTCTTCCCTTTCTTTCATGGTCTACTATCCTCTCCTATTAGATTACTCCTTCAGCCTTTTACCTGTTCCACCTATCCTCTCCCAGCTTCATTTACATTCTTTGATTTTGGAGAGATTTCTCTCATTTTTCATTTTTGTCTTTTGCCGAATTATGAATTTCCAATATCAATGTCTATTTCTTTTAAACCTCTCAGCTAATAAACCCTTCATCTACTACCATCTTAATAGCAATGGTGGACCACATTTCCATTTTTTTGTCTGATGAGGGTTTCAAATATATATAAACTATTATCTATTGTTAGAAGGTTAGCTATTTTCAGTTTTCTGTAGTTTCTCGGTCTCGCACTGTCAACTTCCGCCACATGTCTTTCTACTTTATTTTATTCAGATGATCCCTGATTTTAGATTGAAATAATCACTTTACATTTTTAAATATAAAATTTTGTGATCTGATGAGCACTGCTTTTGAAAGTTCTCTAAAAACCTGATCATCATTTAACCCTTCCACATTACGCAAAATAGATCTGTTCTCTTGTTGGTTTCTCAGCATACTAATCTAGAAAATATTTTTACTCTCCATATATTCATGCTGCTTATTTGGTTTGCTTCCAGCCATGTGTTGATTGGTACAATTTGGTATTTACAGTGGCATGCAAAGTTTGGGCACCCCTGGTCAAAATTTCTGTTACATACTGTGAATAGCTAACTGAGTAAAAGATGACCTGATTTCCAAAAGGCATAAAGTTAAAGATGACACATTTCTTTAATATTTTAAGCAAGATTACTTTATTTCCATCTTTTACAGTTTCAAAATAACAAAAAAGGAAAAGGGGCCCAAAGCAAAAGTTTGGGCACCCTGCATGGTCAGTACTTAGTAACACACCCTCTGGCAAGTATCACAGCTTATAAGTGCTTTCTGTAGTCAGCTAAGGGTCTTTCAATTCTTGTTTGGGGGATTTTCGCCCATTCTTCCTTGCAAAAGGCTTCTAGTTCTGTGAGATTCTTGGGCCATCTTGCATGCACTGCTCTTTTGAGATCTAACCATGGATTTTCAATGATGTTCTGGTCGGGGGGCTGTGAGGGCCAAGGCAAAACCTTCAGCTTGCGCCTCTTGAGGTAGTCCATTGTGGATTTTGAGGTATGTTTAGGATCATTGTCCTGTTGTAGAAGCCATCCTCTTTTCATCTTCAACTTTTTTACAGACGGTGTAATGTTTGCTTCCAGAATTTGCTGGTATTTAATTGAATTCATTCTTCCCTCTACCAGTGAAATGTTCCCCGTGCCACTGGCTACAACACAAGCCCAAAGCATGATCGATCCACCCCCATGCTTAACAGTTGGAGAGGTGTTCTTTTCATGAAATTCTGCACCCTTTTTTCTCCAAACATACCTTTGCTCATTATGGCCAAAAAGTTCTATTTTAATTTCATCAGTCCATGGGACTTGTTTCCAAAATGCATCAGGCTTGTTTAGATGTTCCTTTGCAAACTTCTGACGCTGAATTTTGTGGTGAGGACGCAGGACAGGTTTTCTTCTGATGACTCTAACATGAAGGTCATATTTGTGCAGGTGTCACTGCACAGTAGAACAGTGCACCACTAAATCTTCCTGAAGGTCTTTTGCAGTCAAGCGGGGGTTTTGATTTGCCTTTCTAGCAATCCTACAAGCAGTTCTCTTGGAAAATTTTCTTGGTCTTCCAGAGCTCAACTTGACCTCCACCGTTCCTGTTAACTGCCATTTCTTAATTACATTACGAACTGCGGAAACGGCTACCTGAAAGCGCTTTGCTATCTTCTTATAGCCTTCTCCTGCTTTGTGGGCATCATTTACTTTAATTTTCGGAATGCTAGGTAGCTGCTTTGAGGAGCCCATGGCTGCTGATTGTTGGGACAAGGTTTGAGGAGTCAGGGTATTTATAAAGCTTTGACATTTGCATCACCTGGCCTTTCCTAACGATGACTGTGAACAAGCCATAGCCCTAACAAGGTAATTAAGGTCTAGACCTTGGTAAAAGTTATCCTAGAGCTCAAATCTCTAGGGGTGCCCAAACTTCTGCATGGTGCTCCTTTCCTTTTTTAACTCTAAAATTGTACAAAACAAAGATAATACACTAATCTTGCTTAAAATGTTGAAAAGTATGTTTCATCTTTAACTTTATGACTTTTAGATATCAGTTCATCTTCAACTCACTCAACTATTCACAGAAACAGAAATTTTGACCAGGGGTGCCCAAACTTTTGCATGCCACTTTGTTAATGTCCCCCAAGGCTTTCCTTCACCCCTATCTCCTCACCCCTCATATTCTCCTTTTCACTCAGTGGTTCTCATAGTTCATTGGTATGGTTATGCTTTCAGATTTCTGCTCTAAAAGCTTCTGTTCCTCTCAGTTGAATTATCTTCACCTCTGTAGTGCAAAAATTTTTCTCCTTTTAATATTAATTAGGTAGATGATGCTGCTTTTTAATTAGTTTTTCTTTGCAATATGCCTTAATAGCCATTGTGGTGGTGGTAAGTCACTCCCTTAAACCATTGGCATCCTTCATGTGAAGCTGCTCACAATGGGCAAGGAGTGAAGGATTTGGACCCTGCAATGGAGAAAGAATAGTTATTTATTTCTGAGTTAGGATATGTTCATGTGACTTTGTTCCAATATGCTTGTTGCCCTTGCCTGTGTAGGGGAGGTCACACATTTGGAGGTGCTGTTGCATTAATTTTGGTCATTTTGTAATTGCTGCACGCTCTACTGTGTGCTGGTAGTGGGTGGAATAAATGGTTTATATGCCAATAGGTTGTTTTGTTCTGGGCGATATCAAACTTAATAAATATTTTTGGAGCTGAACTCATCTGGCACAAAGAGAGTATTGCATCCTACTACTGATTTTTGCCTTGGAATGTCAGGAGTTGAATTATTTGCCATGGGATATCCAGACTCTGCTCTGTTCTTGTATTGAGTTTCTGGCCATAGTGACATATGAGATGTTGGTGGTAACCTGTGATGGACATATCATTAATGTCAATGAAGGTAGTCAATTGTGTTGGAATTGGTCTATGTCGGTCACTTTTGTGGCTTGCACATTATCTGTTTATCAGTAAATATTTGAATGTTGTCAAGGCTTTGTTGCTTGCAAGCGTGGAAGGTTCCATGTACTGGGGAGCTGCATAGGAAATTAAACACTATGTATTCTTCAGCAAATGTTCCCATTTGTAATGGAAGGAAAATCACTGATGAAGCAGCAGAGCAAAATTCCCCGAGAGATTCTTGCAGAGATGTCCTTGGATTGGGATGAATGTCCTCTAATAACTATCTTCCTATGGGTGAGGTATGACTAACTATTGGTGTATTTTCCTCTGATGCACATTAACTTCAGTTTTATCTGTGTTCCTGGATGCTACACTGTCTACAACTTGCTTAAAACCAATGCATGGACCATGGTATGATGTTTAAAATTCAGTCTTTGAATAATGTTTGGACTAAGATTGTGATAAAGTGCAGATTGGGGATGAATTGATTGGGTGGTAATTAACTGGGCTGCATATATCAGTTTTTTTAATGGGTAAGAGATACTCGTGCAATTTATCACATTGTTGGATAGATGTCAGTAGTGTAACTGTAAAAGCACATCTATAGGTCTTGAGCACAGGAATTCAGTATACTCTTGAGATGTTGTCTTGCCCTCTAGCCTTTGCTGTATCTATATCTTGATATAATGTAGAGTGAATCATTAGCCAGACCTGATGAAGGGTTCAGGACCTCAAACGGTAATTTTCTCTTTCTACAAACACTGCCTGACCTACTGAATATTTCTAGTATTTTCTATTAGCCTGCAGGCTTCAGGGAGAGTGGGAATCACAAGAGGAAGTGAATCACTTATTTGGCATTAGTTACAAATAATTTAACCTATCTACAGCAAATTGAGGAGTGGAACACTCCAGAAGCAGTCTCCTCTCATTAAGTGTTTAATCTTCCTCCACTCTTCTTGACTAGATGTTGGGTACTGCAGAGGATTGATCTAATATATTGTCTATGAGATTGCTTTGCTCTGTCAATTCTATGGTGTTTATGCAGTCAGTATGTACATAGTCCTCATTGCATCTTTAATCTGTTGGCATTGTGTTCTTAGGTATGCCTAGTGTTGCTCCGCATATGCCCTTCTACACTCCTTGTTGAACAATGTTGATCCCTAAGGTGTTAACAGTGGTTGAGTGAGGGATAAGTTGGGTATGTGTGTAATGTGAAAAGAGTCTTGGATCCAGTGAGTGAAACAGAAGACACAGATTGCGAATGAGTACATTAAATATTTATTTATAAACAAACAGTGAAACACTGAACAGGGCATCTAGTTACACAAGTGCTCATCTAAGCTACCCTAAGATACACAAAACTACAATACTAAACATTCAATAAACCTTTTAACTCAACAGGTACTCCATTAAATCTCCCTAAATTACAAAACTGCAAAACTAAGCATGCTACGAATGAGTACTTAACTAAGTAAATGTAGGAGGCCTGTCTATGCAAAGCTTTTTCCCAAAAGTCCTTCGGCGTTGGTTGCGACCAGTCTGAAGTGGGCCGTGGCGACAAAGAGGGTGAATCTCTCACACGTCCTATTGTCATACCCCTGAGGCACCCAGAACCAAAATCCGGTGCCCTGGCGAGTAAAGGAACCAGTGGGAAAGAGTTGCTGCTTCCTTTGAACAGGCCAATCAATGACCGACTCAGCAGAAGCGGCCTTCGGCTGACAAATAAGCCAACCCCTCACATGACATCCCACCCCTCCAAAGACACAACACCTTGACAATTCATTCCTCAAGCTAGTAGAGCTTTCACAGGCACCCCATTAAACTAGCATGTAGGAAGAAAGCCAAGTCTCACTCATATATAAAACATAACAGTCCCTCATTTCCCTTCAATACAGCAGTCTTGTCCCCAGGTCCTCAAATTTGTTCTCTGGCGACCGCACGTTTGCTGACAAGATGCTGGGTAGAGGGGGGCCTCATCCCTCTGCGTTTCAGCCTGGCATGGAGTCCCCCTTCCTGTCTCACTTGCCGCCGTGGCAATGAACCTGCATCTGTTTAAAGGTGCCATACCTGCCTGGTCTGACAGGTCCTTCAGACAATCGTGAAATATGTAGATCATTAAGTTGAAATAAAAGTACATTGCTTGGAGGGAGTCTGCATGCTGCAGACTGCAGTGAGAGTAATTCAAAAGAGGTATGTTTAAAAGTATTGTACAAAGCCCTCAGAATGTCACCGTGGTTCACTGGCACCATTGTTAATTATTAATTAAGGGGAGGTTTCCTTGTACACATTTGACCTGATTTCATGAGAATTAATTAAAGTGGTTCACAAAAGCAGACTGCTTCACCCCCCCCCCCCCCACCTTTCCCATCTAAATCCTTTTAAGTGTTGTAATCATTTCTGCCCCCACCACCTCCTCAGGCAACCTGTGCTAGGTATTCACCATCTTTTGTATGGACAAATTTGCAAATTTTTCCCCTCTCACCTGAAGTCTAAAATATTTTTGACTCCCTGTCTTGGGGAAAAGATTCTAACTGTTCTTATCCCTCATAATTTTACAGATCTCTATTAGCTCAGCCTCTTACATTCCAGCAAGAATAAACACAGCCTGTCCAATCTTCCTTATAACTACAGTCCTCCATTCCAGGCAATGTCCTGGTGAATGTTTTCTTCTACCACATCCTTCCTGTCATGTGCTGCCAGACCTGTATATGTTACTACAAGTGCTGTTAAACCATGATTTCCCAACTCTTTAAATGCATTGGCCTATGAAGGCAAGCATGCCCTGCCCATTGCTCTTTTCGCTACACCATCTACTTGTATCACCTCTTTCAGAGAGCTTGTGGACTTGCAGCAGAAGATCTCTCTGTATGCCAGAGCTTCCAGGGTTCCTGTTGTTTACTCATGCATATGACCTACAGGATTTTAACCTCCAAAATGCATTGCCAAGCGCCTGTCTGAATTAGTGTATTTGTTACTGAAGTACTCAGTTTAACAGCTCACCTATGTCCTACTGTATCCTGAGACAATCTCCTTTGCTAAGACTGGATTTGATGTTGACAAACCAGCCTTCTATGTGGATCCTTGTCAAACGCATTACTGAAGTCTGCCTTCATCAGTCTCCTAGAACCATAGAAATGTACAGTACAGAAATAGGTCTTTATTGTCCACCTTGTCCATTCCAATTGTAATGTCTCGATCTAGGTAATCAAATTTGTCTGTTTTAGGCCTGTATTCCTCTACTCCATTGTTATCTCCTTGGGGAGAAAAAACAAATTGAGTAGTACAAAGCCATGTTGACTGACCTTAAACACTCTCTACCTTTCTAAATGCGCATAAATCCTATCCCTTTTCATTTTCTCCCAGCACCGGCAGAAGGCTCACTGGAGTTATCTATCTTATCCCCACTGTCCTGAAATAAGGGAACAACATTATTTATTCTTCAGTCTTCTAGTACTGCACCTGTGGCTAATGGTAATGCAAACATTTCTGTCAGGGCCGCAGCAGTCTCCTTCCTCATTTCCCATAGCATTCTGGGATAGATCATGCCCAGGATTTGGTGTTTATCCATCTTTGTGGACATCTAACATCTCCACCTTTTTAATAATGACATGCTCTAGACAATTAATGTGTCTGTATTTGAATTTATTATTCTCCACAGTTTACTGCTTAGTGAATACAGATGAGGTTTTCATTTAGGATCTTCTTGCTGCCTCCACACATCAATTACCCCATTGATCCCTAAGATGATCAAATTTTACTCGAGCTCTCCTCTTACGACATAGGACTTAATCTTGTCCATGATATTTCATGGCCTCTTTTTTTTCTCCTAATATAAGTACTCTTTTCCCATTTTTCCCCTAATCAAACTTTCAGTAAAGTATGTCATCCAAGGGTCCCCAATCTCCCATCTTTGCCTTTCATCCTTCCCTGAACCCTTGCTAACAGTCTTTTAAAAGGTTCTCACTTGTCAGATGTTGATTTATCTGCATGCATCTGCTTCCAGTCTACTTTAGCTAAAGTCATTTGTTGCACTATTGGAATTGCCCTTCCCTAACTTAGGACCTTAGCTTGCTGTGAGGTAATCCCTGTAGATTTATTCTTGAAGTTAAATGGCTATTATTGTCAATCAAGTATCATGAACATCCACCTATGCAGATGTAATCTTTAAGTATTTTGTAATTAGTAAGTTTCTTAAACAAAACCAGCGGTTTAACAAATGTTACTCACTTTTTCAATGGTAAATATTATTGTGGTGTCCAAGAACTCAACAATACAGTCATGGAATCTCTCAGGCCTAGGATTTAGGGTGCCATAGAAAATGGTGCTTTCTGGAAGTCCCTCCAGGCTGTGATTTAAACAAAAAAAGTAATGTTGTGCTTTGGATTGTTTTTACGGACTACATAAGTAATAAATTATATGTGGTAAAATAGTTGAGTTGGAGTTTTGTATTTTTGCAGAAATATTTAGTTAAGTTGGGCAGAGTTCTCAACTACAAATTTCTCCATTTAAATTGTTTAACGTTGCACTGATATCAGACTAAGTATTCATCTCATGTATTCCCTTCTAGTAACAAAAAATTGTAATTTACAGAGCGATTAGTTCCCATCTGCAGACATGTGGATGTTCTGTGGTTGTCGGAAGCAATCCAGAAAAAGTAAACAAGGTATTTCTATCAACACAAAATGGTGGTTCATAGTATCTGATTACAATGAATGTGATTTTTCTTCATAGACTGTAAATAGATATCTTTTTTCCTTAGTCTGTTAATTTTGTATGCATAAAGATTCCTCTATTCTGAATATCATTTATCAGAAGCCAAAAGAGATGTATGTTTTAGATTAACGTTGCTATAGGAGCAAGTTACCTTTACCATTTCTGACTTAATTAGTTTTCTGGCAAATAAAAACCAATAGAATGATTATTCTCTGTATTTTATGCTGTTGTTACCATCATTCACATTAGTTTAACTATTTAGAGCTTTATTGTGTTTGATTCACAGTGTATGTCAAAGGTGAGATGGTAAAAGAATATTTTAATGTTAATATAAATGTAACTCCATTAATCAATATTAAATAATCAGATTATAACAATGGTTCAATAGATAACATCTAGTTAAAGTACATTTTTTTGAATATGCCTCTTGTGAGAAATGTATTGTACAGTTGGCTTTATTAATAATTTGGCTAGCATACTTCAGAATGGGACATTATTGGCAACAAAATAGAGATAGCCATGGCATCACAGAGCAGGAATTATAAAAGAGTTGCAGATTTATAAAATAATAAATTTCTAAGAGTACGTTGAAACCTACTGTAATTCAAAACTATTAATGGAAATCAATTCACTTATTCACTGTGAACTGATGTAGACACAAGCCAAAATGGCCTCCTTCCATGTCCTAAGGAAATATGGTAAACCACAAAATTTTAATGGCAGGGGAGTTTATGTCGTAAATTATTTAACTTGTGTCAAATATTTTACAAACAAGAAAAAATGAGGTTCTACTTTTATTTCCTCTGTTACATTGTACGCAGTTGAGGACGATTGAAGTAGCCATCACAACACACAAAGGAGCTGGAAGAACTCAACAGGACTGGAAAGAAAGAGGGGAGACAGCCAATGTAGGAAGGTGGGAGGGAGGGGTGGAACAAGCGCTAGTGGGTGATAAGTGGTTCCAGTTGAGTGGAAATGATGTAAGACACTTGGAGATGATAGATGGAAGTGACAAAGAGCTGAAGAAGATAGAATTTGATAGAGGACAGTAGAGCATGGAACAAAGTGAAGGAGGTGGGGAGGGGAGGAATGTCTGGTGATGAAAACATGGAGAGAGGGCAATGGAGGTCTGTGGGTTCAGGAGGGGTAGAAACAGAGGGGAGTAGTTACTGAAAGTTAGAGAATTTAATGTTTGTACTATCGGGTTGGAGATGACCGAGGCAGAAAATGAGGTGCTGTTCCTCTAATCCGCAGCTAGCTGTGAGCTGGCAGTGGAGGCACCCTGGACAGATGTGCTGGTGTGGAAATGGAATTAAAATGGCCGGCCAACCGGGAGATTATGGGAGATGCGGTGGATGGACCAGAGCTTCTTGATGGAGTGTTTCTCCAGTGTAGAGGAGGACATACAGGGAACACTAAAAGCAATAAATAACACTGATGGATTCATATCTGAAGATCCACCTCGCCTGGAAGAACTGCTTAGAGCCCTGGATGATGGTGCTGGAGGAGGTGAAAAACTTAATGCAGTTGCTGGGATAATTCGAATGTTCTGTCCTTAGCAGCAGCCTTCCCTTTGTTCCCCTGAATCCACGCCTCAAGTTTTGCAACCACCATCATGTTCTTCCTGCCTTCTACCAAACTCAACTCAGTCAATGTGACATCAATCCCTCACCTCACAAAATGCTGGAGGAACTCAGCAGTTCAGGCAATGCCTATGGAAATGAATCTACAGTCGACATTTTGGGCTGAGATCCTTTATTAGGACTGGAAAGGAAGGGGGAAGATGCCAGAATAAGAAGGTGGGGGAAGGGGAAAGACAATAAGTATGAAGATGATAGGTGAAGGCAGGTGGTGGTGATGGGGGGATGAAGTAAGAAATTGGGAAGTGACAGTCGGAAAAGGCAAATGGCTGGAGAAGAAGGAATATGATAAGAGATGGGAGAAAGTGAAAGGGGAGAGGCTGTTGAGGAAGAAGAGGTAAGAGGCCAGAGTGGGGGAAGAGGGAAGAGCGAGCAAAAAATTCTCCTTCCAGTAACTTTTTTTTGCTCGCTCTTCCCTCTTCCCCCACTCTGGCCTCTTACCTCTTCTTCCTCAACAGCCTCTCCCCTTTCACTTTCTCCCATCTCTTATCAAAGTTACTGGAAGGAGAAATTGATGTTCGTGCCTTCTGGGGGGAGGCTACCTAGATGGATTAGAGGTGTTGATCCTCCAGCTTGAGAGTGGCCTCGTGGAAGAATAGGAGGCCATGGACTGACTTGTCAGAATGAAAATGGGGATAGGAATTTAAATGGTTGGCCATTGCAAATTCTGCATTTTGCAGATGGAGTACCCCAATTTACATTGGGCCTCACTAAATTAGAGAAGGCCACATCAGGAGCACCAGAATACAGTCGATGACTCCAACAGATTCATAGTGAAGTATTTCCACACCTGGAAGGACTGTGTAATGAGCTCTTCAGGCCCATGTGGGGAGTGGAGAGTGTTGGGCTCCAAGGTTTTTAGAGCACCGGAATTTGTTAATTGTTGTCTTAACAAGAGTTGTTAATCCCTGGTGCTTTCTGTTTAACCTTGATAAGTTATTTTGACTAACAAAGCGTTTCCATGTTCTCTGATTATTTAAGCGGACTCCTGTTTAGCGCTTATTGCTGTGTCGTGGTTTTGAGAGTGTTATGTTGCCCAGTGTTGTTCTGCTGGGCCACCGATGTTTTGTTGTACAGCTGCCACAAAACAACAAATTTCATGACACATGCCAGTCATATTAATTCTGATTCTGACTCCCTGCATCATGGGCAGGCTCATCCCTCCCCACAAAGCTGGCTCCAGGCACTTATCTATCAATCCCATTAAGTGTTATACCTGCATTCAGGTTAAAGGAGCAATACCTTAAAAGTACATCTGGGTAGCCTACAGCCTACAATCTGATGGCATGAACATCGATTTCTCGAACTGCCTGTAAGTGCCGCCCCCTCCACCATTGTCATTCCAGTTTCCCTCTCTCACTCTATCTCCTTACCTGCTCATCACCTCCCTCTGGTGCTCTTCCCCCTTCACTTCCTTCCATAGTCTTCTAATCTCTCCTCACAGATTCCCTCTTCTCCAGCCCTTTATCCCTTTCACCTATTGACTTCCCAGCTCTTTACTTCACCCCTCCTCCTTTCCCAGTTTCACCTATCACCTACCACCTTGTAATTCCTCTTTCCCCTCCCCCCCCCCCCCCCCCCCAGCTTCTTACTCTTAACTTCTCATGTTTTTTTTTCCAGTCCTGATGAAGGGTCTCGGCCTGAAACGTTGGCTGTTTACTCTTTTCCATAATGCTGCCTGGCCTGCTGAGTTTCTCCAGCATTTTGTGTGTGTTTTTAAAAAAAAAAATAGGATCGTTTTTCAGCCAGGGTGTGGAATACAGGAGCATGGAATTTATGTTAGAACTGTATGTGGAATGAGTCACATGGTCTTTATGTGGTATATTTTATGTGATTTTAAAATTTGTAGACAGAGGCCATGGTTAAGACTTTAAAAAAGTTCTAAAGTTTTCTGGCTAGCTTTGGGTTTGATCTGTGTTCACTCAGTGACTGTGTGGGTTTCCTTCAGGTGCTATGTTTTGCCATTTTATCCCAAAGATGCCCAGGTTGGTTGGCTAATGAGCCTCTGTAAATTGCCCCTGGTGTGTAGAACATTGCTGGGAGAGGGTGGGGTGGATTGATGGGAATGTAGGGAAACTAGGAAGAAAAGATGAATTGTAAAAGGGGTGGTTGATTGTGTGAATATATGTGCCTTGAGGTTTGTTTTTGCTCTGTGTCTCTGGCATTCATGATAAACTGCCTCATGAAAGCTGTTTGGTAAGACATTTAGAAAGAATATCAATATAATGGGGCAAAGTCACTGTGCTTTTTTGAAAGGGCTATCACATTTGACCAACTTATTGGCATTCTTTAACAACGTAAAGGGGAGCCAGTGTATGTATTATAATTCAATTTCAAGAAACCATTCAATAAGCTGCTGCGTCAAATGCTATTGCAAAAAATATAAGTTCTTAGTGTGGGAAGTAACGTTTGGCATGATTGGGATATTAGTTACACCGTAAGCTATAAGAGCAGAATTAGGCCATTTCGCCCATCGCGTCTGTTCATCAAGGCTGATCCAATTTTGGCTAACAGGGAACAGGTTAGGCATGGATTGGTATTTTACTGCTTAGCAAAATGCATCAGGTGCTGAATTGCATTGATTTATGCTGGGCCTCAACATTAACATTTATATAAATGATTTGGATGATGGTACTGAAGGTTTGGCTGCTGAATTTTCCGATGATGCCAAGATGGAAAATAAGCTGTGAAAGTGGACATGAGGCTACATCTAGATTAAGGAAGTGATCAAAGTAATGTGAAAATAGAACATAACATGGGAAATCATGAAAGTAGCTCTTGAAAAAACATCACATTGATACTAAGAAATTGCAAAGATCTAAGATGCAGAAAAAACTAAGTATCCTAATATGTGATTCACAAAAGGTACAGCCAGTAATTGGACAGCAAATTGAATATTTAAATTGTTTATGTTGGGGAATTTAACTGCAAACGTAAGTTATTTGGAGTAATTGTGAGACCAGTCTGGAGTAGCTGTGAATTGTCTTTCTGTATTTAGGGAAGGATGTTAATACGTTGGAAGAGTTATTAGACCAGCTGGATGAGTGGATTTCTTTTTTTATGAGGACAGGTTAAACAGTCTAGGGTTGTATCCACTAGAGGAACTCAGTGGCTCAGGCAGCATCTATGGAGGAGCATTTCACCAGGTAACGTTTCAAGTTGAAATCCTTCATGTGGGTCCATGAGGCTACTTGAGTTCCTTAAGCTATTTGTTTGCTGCTCCATTTTGCAGCATTTGCAGAGTCTTGTATCCTCTGTATCTACTGGAGTTGAGTAGAATGACAAGGTTGTAACACAAAGAATTCCTGAGAGGTCTTAACAGGGTGACATAAAGAGGATGGTTCCACTTGTGGGAGATTCCAGAACTCTAGATAATTGTTCAAAAGAAAGAAATTGCCCTCTTAACAACAGGGGAGGCAAAATTTATTTTGAGACCGGCGGATTATTGATCAAAAAGGCAATACAAGGTTATGGACAGGTGGATCTCCTGGGATGAAGTGGAAATCAAATCAACAGAGCAGGCTAGATGGGCTGAGTGGCCTACTCCTGTTAATTAATTTGTTAACATATAAGCTTATAAATATCTCTGTACATTGACAGATGGTTCGCACGTTGTGCCTTTTCTTGACTCCAAATGAACGAAAGTGCTCTCGACTTGCTAATGCCAGTGGTTCTTCCAAATATAATTCGGGACTCTTTGTTCAGGGCCTTTTGAAGGTACTTATAAAATGTGCTTCTTTTCCTCAATTTTATGGATTCCTCTTTCCAAATGCATTCCCTTATCTCCTTTGTTTTAATGTTAGTATCATGTTCTGACCTATAATACAGGCAGGTAATTTCTGCATTTAGCTTGATTAGTCCATTGCATTGCTTTTAGTTTGAAGAACTGCTCCAGAAGTTAGGGAATTGGTCTTTGTTAACTTAATGAAATGAGTGGTTGTTATACCATATTTCAATATGTTAATGCATTTCGGTTTGCAAGGGTTTAAATCTCCAAAGTAAACTTGTTGGACTGTTTTTTCTAACCAGCGTCTCATTATAGTATAAGTACAACATATATATATATATATATATATTACAGTGCTAATGGCAACAAAAACTGTTGAGTCAGATTATCTATTCTTTGCTAAATTAAACTTTAAATAATCTGAGTTAAACTCATCTTTGCATGCATTTTCTTTTTCTACTCTGTCAATTGACTTTAATGAAGTACTAGATGACTTCTGGAGCTTTTTAGAAGTGCTAAGGAGCAGATTGGAATGGAGATTCAAGAAAGGGAAATTTTGCCTTTCTGCAAATAAAAGTAGCTCCCTTGACGAATCAGGATATCTCATATACATAATGATCAAGATGCCCTGCAGTGTGTTAAATTGTCTTTAACGTTTCTCAGAATAGAACAGCATCAGGTAATAGTTAGCAACCTGTTGTCATGATCAATCATGACTAAATATAAATAGATTTAATAATCAAGGTCACCAAGAACATTGTGCAGATGATGTAAATTTATAATTGTGCATAATACAAAGATGGAACAGGGTTAGTGCATCTGTGCTTATCATTTATTTTGTAGAAGAGCCTTTTTCAAATACTAATGTTTGCCTAGGTGCCTCTTGCCCTAACTCATGAAAGTGTTCCAACTTGAGTAACTATAATTCTCAGAAAGGAAAGTTAACTGTTATTACAGTAAGAGACGGAATGAATCTGGTGCTAAGAGATAATTGTGATAAATTCCAATCATTAGACCATAAGATACAGGAGCAGAATTAGGCCTTTTGGCCCATTGAGTTTGCTCCGCCATTTCATGGCTGAACCATTTTCCCCTCAGCCCCAATCTCCTGCCTCGCCCCCCCCCCCCCCCCCCCAATCGCTTCATGTCCTGAACAATCGAGGATTTATCTACCTCTGCCTTAAATATACATCGACTTGGCCTCCACAGCTGCCTGTGGCAACGAATTCCACAGATTCACTACTTGCTGGCTGAAGAAATTTCTTCTCATCTCTGTTCTAAAAGGATGCCTCTCTATTCTGAGGCTGTGTCTTCTAGTTTTAGATACCATAGGATACATGCTCTCCATGTTCACTCTACTGAGGCCTTTCAACATTTGATAGGTTTCAATTGAGTCACTCCACATTCTTCTGAATTCCAGTTCTGAATCGAGGGTTTTAAGTTTGCAGAATTATCATACATCATTCTTATAAATTATGCTGTAATGCATGGGTTAAAAATAAGATACTTGTTTAAATATTCAATAAGAATATAAATAAAATAATAGGAGCTGCAAATTTTTGAGCCACAACGATTTTCCATTTGAATCAAAGCATCAACAGTAAAGTAATATAAAGGTCAATTGTTAAAGATTCAGTATATCCAATTTATCTTCGATCATTGAGGAATGAAATCATTGAATATTGATGTCTCTACTTACTACAAATATGAATTTTTATTTTTTCAGGATGCTACTGGTAGCTTTGTACTGCCTTACCGTCAGATTATGTATGCTCCGTACCCAACCACACACATTGATGTTGATGTTAACACAGTGAAGCAGATGGCCCCATGCCATGAACATATTTATAACCAGCAGAATTATATGAACATGGAACTTGTCACACTTCAGAAGACTGCGTCAGAAGAAGTAGTAATTCCTGATACCATCATTCACATGGATGAAAGTTTCACCCCTAACCTGTATGTATTTTAAGACAATTGATTCTTTTTTAACAGAATGTTTTTTATTTTACATGTGCTATACCTATGGAGCTAGAGATTGGAATGGAATCCTGTGTTTGACAAGAAAAATGAATACTTGGTCATTATTCAAGAAACTAATACTAGTTGGAGAATTCAAGAAGGGATGAGTGAAATTCTAACAATATGCTAATAATTAAGAAAAACTTAAGATATCTAATCCCTCATTTTTATCATTTTCTATATCCAAGGCTTTGTAATAATGCACTTGATGCAAACTTCTGTCACCGTTTTATGGGACTTTGAGTGAAAATACTGGCTGAATATTTAGTTGCTAATATTTCAGTCATCTGAGTCTTGGGGTTGTTTCTCAGAAACAGAATCAGGTTTAATTACTCTGGTCCAGTTGCAAGGAAAAGCTTGTGAGCCTTTGCAATTACCTGGTTTTCTGCATTAATTACTCATTTAAAAATTGAATCTCCATCTGAGTCACAATAATGGACAAACACAATCTGTCTAAACTAATAGCACAAACAATTGTACTACTTCTCATCATTACTGAGTACGCCATTTAAACAATCACAGTCTAGGTTCAAAAAAGTTTGTGAGCTTCTGGGGTAATGCCTTCTGTAAAAGCTATTTGGAGTCAGGTTTTCCATTCAATGAAATGAGATTAGAGGTATGGGTTGTCGAGGTGCCCTGCCCTTTCAAGATGACACACTAAGTTGGTTACTGACAGAGCCTCTTCTGCTCAAGAAAGATTTGTTTATGTTCATGATGCCTTGATCAAAACAACTTTCAGAGGACCTTAGAAGAAGAATTGTAGAGATGCATGAAGCTGGAAAGAGCTACAAAAGCATTTCTAAAGACCTGAATGTTCATCAGTCCACAGTAAGAGAAATTGTCTATAAATGGAAGAAATTCAGGGCTGTTGGTACTCTTCCAAGAAGTGGGTACCCTGCAAAGATCACAGCAGCAGCACACTATACAATGCTGAAGGGTGTGAAAAAGAACCCAAGGGTAACAGCAAAAGACCTGCAGAAATCTGTAGAACTTGCTAAAGTCTCTGTTCACGTTTTCACAATTAAAAAAAAAACACTTCCTGGTGTATATGAGGAATTCCAAGGAGCCCGACAATAGTTTATTAGCCTGAACTAGAATGGTGATCATGAATGGATACCACAGAATAAATTACTGCTCTCCAAAAAAACATTGCTGCACGTCTCAAGTTTGCAAAAGATCACCTGGATGTTCCAAAGGTGAACTTTTTGGTAAAAATGCACATTGCTATGTTTGGAGGAAAAAGGGCACTGCACACCCAGACGAAAACCTCATCCCAACTGTGAAGCATTGTAGAAGGAGCATCATGGTTTGGTGCTGCTTTGCTGCTTCAGAACCTGGACAGTTTCTAATCATTGAGGGAGCAACGAATTCAAAATTGCATGAGGACATTTTACAGGAAAAGGTCAGGGTAGCATTCAGTCACCTGAAGCTTAATAGAAGTTGGATGATGTAACAATGATCCAAAACACAAGAATAAATCAACAACAGAATAGCTTAAAATTAAGAAAATTTGTGTCTTAGAATGACCAAGTCGGAGCCCAGACTTTAACCCATTTGAGATGCTGTGGCATGACCTGAAGAGGGCTGTTCATGCAAGGTATCCCAGAAATATTGATGAACTGAAAACAGTTTTGTATAGAGGAATGGTCTAAAATTCCTGCTCACTATTGTGCAAGGAAATGTTTAAAGGATGTTTTTGCTGCTAAAGAAGGTTCTACAAGTAAATAAATACAAAGGCTCACATACGTTTTTCAGCCTGAACTGTGAATGATTAATCAATATGTTCAATAAAGACTTGAAAAGTACTGTTGTTATTAGTTCAGGCAGATGGTGTTTGTTTACTATTGTGACTTAGATGAAGATCAGACCACATTTTATGAGTAACTAATGCAAAAAATCAGGTAATCACAAAGGGTTTACAAACTTTTCCTTGCAACTGTTGTTGTGAAATTTGTTAACTTTACAGCAGTAGTGCAAGAAATGCATGATAGAGAGGAAAAAAAGAATTATAGTAAGTATTAGTGTGTGTGTATATATTTTTTTTCCAATATTTGCTATAATTCAGCTTTTTTAAATATATGTACTAACTAAGTTAAATTAATAAGTAGTGTGAAAAAATTGAAATAAAAATGTAGTAAGGGTTCATGGGTTCAATATCCATTTAGAAATCAGATGGCAGAGAAGAAGCGGCTGTCACTGAATCGTCGAGTGTGTGCCTTCAGGCTTCTATACCTTCTTCCTGCTGGTAACAATGAGAAAAGGGCATTTCCTGGCTGGTGGGGTCCTTAATGACAGATGCCACCTTTTTGAGGCACTGCTCTTTGAAGATATCCTGGATACTATTGGGGCTGGTGTCCATGATGGAGCTGACTAATTTTACAACTCTCTGCAGCTTACTTCAATCCTGTGCAGTAGCACCCCCCCCCCCCCCATACCAGATGATGATGCAGTCCACTCTCCAAGGTACATCTGTAGAAATTTGCAAGTGTTTTAGGTGACCAAATCTCGTCAAACCCCTAATGAAATATAGCTGCTCTCTTGCCCCCTTTAGAGTTGCATCATTATGTTGGGTCCAGGTTAAGTCCTCAGAGATATTGACACCCAGGAACTTGCAATTGCTCACTCTTTCCTCTTCTGATCCCTCTGAGGACTGGTGTATGTTCCCTCGTCTTATCTTTTCTGAAGTCCACAATCAGTTCTTTGGTCTTACTGATGTTGAGTGCAAGATTGTTGCTGCGACACCACTCAGTCAGCTGGTATATCTCTCCTGTACGCCTTCTCATCACCATCTGAAATTCTGAGGAAAAGTACAGTTCATTAATTTACTGGAATATTTGAGATCCTGGATCCCTTGACTTGAGTATAGCAATGATTTTTGAGATGTTCTTAAATATAGTCTTAACGGTGCATTAATATATTTGTCCACATACACTCACTGCCAAATCTAGGGTAGTGAAGAAGTATAGCATGCTTGCCTTCATTGATCAGAGCATTTGAGTTGAAATGTCATGTTCTAGCTCTAAAACTTTGTTCAGGCTGCACTTGGAGTATTCTGTGCAATTCTTGTTGCCCCATTCTAGAATGCATTTGGAAGTTTTGGCAAAGGTTTAGAAGAGGTTTACCAAGATGCTGTCTGGATTAGAAGATATAAGCTATAAGGGAAGGTTATACAAACTTGGATTTTTCTCTCTGGAACATTGGACCATAGGAGAAACCTGATAGACATTTATAAAACTAAGAGGTATAGTTAGGTTAGATATTCAGGATGTTTTCCCAAGGTTAAACAAAAGTCAAATATTGGGCAAAATGCATTTAAGGTGACGGGGCAAAGTTTAAAGGAGATGTACAGAGCAAATCTTTTTGTTTTACTGTGCCAGTTGTTTGGAATTGGCTGCCACTGACGTGGAAACAGGTACAATTGTGACATTTAAGAGGCTGCTAGACGCACATCTGTAGGGGAATTGTGGGATTTGGATTATATACAAGTAGAAGAGATCTAGCTTAATTTGATATTGTGTTGGGTACAGACATTGAGGGTTGTATAAGCAGTTTGTAAAAACAGCACAGCTTCTGTGTTGTCTTCTAATTACAGTAAACAGAATGTTGCCTGACTTGCTGAGTTCCTCCAGCATTTTGTGTGTGCTGACCGTTAGAAGATCAGGCACTTCCAAAAATGATGAGGCACTGGAACACAAGAAGCTCCATAACTCTGCAGGCAATGAGCACTCATTGTCACAAGGCACCTGAAAGTCAGCAATCTCATCCAACCTTACCAACCAAACAGACGTTATTGGGGATGACCAATCCTGTCAGTGCATGCCAGACACCTGCCACTCTGTTTTTCCTTTTAATAAAAAACCTGCCCCAGACATCAGCTTTAAACCTTCCCCTTCTCACCTTAAATGCTTGCCGTCTGGTATTAGACTTCATAGCCTTGAGAAAAATGATACTGGCTGGGTGTCTGTCCATGTCTCTCCTAATCTTAGAAAATACTTACAGATCTCCCCTCTTCCTCTCACTCCAGAGAAAACAACCCAAGTTTGTCTAAAATCTCCTTACACACCTCGAATTCAAGCAGCATCCTGATAAACCTCTTCTGCACTCTCCCCAGATACTCCTCCTTATCGTGGGGTGACCAAAATCCAAGATCAAGTTGTATCACTTCCCCAACAATCTACTAAATTAGTGCTGCGTTATAAATAATGAGTACATAATTGAAAAGGAATTGTCTTTCACTCCAGTAATTACTGAAATGGAAAATATAGTGAATTCATAATGCTTTGTATTTATCTGATATGCTTATTCTTCGGTGTTCTCTATGGTTCTAAGTATAAAAGCACTTTGGAATATTGTAGAACAGCTCGCCAAGCAGGGATTTGCTCTCGAACTATTGATACCTTTTGGTGTATAAACTATCACAGAATATCTTGATTTGTTTGTCAATGATTTTTGCCTGCCGAATTAAATATTTAAGATTAAATTTTAGAGTTTTAGAATAAAAGTGACTTCCTTATTTGTGCAATATTGCAGCAAATAGTAGTTTTGTCTTATCTGCTCAAGATAACTTCAAACTCTTAGTAAAGTTTCTCTGAGTAATTCTAGCTACTTTCTCAGTTATTTAAAAACTCAGTTTCTGTCATTTGATTCTGTATTTTTTAAATTGCATTTCACTGAACTCTCTCAGGAATATATTCCAGGATGTGATGAATCGGGACACATTAGTGAAATCATTTTTAGATCAGGTAAGATGTATTGGAAATATGACGTCACTTGTGATATCAGAGTTAATTGCTAGGTGATTATAGATTATTTGTTTAAGGGTTTAGTAGTGGAAATAATGGCCCTTAATTTGTGCTGAAATGTAATGTTTCTTGTTTTGGTGGAGGAAATCTCATAAATTTAAAAAATTCTCTTCTTTTTAATACAAATTTTTAAAATTTTGGTATTTAAGCTTCTAATGTAGTCTTTTGTATACGTCCCCCTCCCCACCCTCCACCAAATGTTAAGTGAAATGTAATCCTTTTTATTTCTTTCTCCAGTATCATTTTTGCTGGATGTCAAAGATCCCTTTGAACTATATCTAGCAGCAGCTTGCATGAGGGATAAAGCAGACCAAGACCATGATGCCTTTGTGGGCAGCTTTCATTAAAACTAAAATTTGGCCCATTATTAGTATGGTAGTTTTTTTTACAAAATTAGATTTTTTTTTGGGGAAACAAATGTACCTAATCAAAAAAGTGTTTCAAACTCTGCTCTTTGCATCTGCTCCTTTTGTTGCAAATGTTAAAACTTGTTTGTTTAAAACTATGCTTCCCTTTCAGATTTTTCAGCTCAAGTCTGGTTTGTCCCTCAGAAGCATTTTTCTGACACAGTTCCTTCTCGTCCTTCACAGAAAAGCCCAGACAGTGATAAAATACATAGAAGATGAAACGTATGTTAGATTCTGACTTCACTATTATTTTAATACTTCATTGTACCGCAACATGAGAGAAATATATTTCCTTGTTTATATATCTTTTTTAAAATCCTTTTTTAAATGAAAATTCTGCTGCTCCCATTTGTTATTCTTTTCTATGCTTTGCATGTGTCATTCTTGGTCATATGGATCATAAAAAAATAGTTTGAAATGGAGGAAGAAGGAGGTTCAGATCTGCTTTCCCACTTAAATTGGGAACAGACAGGAGATTCCATGGACGTGTACAGGACACCCAGATGGTATGTTACCTTGCAGGCGCCAGTGTCAGGGACATCTCAGATCCTGTCCACAACATTTTGGAGAGACAGAGGGAGAGAGAGAGAGAGAGAGAGCAGTCAGATGTCTTGGTACATATTGGTACCAATGACATAGAAAGGAGAAGGAAAGAAGTTCTGAAAAGAGAATTTAGAGAGTTAGGTAGAAAGCTGAGAAGCTTCAGGGGCAAGGCTTCAGGTTCTTGGATCATTGGGATCTCTTCTGAGTGAGGTATTACCTGTTCAAAAGTGATGGGTTGCAACTGAACCCGAGGGAAACCAATATTCTCACGGGCAGGTTTGTTAGAGCCGTTGGGGAGGGTTTAAACTAATTTGGTAGGGGAGTGGGAACCGGAGTGAAGGGACTCAGGATAGGATGGATGATAAAAAAAAGTAAAGATAGCGTGCAGTCAGACTGTCAGGAAGGGCAGGCAGGTGATGGGACTTAGTTACAGCCAACAGGCTGAGTATCAAATCATTAGGGATGCAGAATCAGAAAAGATAGCAAATACGGTATTCAAGGTATTGTATTTAAATATGCATTGTAAAAGAAATAAGGTGGATGATCTTGTTGCACTATTACACATTGCCAGGTATGATGTTGTGGTTGAAGGATGGTTGTAGTTGGGAGCTGAATGTCAAAGGTTACACATTATATTGGAGAGATAGGAAGGTAGGCAGAGGGGGTGGTGTGGCTCAACTAGAAAAGAATGGCATCAAATCAGTAGAAAGATGTGACATAGGATCGGAAGATGTTGAACCCTTGTGGATTCAGTTAAGAAACTGCAAGGGTAAAAGGACGTTGATGGCAGTTATATACAGGCCTCCCAACAGTGGCTGGGAGGTGGACCACAGATTACAACAGGAAATAGAAAAGGCATGTCAAAAGGGCAATGTTATGGTAGTCATGGGAGATTTTAGCTTGCAGGTCGATTGGGAAAATCAGGTTGGTAATGGATCTCAAGAGAGTGAGTTTGTTGAAGGCCTAAGAGATGGCTTTTGTAGAGCAGTTTGTGGTTGAGCTTACTTTGGAACAGCTGTACTGGATTGGGTGTTACATAATGAACCGGAGGCAATTAGCGAGCTTAAGGTAAAAGAACCCTTAAGAACCAGTGATCACAATATGATTGAGTTCAACTTGAAATTTGATAGGGAAAAAGTGAAGTCTCATGTAGCGGTATTTTAATGGAGTAAGGGAAATTACAGTGGTACGAGAGAGGAGTTGGCCAAAGTAAATCGGAAGGAGCTGCTAGCAGGGATGTCAGCAGAGCAGCAATGGCGTGTGTTTCTGGGGAAAATGAGGAAGGTGCAGGATATATGTATTCCAAAAATGAAGAAATACTCAAATGGTAAAATAGTTCAAACATGGTTGACTAGGGAAGTCAAAGCTATTGTAAAAGCAAAAGAAAGGGCATACAACAAAGCAAAAATTAGTGGGAAGATAGAGGATTGGGAGGTTTTTAAAAACCTACACAGGGCAACTAAGAAAATCATTAGGAGGGAAAGGATGGAATATGAAAGCATGCTAGCAAATAATATCAAAGTGGATAGTAGAAGTTTTTTCAAGCATGTTAACAATAAAAGAAATGAGAGTGGATAGAAAATGAGGCAGGAGAAATAATAACAGGGGACAAGGAGATGGCTGATGAATTAAGTGAGTATTTTGCATCAGTCTTCATTGGAAGACACTAGCAATATGCCTGATGTTGTAGTGTGTGAAGGAAGAGAAGTGGGTGCAGTTACTATTATAAGAGAAAAGGTGCTCAAAAAGCTGAAAGACCTGAAGGTACATAAATCACCCAGACCAGATGAACTACACCCAAAGAGGTAGCATAAGAGATTGTGGTGGCATTAGAAATGATCTTTCAAAAATCATTAGACTCTGGCATAGTGCCAGAGGACTGGAAAATTTCAAATGTCACTCCACTCTTTAAGAAAGGAGGAAGGCAGCAGAAAGGAAATTATAGACCAGTTAGCCTGACCTCAGTGGTTGGGAAGTTGTTAGAGTTAGTTGTTAAGGATGAGGTGATGGAGTAGTTGGTGACACAGGACAAGATAGTACAAAGTCAGCATGGTTTCCTTCAGGAAAAATCCTGCCTTACGAACCTGTTAGAATTCTTTGAGGAGATTTCAAGTAGGATAGATAAAGGGGATGCAGTGGATGTTGTATATTTGGACTTTCAGAAGGCCTTTGACAAGGTGCCACACATGAGGCTGCTTACCAAGTTAAGAGCCCATGGTATTTCAGAAAAGTTACTAACATGTTTAGGGCATTGGCTGATTGGTAGGAGGCAGTGAGTGGGAATAAAAGGATCCTTTACTGGTTGGCAGCCAGTGATTAGTGGTGTTCCGCACGGGTCAGTGTTGGGACCAGTTCTTTTTATGCTGTATGTATGATTTAGATGATGGAATAGATGCCGTTGTTGCCTAGTTTGCAGATGATATGAAGATTGGTGGAGTAGGAAACAGGTAGGATGCAGAAGGACTTAGATGAAGAAAATGGGCAAGAAAGTGGCAAATGAATTACGATGTTGGAAAATGCATGACCATGCACTTGGGTAGTAGAAATATATATGCAGACTATTTTCTAAATGGGAGAAAATCCAAAAATCTGAGATGCAAAGGGACTTGGGAGTCCTTGGGCAGAACACCCTAAGGGTTAACTTGCAGGTTGGTGAGGTCAGTGGTGAGGAAGGCAAATGCCATGTTAGTATTGTGAAAGGTTTTGTGCTTCTCATCTCAGAAAAAATGTGCTGGCATTGGAGAAGGTCCAGAGGAGGTTCACAAGGATGATTCCAGGAATGAAAGGGTTATCACACAACGAATGTTTGATGGCTCTGGGTCTGTACTCAGAATTCAGAAGGATGAGGGGGGGATCTCATTGATACCTTTCGAATGTTGAAAGGGCTAGACAAAGTAGAAGTGGAAAGGATGTTTTCCATGGTGGGAGAGTCTAGGACAAGATGGCATAGCCTCAGGATAGAGGAGTGCCCTTTCAAAACAAAGCTGCGAAGAAATTTCTTTAGCCGAAGGGTGGTGACTGGAATTTGTTGCCACATGCAGCTGTGGAGGCCAGGTCATTGGGTGTATATCAGGCAGGGTTTGACAGGTTCTTGATTGGGCACAACATGAAAGGTTATGGGAAGAAGGCCAGGAGCTGGGGTTGAGGAGGAGGAAAAAAAAAAGGATCAGCCATAATTGAATGGTGGAACAGACTGGATGGGCCAGATGGCCTAATTCTGCTCCTTTGTCTTATGATCTTGTAGTCTTAAATTCAAAATTTTAATGCTGTTTCAGGTGCTATAGCTGAATCCTCCTCTACTCTTCTACATTTTAATTATTTGAAAGCTAGTGTACACTTTACTCATATGCTGCAGATCTGATAGACTTAACTACCTTACTGAACTGGATTCAAAATCAGGTTTACTATCACTGACATATGTCGTGAAATTTGTTATTTTGTGGCAGCAGTATACACACTAGAGTGTAAACCAGAGTGCCGGAGCAGTTAGTGCCAAGGTTTTGGAGACAGATGTTGGTAAGACCTCAGACAAAGTCAGAAATCAAAAGATTGAGCATGGTGTGACTAATATCCTGAGCTGCATATATTCCAATGTAAGAAGTATCGTGAGAAAGGCGGATGAGCTTAGAGCATGGATCAACACCTGGAATTATGATATTCTAGTATTAGTGAGACTTGGTTGTTGGAAGGGCAGGATTGGCAGCTCAGAATTCCAGGTTTCCGCTGTTTAGATGTGACCAAGCAGGAGGGATTAAAGGAGGAGGATGGTGTTACTAGTCAGGGAAAATGTCACAGCGAGGCTCTGTCAGGAAAGACCGGAGAACTTGTGAGGCATTATGGGTGGAACTGAGAAATAAGGTAATTTGCAGGTTGAGTCTGGTGGGGAAGGCAAATGTAATGTTAGCATGTAGTTCAAGAGAACTAGAATATAAAAGCAAGAATGTAATGTTGAGTCTGTATAAATCACTGGTGAGGCCTCATTTGGAACATTGTGAGCAGTTTTGGGCACCTTACCTTAGAAAGGATGAGCTGTAACTGGAGAGGGTTCAAAGCAGGATCACAAAGATGATTCCAGATTGAATAGCTTGTCATATGAAGAGCATTTAATGGCTCTAGGCCTGTATTCATAAATTTGGAAGAATGAGGGGTGACTTAATTGAAACCTTTGGAATGGTGAAAGGCCTTGATAGAGTGGATGTGGAGACGATGTTTCCAATGGTGGAAGTGTCGAAGTCCAGAGCACGTAGCCTTGGAATAGAGGGATATCCTTTTAGAACAGAAAGAATTTCTTCAGCCAGAGAGTGGTGAATCTGTGGAATTCTTTGTGACAGGCAGCTGTGGAGGTGAAGTCTTTGCATATATTTAAGACAGAGGTTGATAGATTCTTGATTGGTCAGGGCATAAAAGAATATGGGGAGAAGGCAGGAGACTGGGGCTGAGAGGAAAATTGGATCAACCATGATGAAATGGTTGAGTATACTCAATGGGCCAAATGGCCTAATTCTGCCCCTGTATTTTATGGTACCATATTGATGGGGCTATATTATAGACCACCCAACAGTCTGAGGGATTTAAGGGAACAAATTTGTAAAGAGATCACGGACTGATGCACAAAACATAATGTTGTTATAGTCGGTGATTTTTAACTTTCCACATACTGTAAAAGGATTAGATGGAGTAGAGTTTGTCAGATGCATTCAGGAAAGTTTCCTTCAGTAGGCAGAAGTATCAACGAGAGCATGTGCGATACTGGATCTGCTATTAGGGAATGAGATGGGGCAGGTGAAAGAAGTTTGTGTAGGAGAACACTTTGCGTCTCGTAACCACAATGTCATTAATTTCAAAGTAAACGTGAAAAGATTGGCTGATCCATGGACTGAGATTCTGAATTGAAGAAAGGCCAATTTTGATGGTATCAGTAATGATCTGGCAAGTGTGGATTGGTCCAGGCTGTTTTCTGGCAAAGACAAGTGGGAGGTCTTCAGAAACAAAATTGTGAAAGTACAAAGCTTATATATGTGTCAGAATAAAAGGTAAAGATAACAAGTGTAGGGAACTTTGGCTTTCAAAAGATACTGAGGCCCTGATTAAGAGAAAAAGGAAGTGCATAGCAGGTATACGCAGGTAGGAACAAATGAAGTCCTTATGGAATATAAGACATAAAAGAGAACACTTAAGAAAGAAATCAGAGCTAAAAGAAGGCATGAGGTTTCTCTAGTAAACAAGGTGAAGGAGGATCCCGTTAAGAGCAAAAGGATTGCAAGGGACAAAATTGGTCCTCTGGAAGGTCCATGTGTGGAGCCATAACAGATGGGGGAGATCTTGAATGAATTCTTTGCATCTGTATTTGCTCAGGAGACAGACACAGAGTCTATAGAAATGAGGCAAAATGGTATCAACTTCATACACCTGTGCAGATTACAGAGGAGGGGTGTTTGCTACCCTGAGGCAAATCAGAGTAGATAAATCCCCAGGACCTGACAGGATGTTCCCTCAGACCCTAGGGAGGCAAGTGCAAAAATTGCCAGGGCCCTAGCAGAGATATTTAAAACATTCTCAGCAACAGGAGAGGTACCAGAGGACTGGATGGCAGCCAGTGTTGTTCCACAGTTTTTTAAAAAAGGCTCTGAACATAAACCAGGAAATTTTAGGCAGGTGAGTCTGACATCAGTTGTGGGAAAGTTATTGGAAGGTATTCTGAGAGACCGGATATGTACTGTAAGTGTTTGATAGATAGATAGATACTTTATTCATCCCCATGGGGAAATTCAACTTTTTTTCCAATTGTCCCATACACTTGTTGTAGCAAAACTAATAACATACAATACTTAACTCAGTAAAAAATATGATATGCATCTAAATCACTATCTCAAAAAGCATTAATAATAGCTTTTAAAAAGTTCTTAAGTCCTGGCGGTTGAATTGTAAAGCCTAATGGCATTGGGGAGTATTGACCTCTTCATCCTGTCTGAGGAGCATTGCATCGATAGTAACCTGTCGCTGAAACTGCTTCTCTGTCTCTGGATGGTGCTATGTAGAGGATGTTCAGAGTTTTCCATAATTGACCGTAGCCTACTCAGCGCCCTTCGCTCAGCTACCGATGTTAAACTCTCCAGTACTTTGCCCACGACAGAGCCCGCCTTCCTTACCAGCTTATTAAGACGTGAGGCGTCCCTCTTCTTAATGCTTCCTCCCCAACACGCCACCACAAAGAAGAGGGCGCTCTCCACAACTGACCTATAGAACATCTTCAGCATCTCACTACAGACATTGAATGATGCCAACCTTCTAAGAAAGTACAGTCGACTCTGTGCCTTCCTGCACAAGGCATCTGTGTTGGCAGTCCAGTCTAGCTTCTCGTCTAACTGTACTCCCAGATACTTGTAGGTCTTAACCTGCTCCACACATTCTCCATTAATGATCACTGGCTCCATATGAGGCCTAGATCTCCTAAAGTCCACCACCATCTCCTTGGTCTTGGTGATATTGAGACGCAGGTAGTTTGAGTTGCACCATATCACAAAGTCCTGTATCAGTTTCCTATACTCCTCCTCCTGTCCATTCCTGACACACCCCACTATGGCCGTGTCATCAGCGAACTTCTGCACATGGCAGGACTCCGAGTTATATTGGAAGTCTGATGTGTACAGGGTGAACAGGACCGGAGAGAGTACGGTTCCCTGCGGCGCTCCTGTGCTGCTGACCACCGTGTCAGACCTACAGTCTCCCAACCGCACATACTGAGGTCTATCTGTCAAGTAGTCCACTATCCAATCCACCATGTGAGAGTCTACTCCCATCTCCGTTAGTTTGTGCCTTAAGATCTTGGGCTGGATGGTGTTAAAGGCACTAGAGAAGTCAAGGAATGTAATCCTCACAGCACAACTGACCCCATCTAGGTGAGAGACATAGATAGACATGGACTAATTAAAGATATTCAGCATAGCTTTGTGGGTGATAGATCCTGTCTAACCAATTTTATAAAGTTTTTCGAGGAAGTTACCAGGAAAGTGGATGAAAGCAAGGCAGAGGATGTTGTCTACATGAACTTTAGCAAGGCATTTGACAAGTTCCCACATGGGAGGTTGGTCAAGAAGGTTCAGTCGCATGGCATTCAAAATGCGGTAGTAAATTGGATTAGACATTGGCATTGTGGGAGAATCCAGAGAGTGGTTGCAGATGGTTGCCTCTCTGACTGGAAGCCTGTGACTAGTGGTGTGCCACTGGGACCATTGTTAGGTCCTTTGTTGTTTGTCTTCTATATTAGTGATCTGGATGACTGGCTGCACCATAGCGTATTGGTTAGTAAAATGCTTTACAGAACAGGCAGTCCAAGTTCAATTCCTGCCACTGCCATTAGACATAGGAGCAGAATTAGGCTATTCAGCCCATTGTGTCTGCTCCGCCATCCATCATGGCTGATCCCGGACCCTACTCAACCCCATACACCTACCTTCTTGCCGTATCTTTTGATGCCCTGACTATTCAAGAACTATCAGCTTCCACCTTATATATACCCACAGACTTGGCCTCCAGTGCAGTCTGTGGCAGAGCATTCCACAAATTCACTACCCTCTGGCTAAAAAAAATTCCTCCTCTCCTCTGTTTTAAAAGGCCACCCCTCAATTTTGAGGCTATGCCCTCCAATTCTGGATACCCCCCACCATAGGAAACATCCTCTCCACATCCACCCTATCTAGTCCTTTCAACATTCGGTCGGTTTCAATGAGACCCTGCACATTCTTCTAAATTCCAGTGAGTACATGCCCAAAACAACCAAATGCTCCTCATATGTTAGCCTCTTTGTGTACCTCCTCTGGACTCTCTCCAATAACAATACATCCTTACTGAGTAATGGAGCACAATACTGTTGACGATACTCCAAGTGCAGCCTGACTAATGTCTTTTAAAGCCTCAGCATTATCTCCTTAGTTTTATATTCTATTCCCCTTGAAATAAATGTCAACATTGCATTTGCCTTTACCACAGACTCAATCTATAAATTAACTTTCTGAGAGTCTTGCACAAGGACTCCTAAATCCCTCTGAGCCTCTGATGTTTGAACCTTCTCCCCATTTAGATAATAGTCTGCACTATTGTTCCTTTTACCAACATGCCTTATTCCATACACTGTATTCCATCTGCCAGTTTTTTGCCCATTCTTCCAACATGTCTAAGTCCTGCTGCAATTGCATTGCCTCCTCAGCAGTATTTCCCATTTCCATCATTTCCATTAACCAAATCGCTGCCAAACAGTGTGAAAAATAGCAGTCCCAAAACTGACCCCTGTATAATGGCAGCCAATTAGAAAAGGCCCCTTTACTCCCACTTGCTGCATCCTACTTGTCAGCCATTTCTTTGTCCACGCCTGTAACAGTATAGTATTTTATCTTATTAAGCAGCCTCATCTGTGGCACCTTATCAAATGTCTTTTGAAAATCCAAGTAAGTGACATCTACTGCCTCTTCTTTGTCCACCCTACTTGTTACTTCCTTGAAGAACTCTTAACAAATTTGTCAGGCAAGATTTCCCTTTACAGGAATTATGCTGACTTTGACTTAGTTTATAATTAGTCTTCAAGTACCCCAAAACCTTATCCTTAACAATGGACTCCAACACTTCCCAACCACTGAGGTCAGGCTAACTGGCCTATAATTTCTTCTCGTTTATCTTCCTCCCTTATTAAAGAGTGGAGTGACATTTGCAATTTTCCAGTCCTCCGGGACCATGCCAGAACCATGATTCTTGAAATATCATGATCATTGCATCTGTTATCTCTTCAGCAACCTTCAGGACTCTGGGATGTAGTCCATCTGGTCCAGGTGACTTATCCACCTTAAGACCTTTCAGTTTGCCTAGCACTTTTTCCTTTGTAATAGCAATGGCACTCACAGATCTCTGGCATTCAGCTTGTGTCTTCCACAGTAAAGACTGAAGCAAAGTACTTATTAAGTTCATCTGCCATTTCTTTGTCCTCCATTACTACCTCACCAACATCATTTTCCAGTGGTCCAATATCAACTCTCATCTCCCTTTTATTCTTAATATAACTAAAAAAGCTTTTAGTACCCTGTTTTTTATTATCGGCTAGATTGCCTTCATTTTTCTTTTCCCTTCTTATAGCTTTGTTAGTTGCCTTTTGTTGGATTTTAAAAGCTTCCAAATCATCCAACTTCCCACTCACTTTTGCTACCTTATATGCCCTTTCCATGGCTTTTATAGATAGATAGATACTTTATTCATCCCCATGGGGAAATTCAACATTTTTTCCAATGTCCCATACACTTATTGTAGCAAAACTAATTGCATACAATACTTAACTCAGTAAAAATATGATATGCATCTAAAATCACCCTCTCAAAAAGCATTAATAATAGCTTTTAAAAAGTTCTTAAGTAGTTTACTTAAATACATTGAGTCCTAACCCCGGCACTTTAACATATCTTACTCCTGGCGGTTGAATTGTAAAGCCGAATGGCATTGGGGAGTATTGATCTCTTCATCCTGTCTGAGGAGCATTGCATCGATAGCAACCTGTCGCTGAAACTGCTTCTCTGTCTCTGGATGGTGCTATGTAGAGGATGTTCAGGGTTTTCCATAATAGACCGTAGCCTACTCAGCGCCCTTCGCTCTGCTACCGATGTTATACTCTCCAGTACTTTGCCCACGACAGAGCCCGCCTTCCTTACCAGCTTATTAAGACGTGAGGCGTCCCTCTTCTTAATGCAGTCCTTAACTTTCCTTGTCAGCTACGTTTGCCTCGCCCTGTAGTTTGAGAACTACTTCTGTAGGATATATCGATCTTGCGCATTGTAACGTATTCTCAGAAACTTCATTCACCCCCGTTCTGCTATCATCCCCACACGTATTCTCTTCCAGTCCACCTGGGCAAGCTCCTCACTCATAACTTTGTAATTCCCTTTATTCCATTGTGATACTAATACATGTGACTTGTGCTTCTCCCTCTCAAATTGCAGTATGAATTCAATCATATTATGATCAATACCTCCTATATGTTCCTTTACGTTAAGCTGACTAAAAAATATGGGTTATAACAGAACACTCAATAGAAGATAGCCTTTCCCCTAGTAGGCTTGAGTACAAACAGCTCTTAACAAGTCATCTCATAGGGATTCAACAAATTCCCTCTCTTGCAATCTGACACCAACCTGCCTGAAAGGAGTTTGTTCCACCGGGTGCTCTGGTTTCCTTTCACAGTCCAAAGACGCACCAGTTGGTAGGTTAATTGGTCATTCTAAATGGTCCCGTGATTAGGCTCAGATTACATTGGGGGATTGCTGGATAGCAAGGTTCGAAGGGCCTGTAGGACCTACTCTGTGCTGTGTGTCAATAAGTAAATTATGTGGTTAACTAGATCAGCAAATTTGCCGATGACACCAAGTTTGGGGTGTAGTGGGCAGTAAGGACGGCTATCATGGCTTGCAGAAGGATCTGCATCAGCTGGAAAAATGGGCTGAAAATGGCAGATGGAATTTAATGCAGACAAGTGTGAGGTTTGGCACTTCGATAGGACCAACCAGGGTAGGTCCTACACAGTTCATGGTAGGGCACTGAGGAGTGTGGTAGGACAAAGGGATCTGGGAAGACAGGCCCATAATTCATTGAAAGTGGTGTCACCTGTAGGTAGGGTCAGAAAGAAAGCTTTTGGCACGTTGGTCTACATAAGTCAATACATTGAGTACAGGATTTAGGATGTTATGTTGAAGTTATATAAGACATTGGTGAGGCCTATTTTGGAGTATTGTGTGCAATTTTGGTCACCTATCTAGAGGAAAATTAAGATTGAAAGAGTACAGAGAAAATTTACATGGATGTTGCTGGATCTGGAGAACCTGAGCTGTAAAGAAAGATTGAATAGGTTAGGACTTTATACCTTCAAATGTAGAAGATTGAGAGTAAATTTGATAGAGTTATACAAAATTGAGGGGTATACGTGGGGTAAGTGCAAGCAAGCTGTTTCCACTGAGCTTGGGTGGGACTACAACCAGAGGCCATGAGTTAAGGGTGAAAGGTGAGAAGTTTAAGGGGAACATGAGGGGAAACCTTTTCACTCAGAGGGCCGGGAGCTGCCAGCAGAAGTGGTGTATGCAACCTTAACCTCAATTTCAACGTTTAAGAGAAGTTTGGATAGGTATATTGTTGGTAAGGGTATGGAGGATTGTGGTCCCATTGCAGGTCAGTGGGAGTAGGCAATTTAAATGGTTTCTGTGTGGAGCAGATGGGCTGAAGGACCTGGATTTCTCTATGACTCTTAAGTTACAAAATAAAAAATTGTGCATTTTCTTTTAAGAATGGCTTCAAGATCCAGCTCTGGGAAAAAGTTTACACAAGATATGTTGTAGGTAAAGAACAATTGCCTTTGGAATTCCCAACAATATCTAATCATGTATTATTTATCTTCATCAGAATCAGTATCAGACTTTAATCGCCAAGTACCTGTGCACATACAAGGAATTTACTTCCGGCAGATGTTGTCTCTCTGCTCATAACAATAATAATGATAAATATAAATGAAAATATAGATTATACATACAGGTAGTGCAATCCAAGTAATAGTTAGCCGACAGTTAACCGGCAGTTAACTGTTCAGCAAAGTGACCGCAGTAGGGAAAGAACTTCTCCAGTGCCTATTAGTCTTAGTCTGGAGGGATCTGAAGCACCTACCAGACGGAAGCAGATCAAACAGTCCGTGCGCAGGATGGGAGGAGTCCTTTATGATGTTCCCCGCCCTCTTCTTCAACCTGGAAGAGTACAGGTCCACAATAGAGGGCAGGGAGGCTCCAATGATGCGCTCGGCAGTCCTCACTGTGCGCTGTAGTCTGGTTCTATCCTGCTTGGTGGCGGCTCCAAACCACACAATGATGGAGGTGCACAGGACAGACTCAATGACTGCAGTGTAGAACTGCAGCAACAATTCCTGAGGCAGACCGTATTTCCTCAAGAGCCGCAGGAAATACATCCGCTGCTGGGCCTTCTTCAGGATTACAGCATTAATTGCAGAAATGTTTGGATAATTTCAGAAATTGCTCAAGATCTTAAAACCTGACACAATTATTACAGTCGAAGCATCATAGGGAAGTACAGCACCGAAACAGGCCCTTCAGCCCATCTAGTTCATGCTGAAACCATTTAAACTGCCTCCTCCTATTGATCTGCTCCAGGACCATAGCCCTCCATACCCTTACCATCCATGTACCTATCCAAACTTCTCTTAAACATTGAAATCAAACACACAGACCATTTGTGCTGGCAGCTCATTCCACACTGTCACGATCCTCTGAGTGACGAGGTTTACCCTCGTACCCCTTTAACTTATCGCCTTTCACCCTTAACCCATGACCTCTGGTTGTAGTCCCATCCAGCCTCAGCCTGCTTAGATTTACCCTATCTTTACCCCTCATAATTTTGTATGTCTCTATTAAAGCTCCTCTCAATCATCTATATTCTAAGAAATAAAGTCCAAACTATTTAATCTTTCCTTATAACTCAGGTCTTCTAGACCTGGCAACATCCTTGTACATTTTCTTTGTACTCTTTTCACCTGTAGGTAGGTGACCAAAACTGCACACAATACTCCAAATTAGACCTCACCTACATCTTGTATAACTTCAGCGTAATATCCCAACTCCTGTCACAAACACGAGAAAATCTGCAGATGCTGGAAATCGTGTGTCTCCCATTTCCTGTACTTACTGGTTCATGAAGCCCAATGTGCCAGAAGTCACAGAGTTTTATTAACATGGAAGTAGGACTTTCAACCCACAGAGTTCACACTGGTGATTAAACATCTTTTTGCACATATACTGCACTAATTCTGCTTTTGTTCTTCCCTTATTCCTAACTACTCCTCACAAAATATCACTAGAAACAAGATGCACTTTACAGTGGCCAGTAACCACGGGATGTGGAAGAACCGAGTGTCACAGGGAAAACGTGTAAATTCCACAGATAGTACCAGAGGTTAGGGATGAACTTAGATCGCTGAAGCTGTGTGGTTAACAGTTGCTGCATATTTTGCAAAGTGACACCATCCTCTTTGTTTATAATCTTTCTACATGCCCTCAGTTGAGGAGCCTTCTCTCCATACTGAAGTAATACACTTCTTGACTAACTGTGCAATACCTCCTCTTACAATCCCTTCTGTCTTGCCTAAAAATGCCGTTACACAGAATACTAAGTTAACAGTCCTGCCCATTCAACCATGCCTCAGTAATTAGAACAATGTCATAGCCCCATATGTTAATTAAAGCTTTGACTCCTTGTACTGAAATGGTTATCATTTAGATTTGAATTTCCATTGTGCTTTTATCTGCTTGCTCTGCCTACTGGACTTCATACCCTTACTTCTCCATGTGACTGTTTTCCACATAAAAACAGCTTCTCTGAACCCCTTTTGCCTGACCTCTTAGTTTAAACCTTCCCCTAATAACATTAGCAAACCACTCCATTAGGATGTTGGTCCATTCTGATTGAAGAACAACCTTTCTTTGTGCGCATGCCAAAGATCCAAGAATCAAACCTGTCCCTCTGCACAGTCCCTTCAGCAGTGCATTCATTTGATCAACACTTCTATTCCAAAACTCACTACCTCTGATTATTTAGTTATTTAGTGATGTGCCATGAAGTGGGCCTTTCCAGCTCTTTGAGCACAGCAACCCCACAATCCCAATTAACCCTTACCTAATCACAGGACAATTTACAATAACCAGTTAGCTTACCCAGTGCATCTTTAGACTGTGGGAGCAAGTCAGCGTACCTAGGGGAAAACCCATGCATTCCATGGGGAGGACATACAGAGATCCTTCCAGAACGTTGCGGTATTGAACAGCAAACTCTGGAATGTCCCAAGCTGTAATAGCGACACTCTAACTGCTACACTACCACAGCATTGGAAACTTTCCAAAGATTACACTCTTTGAAATTCTACTCTTAAATGACTACATAGCTCCCTCAATTCACGTTACAGGACTTCATCCCTTGTTCAGTGTACTTTATGGAATTTTATAAACTTGCGAGGGGCATAGATTGGATAGATAGGTTAGTTTTCCAATGTAAGTTTAGAATTGGAAGGGCAATTTTTAAGGTGAGAGGGGAGATCTGAGAGAAGTTTTGTGCACAGTGAGTGGTGAAAATCTGGAATGAGCTGCCAGAGGAGGTGGAGCAGATGCAGTTACAGTGCTTAAAAGGCATTTGAGCAGCAATCAGATAGGAAAGGCGTAAAGAAAATTTAGCCAAATGGGACAAGTTCAGGAAGATAGACAGGGTGGACCAAAAGAGCCCATTTAAAGTTGTATAGGAGGTTTTCCACTTAGAGTATCTACTCTGAGTCTCTAACAACCTATTGGAAATTGAGTCATGAAGACAAATCACAGGTGTGTAGGAACATCTAATCAATTATTTCAACTTCCTTTGGATTATCTGGAATTGTTGAGTGAGAAAGACTTTGAGGGTTTAGACCTTCTGATGTGAATCCATGAGAACTTATTGAGCCACTATATAATTAAAGAAGGGGCAGTTTAGTTTCCCTATTTTTAAGGATTATGGCTGGGCAAGTGGCTAGATTAATACTGAAGTCAAATTGGAGTAAGGCTGATTTCAATATCCGAAGACAGGGCCTGGTAAAAGTTGACTGGGAATAGCTACTTGCAGGGAGACCTGCATCAAATAAGTGGGTTTCATTTAGAAGTGAAATAGTGGAAGTTCCCCAAGACTAATAGGTAAGAGATGTCAAAAGATGTGGAAGGTTGGGTAAAGAAGAAAAAAAGTAGTGTTGAGGAAGCAGGGAGGCTACAGAAGGACTCAGATAGATTAGAAGAATGGGCAAAGAAGTGGCAGGTAGCATACAGCGTCAAGAAGTATATAGTCATGCACTTTGGTAGAAAGAATAAAAGTGTGGACTATTTTCTTTTCCAATCTTTTTATTAATAATAAAATATCAAAATAGTAAATATAACATAGTATTGCTACACAATTATTGAGATTACATTGTTAATGGTTACATATATAAATATATAATCAGTTAATACAAGGGTGATTATCTTCCCAAAATTGTTCAAATACAAATATAGTATACATAAAAAAGGATTAACATACCAAAAAGAAAAAAACTATACCCCCCCCCACCAAAAAAAACTAATCTAAACAATACTAACCAGAAGCTAAGCAAGAGAAAAGAACATGGGCTGGTTATAACATCAAAAAAGAAAGAACCATTAGTGTCATCAACTCCGAACCTCTCTGCATATATTAAAACAAGAGAATAGGTTTGGAAAAAGGTCAAATCACATCATATGAAAGTGTTGAATAAAAGGCCTCCAAGTCTTTTCAAAATTTAATGGATGGATCATATATAACATTTCTGATTTTTTTCTAAGTTTAAACATAACATAGTTTGAGAGAACCAATGAAATGTGGTGGGAGGATTAATCTCTTTCCAATTCAGGAAAATAGATCTTTTAGCCATTAATATAAGAAACGCAATCATCCGATGCGCTGAAGAGGTTAAGTGATGTGGTTCTATTATTGGTAAACCAAAAATTGCAGTAATAGGATGAGGTTGTAAGTCAATATTCAGTACAGTTGAAATAATATCAAAGATATCTTCCCAATATTTTTTCAAAGAGGAACATGACCAAAACATTTGGGTTAAAGAGGCTGTCTCAGAATGACATCTATCACACACTGGACTTGTATGAGAATAATAGCAAGCTAATTTATCCTTAGACTTATGGGCTCTGTGCACTACTTTAAACTGTATCAATGAATGTTTAGCACATATAGAGGAATTAACTAATTGAAGAATTTTTTTCCCATTTTTCAATAGGTAAAGTAAGCTTAAGTTCCCTTTCCTAATCATTTTTAATTTTATTAGATGCATCTAAATGGATTTTCATAATTATACTGCAGATATAATATTTACCCATTGGTCACCAATGTCTTTCTCATTGATTGGTCGATCAATGCTATCAAGATGATTATATTACCTAATTTTTTATATCTATTTCAAGCGGTTCCAATTTTTATTCCGAAATCTTTTTTTGATAGTGTTGATTCTAAAATTTCTTCATACATGTGGTAGAATAAAAATCCTAGGCTAGGTAAAAGATATGTACAGAAGTCTAAAAAGGCGGATGGTCTGGCATTGCCGAATTTTAGATTTTATTATTGGGCAATTAATATCCGCTATTTGAAATTTTGGCTATGTGACTTGGATACAACTTCAAGTCCTCATTGGGTAAATCTCGAATGTAAATCTGTACAAGGGTTTTCACTGGGTTCTATTCCAGGGACTTTGCTTCCCTTTGCTCTTTCTAAATTGTATAAACATTTGGATAATCCAATAGTTAAATACACTTTACGAATATGGTTTCAATTTCGGAAATTTTTTGGGTTGAATCAATTTATTTTAGCAAGTCCTATTATATCTAACTTTTTTTTCTATCCCTCTATTATGGACCAAGCCTATTCGACTTGGAAAACTGAAGGTATATTACGATTTTGTGATTTATTTCTGGATAGTTGTTTCATGTCCTTTGAACAATTAGCTAACAAATATAATTTACCTAGATCCCATTTCTTTAGGTATTTACAGGTTAGAAACTTTTTAAATACTGTTCTTCCTATTTTCCCGAATCTATATTCTATGGATAGTTTGGAAAAAAATTTATATTTAAATCCTTTTTCAGAAAGGTGCAATAGTGACTATTTTCTAAATGGGAAGAACATTCAGAAGTCTGAGGTACTTGGAAGTCTTTGTGGAGGATAGCCTAAAGGTTAACTTGAAGGTTGAGTTAGTGGTGAGGAAGGCAAATGCAATATTACCTTCATTTTGAGAGGAGTAGAATGCAAAAGCAGGGATGTAATGCTGAGGCTTTATAAGGCACTGGTGAGGCCTCACTTGGAGTATTCTGAGCAGATTTGGTCCCCTATTTAAAAAAGGATGTATTGACATTGAAGAGGGTTCACAAGAGGTTCACAAGAATGATTCTGGGAATAAAAGGCATCTCATATGAGGAGTGATTGATGGCTCTGGACCTGTACATGCTGGAATATAGAAGAATGAGGGGGGACCTCATTGAAACCTATCAAATGTTGAAAGGCCTACATAGAATAGATGAGGAGAGGATGTTTCCTAAGGTAAGGAGTCTCAGACCACACTGACCAGATTCAGAACAGAGGGACGTCCTTTTAAAATGGAGATGAGGAATTTCTTTAACCAGAGAGTAGTGAATCTAGAATTCATTGCCTGGCCATTGGGTATATTTAAGATAGGCTCTTGATTAATCATGGCGTAAATGGCTAAAGGGAGAAGGTAGGAGAATGGAGTTGAGAGGAAAATTGTTCAGCCATGATGAAATGGCGAAGCAGATTTGATGGACCAAATGGTCTAATTCTGCTCCTTTGCCTATGGTCTTACAGTAGAGAGAAATGAAATTGAGGAGGCCCCTCAGGAGTATGTAAAGTGTAACAGGTACTGAAATTAAAAAAGGGAAAAGAGAAAAGGCAAAGGGGATACAATTTATCACTGGAGAACAACAAAAGAAAATTGTAAAACATGGTGGTTACAAGCTAGAGGAACAGAGTGGGGCCCATTTAGGACCTAAAGGAGAACAGTTTGGGAACTTTACTGCAGGTAAGATCTCATCTGTATTCACTTAAGAGAAGACAATGTAGTTGTAGAATCCACAGAAGAGAAGGGCCAGTTTAATTGTAGAAAGAAGGAAGTGTTGATGGATGTATTAGTGGACTGTAAGGTGAATGAATTGCCACAACCTGATGAGATGTATCCCAGGGTACAATAGGAAGCAAGGGAGGGGATTGCTGGATCCTGGTAGTTAAATCTTTGCAGGCTGCAGGTGAATCGTCAGCTGACATAAGGACATCAGATGTGATGTCTTTATTTAAGAAAGGCAGTTGGGGTAATCTGGATAATTGCAGGATTGGATCTAAAGTCAGTGGCTGGGAAGATGCAGGAAAAAAATGAGGTACAGGTTAATCTGTACTTGGAAAATCAGGGATTAAGCAAAAATACTCGAGTTGGCTTTGTTGGGAAAGATTATGTTTGATCAATTGATTTACTGTATTTTTGAGATTACAAATTTTATTGAGGGTTATATCCATCATCCACATAGCCTATGAGAGCCAAAGCAGGTTATCAAATTGGATCAAAAATGGTGTCGTAATATGGATGGTTCAAGGTTGCTTTTGTAATTAGAAATCTGTGAACAGTGCTGTCAGAGATTATTGATCAGTTCTGGGTCGTGCGTGTGTGTGTGTGTGTGTGTGTGTGTGTGTGTGTGTGTGTAAAATAAGAGGCATTCATGGTAAGGCAAAACAAATAGTGGTGTTGTGATAATTATGAACATAGGTCATAGGCTATGCAATGATATTAATAAGTTGGTAAAAAGGTCAGGACAATGACATGTGGAATTTAATCCTGTTAAGTGTGAGGTGAGGTGCTTTGGGGCATCTAATAAAAGCGGACATAAAGGATAGTAGGAAGAGTTAGTGAACACGGATATTGGTGCATAAGTGCAAAAATCATTGAAAGTAGTAGGATGTTTCCAGGACAAGGAATTTAAGAACAAGGGGATTAATGGTACAACTATGTAAACCTGGTTTGGGGAAATTTACTTGACGTTGACTGAGGAGAGACTGGATAGGTTGCATTTACTTTCTATGCAGCAGAGCAGGTTGGGGGAGACCTGACTGGGATATACCAAATTGAGGCACGTTGGCAGGCTGGATAATGAAAAGCTTTCAGAGAAAGCTGAGGTGTCTTAAACTAAAAGGCATGGATTGAAGTTGGTGAGACCTGAGGAAGAATTTTTTGACTCGCACATGTTTGAAATCTAGAATGTTCAGGGAGTGGTAGAGGCAGATAACTTCAGTCACTTGAATCACCGAGACACAGTAGGCCACTGATCAAGTGTTGCTATATGGGGTTAACATAAATGATGGTCATATCATGCTGGGCCAAAGAGCCTGTTTTTGTGTTGTATGAGTCTGTGACTGCTGTCTATAATTATCTGCATTATTTGAATGAGGTAATCAGATAGCATAGGAAGTGTTGATTTAAAAAATATATATTTGAATTGGCTATTGAGGTGTTTGAGCTCCACATTTTATAATGATAGTTAACATTAATTCATCAATAATACAATTTTAATCTGTCCACAGGTAAAATAAAGACCATGTCTACCATTTTATAAGTATTCTTGTGCAGCTGTTATCTCCAGCAGGTGTCCCCATTCATCAAGTATTGGCAGAAGGTCCAAATGCCAACAATAAATATGTTTAAACTGTGTCTATCAGTGTAATTGTAATTTTACATCTTTGGCTTGCATCATCCTCCTCCACTGGCAAGTTGGTAGAATTTCTGTGTTTGAGGAATGAGATGTTTGAACATGTTTGAGATTATTGTCAGGATGTGATGTTACAAGTCCATTGTTAGGTACAATTTCCTTTTTTCTATCAGATACTGATTGCTATATTATTAAGAAAGTTTTCATACTGAGATGTTGCATTTTCTCTATTAAATTAAGAATCTAGAATAACATTATTTGATATACTGCTTGACTTTGTTTGAAGTGAATAAGAGTAATTGGGTATAAACTCCAAGTTTTGTTGACAGTTAAGACATTCTTCATACTGTTCTTATCCAGCATTCTTCTGGGAGGATGTTTTATATTTTATAAAAAGCAGAAAGTCCATATTAAATGACTGAATGTTTGAATTTTGAAACCTCTCCACCTTTTACAAAATATATTTGTCATATAGAGTAAATAGTAGTGATCTGGTATTTGGTATGTTGAAGACTCGGGCTGTTCTTACTTGAATGTAGAAGGCTGGGGAATGACCTTAGAACATTTAAAATGGAGCAGCATAAGCAGCACAGGAATGGGCTCATTTGGCCTAGGATGCCAATCCAAGCTAAGACCATCTGCCTGTATGTGATCTACTCCTATGTATTCCCGTAGAGGTTTAGAAAATTACGAGGAGCATAAGTAGAATGGAAAGTTAGATTCTAGAGTTGGGAGGGCATCAGTTTAATGTGAGAGAGGATAAATCAAGAGATCTTAAGGGGTAAGTTTTTCTTACACAAGATGGAAGGTGTATGGAGCAAGTTCCCAAAAGAAGTAGTAGAGGCAGATTCAATCATCTTATAAACAATATATGGCAGGTACATGAAGATGAGTAATTAGACAGATACGGGCCTAATGCAAACAGGTAGGATTAGCTTAGATGAGCATCACAGTCATCATGGATAATGTGGGTCTCAAGGATCCATTTCTGTGCTATATGCTTCTGTGATTCTATGACAGAGCACTGTGTTTTAAACAGATTTTCATAAATAGAAATCTTTAACGTGAAAGAAAAAAAGCAAATCCTAAATTTGTACGATTAATTTGTTTCATTACAACTGGATTTGCTGGAGGTGAGAACTATTAGAGATGCTCCATGATAAATATGGAAAAAAAACTGCTGGTATAATTTCTTGCTGGAAGCAAATTAAGATTGCGTAGTAGAAGTTTTAGTCTCTTTGAACAAATTCAAAAAGATAGTAAACAGAATTTGCAAATTAAGCATTGAAAATACAGAATATCGCAAAGTAAGCCTTTTGATAGATTGAATAGTTAACTCTTTGGTTATAAAATATTAACCCTGATTTACAGTTACTGTTTTGTTCTGCTTTTTCTTCAGCCAGAGGGGTAAGAAGCCTTTCAGATCATTACGAAACCTGAAAATTGACCTTGATCTTGCAGTGGAGGGTGACTTAAGTATTATAATGGCCATGGCTGAGAAATTAAAACCAGGCCTTCACTCATTTATCTTCGGAAAATCTTTCCACACAAGCATACAAGAACGCGATGTACTAATGTCACTTTAGAGAGAATTTATGTAAATTGTATTTTACATTAATGTGAATAATAATTTGCCTGTTTCTTGAAAATGTCTAATTGAGTCTAAATATTAATTTAAAAATCAGTGTCATACAAGAATACAGAACTTCTATTTAACACAATGATATTGAGACAAGTTAGGAAATAAATTTGATTGTTTACAGTGTAACTAAAGTTCTCAGCATTTACCTTTTGATGATAATATTTGGGTACATGTTAATTTCTCTGAAAACATTAGTTGTTCAATATTTCTAAATTAATTGAACCTCAAAATGCTACCTTGAAATATTTTGTTGCAAGTTAGATATTTAATCACTAATTTCATCATAGCTAAATGTTCTTTTGTTTTTGCTTCAGTCGTAAAACATGATATCTCATCCATATCCATTTGGCTTACTGTTTCTATGCCATGTAATGGGTCTCAACCCTTTGAGTCTGTTTTGCTATTATATTAGATGGTGTCTGATTTCATCCCTTATTACCTGGGTTAAAGAATTGCAATCAGGAAAAATTGCTCTGTTTTCCTCTGCCAGCTTGAACAAGTAAGCTTGCAAACATTTTTAAGCATTTCCCTTTAAACTGAACCTGCATATTACTGCTCTTATTCACCCTCATAGTAACTCTGTAACTCAGTTACTAGGCTTGAAAATACTCAACAGAAGCAAAACTGCTACACAATATTTCAACTTCTTAGCAAATTATGATTATTTAAGTTGGCCAATAAATTGGCTGTGTGGGATATTTTACTATATAAACCTAAAAAGCCCACAGCCTTTTTCAAAGCTGTAGACCAACCACAGCCTCAACCCAGATCACCAGCAGGCTGGCTTGCCAAGGTGTTTGACTGGCAACTGAAAGGTGATCTTGATAAGCAACTTGAGTACCATGACTTCATCGTGTCATCATCACTGAGGCCTGACATGGTCATTCTATCAGAAACCTCGAAGCAGGTAGACATGGTAAAACTGACAGTGCCTTGGGGAGACTGGATTGAGGAGGCATTTGAGTGTAAGAAGGCCAAATTCCAGGAGCTGGTAGAGCACAGTGTTGGACAGCACAATGCAAGCCTGTAGAATGAGGTGTAAAGGTTTTGCTGGCTGTTTGCTCTACAGAACCTACTTTCTCCTTGGCAAAAAAAAAGAACCATCACGACTGTCACAAAGGCTGTTGAGCGAGCCAGGTGGCTTTGGATCAAAAGGTGTGACCGGTGGATGAATGCTGCTGGGACAGAAACCAAGGCCTGATCAACCCTGGCTAGGTCACCTGGGTAAGGATGTCTAATGTTGAAAGACCCAAAGTACCCGATGGCTTCAGTTTACATCACTGTTGATGTGTTCCAGTGCACCCAAGGGTGCATCTCAGTATCAATAAATGCAAGTCGTTATCATGATTAGGTTTTGCAGATTTTGGCACTCATGGAAGAAAGCTGCCTCAACAGTCTGGTAATCGCTGGTGTGAACAAACTGTTTTCCCACATAGTTCACCATTAGAAGCCATTCAAAAGGAATATTTAACTAATAGTTAGAATGTTTTATTGGGAACTTGAGCATGTAGAACATTAAAGTAAATGGTCTGAAAAATGGCAGATAAAATTTAATGCAGACATGTGTGAGGTGTTGCACTTTGGGAAGACCAACTAGGGTAGGGCTTATATGATTGGTAGGGCACTGAGGAGGGTGATAGAACAGGGAGATCTGGGAATACAATCCATAATTCCTTGAAAGTGGTGTCACAGGTAGAAAGGGTTGTAAAGAAAGCTGTTGGCACATTGGCCTTCATAAATCAATGCACTGAGTACAGGAGTTGAGATGTTTTGTTGAAATTGTATGAGACATTGGTGAAGTCTAACTTGGAGTATTGTGTACAGTTTTGGTCACCTACCTGCAGGAAAGGTGGAAATAAGATCGAAAGGCTACAGAAAAAAATTACAAGGATATTGCTGGGACTTGAGGACCTGAGTTATAGGGAAATGTTGAATAGGGTATGACTTTATTTCCTAGAATGTTGAAGATTGAGGGGAGATTCAATAAAGGTATACAAAATTATGAGGGGTATAGGTAGGGTAAATGATAGTTTTTTTTCCACAGAAGTTGGTACAAGTAGAGGTCAGGGATTGAGATGAAATATGTAAAGAGAAAATGAGGGGGATCTTCACTGAGGATGGTGGGAATGAACTGCCAGTGCAAGTAGTGGATGCAGGGTCAATTTCAATAATTAAGAGAAATTTGGATAGGTACCTGGATGAGAGGGCTGTGTTCTGGGTGCAGGTTGATGGAATTAGGCAGTTTTAATGGTTTTGGCAAGGACTAGATGGGCTGAAGGGCCTGTTTCTGTGCAGTAGTGTTCCATGCCTCTGATTTTATATAAGTTTCAATGTTCAAGATTATTTGTGGTAGGTGTACAGTTTAGGGGTTTTTTTAAGGTATGGGTTATCTAAGCAATTACATCTTGGCAAGTCAGTAAAAACTTCCTTACATCTCACACAATAAACAGAGACATTGATTTACTTTATGACAAGACTGTTTCATGAATATCTGATTTTTTTTTTTCACATTTTAACTATTTTCCCATGGTTTCAATAAAGGAAGCTACGAATTAAAGCAACCTGTGCAGGAGGATTGGATGCTATGGCAAATGAGTCCCAGAGTTGCAAGACAACTTCACAGACTAATGATCACGGGCAATAATACTTTCCAATCTGGGTATATTATTGAGAAATAAAAAGCATATTTAAAAATAAATAAGGCAAAAATTTAATGTTTTTGCTCAAAAGTAAAGGATGGGATTTTTCTTCTGTTGAAAGGTCATATCACAAAGTTGCATCTTAGCAAACCAAAGTACAGTGCCTTTAAAAAGTTCACCACCTTATAAGTTTTCATGTTTTATTGTTTTACAACATTGGATCACACTGGATTTAATTTGGCTTTTTTGACACTGATCAACAGAAGAAGACATTTTCATCTCAAAGTGAAAACAGATCTCTACAAAGTGATCTAAATTAATTATAAATAAAAAACAATAACTGTTTGCTTTCATATTCAACCTCCTAGTCAGTATTTTAGTAGATGCACCTTTGGCAGCAATATCAGTCTTGAGTCTGTGTGGATAGGTCTCAATCAGCTTTGCACATCTGGACACTGCAATTTCCCCCCATTCTTTACAAAACTGCTCAAGCTCTGTCAGATTACATGGGGATCGTGAGTGAATAGCACTTTTCAAGTTCAGCCACACATTTTCAATTGGATTGAAGTCAGGACTCTGACTTGGCCACTCCAGGACATTAACTTCATTGTTTTTAAGCCATTCCTGTGTAGCTTTGGCTTTATGCTTGGGGTCATTGTCTTGCTGGAAAACAAATCTCCCAATTTGCAGTTCTCTCTGCACCAGGTTTTCCTCCAGGATTTCTCTGTATGTTGTTGCATTCATTATACCCACTAACTTCACAAGCCTTCCAGGGCCAGCTGCAGTGAAGCATCCCCCACAGCATGATGCAACCACCAGCATACTTCACAGTAGGGATGGTGTGTTTTTGATGATGTGCGGTGTTTGGCTTATGCCAAACAGCGTTTAGTCTGATGGCTAGAAAACTCAATTTTGGTTTCATCAGACCATTGAATCTTCTTCCAGCTGACTCCCACATGCCTTTTGGCAAACTCCAGCTGAGATTTCTTGTGAGTTTTTTTTCAACAGTGGCTTTCTCTTTGTCACTCCCCCATAAAATACCAACTGGGCAAGCACCAGGGTAACAGTTGTTGTATCTGCAGTCTCTCCCATCTCAGCCACTGAAGCTTGAACTCCTGCAGAATTGTCTTGGGTCTCTTGCTGGCCCTCTTCACTAGTCCCCTTCTTGCACAGTCACTCAGTTTTTGAGGATGGCTTGCTCTAGGCAGATTTACAGCTGTGCCATGTTCTTCCTATTTCTTGACGATTGAATTAACTAGTCCAAAGGATATTCAGTAACTTGGAAATTTTCTTGTATCCATCTCTGATTTGTGCTTTTCAATCACCTTTTCGGGGAATTGCTTGGAGTGTTCTTTTGTCTTAATGGTGTAGTTTTTGCCAGGATATGGACTGGCTAGCAGCTGGACCTCCCAGATACAGGTGCATTTTCACTACAATCAATTGAAACAGCATGACTGCACACAGGTCTCCAAAAGCAGATCTCTATTTAACTAATTATGTGACCTCTAAAACTAATTGGCTGCACCAGTGGTGATTTGGTGTGTCACATTAAAGGGGGCTGAATACTTAAGCAATCAATTATTTTGTATTTTATGTTTGTAATTAGATCACTTTGTAGAGATGTTTTTACTTTGACATAAAAAGTCTTTCTATTGAGCAGTGTAAAAAAAATGCCATATTAAGTCCATTGTGATTCAATGTTGTAAAATAATAAAATGTAAAAACTTCCAAGTGGGGTGAATACTTTTTATAGGCACTGCCTATGAAAAGAATCAGTTTATTATCACTGACATAGGTCAAGAAATTTGTTAACGTAGCATCAACAGTACAACGCAATACATGATAATATAGGAAAAAATGTAAATCAATTACAATAAGTATATATGTATATTAAATAGATTTAAAATAGTGCAAGAATAGAAATTATATTAAAAAGTATAATGGATACTGGAAATTGGGTGACTGAGTACTTCTGGTCAAACACTGAATGGTATGTACACTCAAGAGGCCACCATTAAGTAATCTGCACTTGCTCATTAAAATCAAATATCTAAGCCAATTATGTGGCGGCAACTCAATGCAGAAAAATGGTCAAAAAGGTTTATTTATTGTTCAGATTAAACATTAGAAAGGTAAAGAAATGTGATCTATGTGACTTTGACCGTGGAATGATTTTTGGTGCCAGACGGGGTGGTTTGATTATCTCAAAAGACTGCTGTTCCCTCTGGGATTTTCACACACAACTGTCTCGAGTTTACAGAAAATGGTGAGTAGCATTTCTGTGGGCGAAAGCACCTTGTTATTGAGAGAAGTCAGAGGAAAATGGCCAGTCTGGTTCAAGCTGACAGGCAACAGTAACTCAAACAACCATGTGTTACAACAACGGTGTGCAGAAGAGCATCTCTGAACCCACAACATGCTGAACCTTGAAGTGGATGGGCTACAGTGGCAGAAGAGTACAAGCGTACACTCTGGCCACTTTATTAGGTACCTCCTATACCTAATAAAGTGGTCATTTGGTGTAGATTGCAAATATATGTCAGAAATCTCTGCAACAGTGCATGCTTTTTCTCCCAATTTGATATTATTTTGAGAGTTTTTGCAGATGGATCTGTCTTTTCAATGTAAAGACTTACAAAATACCTCTTAAATGTTTATCACTGCTATCCAGCAAATTGTGATCTGTTTTATCAATATATTTGCCTTTATATCTTAAAAATTGCCTTAATTTAAGAACTTGGTTTCTCACTTTTTGACTGAATGTTATAGTCCCTCAAAAGATCCTATGTTATGAGATTATCACATTTAACCCAATCTAAAATTGTTTCTTGGTTAATTCTACAAAATACTGCTCTCAGACGTGCCAAATACACTCAGCAAACTTGTTCTCCAACCTATCTTTGATGCTTGGGATTATTCAATATATATAAAAATTATATTCACCCATAATTATTACAGTACCTTTCTTTCTAGCCCCTGTTATATCTTGTTTTGTCGTGTCCTGGAGTGTTGCTACTGTTAGGGGGAAAAGAGCTACAATCATTTAGCAATATAGCAGTGAATTTTTCCCCTGTATGTTTGTACCAGCACTCAGTTGGTTTCCTGAGAGAAGAAAGTTTTTCATCACGGCTACTTTCCCTCCTATTCCTTTCTATCTTTTTGAAATGTTGAAGTGCCCAAAATATCCTGTTCACAGCCGTGGTCATTTTGAAATCACATTTTGTCATGTCTTTTTCAACATCCCTATTCTATGCAACCATCAAATTATCTTGCTTGTAATAATATGTGTACTTAGTTAAAGGGCTTCTCATTTTGTCCATATTTACTGATGTTTTCTAACGTTTGTATACTGTTCCTTCCTACCAGATTTGGGTTTTCTCTTTTGCTGCCCTGCATTATCAGAATCGGGTTTATTATCAAAGTAGTAGTGAGGTTGTATTGGGGGGTTAAAGTGCCATTCAGAAATCTGATGGCAGAGGGAAAGAAGCTGTTCCAAAAATGGTGAGTGTTTGTCTTCAAGCTCCTAACCCTTATCTGATGGTAGAAATGAGAAGAGGGCATGTCCTGGGTGGTGAGATTCCTTAATGAAGAAAACTGCCTCTTTGTGCCAAAGATGGAGCTGACCGTTCTCTGAAGACTGGCATGTGTTCTCCCAGCTTCCCCTTTCTGAAGTCCACCATTCCTTGGTCTTGCTGATGTTGAGTGCAAGGTTGTTGTTGCAACACCACTCAACCAGCTGATCTATCTCATTCCTGTATGCTTCATCACCATCTGAGATTCTGCCATCAGTTGTGACAACAGTGAATTTATAGATGACGTTTGCTGGTTCAGCATTCATCCTTGATTTGTGCCAGTGTTGGTTGTCAGCAAGGAGGAGATGTTATTTCCAATCCACACTGAATGTGGTCTCCTGATGAGGCAATCGAGGATCCAATTGCAGAGGGAAATACAGATGGGCAAGTTTTGAAGTTTGTTGATTAGTATTGAGAAGAAGATGGTGTTGAACACTGAGCTGTAATCAATAAACAGCTGGCTGATGTAGGTATTTCTATTGTGCAGGTTTTCCAAGGTTGAGTGAAAAGCCTGTGAGATTGCATCTGCTGTAGACTTGTTATGGCAGTGGGTCCATATCCTTGCTTAGGAGGGGTTAATTCTAGCCATGACCTACCTCAAAGCACTTCATCACGTCGACCTTTCTCTAATTTTCTAAGCTTCCATTCACCAAAGCCCTTCTTCATTCCCACATGCCTACCCTGAATTCCCTTAATATTTACTCTGAGCAATAGCTCATAATGCTGGATTGTCTGATCTGAATTTCCCAGAATAAATGTGTGCACAAACGAGTTTCCATGCTCTGATAGCATTGATGCTTTGGAACACTGACGTGGTCTCTGATTGGGAGAACTTGCCATGGAGAATTTGCAGAAGGTTTTTATCAACATGCAGACTTCCTGACATGGGAAATACATTGATTTATCTAATATACATAAAAGCTGCGAATTCTAATCTCTTGAGATCAACCTATAATTGCCATTTTTTTGTCAGAATATGATTTACTTCCTCCCCAAAGTACACTGAGCTCAGAAATGAAGGCAGCTAATTTTTTATGCCTATTTTTTAAAAAAGGATGAAGCACTAACTGTCCCTCAAAAGAATATTCCCATAAATTTATAACATTTATGAATAGCTTGATACCTTCCGTCTTTAGCGTGTATACTTTGAGACTACAGTGATAGCAGATTTATATGAAAACAGTATCTTTTTATGTCATAGTCACTTAATTTCTCCACTTTTGACTATTGGAAAACTGCAGACCTCTTTCAAATTAATTCCTCATTAGTATTCATTTCTATGACTCACCTGCTGTGAGAAGCTCCCTCCCCTGTGAATAACATGATGAATAATGTGATGTTCATTTGTGATAAACATACAGCCATCAGTATGTGTCTTACAGAACTTCGTTTGATGTGATTATTATCTTCAGTAGCAAAATATATCAATATTTTATGTTAATTATGTAGCCAGACCTACAGGGAAATCTGATTATGCTGTGAACTGTGCAGAAAATAAGCAGTAAATCTTCACTATACGATACATGCACAGTGCCCAACTGCCCAACAGTTGACCACCTGCTTAATTAAGCTCTGTTGCCTGGCCCCCATTTTAATTGAAGTTCTGATTGTTAGTATGGTACAGCTATGTAGTTATCCAAGTATGCTGGAAAATGATTGTACCTCTGTCTTACAGTACAGGGGTAATCTTTCTCAGCACTCCCTGGATGGCCTCATCTTGCATATGTCAAATCTTGTGATTACTTGTACTATTTTCAATTTAGTGTGTGGTATGTACTGTACATTATCCACAGCTTTGGGAAGACTAAGCACAAATTGTGTGATTGCTGAATACAATTTCAGTCTGCAAGGTTCCAGATCTCTTTAATTTTCCTACTTACATCTACTCTGCCCTTTCCATCCTCAGCACTGCTATTCAAATAAAGGTCAGCTTACGGCTAAAGAAAAACCAACCTTCCAGCTGTGTATAATGTAGCCTTCCAAACATAATACTAATCTCAACAAGCAATGCCTGTTGGGACTTCTCTGCGGAGCAGGAGATTGCAGTGTGTTGGAGACAGTTCCTTGTGGAGTTTATGTGCCAGTTTTAAAAAGCGAGTGGGTGTTTGTCAGGACTTGTCTTCAGAGCAGGAGATTACTTAGGTTATTAATAACTTAGCAAGGATCAATAAAAAGTTAGGTTTAAGCAGAGCATTGTGTGACTGGGCCAGTGTTAGAGTGGTCAGGCCTTGGTGAGGAGAGGAAGAGGCTTAGGGTGCTGAGCCTTTTGCAGTTATTTATTTTTCAGCACTTAAGCTTGAGAAGTTAGAGGCAAAGGTTTAACAAGTGTAAGCCTCCTCTTGTAAGATGTAGGATTGCAATGTACCTAACAGTCTCCTTGATGACTTGTACATGCAGAGAGTGTGCCCAACTTCAGCTCCTGAGTGACAAAATCAAGGAAATGGAACAGAAGCTAGATGTACTCAGGACCATCTGGGAGGTTGAAAAGCTCATTGATGAAACTTTTACCGAGGTGATCAATCACACACAGTGGACAGGACTGTAGGTGGGTGACCACCAGAAGAAGTTGGGGGGGGGGTGGTAAGAAGTCAGTGCAGGGTTCCCCTGTGGCCATTCCCTTCAGCAACAAGAGTATACATGTTTGTATACTGCTGGGGTTGGGGGCCAAGATGACCTATCGGGACCTAGCAGCAGCAGCTTGACCAGTGGCACTGTGGCCAGCTCTGAGGCTCAGCAGGGAAAGATAAAGTTGGGCAGAGTGATAGTGATAGAAAACTTGATAGACAGGGACAGGAGATTCTGTGGCCACTAAAGAGACGACAGGATGGTGTGTTGCCTTCTTAGGTGCTAGGGTTTAGGAAGTCTCGGATCGGCTGCAGAATATTTTCAAGGAGGAGGATGAGTAGCCAGAGGCCGTGGTGTACAATGGCACCAATGATATAAGTAATAAGGAGGAAGGGGCCCTGTGCCGTGAGTATCAGGAGTTGGGAAAGAGGCTGAAGAGCAGGACCTCCCAGGTAATAATCTCTGGATTACACAAGGTGCCGCATGCTAGTCTGGACAGGGATAGGATAGTACAGATGAATGAGAGGCTGAGGGACTGGTGCAGTGAACAGAGTTTCAGTTTCTTGGATCATTGGAGCTTTTCTGGGGCAGTGGTGACCTGTACAAGAGGGATGGTTTGCATCCAAACTCAAGTGGAACCAACATCCTGGCTGGAGGGTTTGCTACTGCTACTTGGGAAAGTTTAAGCTCATTTGGTAGGGGCATGGGAACCAGAGCACCAGGTCAGAAAGTCGAGGGGTGGAGAGGAAGTTAGGTGCCAGGGCCAGTAAAAACAGTAGGAGCAAAGTAATAGATACAATAGGATGGATGGTATGAAGTGTGTGTGTGTGTTTTAATGCTATGGGAGATGGTAATGAACTTGGAGCATGTATCAATACATGGAACTATAATGTTGTGGCCATTACAGAGACTTGGTTGAGAGAGAGACAGGAATTGGTGCATTATATAGCAGAGTTTTAATGTTTTAGAAAAGATGACGAGGGAGGTAAAAGAGCTGGGAGAGTTGCACTACCAATCAGGGATAATATCACAGCTGCACTCAGAGGAGATATAATGGAGAACTCATTTACTGAGTCTAAGTGTGTAGAAATCAAAAATAGGAAGGGTACAATGACTGATGGAATCATGCTATTGATTTCACCCCCCCCCCCCCCACCACCTCCTCCTCCAATAGCCATTGGGATATTGAGGAACAGGTATGCAGGCAGATTAAGGGATTGTTGTCATGGGGAACTTGAATTTCCCTAATATAAACTGGGATCTTCTTAGTGCAAAAGGTTCAGATGGGGCAGAATTTGTTAGATGGGTTTCCAGGTGGGTTTCTTAAGTCAATATGTAATTGGTCCAACAAGTGGAGAGGCTATACTGGATCTTGGGTAATAATCCAGGCCAAGTGACCAACCTTTCATGGGTGAACAGTTTGGGAACAGTGACCACAGCTCCTCAGGTTTTAAGATGGCTAGAGATAAATACAGAGCTTGCAAGAGAGTATTAAATTGAAACAGGAAAAGTAATGAGAGCATTAGGCTGGAACCAATTGGGAACAGCTGTTTATGGGCAAGTTCACATCTGACATGTGGAAGGTGTTTAAAGACCAACTGCACAGAGTATAGGACAGGTATGTTCCAATCAGAAGGAAGGACAAGGATGGCAAGGTAAGAGAACCTTGGATGGCAAGGTAAGAGAACCTTGGATGCCAAGAGAGGTGATACATTTAGTCAAGAAGAAAAAGGATAAGTCTATGAAGCTTACTAAGCTAGAATTTAATAGAGCCCTTAAGGATCATAAAGAAACCAGGAAAGAACTCCACAAGAAAACTAGAAAAGCTAGGAGGGACCATGAAAAGTCCTTGGCAAGTAGGATTAAGGAGAACCTCAAGGTATTCTATACATATAGTACATCAAGAACAAAAGGATAACTAGAGAGAGGATAGAACCGCTCAAGGATAATAGTAGGACTATTTGATTGGATATGGAGGATGTGGGAGAGGTAACTAAGTACATTAGTATTTACCAACAAGAAGGATGTGGAGGATAGAGAGATTAGTGGCAAGCATATTAATAGGCTTTGAGGTAAAGGAGATGGTGTCGGTTCCCTTGAAAAGCTTTAAGGTAGATAACCCTGAAGAGATGTCTGGGGCCTTGACCAATATTTTGTCCTCTCTAGCCACAGGTGAGTCACCAAAGGACTAGTGAGTAGCTAATATTGTTCCATTACTCAAGAAGGGAACTAGGGATAGTCCTGGAAACTAGACCAATGAATCTCACATCAGTGGCAGGGAAGGTATTGGAGAGAATTCTTAGGATTTATGAGCATTTGGAAATCCATGGCCTAATTAGGGAGAGCCAGCACAGCTTTGTATGGGGGCAAGTCATGTCTTACTAAATCAATTGAGTTTTTTGATGAAGTTATGAGGATGATTTATGAACGTAGAGCTGTAAATGTTATCGGCATGTATTTTAGTAAGACTTTTGACAAAGCTCATCCCGAAGATTAAGATACATGGGATCCATGGTGAATTGGCAGTTAGGATTCTGAAGTAGCTTGCCTTTAGAAGACAGAGGATAGTTGTCAAAGGGAATTGTTCTATCTTAAGGTCTGTGATTAGTGGTGTTCTGGGGGCATCAGTTGCAGACATGGGCAGAGAATTGACTCATGCGATTTTACCTGGCCAAATGTGAATTGTTGCATTTTGGTAGGTCAAATGTAAACAGACAGAAAAGCTGTTAAGGGCAAGACCCTTAGCAGTTTTGATGAGCAGAAGGGTCTTGGAGACCAAGTTCATAGCTTCCTGAAGATAGCTGCACAGGTTGATAGGGTGGTTAAGAAAGCAAAGGTATGCTTGCCTTTATTAGTTGAGGCATTGAGTTCAAAAGTCAGGAAATTATGCTGCAGATGGGCTGAAAGATGGCGGCGCGATGCAGCTTGCAGCGGCCACTCCGGAGCTGATATGTTATTTGTTAAGCAGGGTGCCATGCGCAATCCTAATCTAATGAAAAACGGACGTGGGAGCATGGAGTAACATCTGGAAATCTCCAGGAAGGCCCTCTTTGTTGCTGCTGCTGCTGTGAGGTCCGGGTCTCTGCTGAGAAGAACAGGCCCCCAGTCCTCAGGGTTGCGTTGCCGGTGGCCATTGGTGGGGGCGTCTTAATACGCTCGGCAGAGGATGGTGCTCAGAGGAGCTGTGCCGGAGGCTCGGAGGTTCGACAGACTCGGAGTCCGCTGCGGTCAGTTCGCTTTCACTGTGTGCTGTGTCTGTGAGGCTGAGTTCGACGGAGCTTTCATTGTTGCGCTGTGTCTGCGAGGCGGAGTTGGGCAGCGCTGTGGAAGTCCATAGCGGGGGTACTCCCTTCTGACGCTGGCGTGGGATGGCAAGTCTATCGGGAAACTGTGTGGTGGTTTCTTTCGAACTTATAGTATTTTAACATCTTTGGACTATTTTTACCATGCCCATGGTCTGTTTTTTTTTATCAAATTATGGTATTGTTTGCACTGTTGTAACTATATGTTGTAACTATGTGTTTTTGTGCAGGTCTTGTAGCTTTAGTTTTTGGTCTTGTTTTGTCTGGTGGTTTTGGAGCTCCTTTCCAGGAAACGCGCTAAGATGGTAGCGCGATATTAATACGCAGCAGCCTCTCCGGAATCTGGATTGGGGATTGCCAAACGTTATGTGGATTTTCTGGTGTAGTCTATTTTGTCATGTGCTTTGTTGATATCATTCTGGAGGAACGTTGTCTCATTTTTTAACTGCATTGCATTTGTGGTTTTTAAATGACAATCTGAATCTGAGATTTATAAATCTAATTAGGCCACATCTAGAATATTGCAAACAGTTCTAGTTGCCTCCTTATAGGAAGGATGAGGCTTTGAGAGGTGCAAAAGATGTTCCCTGGAATAGAGGGCATGTACTATAATGAGAAGTTGCGTAAACATGGGTTGTTCTCTCTGGAAAGGCAGAAGTTGAGGGAAGATCTGATAGAACTTTAGAAGATTACGCGAGGCATAGATAGAGTAGACAGACAGTAGCTTTCAGAATAAGGTGAATGAACTCATGACACAATTAGAGATTGGTCACTATGATGCTGTGCCACCTTTTAGTCCTAACATCAAAGGATATACATTGTATGAAAAGGACAGGCAGGGAAACATAGGTGGTGGTGAGGCTCTGTTGGTAAGAGATATAATTACATCTTTAGAAAGAGGTGTAATAGGGTCAGAGAACTTTTGTGGGTGGAGTTAAGAAATGGCAAGGATAAAAAACCATCGTGGGAATCATTTATAGGCCTCCAAATAGTGGCCAAGATGTGGGGGTGAAATTACAAAAGGAGCTGGAAAAGGCATATAATAAGGGTAATGACACAATTGTCATAGGGGACTTCAATATGCAAGGGCACTGGGAAAATCAGGTTGGTGTCAGATCACAAGAGAGGGAATATGTTGAATAGCTATGAGATGGCTTTTTTTTAGAGCAGCCTGTGCTTGAGCCTATTCAGGGAAAGGCTATCTTAGACTGGGTGTTGTGTAATAACCCAGATCTTATTAGGGAGCTTAATGTAAAGGAACTCTTAGGAGGCAGTGATCATAATATGATTGAATTCGTACTGCAGTTTGAGAGTGAGAAGCACGACTCATATGAATCAGTATCATAATGGAATAAAGGGAATTGCTGAGGCATGAGAGAGGAACTTGTCCAGGTGGATTGGAGGAGGATACTGTCAGAGATGACAGCAGAGTGGAGATGGCTGAAGTTTCAGTGAATATTTCACAAGGCACAGAATAGATATGTCCTACAAAAAAGTAGTTCTCAAATGGCAGGGTAGGCAATTGCGGCTGACAAAAGAAGTTAAGGATCGCATAAAAGCCAAGGATAGTTCAAAAGTGAGTGGGAAGGTGGATGATTGAAAGTCTTTGAAATCCAACAAAAGACAACTAATAAAGCTATAAGAAGAAAAAAGATCAAATATAAAGGTAGAATAGACAGTAATATAAAGCAGGATACCAAAAGTTTTTTTCAGTTATATAAAGAGTAAAAGGGAGGTTAGAGTTGATATTGGACCACTGGAAAATGATGCTGGTGTGGTAGTAATGGGGACAAAAAATGGCAGCTGAACTTACTTGGTACTTTGTATCTGTCCTCACTGTAGAAGATGTTCACAGTGTGCTAGAGATCCATGAGAGTCAGTGAGCAGGAGGAGTTTCATTCCTATTACAAAGAACAAGTGCTAGGTAAACTCAAAGGTCTTAAGGTGGATAAATCACCTGGACCAGATGGATTAAGCCCCAGAGTCCTGAGAGAGTTTGCTGAAGTAATAACGGGTGCAATGGTCATGATCTTTCAAGAATCACATGAGTCTGGCATGGTCCCGAAGGACTGGGAAATTGCAAATGACGCTCCACTCTTTATGAAGGGAGGAAATATAGGCCAGTTAGCCTAACCTCAGTGGTTAGGAAAGTGTTAGAGTCTATTATTAAGTATGAGGTTTTGAAGAGCTTGGACACATAGAAACCCTACAGCACAAAGCTGATTTGAACATGTCCTTATCTGAGAAATTACCTAGGATTGCCCATAGACCTCTATTTTTCTGAGCTCCATATACCTGTCCAGGAGTCTCTTAAAAGACCCTATCGTTTCCGCCTCCACCACCGTCGCCGGCAGCCCATTTCATGCACTCACCACTCTCTGTGTAAAACAAAAACTACCCCTGACATCTCCTCTGTACTTACTTCCAAGTACCTTAAAACTGTGCCCTCTCGTGCTAGCCATTTTAACCCTGGGAAAAAGCCTCTGACTATCCACACAATCAATGCCTTTCATCATCTTATACATCCCTATCAGGTTATCTCTCATCCTCTGTCACTCCAAGAGAAAAGGCCGAGTTCACTCAACCTATTCTCATAAGGCATGCTCTCTAATCTAGGAAACATCCTTGTAAATCTCCTCTGCACCCTTTCTATGGTTTCCACAACTTTCCTATAGGGAGGCGACCAGAACTGAGCACAGTACTCCACGTGGGGTCTGACCAGGGTCCTATATAGGACCTCTCAGCTCCTGAACTCAATCCCATGACTGATGAAGGCCAATGAACTGTATGTCTTCTTAACCACAGAGTCAACCTGTGCAGCAGCTTTGAGTGTCCAATGGACTCAGACCCCAAGATCCCTCTGATCCTCCACACTGCCAAGACTCTTACTAATACGTAATTCTATATTCTGTCGTCATATTTGACCTACCAAAATGAACCACCTCATATTTATCTGGGTTGAACTCCATCTGCCACTTCTCAGCCCAGTTTTGCAGCCTATCAATGTCCCGCTGTAACCTCTGACAGCCCTCCACACTATCCACAACACCTCCAAACTTTGTGTCATCAGCAAATTTACTAACCCATCCCTCCACTTCTTTATCCAGGTCATTTATAAAAATCACGAAGAGTAGGTGCCCCAGAACAGATCCCTGAGGCACACCACTGGTACCATGACTTCCAAGCAGAATATGACCTGTCCACAACCACTCTTTGCCTTCTGTGGGCAAGCCAGTTCTGGATCCATAAAGCAATGTCCCCTTGGATCCCATGCCTCCTTACTTTCTCAATAAGTCTTGCATGGGGTACCTTGTCAAATGCCTTGCTGAAATCCATATACACTACATCTACTGCTCTTCCTTCATCAATGTGTTTAGATACATCCTCAAAAAATTCAATCAGGCTCGTAAGGCACGACCTGCCTTTCACAAAGCCATGCTGACTATTCCTAATCATATTATGCCTCTCCAAATGTTCATAAATCTTGCCTCTCAGGATCTTCTCCATCAAATTACTAACCACTGAAGTAAATCTCATTGGTCTATAATTTCCTGGTCTATCTCTACTCCCTTTCTTCAATAATGGAACAACATCCGCAACCCTCCAATCCTCTGGAACCTCTCCCATCCCCATTGATGATGCAAAGATCATCGCCGGAGGTTCAGCAGTCTCCTTGCTTGCCTCCCACAATAGCCTGGAGTACATCTCATCCGGTCCCAGTGACTTATCCAACTTGATGCTTTCCAAAGGCTCTTTCACATCCTCTTTCTTAATATCTACATGCTCAAGCTTTTCAGTCTGCTGTAAGTCATCCCTACAATTGCCAAGATCCCTTTCTGTCGTGAACACTGAAGCAAAGTACATATTAAGTACCTCTGCTATCTCCTCCAGTTCCATACACACTTTTCCACTGTCACACTTGGTTGGTCCTATTCTCTCATGTCTCATCCTCTTGCTTTTCATATACTTGTAGAATGCCTTGGGGTTTTCCTTAATCCTGTCCGCCAAAGCCTTCTCATGGCCCCTTCTAGCTCTCCTAATTTCTTTCTCAAGAACCTTCCTGCTAACCTTATAAACTTCTAGATCTCTAGCATTACCTAGCTTTTTGAACCTTTGAAGATAGCTCTTTTCTTCTTGACTAGATTTACAACAGCCTTTGTACACCACAGTTTGTATATCCTACTATCCTTTTCCTGTTTCATCGGAATGTACCTATGCAGTGCATCATGCAAATATCCCCTGAATATTTGCCACATTTCTTCCATACATTTCCCTGAGAACATCTGTTCCCAATTTATGCTTCCAAGTTTTTGCCTGATAGCCTCATATTTCTCTGTACTCCAATTAAACACTTTCCTAACTTGTCTGTTTCTATCCCTCTCCAATGCTATGGTAAAGGAGATAGAACTGTGATCACTATCTCCAAAATGTTCTCCCACTGAGAGATCTGACACCTGACTGGGTTCATTTCCCAATACCAGATCAAGACGAATGATAAAATGTCAAAGTCAGCATGGTTTCTGTAACGAGATATCTTGACTGACCAATAAAAACATAGAAAACTTACAGCACAATAGAGGCCCTTCAGCCCACAAAGCTGTGCCAAACATGTCCTTACCTTAAAACTACCTAAGCTTCTATTTTTCTAAGCTCCATGTATCCATCCAGGAGTCTCTTAAAAGACCCTATCGTTTCTGCCTCGACCACTGCTGCTGGCAGCCCATTCCACGCACTCACCACTCTCTGTGTAAAAAAAAAAACTTACCCCTGACATCCCCTCTGTACCTACTTCCAAGCACCTTAAAACTATGCCCTCTCATGCTAGCCATTTCAGCCCTGGGATAAAAACCTCTGACTATCCACATGCTCAATGCCTCTCATTATCTTGTACACTTCTATCAGGTCACCTCTCATCCTCTGTTGCACCAAGGAGAAAAGGCTGAGTTCACTCAACCTATTCTCATAAGGCATGCTCCCCAATCCAGGCAACATTCTTGTAAATCTCCTCTGCACCATTTCAATGGTTTCCATGTCTTTCCTATAGGGAGGTGACCAGAACTGAGCACAGTAATCCAAGTGGGGTCTGACCAGGGTCTTATATAGCTGCAACATTACCTCTTGGCTCTTAAACTCAATCCCACAATCGATGAAGGCCAATTCATTGTACGCCTTCTTAACCACAGAATCAACCTGTGTAACAGCTTTGAGTATCCTATGGACTCAGACCCTGTGATCCCTCTGATGCTCCACACTGCCAAGAGTCTCACCATTAATACTATATTCTGCCATTATATTTGACCTACCAAAATGAACCACTTCACACTTACCTGGGTTGAACTCCATCTGCCACTTCTCAGCCCAGTATTGCATCCTATCAATGTCCCGGTGTAACCTCTGACAGCCCTCCGCACTATCCACAACACCCCCAACCAGTGGTATCAGCGCTGGACTTCAGAAGCTAAGGCTCCGAAGTTCGAACCTAGTTGGCCCCTCTGGGGCACGCTTTCCATCCATGCCGGGTTGAGCGCTGAGCCAGCCACTCGGCCTCGTAAAAAAAAAAACAAGGGTCTAGTCAGGAACGTTCATACTGTGACCCGGTTAATCCAAAAGGAGACCAATCCTGACAACACGCACCAGACAAGAATGGCTGAATGTCTGGTGTGACAAGCTATGAAATGAACCTCTAACCTTTGTGTCATCAGCAAATTTACTAACCCGACCCTCCACTTCCCCATCCAGGTAATTTATAAAAATCACAGAGTAGGGGTCTCAGAACAGATTCTTGAGACACACTGGCCTCCATGCAGAATATGATCTGTCTACAACCACTCTTTTCCTTCTGTGGGCAAGCCAGTTCTGGATCCACAAAGCCACGTCCCCTTGGATACCATGCCTCCTTACTTTCTCAGTAAGCCTTGCATGGGATACCTTATCAAATGCCTTGCTAAAATTCATATACTGCACACTACATCTACAGCTCTACCTTTATCAATGTGTTTAGTCACATCCTCAAAAAATTCAATCAGGCTCGTAAGGCACGACCTGCCTTTGACAAAGCCATGCTGACTATTCCTAATCATATTATGCCTCTCCAAATGTTCACAAATTCTGCCTCTCAGGATCTTCTCCATCAACTTACCAACCAAAGAAGTAACAAGCAGGGTGGACAAAGGAGAGGCAGTGGATGTCATTTACTTGGATTTTCAGAAGGCATTTGATAAGGTGCCACACATGAGGCTGCTTAACAAGATAAATTTCTATGGTATTACAGGAAAGATACTGGCAAGTATAGCAGAATGGCAGGAGGCAGCAAGTGGGAACAAAAGAGGTCTTTTCTGGTTGGTTGTAGGTGATGACTGATGTTCCACAGGGGTCAATATTGGGACCATTATTTTTCACATTGTTTGTCAATGATTTAGATAATGGGATTGATAGCTTTGTAGCAAAGTTTGCAGATGATTTGAAGATAGATTGGGGGAGGGAGGTAGGTAGTGCTGAGGAAGCAATGCGATTACAGCAAGACTTAGACAAATTGGAAGAATGGCAATAAAGCGGCAGATGGAATACCGTTTTGGGAAATGTATGGTAATACATTTTGGTAAAAGGAACAATAGTACAGACTATTATTGAAATGGGGAGAAGGTTCAAACATCGGAGGTGCTGAGGGACTTGGGAGTTCTTGTTCAAGCCTTCCAGAAAGTTAATTTACAGATCGAGTCTGTGATAAAGAAGGCAAATGCAATGCTGGCATTTATTTCAAGGGGAATAGAATATAAAAGCAAGGAGATAAAGCTGAGCCTTAAAAGACACTAGTCAGGCTGCATTTAGAGTACTGTCAACAGTTTTGGGCTCTATATCTCAGAACAGATGTGTTGTCATTGGAGAGAGTCCATTGGAGGTTCATGAGGATGATTCTGGGAATGAAGGGGTTAACATATGAGAAGCTTTTGGCAGCTTTGGGCCTGTACTCACTGGAATTTAGAAGAAAGCAGGGGGATCTCATTGAAACCTACTGAATGTTGAAAGGACTAGAGAGGGTGGATGTGGAGATGATGTTTCCTCTGGTGTGGGTATCCAGAACTAGAGGGCACAGCCTCAAAATTGGGGCAACTCTTTAGAACAGAGTTAAGGAAGATTTTTTTAGCCAGAGAGTAGTATATCAGTGGAATGCTCTGCCAGAGACTGCAGTGGAGGCCAAGTCTGTGCGTATATTTAACGCAGAAGTTGATTGTTTTCTGATTAGTCAGGACAACAAAGGATATGGCAAGAAGGCAAGTGTATGGGGTTGAGTGGGATCTGGGACAGCCATGATGGAATGGTGGTGAAGACTCGAAGTGCTGAATGGCCTGATTCTGTTCCTAAGTCTTATGGTCTTATCATCTATTGTTATTTAGTTAGGTGAGTAGCAACTGCCTAGATGAACTTCTCTGAATGGTTTTTCTAGAATGGCTGACTCCAATAATAGAACTGCCACCAGTATGTTTCTCTTGATCTCCAAAAGAAACTCAAAAATGTCTTTGTCACATTTATTAGAAAAAAAGATTAACTTTCCACCTATGTACAGTCTGGAAAAAATGTCAATAGTTTCAATAATCAATGTAAACAAGAACTTTTATATTTTTACCTCCAAATTTCCCAGATAAGATCGAGAATGAGCCAAAATATGTTAAGAAATACCATCAAAGTTCAAAGTAAATTTATTATCAAAGTACAGAAATGTCACCATATACAACCCTGAAATTGATGTTCTTGTGTGTATTCACAGTAAATACAAGAAACACAATAGAATCAAATAAGTGTCCACCCACCCAATGTGCAAAAGACAACAAACTGTGCAAATACAAAAAGAGAAGAAAAGAAATAATAATAATAAGCAATAAATATCGAGAGCATGAGATGAAGAGTCCTTGAATGTGTGTTTATAGGTTGTGGGAATAGATCAGTGATGGGTGAGTGAAGTTGAGTGATATTATCCCCTAACGTTCAAGAGTCTGATGACTGAAGGGTAATAATTCTTTCTGACCTGGTGCTGTGGATCCTGAAGTTCCTGTACTTTCTTCATGATGGCAGCGGCGAGAAGAAAGCATAGCCTAGATGGTGGGAGGCCTTGATGATGGTTGCTACTTTCATACGACAGCACTCCATGTAGGTTTGCCTTATGGGGAGGAGGGCTTTACCTGTGATAGACTGGGCTGTATCCATTGCTTTTTGTAGGCTTTTCCATTCAAGGGCATTGGTGTTTCTATACCAGGCTGTGATGCAACCAGTCTCTCCACACACACTTAGAGATGTTTGTTAAAGTTCTAGATGACATGCAGAATCTTCGGAAACTTCTAAGAAAGTAGAGTTGTTTCAGGGATTTCTTCATAATGGCACTCACGTGCTGGATCCAGAACAGATCCTCATGGGAATATAAACCATTCTACTGCATTCACTAGTTGAATTAATTGTTCCTGGCTTAATGATGTAGAATACATTGTAGTTATCTAACAGAGTTTCTTCTGTGAAGAAAAGTTAAAATATCTTTCTCTCAGGGTAAACAACGCTCCTGTATTAAGATCATTTGATTCCTGGGGGTATTATAAGCATATGGCTTGGTTAACCACCTGGAGGGTAATGTTGAAGGAGTTTAAATTCATCCCCATATATTAAAAGCCTTCTAAGTATTGAGACTGATGATGTTACAAAAGCAGCTAGAATGACATGAGCATTCAGAACATTGTTCTCCGGTGATCTAACATAAATTTATGACTAAAATGCAGATCTTAAAATTTGAATGATTTCCATATTATACCTAGAATGTTACAACAGATGGGTATTAACCAACTTTTACCTCTGCTGAAGTAATGGAATGGTCCCTCAGCTATCAATATTGTGAGTATATGAGTCCTGTAAAGCCCATCATTTTTATAAGTTTGAAGACTGATCTTGTATCAGCATTGATTGGCAGGAGAAGACCTTTGGGTTCATTGATCACCAGGGATGACTCGAATTACTGGCAATTGTATTGTGAATGGCATTAGGCAGCATGGGAAGTGCATAGACTTGAAAACATGCAGTATATTGTCCCAGGTTAGGTGAATCCTGCTAATTTCACAACCACTGACCATGATTTGACACATGGTGCATACCTTGCAATACTGGACACTTAATAGCCAACTACTAAAAACAAGCATAATAAAATAGGACTGTCTGAGGTAATGGAAATTTGCAGAACATAAGTGATCATTTGGCCCACTGAGCCCGTGCCCACTTAAAAACAGTTTTTGGGCTAACCCACTCCCCATCTCTTGGTCCATAGCCATTTGGTTTACAGCAATTCAGGAGCCATCGACGACTTTGATAGTATATTTACAATGGATTATAATGTTGATTCATGGAATTAATTCTGATGTTGCAAAAGATAATTTGAAGAATAGCAGGGATACTTCGGGGATATGTCAGGGCAATACAGAGTAGGAAAAGAATAGGATGGGGAAACGAAGAGGAGCTTAATAGGATAGATGGGTGAGGAAGATAAAGTGTGGAATAAAGGAAAATGGTGAATATTAGAAAAGAGAATACTAAGTATTTTGTAAGCCCAGCATGTAAATGATAACTGAAGTTTTCTATTAGAATTCCTTTTCAAAACAACTTGTACATTGTTAAGGTCTCAATGGTCTTTGACCTACTTCGTCATTTGAGCCAATGAGTTACTTTACAATACAACTTACTTCTGTTGCTTCACAATGATTGATTCAGAAAAATGGCAAATTTATGATTTTTTGTGATCTGACCTGTAGCCATTCTCATCTCCCTCTCTAACATTTCCGTGTGGGTAAGCCATGCATGTTTCTCAAAATAAATTTTTAAAAATTGCTTGTACTGAAAATCTGGCATGATATCAGAGACTGTTGGTCATGGAAGTTTAAAAAGTAAGTCAGTATGGGCTGGCATGGTGTACCACTAACGAAAGTGGCTATGCAGTCAGTGTAATGGGTTAAGTTGTTTGATCAACTGTACTGATAAAAATTGTTGCAGGCCAAGTCCAGGTATCAAACTGATTCCATTATTACGGAAGTCTATAAGTCAATGTTGTCTACACAATAGAAGCAGAAGATAGAACAGTGTAACACAGGTACAGGTCATTTGGCCAACAATGTCTGTGCCAACCATACCAATTTCAAGTAATCCAATTTGTTTGCACTGGTCTATATCCTGCCATTCCCTATCTGTTTATGCGCCCAGTCCTGATGAATGGCCTCGGCCTGAACCATTGACTGTTTCTACTCTTTTCCATAGATGCTGCCTGATCTGCTGAGTTCCTCCAGCATTCTGCAGATTTTGTTGTGTTTGTTTATGTGCTTGTCTAAATTCTCCTTAAATATTACTGTCATATCTAATTCTATCACTTTCCAGGCAGCAGGTTCCAGGTACCTACTGCTCTCTGTGTAAAATAACCTGCCTTGTAAATCTCCTCTAAACTTCCCCCGTCACCTTAAAGCTATAGCCTCTAGTATCTGACATTTTCAACCTGGAGAAAAAGGAATTAATGCCTCTATCTTATATACTGCTTTCTGGTCACTCCTGCCTTGAACTGTCCAAGGAAAGCCATCCAAGATAATCTAACCTCTCCTTATAGCCACTATTCATTAATCCAGGCAACACCCTGGTGAACCTCTTCTGCATCCTTTCTGCAATGCGCAAACCAGAACTGCGTTTCATACTCCAGACATGGTCTAACTGAAGTTATACAGCTGCAATATGACTTCTCATCTTTTACCCTCAACATCCCAGCCAATGCAGACAAGTTTCCATATGCCTTCTTTACCAACCTATTTGCTTATGTTGCCACAACATTTTTCTGTACATTAATACTCCCCAGCACTGGACACAGGCCTCCAGTCAGAATAACACACCTCCACCACTATCCTCTGTCTTTTATGGCTAAGTCAGCCTTGAATCCAATCTACCAAATTGTGGCAGGATGGTAGCATCGCAGTTAGCACCACATTATACAGTGCCAGTGATTGGCAGATTGGGATTTAACTTCCAATATTGTCTGTAAGTAGTTTGTACATTCTCCTCGTGACTGTGTGTGTTTCCTTCAGGTGTTCCAGTTTCCTTCCACATACCAAACATTAGGGTTAGGGTTGGTAAATTGTAGGCATGCTACATTGGCACCTGAAGTATGGTGACACATGCAAGCTGCCCTGGCACATGGACCATAAGACCGTAAGGTATAGGAGCAGAATTTTTAGGCCATTTCATCATGGCTGATCCAATTTTCTCCTCAGACCCAATCTCTTGCCTTCTCTCCGTATTTCTTCAAAAAAAACTATCCACCTCTGACTTAAATAAACATAAAGACTTGACCCCCACAGCTGCCCGTGGCAAAGAATTCCATAGATTCACCACTCTCTGGCTGAAGAAATTCCTCCTTAACTTATTCTTAAAAGACACCCCTCAATTCTGAAGCTGTGTCTCTAGTCCTAGACTCTTCCAACAGAGGAAACATCCTCTTCACATCCACCCTCTCAAGGCCTTTCACTATTCCATAGATTTCAATGAAGTCACCCCTCTGTCTTCTAAATTTGAGTGAATACAGGCCCAGAGCCATCAAACGCTCTTCATATGACAAGCCATTCAATCCTGGAATAATTTTCGTGAACCTCCTTTGAACCCTCTCCAGTTTCAGCACATCCTTTCAAAGATAAGGGGCTCAAAACTGTTCACAATACTCCAAGTGAGGCCTCACCAGTGCTTTATAAAGTTTCAACATTACATCCTTGCTTTTATATTCTAGTCTTCTTGAAATGAATGCTAACATTGTATTTTCCTTCCTCACCAAAGACTCAACCTGCAAATTAGCCTTTAGGGAATCCTTCATAAGAACTCCCAAGTCCCTTTGTACCTCAGTTTTTTGTAATTTTTCTCCATTCAGAAAAAAAGTAAACCTTCTCATTTCTTTTACCAAAATGAATGAACATAATCTTCCCAACATCTGCCATTTCTTTGCCCATTTTCCTAGTCTGTCTGAGCCTCTGTTGCCTTTCCAATTCCTCAAATTTACCTGCCCCTCCACATATCTTCATATTGCCTGCAAACTATGCAACAAAGCCATCAATTCCATCATCCAAATCATTGACATATAACATAAAAAGAATCAGTCCCAACACAGACCCTTGTGGAACACCACTCTTCACCGGCAGCCAGCCAGAAAAGGCCCCCTTTATTCCCAGTCTTTGCCTCCTGCCAATCAGCCACTGCTCCATCTATGCTAGAATATTTCCTAGAAAACTATGGGCTCATAGCTTGTTAAACAGATTCATGTGTAGCAACTTGTCAAAGGCCTTCTCAAAATCCAAGTACACAATATCAGCCATTTCTTCTTTTTCTATCCGGTTTGCTATTTCTTCAAACCAGTTTCTTCCACCAGTTTTGTCAGGCAAGATTTTCCCTTGAGGAAACCATGCTGACTACGGTGTATTTTTTCATAAGCCTCCAACTAGCCTAAGACCTCATCTGTAATAATCGACCCCCACATCTTCCCAACCACTGAGGACAGACTAACTGGTCTATAACTTCCTTTGTTCTGCCTCTCCCTTCTTGAGAGTTGCATGACATTCGCAATTTTCCAGTGTTCTGAAGCCATTCCAGAATCTAGTGATTCTTGAAATATCATTACTAATGCCTTCATGATCTCTCCAGCCACCTCTTTCAGAACTCTGGAGTTTGTATCATCTGGTCCAGGTAACTTATTTACCTTCAGACCTTTTAGTTTCCCAAGAACCTTCTGTCTAGTTATGATAACTTCACACACTTCATGCTCCGACACCTGAACTTCCCCTGTACTGCTGGTGTCTTCCACTGTGAAGACTGATGGAAAATAGTTATTCATTAGTCTGACATTTCATTGTCCTCCATTACTATCTCTCCAGCATCGTTTTTCAGTGGTCTGATATCCACTCTCATCTCTCTTTTACACCTATGTATCTGAAGAAACTTTGGTATCCTCCTTATTGGCTAGCTTACTTTCATAATACATCTTTACCTGCTGAAAGACTTCTTTAGCTGCCCTCCATTGGTTCTTAAAAGCTTCCCAATCTTCTAACTTCTCACTAATTTTTGCTCTATTATATGCCCTCTCTTTGGCTTTTATTTTGGCTTTGACTTCTCTTGTTAGCCATGATTGTGTCATCTTCCCTTTAGAATATTATTCCTCTTTGGGATGTGTATATCCCGTGCCTTTTGAATTGCTTCCAGAAATTCCAGCCATTACTCCTCTGCCATGATCCCTGCCAGTGTTTTATTTCCCCAACCAATACGGGCCAACCCCTCTCTTGTGCCTCTATAACTCCCTTTACTCTGCTGTAATACTGATGCATCTGACTTTAGCTTCTCCTTCTCAAATTTCAGGGTGAATTTGATCATATTATGATCTCTTACCCTAAGGGTTCTTTTACCTTAAACTCTCTAATCAATTCCAGTTCATTGCATAACACCCAATCCAGAAGAGCTGATCTCCTTCTGGGCTCAACCACAAGCTGCTTTAAGAAGCCATCTAGTAGGCATTCTAGAAATTCCACCTCTTAGAATGCAGCACCAACCTATCTTACTACATATTGGTATCTCCCATGACTATTGTAACATTGCCCTTTTGGCATGTATTTTTTTATCTCCCATTGCAATTTGTAGACCATGTCCTTACTACTATTTGAGAGTCTGTATATAACCTCCTCAGTCTTTATAGTCTTACAGTTCCTTAGTTCTATCCACAATAACTCAACACCTTCTGACCCATGTCACCTCTTTCTCATGATTTCATTTCATTTTTTACCTACAGAGCAATGCCACCCCATCTGTCTTCCTGCCTGTCCTTTCAATACAATGTGTATCCTTGGACATTAAGCTTCCAGCTATAATCTTCTTTCAGTTATGATTCAGTGATGCCTGCAACATCATACATGCCAATCTGTAACTGTTACAAGTTCATCTACCTTATTCCATGTACTGTGTTCATTCAAATACAACACTTACAGTCCTGTATTCACCTTTTTCGATTTTGTCCGTTTTTTAAAAAAACATTTTTTTATTAGTTTTTCAAAACATTTTACAAATTAAAAACCCCAAATCCCAATGAGGAGCATTAATACAGTGCAAAATTAAGCATACAATAACAATATGCTACAAAGGAAGAGAATTTAACAAAAAAGCACCTAAATTAAAGACAAGTAAGCTTAGCGTCCTCCCCAAGCTCCACAACACAAGATAAAAAACAACAACAACTCCAGACCGACCACAACACAGTATAAAGAGTATAGGACAGGACAGTCAAACTCCCAGACTGTGAATACACTTAGCAACAGAGGATAATAATGCCTACTACCATTTAAAAAAAAAGGGAGCTGAAAGCAAGGGACCGAAAAGAAGAAAAAAAAGAAAAAAAAACAAAACCCTAGTCAAGAGGAAGGTTATGAAAGTACTCGATAAAAGGTCCCCAGACCTTATGGAACTTTAGATCCAAATTAAGAACTGAATAATGAATTTTTTTGAAGTCCAAGCAGGCCATAATGTCGTTAAGCCATTGCGCATGAGTGGGCGGGGCAGCATCTCTCCATCTAAGGAGGATCAAGCGCCTAGCCAGGAGAGAGGCAAAGGATAGTATTCGGCATTTGGTCGGACCCAGACATAAATCTGTCTCGCCCCAAAAACCGAACAGAGCAATTAAGGGGTTTGGTTCTAGGTGCTGATTCAGAATACCCAATAATGTAGTGAAGACATCTTTCCAGAATTTCTCCAAGCTAGGACAGAGCCAGTACATATGGATGAGAGAGGCCACGCCCCTCTTGCATTTATCACAGAGCGGACTAATGCCAGGGTAGAATCGAGATAGTTTAGATTTAGACATATGGGCTCTATGAACAATCTTAAACTGTAAGAGGCAATGGCGAGCACAAAGAGAGGTTGAGTTAACCGATTTGAGAACTGAGTCCCAGCTCTCCTCGGATAAGGAGATATTTAAATCCTGCTCCCAGGCTATTTTAATTTTATCCACAGGGGCCCGTTGTAAGGCTGCTAGTTTATCTCGGATAATTGATATTAAACCATTACCTAGTGGATTAATGGAAAGAAATAGGTCCATAGCATTTTTCGCAGGCATTTCAGGGAAGTTAGGAATTAAAGGAGCAATAAAGTGTCGGATTTGGAGATATCTGAAAAAGTGAGCGTTAGGCAGGTTGACCTTAACAGAGAGCTGCTGAAAAGAAGCAAAGCGATTATCAATGAAAAGATCTTCAAAATGTCTAATGCCCTTCCTATACCAAACATGGAATGCTGAATCGTACGTAGTAGGTAAAAAAAGGTGATTATGTGCGACAGGACTAGAAACGGAAAACCCCTGGAAACCATAGCATTTCCTAAACTGAGCCCATATACGCAAAGTGTGTCTAACAAGAGGATTAGCTATTGATCTGGGCAGACTGCTAGGGAGTGCAGAGCCAAGAAGTGCAGATATAGATAATTCTTTAGTGGAGCTCAACTCCATTGCCACCCAGTTAGGGCACTCGGGTTGGCCATGAAAGAAAGACCAGAAGGTAGCACAATGTATATTAGCTGCCCAATAATATAAGCGAAAGTTAGGTAAAGCCATGCCACCCTCTTTTTTTAGATTTTTGGAGGTGGATTTTATTAATTCTAGAGTGCTTATTCTGCCACAGATATGACAAAATAATAGAGTCTAAGGAATCAAAAAAAGATTTAGGAATAAAAATTGGGATAGATTGAAATAAGTATAAAAATTTGGGGAGAACATACATTTTAACAACATTAATACGACCTACCAAAGACATAGATAGAGGTGACCATTGTACCAGACTCTGTTTTATAGCATATGAAAGATTGACAAAGTTTTCACGAAAGAGATCTTTAAACTTCCTTGTGACTGTAATTCCAAAATAAGTAAATTGATTATGGACTACTTTAAAAGGGAGATCACGAAATATTAGTTCTTGTGCTTCTTTATTAATTGGGAAAAGTTCACTCTTATGTAAATTAAGTTTATAGCCAGAGATCTGGCTAAACTGGTCAAGAAGTGAAAACATTAGAGGTAAGGATGTAGACGGATTTGAGAGAAAGAGTAATAAGTCATCAGCAAGATTTTGTCTGTTTTTTTTTACATTGTAACTCATCCTGTTGACTGCAATTTTGCCCTACCATCAGCCTCTCTTTGCTAGGAGTCTCACTACACATGGCCTCTGTTTGTAAACCATCTTCGACCTCCTCGGGTTCAGGTTTAACCCTGCCCTCCTGTACAGGTCATACCTTTACCAGAAGAGATCCTAATGATCCATAAATCTGAACCCCTCCCCCCCCACACCAGTTCCTCAGCCACACATTCACCTGCCAAGCTTACCCTCAATGGCACATGGCACAGGCAGCAATCCAGAGGTTACTACCCTGGAAGTCCTGTTTCTCAACTTTCTACCCAGCTCCCTAAAATTTCTCTTCAAGACCTCCTTACCTTGTCTACGTATGTCATTGTTGTCAATATGCACCAAGGCTTCTGGTTGCTCACCCTCACCCTTGAAAATGCCATGGACACAATCCAAGACATTCCTGATCCTGGCACAAGGGAGGCAAAATACCATCTGGGTGCCTCTATCATACTAGAGACCTGATCATGGTGGCTTCCTAAATAGTATTTAAATTTGCATAATTATTATTGAGGGGAACAGCCACGGGTGTACTCTGCACTGGCTGTGTGTTTCTCCTCCTTCTCCAGACAGTCACCCATTTACCTGTCTCCTGCAATCTAGGTGTGATTACCTCCCTGTAGCTCCTTCCTATCGCCTCCTTATTCTCTCGTATGAGATGCGTTGAGCTCCAGTTCCCGAATACCTTGTCTCAGGAGCTGTAGTTCGGTGCAGCTGGTGCAGATGTGTTTATCTGGGAGACCTCCAGTATCCCAGACTTCCAACATTCCACACACAGTACAAAACACTGCCCCTGGAGCCATTCTCACAAAACTACTTTGCCCGAACAGATGAGAAATGAACAAATAAGAACTGAAAGAGAGTAATTTACAAGACGCTTTATCTCACCTAAGCCTGATGAGCCTATACGCTAATTGTATTACAGGAAAGATACTAACAATGATAGAAGGTTGTGTGAATGGCAGGAGGCAAAAGAGTGGGAATAAAGGGTACCTTTTCTAGATGGCTGCCAGAGACTAGTGGTGTTCCACAGGGTCTGGTGCTGAAGCTGCTTTTTTTCATGTTATATGTCAATGTTTTGAATAATGGAATTAATGGCTTTGTGGACCAGTTTGTGGATTATACAATGATAGGTGGAGGGATGGGTACTGTTGAGGAAGTATGGAGTCTACAGAATGACTTGGACAGACTGGGAGAATAGGTAAAGAAGTAGCAGATGGAATGTGGTGTAGGGAAGTGTTTGATCATGCTCTTTGGTGGAAGGAACAAAGGCGCAGACCAGAGTCTCCCTGACTTTTTTTCCCCAACCATTAACCGATGGACCTCAGGTTGGGAACTTCTGGCCATCTGCTATTTACTATACACAGAGAAAATTCAAGAATCAGAGGTGCAAAGAGAATTATGCAGGATTGCCTAAAAGTTAACTTGTAGGTTGTGTCGGTGGTAAGAAAGGCAAATGAAATGCTAGCATTCATTTCAAGAGGACTAGAACATGAAATCAAGGACAGAGGCTGTATTTCATTTGGAGTTTGAGGAGATCTGGTATGTCACCAAAGACACTTGCAAATTTCTACAGATATGGAGAGCATCCAATCTGGCTGTATCACTGTTTGTGTTGGGAGGAGGGGGAACTACAGAGGATGAAAATACGCTGCTGAAAGTTGTAAACTCAGTCAGCTCCATCATGGGTGCTATGCTCCCCAGAATCTGGGGCATCTTTAAGGAGCGTTGCCCCAAAAAGGCAGCATCCATCATTAAGAATCCCCACCACCCAGTACATGCCCTGTTCTCATTACTACCATCAGGGAGGAGGTACAGGAGCCTAAAGGCACACACTGAATGATTCAGGAACAACTTATTCTCCTCTGCCATCAGGTTTCTGAATGGACATTGTACCCGTGAACACTACCTCACCACTGTTTTTTTCTCTTTTTGCACTACTTATTTAATTTAACTTTTAAAATACATTATTCTGCTTTAATTTACAGTTATTATGTATTGCAATATACTGCAGGAACATAACAAATTTTACTATGTAAACCAGTGAGATGAAATCTGATTCAAATTCTGTAATGCTGAGGCTTTATAAAACATTAGTGAGATCACATGTAGAATACTGTGATCAGTTTTGGGCCCCTTATCTAAGAAAGGATGTGCTGGCATTGGAGAGGGTCCAGAGGAGAGTCAAGAGAATGATTCCTGGAAAGAAAGGGTTAATGTAGGAGGAGTGCTTGATGGCTCTGGGTCTGTACTCGCTAGATTTTAGAAGAATTGAGGGGGGATCTACTGAAATTGAAAGGACTAGATAGAGTGGATGTTTCCGAGAGTGGGGGAGTCTAGGAACAGAGGGCACAATGTCAGAGTAGAGAGACATCCATTTAGAACAGAGATGAGGAGGAATTTCTTTAACCAAAGGGTAGTGAATCTATGGAATTCATTGCCACAGATGGCTGTTTGAAGCCAAGTCATTGGGTATATTTAAAGCCAAGGTTGATAAGCTCTTGATTAGTCAAGGCGTCAAAGGGTACAGAGAGAATGGGATTGAGAAGGATAATCAATAAGCCATGATGGAATGGCAGAGCAGACTTGATGGACTGAATGTCCTAATTCTGCTCCTTTGTTTTATGGTCTAAAAGAACTTAATGAGGAAATTAGGGGAGCCAGGAGGGTCCTGGAACAGTCCTCGGCAAGTAGGTTAAAGGCATACTATACATTCATTTAAAATAGGAGGATAATTGGGGGAACATACAACCACTCAAAGTTAAAATTGGGAACATGTGCTTGGATGTATGTAGATGACGTCCTAAATGTGTATATTGTGTTAGTATTTGCTGTGTACTTAATATTTCAGTTATATTTGAGTAATCTTGTGTATATCTATTGCTTGATTAAGCAGTCTCATTTGTTTAAATAATTAATTATAGGTTATATGTTAAATACATTAATTGCCTATGTCATGTTGTCATGTGTTATGTGAGCACCTTGCTTAAAATAAGTATGGAGTTACACACACGTTTTGGACTTGGTGTCTTTGTTTGAATTACTTTAAGGTTTTGAAGTTACAAAATATAACACTGGCAACAAGGATTTTTTTTAAAAATGAACCTGACATGGCTACCGATCTGTTAAAGTGGAATGAGACATTCAGAACAAAAAAAATGCAGTGAGGAACAGTCGAATTTAAAAGAAACAGTCCAGCATGTACAGATCCATTAAGTTGAAAATAAAAGGCCATAAATGGAAGGATTCAGAGTTCATAAAGAGTGAGTACTGTGTGATAATAATCATTATAAAAAAATCAGAAATGGCTGGCTACATCAGAAAGATAGACAAGTTTGATTTCACAACAGGTAATTGGCTCATGTATGCTGAACTATTGGAAAAGTATTTTGAAGCAAATAAAATAGCCAATGAGAATTAAGTGCTAAGTTTGCTGAGTGCATTAGGTTTAAAGGCATACAGTTTGCTTCGAAGTCTGACTGCTCCAACCAAGCCATCAGAAGTGAGCTTTGCTGCTATTGTCAAAGTAATGTAGCAACACTTAACACCAAAGCCATAGCTGACTGCAAAAGACTTTAGGTTTCATGTATATAATAAAAAGGAAAAGAAGTCCATTTCAGTGTATGTGGCTGAATTGAAGAGGTTATCTGAGCATTGTCAGTTTGTTAATGGGCTTCATGATAGATTGTTTAGTTTTTGGAATCTTAAAGGAAAGTATTCAAAAACTGCTCATAACTGAAGTACAGCTTACATTTAAAAGAGCAGTGAAAATAGCTGTTTCAATGGAAACTGCAGACAGAGATACAATTGAGTTACAGACAGGAATGAAAGTGAGTGTCAAAAAAATTGCAGCGTCTAAATAGAAACCAGCCTGGCCGAACAAATTGTGTTACCATTGTTGCAGGAGTTCACGTACACTGAACAAATGAAGATTTAAAGGTGAAATTTGCAGAAAATTCAATGAGGTAGGACACATACAAAGAGCATGCTAGGAAGACAAAAATAAATGGACTGCCCAGAGAAGAGAAGAAGACAAAAAGTCAAGTTGCAGTTTCAAAAAGAATACTAATCTGCATACTGTTGATGAAAAATCTGATCATGGTGAGAGTGACACAGGATTGTGTTGCCTTGAGATTTACAGTGTGAAAATTAGCAATAGACAAGCAATATGGCTTATGTCAGAAGTGAACAGCAAATTAATTAAAATGGAACTAGACACTGCTTCAACTGTTTCATCATTTCACAAAATTAGTTTGAACGGCATTTCAAAGATACCAAACTGAAGCCTGCAGATATTTAACTAAGAACTTACACTGGAGAAAAGATAACTACCATGACATTCATGACAGTGAAATACAACAACCGACAATCCACACTGAGCTTGTATGTGGTAAAAACAGGAGGACCAGCATTGTGGAGGTGTGATTAGCTGAGACAACTACAACTTGATTGGAGATCCACCCACAATGGCATGCAAAACCCCTGCAACAAAGTCAACTGAAGGCAAATTTTGGAAGGTACTGAATGATGCCACAACCATCTCCATGTCAAACACCATGAACCATTACCTCACAGGCATTGGTGCCAACCTATGTCCCTCTGGTGGGAAAGTATATTGCACAAAGTAAGGACCATGCTGCTCAGAGGAGGTGTGAAAGTGAAGAAAGCACTTGTCCTGTTGCGAAGAACAGGCAAACCCAAACTCAGGACACGGACACAGAGGTAGAGTAATCTGAAGAGTGTTTCTTAATGGTTGCAGGGAAGGCAGGGAAGTGAGGATTAGGTAGAGGAAAGCAGAGGAGTGAGCAAGGCTTGACCGGAGATCAACCCCAAACCCGGGTTGCTGCAGTGGGAGTGCAGTGTTTAACCACTGAGCCAGCGGATATTGTAGGCAGGCGGTGGGACGAGGCAGAGCAGGGATGCAGACAAGGGTGTGAGCGTGGCAGGAGGAGAATGGCAGGCAGGAGGATGAACGGGAAGGCAGGTGGCAGGCAATGCTCCTGCACGGAAACAAAACTTAAAGTACACAATTCTAAGCGGCCTAGAACGTGAACTGTTACACTGGCTGAAGCAACGATCTGGCAATGAGTGGATGAAAAGCCAGGTATTTATGCTGCAGGTTAGATAAGATTCAGGTGTGCTGCAATCAGGAAACCCAAGAGAACAAAAGGAATGCTGCTCACACACACACACACACACACACACACACACACACACACACACACACACACACACACACACACACACACACACACACACACACACACACACACACACACACACACACACACACACACACACACCTCTTAAGAATTAGGAGAACATGAGGAATAAATGGGAGGGACGGCCGGAACCGTGACATGTCCGACTACAACAGTTTTTGTAGGCAACATATCTGAGAAAGCTTCTGATATGTTAATCAGGCAGTTTCTTGGTTTTAAGCAGGAAGAGCATTTTAAGGAGCTTCAGAAAAGTTGCAAGCATTTGGCTTTAGTGAATATAGAGAACCAGAATCTACTCTGCAAGAATTAAGGTTATTGAATCAACTTCAAGTGGGAGACAAAAAGCTGCTTGTAAAGGTAGATGCAAAGACCAAAACCCAGCTGGATGAATGGAAGGCCAAAGAGAAAGGAGTCAATGGAGATACAAAAACAGAGGATTTGCCAGATGATGTGGATAAGAGGAGAGATCAGATCGTAAAGAGAGCAATAAAAGGAGAAATAAAGTAATACTCCAGTGAACTAAATGGACCTTTTCAAGATTAAGATTCATAAACTAGAAGAAGAAAAGGGAAGAAGGTCATAAATATGAGAAGATCTGCAGATGCTGGAAATACAAACAACACACATAAAATGTTGGAGGAACTCAGCAGGCCTGGCTGCATCTATGGAAAAGAGTAAACAGACAACGTTTTGGGCTGAGTCCCTTCTTCAGAACTCAGTTGATGTTCTGGGCTAAGACCCTTCATCAGGAGAAGGTGTCCAGAGATGACAAAGCCGTTTCTTGCAGTCTCAGAGTCAACTCCTACAACCGCCATGGAGGAGACCTCAGAACCTGAGACTGTTTTCACAGCCACGAGTCTCACAATCCAAGCAGAGTGATAACCCTTATCCCACAAGAGTAAGAAAGCCTCCACAGTGATTAAATCTTTTGGCCTGAATGGAACAATTTAAAATTTACGATGCTGTGGATGTCTGAAAATAGTAGTTACATGATATAGTATACAGTGTATATAGTTGAGATGCATTCTCTATTTAGTTGGCATTTATAGCTAAGCAGGAAGGAATGTTGCAAATTTAATTTCAGTAATATTTGAGTAATTATATATACAGGCTGATTAAGCATTCTTGTTTAAATAATTATAGGTTATATGTAAAAATATGTTAATTGCATATGTCATCACTCTACCATGTGATATGCGCGGGCCTTGCTTAAAGACGAGGTCCACCCACATTTGGGGCTCCGTATCTTCCTTTGAATTAGTTTAATGTTTTGAAGTTACAAAACATTACAGTATTCACCAAGGAGAAGGAGACAGAGGACAGTGAGAGCAGTATGGAGTAGAATATGGTCAGATTTTCTGAGATGAAATAAGAACACTAAGGTCGATAAATAGAAAGTCAAGTCGAGTTTTGTCATATGGACAAGTACAGGTATGCTGAGGTACAATGAAAAACTTGCTTGTAGCAGCATCACAGTCACATAGCATCATATATGCATTATTATGCCCAAACAAGGGAGACTACAATGGGATGAGTGAAGAGTTGGACAGGTAGACTGGGAACACAGCCTATATGGTGGAATGGTTAAGGAACAGTGGAAAACTTTCAAAGAGATTTTTCATGGTGCTCAACAGAAATATATACCAGTTAAAGGTGAGGAGAGTAAGGGTGGAGTGAGCCAGCCATGGATAACTAAGGAAATAAAGGATGGCATCAAACTAAAAGCTCATGTGTACTAAGTTGCCAAGAGTAATGTGAAAACTTTAAAAAGCAACAAAGTACCATTAAGAGAGCAATACAGAAAGATAGATTATGAAAAGAAACTAGCACAAAATATAAAAATGGATTGTAAAAGTTTTTAGAATTGTATAAAGCAGAAAAGGGTGGCCAAAGTGAATGTTTGTCCCTTGGAGGACGAGAAGGGGAAATTGATATTGGGCAATGAGGAAGTGGCCGAGGCTTTGAATCACTACTTTGTGCTGGTCTTCACAGTGGAGAACACATCTAACATGTTGAAGAGAGATGATACGGATGCAATGGGAGGTGAGGACCTCAATACAATAGCTATCACTAAAGAGGTAATGCTGAGCAAACTTGTGGGCCTAAAGATAGACAAGTCTCCTGGTCCTGATGGAATGCATCCCAGGATACCGAAAGAAATGGCAGAGGTTATAGTTGAGGCTTTGGTGATGATTTACCAAAATTCTCTGGACTCTGGAAGGTCCCATCGGGTTGGAAGAAGGCGAATGTCACGCCTCTGTTCAAAAAAGGATGTAGGCAAAAGGCAGGTAACTATAGGCCAGTTAGTTTAACATCTGTAGCCGGGAAAATGCTTGAAGTTATCATTAAAGAAGAAATAGCAAGGCATCTGGAAAGAAATGGATCCATCATGCAAATGCGGCATGGATTCCGCAAAGGCAGGTCCTGTTTGACAAACTTACTGGAGTTCTTTGAGGATATAATGAGTGCAGTGGATAGAGGGGAACTGGCACTAGACAAGGTTGTCCTCTTAGTCCATTACTATTTAATATTGCTTTAGAACCTTTGGCAATTGCCGTCAGAGAATCACAGGATATTTTGGGTATTAACCGTGGAACAGATATTCATAAGGTATCTTTGTACGCAGATGATTTATTATTATACATTTCTAACCCTGAGAAATCTATTCCAGCAGTTTTATCATTGTTGGCTCAATTTAGTGAGTTTTCTGGGTATAAGTTAAATCTTAATAAGAGTGAATTGTTTCCTTTGAATAGACAGGTCCCAAGCTATGGTAATTTACCTTTTAAATTAGTTAATGACTCTTTTATTTACTTAGGGATTAAAATTACAAAAAACCATAAAGAATTATTTAGGTTTAATTTTCTACCCTTAATTGATCAGATTAAAGGCTTGTTTACTAAGTGGTCACCATTATCTTTATCTCTGATAGGTAGGATTAATGCTATTAAGATGGTTATTTTACCTAAGATTTTATATATTTTTCAAGCGGTACCAATTTTTATTCCGAAATCCTTTTTTACTAATGTTGATTCAAAAATTTCCTCATATATATGGCAGAATAAAAATCCCAGGTTAGGTAAAACATACTTACAGAAGACAAAGAAGGAAGGTGGGTTGGCATTACCCAATTTCAGATTTTATTATTGGGCAGTTAATATTAGATATTTGTTATGTTGGTTGAAAGAATGGGATGGTCCTTCTGGCCCTCATTGGGTGAGTTTGGAAATTAAATCGGTACCAGGTTATGCTCTGGGTTCTATTTTAGGGACTTCTCTCCCTTTTGCTCTTTCTAAATTGCCGAAACGAATTGACAACCCGATAGTTAAATATACCTTACGTATATGGTTTCAATTTCGGAAATTTTTCGGGTTGACTCAATTCGTTTTAAATATTCCTATTGTATCTAATTGTTTTTTCCACCCCTCAATTATAGATCAAGCTTTTTTGCCTTGGAAAACTAAGGGTTTATTAAGATTTTCTGATTTATTTTCGGACAATTGTTTTATGTCTTTTGAGCAATTATCTAATAAATATAATTTGCCTAGATTTCATTTTTTTAGATACTTACAGGTTAGGCATTTTTTAAGTACGGTACTTCCTACGTTTCCAAATTTTGTGTCTTCAGATATTTTGGAGAGTTTGTTTGAATTAAACCCTTTTCAAAAAGGGCTTATATCAAAACTTTATAATATAATTATGAAGATATGTTCAGTGCCCCTTGATAAGACCAAAAAGGATTGGGAAAGAGAGCTCAATCTTATTATTCCTATTGAGAATTGGGATAGAATTCTTCAATTAGTTAATACATCATTTATATGTGCCAAACATTCATTAATACAATTTAAGGTTGTACATAGGGCCCATATGTCCAAGGATAAATTAGCTCATTTTTATTCTTATATAAACCCTATTTGTGACAGATGTCAATTGGAAATCGCGTCTTTAACTCATATGTTTTGGACATGTCCGCTTTTGAAAAAATATTGGAAAGATATTTTTGATATTATCTCTGCGGTACTGAACATCAATTTACAACCCCATCCTATTACCGCAATTTTTGGTTTACCGATGATGGACTCACTTCATTTATCTCCTTCCGACTGTCGAATGATTGCTTTTCTCACTTTGATGGCTAGAAGATCTATTTTGTTGAATTGGAAGGAAATTAATCCTCCCACTGTATTTCACTGGCTTTCTCAAACTATGCTATGTTTAAATTTAGAAAAAAATAGAAGTGGTGTATTCGATACTTCTATTAAATTTGAAAGGATATGGAGACCATTTATTCAATATTTTCATATGATTTAATACGACCCTGTTCCAAGCTTATTGGTTTTTTCAGCTTTAATCGTATTTATATTGAGAGGATTGGAGTTGACGACATTGATGTTTATGTATTCTTGTGATATATTATAAACAGCCCTTTTTTTCCCTCTTTTTTTTTAGTTTTTCTTTTTTTTCTTTTTTTGCTTCTTTTTTTCTCTTTAGACACTAGATTAGTAGGTTAGTTAACTTTGCATATATATATTTTTTTCTTTTTTATATTATATATTATGAAATTTCTAGATATACCTTGTTTATATATATACTATATGGTTTATGTTTCGGGAAAACTTATTAATACTGTATTCATTGCTTATGTATTCTTTCACGTGCAATGGGAATTTGTATGTTTGTAATCCCTTTATTAATATATCAATTGTATTTTGTTCATAATATTATTAATACTAATAAAAAGATTGAAAAAGAAAGGATAGAGGGGAACTGATAGATATTATTTACTTGGATTTCCAGAAGGCATTTGATAAGGTTGTGTGTGGCGCATGGCCAAGGGGTTAAGACGTTGGACTAGCGATCTGAAGGTCGTGATTTGAGCCTCAGCCGATGCTATGTGTTGTGTCCTTGAGCAAGGCACTTAACCACACACTGGTCCAGTCCACCCAGCTGAAAATGGGTACTGGCAAAATGCTGAGGATTAACCTCACGATAGACTAGCATCCCATCCGGGGGAGGGGGGGTGGTTTTGTACTCTCAGTCACTTCACGCCACGGAAACCGGCATAAGGCTCGGGACAGACTAATCTAAATCTAATCTAATTTGATAAGGAGCCATATAAAAGACTTATCCATAAGATAAGGATGCATAGAGTTGGGGTTGATGGATTAGCATGGAAAGAGGTTGGCAATCTGTGGTGAGCAGTATGCTGCTGAGTTCGGTGCTGGGCCCACAACTGTTCACGATATACATTAATGATCTGGAAGAGGGGATCAAGAGTAGTGTATCAAGTTTGCTGATGACACTAAGTTGAGTGGAAAAGCAAATTTTGCATAAGATACAGATAGTCTGCAGAGAGATATAGATAAATTAACTAAGTGGGCAAGGGTCTGACAGATGGAGTACAATATTGGTAAATGTGGGGTCGTCCACTTTGGAAGGAAAAATGGAAGATCAGATTATTATTTAAATGGTAAATGATTGCAGCAGGCTGCTGTGCAGAAGGACTTGGGAATGCTTGTGCATGAATCACAAATGATTGGTTTGGAGGTGCAGCGGGCTATCAAGAAGACGCATGGAATGTTGGCCTTCATTGCTAGAGGGATTGAATTTAAGAGCAGGGAGGTTATGCTGCAACCGTACAGGGTACTGGTGAGGCCACAACTGGAGTACTGCGTGTGGTTGTGGTCTCCTTACTTGAGAAAGGATATACTGGCTTTGAAGGCGGTACAGAGGAGGTTCACCAGGTTGATTCCAGAGATGAACAGGTTAGATTATGAGGAGAGATTGAGTCGCCTTGGACTGTACTCGTTGGAATTCAGAAGAATGAGAGGAAAACTTATAGAAGTATATAAAATTATGAAAGGGATAGACAAGATAGAGGCAAGAAAGTTGTTCCCACTGGTGGATAAGACGAGAACTGGGGGACATAGGTTCAAGATTCGAGAGAGTAAATTTAGGATGGAGTTAAGGAGGAGTTGCTTTTCCCAAAGGGTGGTGAATCTGTGGAACTCTCTCCCCAATGAAGCAGTGGAAGCTATCTCAGTAAATATATTTAAGACAAGGTTGAATAGATTTTTGCATAGTAGGGGAATTAAGGGTTATGGGGAAAAGGCAGGTATTGAGATGAGTCCATGGTCAGATCAGCCATGATCTTATTGAATGGCAAAGCAGGCATGAAGGGCCAGATGGCCTACTCATGCTCCTATTTCTTATGTTCTTATAAGCAGCATTCACAAGAAAAATATAAATTAATCATAAGCTATGTACAATATTTACAAGGAAACAAAGTAGAAAGAAGGAACAATGTCAATTCAGAATTAGAATCAGGTTTATTATCACTGGCATGTGACGTGAAATTTGTTAACTTAGCAGCAGCAGTTCAATGCAATACATAATCTGGCAAGGAGAAAAATAATAATAATAAATAAAATAAACAAGTAAATCAATTATGTATTTTGAATAATTGAAAAACATGCAAAAAAAGAAATACTGTATATTTAAAAAAAAGTGAGGTAGTGTCCAAAGATTCAATGTCCATTTAGGAATCAGATGGCAGAGGGGAAGAAGCTGTTCCTGAATCGCTGAGTGTGTGCTTTCAGGCTTCTGTACCTCCTACCTGATGGTAACAGTGAGAAAAGGGCATGCCCTGGGTGCTGGAGGTCCTTAATAATGGACGCTGCCTTTCTGAGACACCACTCCCTGAAGATGTCCTTGGTACTTTGTAGGCTAGTACCCAATTTTAGCATAACATGGTCAAAGTGGTCATAGTAATTGTAAACTGTCGTGATTAAGGTTTTGCTAGTTAGTTTGAGAACAAAATGGTTGAAGGGAAATAGCTGTTCTTGACAAACACCCACAAAATGCTGTAGAACCTTCTTCGCTTGCATCTTCAAAAACAGTTCTATTTCCATCTTTATTATCTCTATTTTTCCCTTTCAGGGTTCTTTTAAAGACCCTGACCTGGAGTTACATGCTGACTATGGTTCTTTGCGGGAATGGGACCCGCTCTCGGGGTTCCACAATCGGCCGCTATTCGGCATGCCAATGTCTCAGCCTAAGATTTCGGCACGGATTTAGAAGCCTGGGATCTCGAGTAACTGGAGACAGGTGGATCAAAGGTCGGTGTCGCCACAGGAGACCCATGTGTCGTTGGGGAGTTGGAATATCTGCTGTGTGCCTGGGGACCCGGGATCCTTGCGATCTTCAGGCACAGAGCTCGAAAAATGTAGTCTTTGGGGTAACTGCAAGTCTGTATCTTTGCTATTGCTTTGCTCATGATTGAGTGCTGGTAGTAGGTGCGCCTTATTTTTGCTGGTGGGGGGAGGGGGATTGTTGCTCGCTGCCACTTTTGTGCAGGAGGGAGGGGAGCTGGGTGGGTCTTTGGGGTTCTAATATTTAACTGTCATTCATTCTTTGGGGCACTCCTCTGTTTTCGTGGATGGTTGTGAAGAAAAAGTATTTCAGGATGTATATTGTATACATTTCTCTGACATTAAATTGTACCTTTGAAGAACTCTAGCTGCCTGGCCTACTGGGTTCCTCCATCATTTTGCTCAGATTTCCATCATCTGCAGATTTTCTCTTGTTTGTAGCTGTTGTTGAACCTGGTTGTGGGGAACCTCAGGCTTCTGTACCTCCAACCTAATAGGAGCTGCAAAAAGATGGGATGCACCAAATGGTGGATACCTTTGATGATAGATGTTGTCATTTTGAAAAAGCACCTCCTGTAGATATAACTGATTGGATGTATTGCACAGAGACCACTCTCTGCAGCTCATCATGTCCCTGCACATTCAAATCACCCTACCAGACCATGCTGTGAAAAGTCAGAATATTTTCCATGGCACACCAATAGAAGTTTTTTTGGAATGTTTGTTGGCAAGTTGAATCTCCTTAACCTGTGAAAAAGGTGAAGTTGCTGGTGTGCTTTCCTTTTGAATCCCAAGGGCATGATGTGATATATTCCATGTTGTTGAGAGAGACAAGAGATAAGCTTGCTGGGCCTTCACCAAAATCTTCCAGTTTCTTCAGCCACAGGCAAGGTCCCAGATGGCTGATGAGTAGCTAACATTGCTCCTTTGTTCAAAAAGGGAAGTAAGAATAATCCTGGGAATGACAGCTAAATGAATTACACTTAGGGAAGCTGTTTGAGATTACTCCTAAGGTACCAGAATCTGAATCAGGTTCATTATCAACGACGTGTGTTATTAAAATTGTCGTATGGCAGCGGAAGAGTGTAAGACATAAATCACTATAAGTTACAAAATAAATAATGGTGGAAAAAAATAATGATACAATGTTCTTGAATTCATGGGACTGTTCAGAAATCTGATGGCAGAGAAAAAGCTGTTTCTGAATCATTGTGTGGGTCTTCTGACTCCTGTATCTCCTCACTGATAGTTACCAGACAAGAAAATGCTCCAGAAGTTGCATTCCCCATAATTGCATCAACATGTTGGGCCCTGGATAGATCTTCTGAGATGTTGATGCTCATCCTTTCCACCGCTAACCTCCTTTCCTTTCCTGAAATCCACAATCAATTCCTTGGTCTTGCTGACTCCACTCAACCAGCCAATCTATCCCACTGCCTCATACACCAATCCTCATTGCAGGTTCAGTGATGGAAAGGTGACTGGGTTTAGGTTCTTGGTTGTCAACATCTCAGGGGATCTACCCTGGGCCCAACACATTGAGCAATCAGGAAGATTGAAGGGATTTAGTATGTCGCAAAGGACTCTTGCAAATTTCCTCAGATATATGATGGGTGTATTTTGACTGCTTGCATCACAGCCTGGTATGCTCTCTTCTTGTTACTACCATTGGGGAGGTGGTATGGGAGTCTAACGACCCACACTCAGATAAAGTTTCTTCCCTTCTGCCATCAGATTTCTAAACGGCCTATGAACAGTCTTTGAATCGAATTGACTTTATTACTTACATCCTTCATATACATGAGGAGTAAAAATCTTTATGTCTCTGTCTAAATGTGCAATTTATACACTACACGCTGCATCCGCAAAGGAAACAGCATTATGAAGGACCCCATGCACCCCTCATACAAACTCTTCTCCCTCCTGCCGTCTGGGAAAAGGCTCCGAGGCATTCGGGCTCTCACAACCAGACTATGTAACAGTTTCTTCCCCCCAAGCTATCAGACTCCTCAATATCTGAAGCCTGTACTGACACCTTGCCCTACTGTCCTGTTTATTATTTATTGTAATGCCTGCACTGTTTTTGTGAACTTTATGCAGTCCAGTGTAGGTCTGTGGTCTAGTGTAGCTTTCTCTGTTGTTTTTTTACATAGTTCAGTCTAGTTTTTGTACTGTGTCATGTAACACCATGGTCCTGAAAAACATTGTCTTGTGGCGACCCAATTACTAGCACACTCGAACCGGCTGACAATTAGCCAGCATGCAGGCACAAAGGCTAGGTCCGGAACAAAGGGAGAAAGCCTGAGGCGGTGTCAGTACGTGCCTCTCGAGGCATCCGGTGGGGGAGGGAGGCTTTAAAGCAAAACTGTGAAGTTGGAATAAACTTTATCTTTGACTGCAGTTTATCAACTCCGTGTCGTTATTTTAGCGCTGCGTGTAGCACACCGCTACAATTGGTGACCCCGACGGTCCAAACGTTTTTGGACCGGAGATGAACGACGCCGCATCTGTTCATGTGGTTTCCTTGAAACTGCCAAGCTTCTGGACGCTACAACCTCACCTATGGTTTCAGCAAGCAGAAGCCCAATTCTATGTTCGGCAGATAACCTCAGAGGACACCCGTTACTACTACGTGGTGAGCTCCCTCGACCAGGACACGGCGGCCCAGGTTGCGGAGTTCGTACAGTCTCCCCCGGCGGATGGCAAGTACACGGAATTCAAAGCCCTGTTCATAAGGACTTTTGGGCTCTCCCGCCGTGAGCGAGCTGCCCGTTTACTGCACCTGGATGGCTTGGGAGACAGGCCTCCATCAGCTTTAATGAATGAGATGTTGTCTCTGGCCGACGGACACACACCCTGCCTCATGTTTGAGCAGGCATTCCTGGGGTAGCTGCCCGAGGACATACGCCTGCTGCTGTCCGACGCGGATTTCAGCGACCCCCGGAAGGTGGCAGCCTGGGCGGACTTGCTGTGGAACGCCAAGAAGGGGAGTGGGGCGTCCATCTCACTGATCACCCGGCCACGCTCCCAGCAGCAAACCAGTCCAGGCCCGGCCGCAGAGCCCGCTAAACCCAGAGGCCAGGGTGTGGAGCCCAATGGGCAATGGTGTTTCTACCACCAGCGGTGGGGCGCAGAAGCCCGCTGTTGTCGTCCGCCCTGCCAGTTCCCGGGAAACGCCAGGGCCAGCCGTCGCTGATGGCTATGGCGGCTGGCCATCGGGATAGCCTCCTGTATGTGTGGGACAGCAGGTCGGGACGCCGGTTTTTGGTCGACACCGGTGCCGAGATCAGCGTCTTACCTCCGACGAGTTACGACACCCGCAGCAGGGCGCCGGGTCCCCCCCTGCAGGCCGCGAACGGCAGCACAATAAGGACTTATGGCACCCATCCGGTGCAGCTACGGTTCGGCTCCAGCCAGTTCACGTGGGACTTCACACTGGCCGCCGTAGCCCAACCGCTTCTGGGTGCGGATTTCTTGCGGGCTCACAGCCTACTGGTCGACCTGCCCAGGAAGAGACTGGTTCACGCCGAGACCTTTCAGACGTTCTCCCTGGGTGCAGCCCAGTTGCCAGTCCCTCACCTTGGCTCCATCACGCTGTCCGACAACGACTTCACCAGGGTCTTGGCAGATTTCCCATCGGTTCTGGCACCGCAGTTCGCAGCAGCCATGCCCCGACACGGCGTACAGCACCACATCCTGACCCAGGGACCACCCCTCCACGCCCGTGCTCGGCGGCTTCCCCTGGACAAGCTCCGACTGGCGAAGGAGGAGTTCAAGAGGATGGAGGAATTGGGGATCATCCGGCGGTCCAACAGCCCATGGGCCTCCCCCCTGCACATGGTGCCCAAAGCGACAGGGGGCTGGAGACTGTGCGGCGACTACCGCAGGCTGAACGAGGCTACAACACCGGACTGCTACCCTGTGCTGCACATTCAGGACTTTGCAGCAAACCTGCACGGTGCACGGATTTTCTTCAAGGTAGACCTCATCCGCGGATACCATCAAATCCCGATGCATCCGGACGACGTCCCCAAAACGGCTCTCATCACCCCGTTCGGCCTTTTTGAGTTCCTCCGCATGCCGTTCGGCCTGAAGAATGCCGCACAGACGTTCCAGCGGTTGATGGACGCGACCTGGACTTCGCATTCATCTATTTGGACGACATCCTCATAGCCAGCAGCAGTCGTCAGGAGCATCTATCCCACCTCCGACAACTCTATGCCCGGCTGAGTGACTACGGTCTAACAATCAACCTGGCCAAATGCCAGTTCGGGCTCGACACCATTGACTTCCTGGGCCACAGGATTACCACAGACGGGGCAACACCTCTGCCCGCTAAGGTAGATGCGGTCCGCCATTTCCCCCTACCCACCCCGATCAAAGGCCTTCAGGAGTTCGTAGGTATGGTCAATTTCTACCACCGCTTCCTCCCTTCAGCTGCCCGAATCATGCGCCCCCTGTTCGCCTTGCTGTCTGGTCCGGGCAAGGACATTACCTGGGACGAGGAGTCCGCAGCCGCTTTCATTCAAACGAAGGATGCCTTGGCGAAAACCGCGATGCTACTACGCCCAGAATGGACGTCCCTACCGCCCTCACAGTGGACGCATCTAATACGGCAGTCGGTGGGGTACTGGAGCAGCTCATTGCGGGCCGCTGGCAACCCCTGGCATTTTTCAGCAAACACCTGCGGCCACCCAAGCTCAAATACAGTGCTTTCGACCGGGAGCTGTTGGCGCTATACCTGGCAATCCGGCATTTCAGGTACTTCTTAGAAGGTAGGCCCTTCACCGCGTTCACGGACCACAAACCGCTTACCTTTACATTCACAAAGGTGTCCGGTCCCTGGTCGTCCCGCCAGCAGCGCCATCTGTCCTACATCTGTGAATACATGACGGACGTCCGACACGTCTCGGGTAAGGACAATGTCGTGGCGGATGTGCTCTCTCGCCCTAACATTCACACCCTTTCCCAAGGGGTAGACTTTGAAGCGCTGGCAGAGGCACAGCAGGCAGATGAGGAGATCCTGAGTTACAGGACCGCAGTCTCCGGTTTGCAGCTCCAGGACCTCCCCGTAGGCCCAGGTGAGAGGACCCTACTCTGTGACATCGCCACCGGCCAACCCCGTCCCGTCGTCCCGGCACCTTGGCGGCGACGTGTTTTCGACTCTATTCATAACTTGGCGCACCCCTCCATCCGCACTACCGTCTGGATGGTCTCCAGCAGGTTTGTTTGGCACGGACTCCGCAAGCAGGTCCGTGAATGGGCCAGAACGTGCATGCACTGCCAGACGGCCAAGGTGCAGTGACACACCAAGGCCCCGCCGCAGCAGTTCCACCCCACCCACCGGCGTTTCAACCACATTCATGTGGATATCGTGGGCCCCCTGCCAGTGTCGCGCGGAGCGCGGCACCTCCTGACTATCGTGGACCGGTTCACAAGATGGCCAGAGGCGGTCCCACTCACCGACACCACCTCTGAATCTTGCGCCCGGGCACTGATCGCCACCTGGGTGTCCCGCTTTGGTGTACCGGCCCACATTACCTCCGACAGAGGCGCCCAGTTCACCTCCAGCCTGTGGTCAGCGATGGCCAGCCTGTTGGGGACTCAGCTGCACCACACCACTGCCTACCACCCACAGTCGAACGGACTGGTGGAGCATTTCCACCGTCACCTGAAGTCGGCTGTCATGGCCTGCCTGCGAGGAGCTAACTGGGTGGATGAGCTTCCCTGGGTCCTACTCGGCATCTGCACGGCGCCCAAAGACGATCTGCACTCTTCGTCGGTCGAGTTGGTGTACGGCGCACCCCTGGTCGTTCCCGGGGAGTTCATACCAGCCCCAAGGGGGCAAGAGGAAGAACCCGCAGCAGTCCTGGGCAGACTACGCGAGAGGCTCGGTGCCCTGGCCCCCATACCCACTTCGCAGCATGGGCAGCACCCGACCTGCGTACCCAAAGACCTGCAGAACTGTAAGTTTGTGTTTGTACGAAGGGGCAGGCATCAGCCACCACTGCAACGGCCCTAGGAGGGGCCGTTTACGGTGATCAGGAACAACGGGTCCACGTTCATGCTGGACGTTGGGGGGAGAGAGGAGATTTTCACGGTGGACCGACTCAAACCAGCCCATGTGGACTTGGCGCAACCGGTCGAGTTTCCGGCACCGCGGTGCAGAGGCCGACCCCCCAAATAGGGTCTGGCCCAGACTGTGGACATTGGGGGGTGTATCGCCGGTTCTGGGAGGGGGGGGGGGGGGTTATGTGGCGACCCAATTACTAGCACACTCGAACCGGCTGACAATTAGCCAGCGTGCAGGCACAAAGGCTAGGTCCGGAACAAAGGGAGAAAGCCTGAGGCGGTGTCAGTATGTGCCTCTCGAGGCATCCGGCGGGGGAGGGAGGCTTTAAAGCAAGACTGTGAAGTTGGAATAAACTTTATCTTTGACTGCAGTTTACCAACTCCGTGTCGTTATTTTAGCGCTGCGTGTAGCACACCGCTACAGTCTCATTTTTACTATGCACTGTACCAGCAGTTATGGTGGAAATGACAATAAAAGTTGACTTGACTTGACTTAAATAGTATGCACAACAGGACAGTTAATATAATGTAGAAATACAGTTGTGTCAGCATGAATTAATCAGACTGATGGCCTGGTGGAAGAAGCTGTCCCGAAGTCTGTTGGTCCTGGCTTTTATGCTGTGGTACTGCTTCCCGGATGGTAGCAGCTGGAATAGTTTGGGGTTAGGGTGACTCCTTCGGGCCCTTTTTACACACCTGTCTTTGTAAATGTACTGAATAGTGGGAAGCTGTCCGCACCATTCTCTGCAGAGTCCTGTGATTGAGGGAAGTGTAGTTCCCATCCCAGGCAGTGATGCAGTTCTTAAGATTTGGGGGCCCATACCAAACTTCTTCAACTGTCCGAGGTGAAGGAGATGCAGTTGTGCCTTTTGAACCACACAGCCGATGTGTACAGACCACATGAGAACCTCGCTGAACACCTCATTATTAATCTTTTGCACTATATAGTAACTTTTATGTCTTACACTGTACCACCATGGCAAAACAACAAATGCTGCGGCAATTGTCAGTGATAATAAACCAGATTCTAATATGTAATGGATAGATAGCTGGTAACTTATACCCAGGGTTGAAATGTCTAATGCACGTATTTAAGGTGAGGGGTTAAGCTTGGAACACGCTCCCAGGGGTGGTGGCGAAGGCAAATATCATAGAGGTGTTGAAGAGGCTATTCGGTAAGCATGTGGAATGGGGTGGGCGCGGAAGGGATTAGTTACTGTCCCGTACCGTTCTGTTCTTTGTTCTCCCACAACACAGCGTGAGGCAAGGGGTCGCACCGGCCGCAGCCGGACACCAGCCCGCGTCCGCCGGCCCTCCGCCGGCCCTCGGGCCGCCGTGTCGGTTGGTTGTTGTCATCGCGCACGCGGAGCTTCCCCCTGCGGTTACTAGGCTACCGACCGCCTTCCAATCGGATGCCAGCATCCTCGGCTCGCCCCGGAAGCGAAGGAACGGGGGCGGAAGCCGATCTTTAGTTCCAATTTAAATTGTCGGCGTTTCCCGCTCACGGGGCTGGGCTCACCGCAGCTGTGGGACATTTAAAAAAGTCGGCGTGTCAGGCTCTGGCGCCTGTCTGATTAGCAGGTTCGTTCTACTTCAAACTATGTTGATGCTGCATAGCAAGGCCACTGCTGCCCCGGTTTGACCCTCTCAGGCTCTTTTGACATTGTCCCCCACCCACCCCAAATGCTTTCCAATTCCTAGATCGCCGAGGCCGCCTTCCCCTCCCCGAGGGGGCTCTTTCCACCTCGGCACCATATCTTCCGTCCGCGCCCTTCATTTTGCGGCGGAGACGGATTTAGTGTGCCCGAGTTCATCCGACAGCTGCCTAGGGTAACGCGCCGCTGTTTGTTCACAATGACCGGCTGTGAAACGCAACAGTTGTGCCCCTCACTGTCCTGGTGTGCTTTGGTTTCCCTTACTACCCCGCCACCGAGCAGTTCAAGCCTTGCCTCTCAGCAGTTCAGTTGTCAAAAACTTGTTTTCTTTCGCCACCCGCCATCGAGAGCCTGATGCCCCTGATTACAAACACGACTCTGTCCGTGTTCTCCAGCACGAAGTGGTCGCGAAGTCAGGGGGAATATAAGAGTGAGCGGGAGGGAGTCAATAGTAAGTGTTTTCTAACATTGTGTTCCTTTCATATAACTTTCCATTAGGAGTTAGCTTGCTCACAGTTGTCGTAGAATGACATCTAGGTTCCTTAAACATACAGTGATTTAAACCCCATAGTTCACTTCTGAATCGATTTTTTTTTTGGGAGATTATCTAGCCACAGGACTTTGCAAATCGTTTGACCACAAATCCCAAATTCCGAGCAATTTACACAAAGGAGTAAATGTTTTTCCTCTTGCAATTATGTTTTTGCATTTTAATTCTGAAAATACATTTCTCCTTTACATTCAGATTTTAAAATATGTAGGAGTGAAGTAATGTCTGCTGCAGATCTTCAAGTTACATTGCGGAATTCTCTGGAAGGAACAGGTGACAATTCCCAGGCTGTTCAACTGAAAAGTAGTATGGGGTCAAAGAATATTATTCCAAAGTTGCTTTCTCGAGAAAAGCAAAATCCTGCTCATGAAATCAAAAGGTAATGCAGTTGTGATGTTCGTTATTGCTGGCCACAGAGTTTATCATTTAATATGGTTAAAAATGAGTTGTTAAAGATCCTTCCTATTTTGCATTGTTTTGTATTATTAATGATTTTTACATAAAATTCATGAATAAAAGTTTAATCATTGATGTGGTTTGCTTTGCAATTTATGGCAAATAGTCTTAATGGACCTCCAGTGGAATCCTGTGCAGCTTCTAAAGCAACTGTAAAAATCATGGTAGCATAGCGGTTAGGATAATGCTTTAGAGCACCAACCGTCACTGATCGGGATTTGATTCCACCAATTGCCTGTAAGATGTTTGCACATTCTCCCTGTGACTGTGTGGGTTTCCTCTCGGCCCTTCGGTTTCCTCCCATTTTCTGAAGAGGTGTGGTTAATATTAGTGAGTGTGCTATCATGGCCCCAGAAGCATGGTGACCCTTGTTGGTTGCCCATTCAGTCCTTGCTCATTGATATGGTGCCAAAACTATGCATTTCACTTGTGTTTCAATCCCATTGACCTGCACCCAGACCATAGCCCACCATAGTCCTCCCATCCGTGTTCTGATCCAAATTTCTCTTAAATGTTCAAATTGAACCCACATCCACCACTTTCACTGGTACACTCACCACCTAGTAACCCTTGATGTCTAGTTCTAGTGCCACCCAACCTCATTTGCATTTGCTCTATCTATACCTCTCAATTTTGTAATCTCCACTGATTATCCAACACTCCAGGCAATAAAATTCTAACTTATTCAACTTTTCCATAAAACTTGGGTCAAGTCTGGCAACATGTTATTGATAACTTTCCTGTAGGTAGGTGACCAGAACTGCTCACAATACTACAAGTTAGGCCTCACATCTTCAACATAACATCCTAACACCTGCACTCAACGCATTGACTTATGAAGGCCAAAGTGCCGAAAGTCTCTTTATGACCCTATCTACTTGTCATGCTGCTTTCATGATCATAGAGTACAGCATAGTAACAGGCCTTTTGGCCCATCTAGTCCATGCCAATCACAAACAAGAGAAAATCTGCAGATGTTGGAAATCCAATCAACACACAAAAAATGCCAGAGAAACTCAGCAGACCAGACAGCATCCATGGAAACAAATACAGTTTGATGCTTTGGGCCAAAGCCTAGACCTGCTGAAGGGTTTTGGCCTGAAATGTCGACTGTACTCTTTTTCATTGATGCTGCCTGGCCTGCTGAGTTCCTCCAGCATTTTGTGTGTGTTGCTCTAGTCCATGTCAAAACCATTTAAACTCCTTTCAAGGAATTATGGATCTGAATTCTGAGATTCCTCTGATCTACCTTGCTCTTCGGTGCCCGACCGCTCACTGTGTAAGTCCTACACTGGTTTGTACTCCCACATTGCAACACTCACACTTGTCTGCATTAAATTCCATCTGCCATTTTTCAGCCCAGCTTGCAGTGGTCCAGATTCCACCGCGAGCTTTGATAGTTTTCCTCGCTGTTGGCTGCATCCCCAATCTGAATGTCATCAGCAAATTTGCTGATCCAGTTTGTTACATTATCATCCAGATCGTTGATGTAGATGCCATACACCAAGGGACCCAGCACTGATTCCTGTGGCATGCCACTAGTCACAGGCCTCCAGTTAGAGAGGCAACCATTTACTACAACTCTGGCTTCTCCTGCAGAGGCGATGTCTAACCCAATTTACTATCTCATCTTGAATGTCAAACCACTCAGCCTTTTTGACCAGCTTTCCATGTGGAACCTTGTCTTGGGCCTTGCTGAAGTACACGTAGAAAACATCCACTGTCTTGCCTTTATCAACCTTTCCTGGTAACTTCCTTGGAAAAACTCTTAAAATTGATTAGGCATGACCTACTATGCACAAAGGATGTTTTAAATACCTCTGCTAAGACCTCTGCAATGTCTGTCTTTGTGGATGATGTCAGGACATCTTTCAGGAGGGTGAGAAATTGCAAGGTGTCGGGCCCTAAACGTGTACCTTGCAGGGTCCTGAAAACCTGTGCTGAGGCTATCTTCAACGTCTCACTGCTGCAGTCTGAGGTTCCCATCTGTTTCAACAGGGCAATAGTCATACCAGTGTCAAACAGAAACAGGGCGAGCTGCCTCAATACCTATAGCCAGGTAGTGCTCATATCTAGTGTAACAAAGTGCATTGAGAGGTTGGTTCAGTCTGGATTTGGAGTTGTAGTTTAATGCATCTACTTGAGTTATTTATAATACACTTCCTTGTGTCATCTGGATTTGGAGTTGTAGTTTAATGCATCTACTTGAGTTACTTATAATATACTTCCTTGTGTCATCTGGATTTGGAGTTGTAGTTTAACGCATCTACTTGAGTTACTTATAATACACTTCCTTGTGTCATTTCAAAGCTTAGATATGTGGCTTTGAGACTGAATTAAGTCAAATTCTGCTAAGACACATAATAAATGGCTGAAATATTAGGAACATTGATATACAGACGGGAATTGAGGTGCAAGTACATAGTTCTTTGAATGTAGCAACGCAGGTGGATAGGATAGTGAAGAATGGTAAGCTTGCCTTTACCTTGAAAGTCATGAGGGGGAATTGATGGGATAGATAGTCTTTTTCTACGGGCAGGTGACTCTAGAACTGCAGTGGACAGGTTAAGGTGAGTGGAAGGAAGTTGAAAGAAAATACGAGGGGCAAGTTTTTCTACACAAAAGGATAGTGGTTATCAGGGCTGAGCTGCCAGAGATGATCGCAAAGGCAGATAAAATTGATTTAAAAAGGAGTTTGGTCAGGTACTTAGGCAGGGAAGGTATAAAGGAATCTGGGCCTAATGTAAGCAAATGAGATTAGTGTAGATGGGTATCATAGTTGGCATGGTGATATATATATATTGAAAGGCCCTTTTCTATGCCAACTTAAAATCCTTGCAGCTACAGTATCTTTTTCAGTATTGTGTCCTGCTGCCTGGCTGATGTCCTAACCAAGTTACTAATTTACCAAAGGAACTTTATCCAATAGCTTCTGGAAGTTTATAATTTACATACGTGGATAGGAAACTAACAACTGCTGTCGCCTCTTCAAAATATTAAAGCAGATTCGCTAGGCATTTGTTCCAAACTCACGCTTTTTTCTTTCTGAGAAATTGAATTTTCGAGCTGTTTTCAATCCTGAGCTTCTGATTTCTAGACAATAAATTTCAGGCTAACTGTTCTGCCATTCCCTCGTTTCCATCTCTCATCCTTATTAAATGGCAAGGTGATATCTTTGTTTAAATCTAAGGGAAAAGTTTGTGAATTGAAAGCACCTTGGATGCTTATTATTTGGGTACCTTACATGTTGGCACGTACTTTCTTTAAAGCTCTGGGATGGAAATGATTTGTTCCTGGGGACCTGTCACTCTTGAGACAAATTACTTTACCATTGCTGTATTTGGGGTTACCCTGCCTTTGGATGTGTGGTATTCTGTTCTGAGATTTCTTTTTACAGTTTGCAGAGTACCATTGCAGAGCTCCAGAATCAGATTAAACACCTGCAGCCTGCGGATGGGAGTTTCAATCCTACAGATCTCAGGTGGAGACTGAATAAAGTGGAAAAAGAAAAATTGGAACTAGTCAGCAGATTTAATGAAGAGGTATGGTTGTAGAATCATTTGTAGGTACATTTAGTTTTCAGTGAAATTAGTGTCTTTAATAGCATCAATTCGAGTATGATGTGTGTTGAGTAAATTGCAATTTTTAAAAATTATTTCTCTGAATATTTTTTTTCTTTTTTGTTATGCTGTTGTATGGCTTGGTGACCCAGCTTTAAAGATTGTGATCATTGGTATTGCCTCATGGCAGTGATTTAACAATCACTTTTTATATAAAAAGCACAAGAGATTCTGCAGATGCTGGAAATCCAGCACACAAAATGCACACAAAATATCAGAAGAACTCAGCAGGTTAGGCAGAATCTATGGAAAGCAATAAGCAATCTTTTTAAACTTGTGTAGTATCTTAAGACCATAAGACATAGGAGCAGAGCCAGGCCATTTGGCCCATCCAGTCTGCTTCACCATTCCATCATGGCTGATCTATTATCCCTCTCAATCCCAATCTCCTGCCATATCCCTGTAACTTTTGATGCCCTTACTAATTAAGAATCTATAAACCTCTGCTTTAAATATGCCCAATAACTTTGCTTCCACCGCCATCTGTGGCATTGAATTCCATAGAATTATCACCCCAGCTATCGAAATTCCTTCTCTCCCTATTTTAAAGGGATGTCCTTCTTTTCTGAGGTTGTGCCCTTTGGTCCCATACTCTCTATAGGAAACATCCTCTCCCTATCCACTCTGTCTAGGCCTTTCAATATTTGATAGGTTTCAATGAGATCTCCCCTCATTCTTTTAAACTCCAGTGAGTACAGGCCCACAGTCATCAAATGTTCTTTGTACATTAACCCTGAACATTCGTTCTGGTGAACCTCCTCTGGACCCTCTGCAATGCCAGTATATGATTTCTTTGATAAGCGGCCCAAAACTGCTTAGAATACTCCCATGTGAGGTCTGACCTTATAAAGCCTCAGCATTCCAACCTTCCTTTTATATTTTAATCCTCTCAAAATGAATGCTAATGTTGTATTTACCTTCCTTACCGCTGTCTCAGCCTGCAAGTTGACCTTTATGGAATCCTGCACGAGGACTCCCGAGTCCCTTTGCATCTCTGATTTCTGAATTTTCTCCCCATTTAGAAAATACCAGAAAATCCTTCCAGCAAAATGCACGATCACACACTTCCCTACGCTACATTTCATCTGTTACTTGTTTGCCCATTCTCCTAATCCAGGTCCTCTGCAGAATCCCTGTTTTCTCAGCACTGCCTGCCCCTCCATGTATCTTTATATTGTCCACAATTTGGCCACAAAGCAATCAATTCCATCATCCAAATTATTGACGTATAACGTGAAAAGAGGCAGTCCCAACACCAATCCCTGTGGAACATCACTAGTCACTGGCAGCCAACCAGAAAAATTCCCTTTATTCCCAGTATTTGCATGTCAGCCAATCTTCTATCCATGCTGGTATCTTTCCTGTAAAACCATTGGCAACTACCTTGATTCACAGTCTCACGTGCAGCACTTTGTCAAAAGCCTCTGAAAATCCAAGTAAACATTGACTCCAGTTTGTCTGTCCTTTGAGGAAATAACCGGCAGGATTATATCATGCGCCTCCAAGTAACTTGCAACCTCATCCTTAATAATGGACTCCAATATTTCACCAACCACTGAAGTCAGGCTTATTAGCTTATAATGTATGAAATTTTGAAGAGAATAGAAGTAATTGAGCTAATTCTGGTATCATGTACTTCTGAGTATAGGAATAGGAGGTTATGTCAGATTAATGTATGGTTGAAGAGAGGGCTTTAGATTCTCGGATCATTGTTTCTGGTGGGATCTACGCAAAATAGATGGGTTGCATATGAACCAGAATGTATTCAGTGTACTTGTGGGGTGATTTCTTAATGCTGTCAGTTGGGGTTTATCTAACTTACTGTTGGTGAGGGATGGTTGGGAGTTATAGTTAAATCTAGGATGTCTAAGTCCAGTTAGCAGAGCAGACATGGGTGTGATGAGGCATATGGGAGAATGGAAGGTCAAGATGCATTAATTTAATGCAAGATGTTGGGCTTTTGAGACACATGAACTGTAAGCATTGATCAACATAAGGGACTATGAAGTTGCTATCAGAGAAACATGCTTGGAAGAAGAGCAGAACTGGCAACTCAACATTCCAGAGTATTTTATTTTTAATGTAACACACACAGAATGCTGGAGGAGCTCAGCAGGTCAGGCAGTGTGTCAGAGGAAATGTAAAAGTAAGGTTGCATTGTAATATCGATTAGCGGCTCCCACATCTCCTGTAATGAGGAACAATATTGTGGACAGCTCTTCAAACGAGGCCGTATCAATATAGTTTAAGAACTAAGGGGTGATCACTTTTTTGGGGGTATACTACAACTCTTCTAATAGTCAACATGAAATAGAAAAGTAGATATGTGGATAAATCAGAGAGGGATACAAGAAATCTATCCCAGGGTGTTAAGGTAAATGTAAAAGGGAAGTCAGCTTGCTGAGTTCCTTTAGCATTTTGTCTGTGTTGTTCAAGATATCCAGCATCTGCAGAATGTCATGTTTAAGAACTGCTTTACATAGACTTTAGCAAGTGTCTTGACAAGGTTCTGCCTGAAAGACTGGTTCTGAAAGTTTGGGCAGGTGGGATTCAAAGTGTTTTAGCAAATGGATTCAAAATTGGCTGAGTCTCTTCAGAACTGGAAAACAATGAAGCAGAAGGAATTGGTGGAGGTTTGTTTTTCTGACTGGAAGTCTGTAACCAATGGGGTACTACAGCGATCAGTGCAGGGACCATTGTTGTATCTTGCATACACTTAGTGGCCACTTTATTTTGCACACCTGTCCACCTGCTCATTAATGCAAATATCTAATCAGCCAGTCATGTGGCAGCAACTCAATGCATAAAAACATGTAGACATGGTTAAGAGATTCAGTAGTTCTTAAGACCAATCATTGGAATGGGGATAAAATGTGATCTATGTCACTTTGACTGTAGAATTATTTTTGGTGCCAGATGAGTTGGTTTGATCTTTGGGAATTTTCATGCACAACAGTCTCCAGAGTTTACAGAGAATAGTGCGAGAAACAAAAAATCTAGTGAGTAGCAGGTCAAATAGTTCAATTTAATATCAGGGAATATATATAGCAATACATCCTAAAGTTCTTACTCTTCACAGACATCCATGAAACAAGAAACCCCATAGAATGAATGATAGAAACATCAGAACCCTAAAGCCCCCTCCCAAGTTAGCAGCAGCAGAAACATCAATCTTCCCTCACCCCCCATGTGTGCCAGCAGAAGGCACCTGACGCACCCCCACCATGCAAACAATAGCAAATGCCCCCCCAAAGAGACCTTGATAAAGAGTCCATCAAAAACTGCAGTCTATAGCCCAGCACTTCCGTACCTCAAACAGACACTCTCTCTCCATTGAGGGAGAGAAAGGTTGCTCTGCAATGACGAGAGCGGAGACCAGCAGCTTGCTGTTCTGATGTAACAATCTTCTCCGTCGCTTCTTTAAGCCCCCCAACTCGAGGACAGACAGGCTCCCATGTTCCATCAAAAAAAAGAGAAGGATCACTCGAGTACAGGGGCATTTTTCCAACACTGCTTGCTGTCTCCTGATGTTTCCGTCTCCCATGACGCTTCAGTCGGCAAAATCGGATCGTCTACGGGGAAACTCCCCGAAGGCGCACATCTTCCGTGTTCCTGGAGATAGCGAAGCACCAGGCCACACAGCCAGTTCGAAAAGCTGCTGTAGTTTGAACTGTAGATCACAGACTCCGACAGAACCCCAGCCACCTTGAAAAGAAAGGGAAGACATTAGAGAAGAAGATTAAGCTGTTTTGTGGATGAACTGGAAGAAGTTGCCCGGGTCTGCAAAAACTGGTGTTATCAGTAGGCAAAAGTGTCATCATGTTAATGAGAGTGATTAGGGAAGAATGGTCAGACTGGTTCAAACTGACAGGAAGGCAACAGCCACTCAAATAATCATGCGTTATATAACAGTGGTGTGCAGAAGAGCATCTCTGAATGTGCAGCACGTCGAACGTTGAAGTGGATGGGCTACAGCAGTAGAAGAGCACACTGGGTTCCACTCCTGTAGCTAATAAAGTGGCTGCTGGGTGTATATACATAACTTTAGAGTTGTCTGTGTTATGATAAGAAAGTTTGATGTCATATTTGGTGGAGTTGCAGAAGCTGGAAAGTTTGGTGGAGCACTTGGAGATGGAAATTAATACAGATAAATCTAAGAGAATGCATTTTAGTTTGTCTTGTAGTGGCTTGACTTTTACAGCCAGCCTCCCTTCATCGCTGGATCCTCTACAGTTTGCTTATCGTCCCAACCGCTCTACGGAGGACGCAATATCCACCACACTGCACGCAGTTCTCTCTCACTTGGACAATAAAGGCACTTATGCCAGAATCCTGTATATTGATTTCAGTTCAGCGTTCAATACCATCATCCCGCAGAGACTAGTGGAGAAACTGTCGCTGCTTGGCCTTAACACTGCCATGTGTCACTGGATTCTGGATTTCTTGACAGAGAGACCACAGTCAGTCCGTGTTGGCAGGAACGTCTCTGACTCCATTACACTGAGCACTGGATCCCCACAAGGCTGTGTGCTCAGCCCATTGCTGTTTACACTGCTAACACATGATTGTGCAGCCAGATTCAAGGGGAACCTGATCATTAAATTTGCTGATGATACCACAGTGGTGGGGCTCATCAGCAAAAATGATGAAACAATGTACAGGGAGGAGGTCAAACACCTAGAGAGCTGGTGCAGTGACAACAACTTGATGCTTAATGTCACCAAAACCAAGGAGATGATCGTCGATTTCAGACGGTCTCAGCCTGAGCACACACCCCTCAGCATCAGCGGCTCCACAGTGGAGGGAGTGGAAAACATCAAGTTCCTTGGGGTGCAGATCTCGGACAATCTCACCTGGTGTAGCAACACCACTGTGATTGTGAAACGGGCCCAGCAGAGATTGCACTTTCTGAGGAAACTTAAACAAGCATTACTCCCCACTAACATCTTAACTACATTCTACAGAGGAGTGATTGAGATTGTGCTGACCTTTTGCATCACAACCTGGTACTCCAGCTGCAGTGCTGCCGACAAAAAAGCCTTGCAGAGGGTGGTTAGGGGAGCAGAGAAGGTTATTGGGGTCTCCCTACCTTCTGTCCAAGACCTCTTTCAGAGTCGATGCCTCCAGAAGATACGGTACATCATTAAAGACCCCTCACACCCTCTCCATAAACTGTTTGTTCTTCTGCCATCAGGCAAATGTTACAGGAGCATCGAAACAAAAACCACAAGGCTACTAAACAGCTTCCTCCCACAGGCAGTCAGACTGCTAGATAGCTGCTCTACCTGACTCTGCTTTGGACACTTTTAACTTGCACTGAACACTTATAACTTGATTTTAACTGACATGTGGCTGTTGTGTTTTACTATTTATTGTTGTGTTTACTATCTATTGTTGCGTTTGTTATGTTATGATTACACTTGCCCTGGGAAACGCTGTCTCATTCTGCCCTGCAGATCTGATGTATGGTTGAAATGACAATAAAGTTTTTGAATCTTGAATCTTTATAGAAGGAAGGACTGGGGGCTTTGGAAACATTGATAGGCAGAAGCAATTTGGTGTACAAGTTCTTAGCTCCCTGACAATGGTGAAACAGGTGGATAGAGTAATGAAGGAGGTAGTTAACTTTATTGCCTTCATATGGAGGGTTTTCGAGTTTGTGTTGGGACTTTTTATTGTAACTGTACAAGACATTGGTTAGGATATGAGCAACACACACAAAATGCTCAGGAGCTCAGCAGGTCAGACGACATCTAAGGAGGGAAATAAACAATTGGCGTTTAAAGCTGAAACCCTTCATTAGGACTGGAAAGGGAAAATAAAAAGGTGGGGAGGGGGAGATGTATTAACTAGTAGGTGATAGGTGAGGTCAGGTGAAGGGGAAGGTTGGGGGAAGGGGATGGGGGAACAATGTAAGGAGGTGACAGGTGATAGCATTAAAGAAGAAGGAATCTTAATAGGAGAGGAACCTAATAGTAGACCATGAAATAATGAGAAGGAGTTGGGGAACTGGAGAAAAGTGATGTGCAGGTAATGAGGGTGGGGGAGGGGAAGAGAAGGGGTCAGAGAGCAACCAGAATGAGAGGAAAGAAAGGGAGTGGGATTTTGGAAACAGAGGGGAGTGGTTACTAGAAGATGGAGAGATTGATGTCCATGCCATCAGTTTGGAGATGATCAAAGACGGACTATGAGATGTTGCTCTTTCGACCTGCAGCTGGCTTTATTGTGCAGTTGAGGTGGCTTTGGGCAGGCAAGTGCAGTTCTGGTTGCCATGCTATAGAAAATATATGGTAGCACAGGGGGAGGGAGAAGTGCAGAAGAGTCTCTAGGTTGTTGACTGGAATGCACAGCCATGGTTATAAGGAGAGATTGGATGTGCTGTGATTATTTTTAGTGGACTGCTGGTGGCATAGGAGTGACCTTCTGGATGTTTATAATGGAATATTTCAGTTTCTCAGCTTTTTAAGCTAGTTAATAATAGTTTTATTAGACTACAATAGGATCAATGCTGCCCCATTTTTGAAGAATATAGCAGGGCAAATAATTGCAATACGCACAAAATGCTGGAGAAACTCAGCAGGTCGGGCAGCATCCATGGAAACAAACAGTCAATGTTTCGGGCCAAGACCCAATGTCAGCTGGAGATTATTTTGGAAATAAAAGATTAAGTTGCAAGCTAGTTACAGAAGATTCAATATTGTTTAATGTCTTTTCCAGTACACAATTGTAGAGGGATAAGAATGGTCTCTTAAGTTAGGTTCTTGAACAGGATAGAGGCCAATTTCAATGTTTTTACACAGGACTTGGGCAAAGTAGATTGGGAACAGTTAATTGCAGGACATTGTTTAAGGGAAGTAATGAGTTTATGACCTCTATTTATTTATGGTAAGAAATGAGGACGATAAACGTAAGTAAATATTTCAAGGAATATCAAGGATTGGATAAAGGGAACATTACGGAAGCAACACAGCGTACAAATCCTTAGCACTGCAGAAGTGACTGGGGTGGTAAAATGGTAAAGACTGCTTTTCTTAGTCGGGGTTGAGTTTGAGAGTCAGGAAATTATGTTGCAGCTTCATAACGTTACACTTTGGTCACATCTGAAATACCTATTCATTTCTTGTCATCTGATTATAGAAATAATGTGGAGGCTTTGGAGAGGGTACAGAAGAGATTTACCAGGATGTTGCCAGCAATTAGAGGTCATGTGCTATAAGGAGAGATTGAACAAACTTGGGTTGTTTTCTCTGGTGCAGTGGAGGCTGAGTGGTGGCATGATGACGTCGTGGTTAGCACAATGTTTTACAGTACCTGTGACCTGGGTTCAATTCCCACTGCTGTCTGTAAGGTGTTTGGATGTTCTCCCCATCTCCAGTTTTCTCCCACAGTCCAAAGACATACCAGTTGGTAGGTTAATTGGTCATTGTACATTGTCCAGTGATTAGGCTAGGGTTAAATTGTGGGTTCTCGACAGCGTGACTTGGAGCGCAGGAAGGGCCTATTCTAAGTTGAATCTCAATAAATTAAAAAAAAAGTCCTAATAGAGGTTTATAAATTAATGGGAGCCATAGCCAGACTAGACAGCCGGTATCTTTTTCCCAGAGCCAAATATCTACTACCAGTGGACGTGCGTTTAAGGTGAGGGGCAAGTTAATTTTTTACATAGAATGGTGGGTGCCTAGGATGCACTACTGAGATGGTAATGGAGGCAAATATGAGAGAGGTGTTTAAGAATTTCTTCGATAGGCACATGAATCTGTGGAGAATGGAGGAATATAGTCATTGAATAAGCAGGAGGGGTTAGTTTATTTGGGTTTTTAATGACTAGCTTAATTAGTCTTGCACAACGTTGTGGGACAAGGGGTCTGTCCCTGTGCTGTACTGACCTGTGTGCAGCTGGCAGGTATAGAGAACTAACAGGAAATGAATGGGCTTTTACGAGCATACAAGGTATAGGAGGGTATTGGAAATTAGCATGGCAAGAGTGGTCTGCCAGGTAAATAGTATCACTGCCAGGTAAACTTGAGGAAAACAGTAAACCTTTTATAAATATTAAGGGAAAGAAGATGTCTCATTGGGGATTAAAGGAGCAATTTGTGTATGGAGACAAAGGACATTGGCGAGATTTTAAATGAATACTACTTACTGGTATATTGCTAATAATTTACTATGATCACATGAACCGTGATCTAGTGAAAAATATTTGTTTGCATCTCATTATCGAGAGTACATTGACATTGTAAAAGAAAACAATGCAGAGTATAGCGTATCAGCAACAGGGAAAGTACAGTTTAGGTAAACAAGGTACAATGGTGAATACGGAGGTGGTGAAATTTCAGAATAACATCATTAAAAAGGAGGTATTAGAGGCGTTAGAATGCCTACAGATGGATAAATCCCCAAGGCTTGATGAGGTATGTCCCAGGCCACTATGGAAAGAAATTGCTCGTGTGCTGATACATTTTTTAATCTTGGCTTACTCTTTTTATTCAATAAAGTTAGCAGGAATAACTTGGGTAATTATATGCACAAGATTCTAATGTAAACAATAGGGAAAATTGGGAAAAAATGAGAATCTGAATTAATGTACACTTGGAAAGGCAGTGACTAATCAAAGACAGCATATGTAACTTTGTTAGAAAGTGACCCATTTGTTTATGCTTCAAAAAAATTCAATCAATGTGTATTACTGAAGGTAGTGCATTTGATGGAAGACAAAACTGCAGATGCTGGAATGTGAGTCAAAAAGCGAAAATGCTGGAAATACTCAGCCAAGCAGCCTCATGAGAAGACCTGTTTAAATTGAAGATGAATTTAATTTTTATGATACACTTATAAAACTTGTTCAATGAACTCCCCTTTTAAGAAAATAGTAATTATTATTTTGAAGTCTGTATCAGATCTAGCAACTGGTTATTTTCAATCCTATAGTCGTAATAATCTAAACATAGAAAACCTACAGCACAATATAGGCCCTTCGGCCCACAAAGTTGTGCCGAACATGTCCCTACCTTAGAAATTACTAGAGTTACCCTTAGCCCTCTAAGTTGCATGTGCCTATCCAGAAGTCTCTTAAAAGACCCTATTTATGTTGCAATATGTCTGTCCTGGAAAGGATCAAAAAATCTTTTCTGTTTATTATTGATGATTAATATCTTTGTTTTGATTTGTCCTCCTGGGAATTACAGTAGAGAAAATGTGTAAACTGAATCTTCCCCAATGTTAAGTGGAAGAACTGGAAGAAATATTTGAGCTTTCAGCACATTCTGTGCTTTATGGAAGCATGCTTTTCTTATGCATGTTCTATTGTCCCTGCTTCATATGCCCAACTCTAAGGGTCACTGTTGTTGAATTAAATACTTTGAGAAGAATTGTACTGTGTAATTATATTGATTTAAATCAGTTCAGTTAATGTTTTACTTCCCTAGTGTTCAGCATTTGAAAGTCAAGTTGCTAAGTTGCGAGCTCAGCTGGAAAAAGGAGAGGCAGTGCGACAGACTCTGGAATACGACTTAGCTGTAGCCAAGAAGGAAGCCAATGTGGTGCGATCTACTTCTGAAGAGAGAATAGAAGCTATTCACAAAATACATGCACAATTGAAAGGTACGAGTATGTTTCCAAATGACAATTCTACAGGGAAGTAATCAATTTAATTGCCATCAATTAATTTGAGTGACCTGCTGTACAAACTTCGCAAGTTACCTAAATAATTTTTAAAAATAGTTAAAAATTATATCATCTACACAATTGGACACTGTTTAAATGCGATTACATTTTAAAAAAAGTGGACTTCTGGGATTTTTGGAATGCAAGATGGAAAACACTATTTTGGAAGCTGATGTGCCAGATCAGTCAAACACATAGAAAGTTCAGCATCTTGTGAAATTGAAGAACAGCATGAAATACTAGTGCTAAGAGAAGACGGTAAGGTTGAAAGCTGATAAATTCGAAGGTTTTGCATCCTAGAGTTTTGAAGTAGAAGTTTTAGAGGGATTGGGTGCTCTGCTTGTCATCTGCAATGGTTTCATGAGTTCTGGAATTTTTTCCAGTAGATGAGAAAATAGTTGAGGTGACCTAACTAAACAAGGAAGCAGAAAGTGATAAAATAAGAAATGACCCGGCTATTAATGATGGTCATAGGGCCCATGCTTGGGATCTATATTGAGTGATGTAAAAATAGAATGCCTTTAAAAGATTTAATAGGATTGAGCAGAGTCAATGTGGATTTATAAAGGGGAAATCAGATTTAACTAATCCATTAATTCTTTTCAAAGAGTTAGTATAGATTGGGGGAACTAGTAATTGTTATAGATTTTTAGAAGCATTCCAACTTCCCTATTGGGACTTTGGGAAACAAAATTAAAGCACATGTAATTGGGGGTAACATATTGATGTGGATTGAAATTTTGTTATCAGACAAAATGAGGTAGCATTGTATCCTTTCTTGGCTTGGGGCCTGTGATTAGTGGATATTACAGAGATCAATAGCTTGAAGCTCCAGCTATTTGTCATTTATATCAAATAATGTGGTGGAAAGGATCAAATCACATATTTCCTAGTTTGATGGAATTCAGAGTAGAATGGAAGAGGCTTTGAAGCGATATGGACACATTGAATGGTGGGGGGTTGTGGGGGAACACAGCAGTTGGAAAATACCCGGGAACAGTGTGAACACTACTGAAAAGCATTGTCTATTTCACATTCAGAGGCATGAAACAGGCCCTTAGCCTGTGGATTCTCACCGACTATTGAACATCCATTTAATCTCATCTTATTTCTCTTTCCCACTTTTGCATCAACTCCCACCTACTCCAATTTGCCTGAGAGAGCATTGTTCATGAAAGGCTCTAAGAATAAGCTGGGAAATTAGTGGCTAGTGAGCCTCGTGTCAGTATTGGGTAAATTGTTGGAAGGTATTCTAAGGTACAGTGTACGTAAGTAACACAAAATGCTGGAGGAACTCAGCAGGTCAGGCAGCATCTATGAAAATTAATAAACAGTTGACGTTTCAGTTTGACACTCTTCTTCAGGACTGAGAAGGAAGGGGAAATTACTAGAATTAAAAGGTAGTGGGAGGGGAGGGAGATGAAGCTAGGTGAGTGGGAAAGGTTAGGGGATGGAGAAGAAGGAATTTGATAAGAATGGAAAGTGGACCATAGAAGAAAGGGAAGAAGAAGGGGACCCAGGGGAAGTAATAGGCAGGTGAGAAGAGGTAAAGGTCAGAGTGGGGAATAGAGGAAGGGGGGAGGAGGGACATTTTTTTTTACTGGAAGGGGAGATCAATATTCATGCCATCAGTTTAGAGGCTACCCAGACGGAATACAAGGTGTTGCTCCTCCACTCTGAGGGTGGCCTCGGCATAAGGGGAGGCTATGAACTGACATGTTGGAACGGGAATGGAAATTGAAATATTTGGCCACTGCTTGTGTTCTGCTTGTGGTGGAAAGAATGGAGGTGCTTGACGAAGCAGTTCATCAATTTACAATGGGTCTCACCAATTTAGAGGAGGCCCCATCGGGAGCATAATAGACGACCCCAACAAATTGCCTCACCTGGAGCCCTGAATAGAAATGAGGGAGGAGATGTATGGGCAGGTGTTGCACTTAGGCAGTATGCAGGGATAAACACCGGGAAGAAAGAATGGACTAGGGAATTGCTGAGGGAGTGATCCCTGTGGAAAGTGGAAAGGGGTGGTAGGTAAAGATATGTTTAGTGGAAGGATTCCTTTGGAGATGGTAGAAGTCGCAGAGGACAATGTATTGGGTGCAGGGACTGATGGGGTGGTTGGTAAGAATAAGAGGAACTCTGTCTCTTTGAAGACAGCGGGATGAACACGGATATTCGGGAAATGGAGGAGGTGTGGGTGAGAGCAGCATCAATAGTGGAGGGAAGGAAAACCTGTTCTTTGAAGAAAGTGGACAACTCTGATGTCCTGGAGTGGAAAGCTGCATCCTGGGAACAGATGCGGCGGAGGTGAAAAACTTGAGAAAAGGGAATAGCATTTTTACAATAGCTGTAAGTATTTGGGTCGATAGAGCCTGATTAAACATGGTCTACATAGCTTTGTGAATGATAGGTCGTGTCTAACCAATCTTAAGAGTTTTTCAAGGAAGGTTGATGAAAGAAAGGCAGTGGATGTTGTTTATGTAACTTTAACCCAAAGAGGATGAAGTGTTCTAAAGGCAGGATGACACAACCGTGGCTAAATCATGAGAAAGAGGTGACATTGGGTCAGAAGGTGTTGAGTTATTGTGGATAGAACTAAGGAACTGCAAGACTATAAAGACTGAGGCGATTGTATACAGACTTCCAAATAGTAGTAAGGATATGGTCTACAAATTACAATGGGAGACAGAAAATGCTTGCCAAAAGGGCAATGTTACAACACACACAAAGTGCTGGTGGAACTCAGCAGGCCAGGCAGCATCTATAGGGAGAAGCAGCGTCGACGTTTCGGGCCGAGACCCTTCGTCCACCAGCATTTTGTGTGTGTTGCTTGAATTTCCAGCATCTGCAGATTTCCTCGTGAATGTTACAATAGTCATGGGGGATTTCAATATGCACATAGATAGGTTGGTGCTGCATTCCAAGAGGTGGAACTTCTAGAATGTCTACGAGATGGCTTCTTAAAGCAGCTTGTGGTTGAGCCCACTAGGGGATCAGCTCTTCTGGATTGGGTGTTATGCAATGGACCAGAATTGATTAGAGAGCTGAAGGTAAAATAACCCTTAAGGGAAAGATCATAATATGATCAAATTTACACTGAAATTTGAGAAGGAGAAGCTAAAGTCAGATGCATCAGTACAGCAGAATAAAGGGAATTATAGAGGCACGAGAGAGGGGTTGGCCAGTATTGATTGGGAAAAAAAAACACAAGCAGGGATGACGGCAGAGTAGCAATGGCTGGAATTTCTGGAAGCAATTCAGAAGGAGGGGATATATACATCCAAAGAGGAATAATATTCTAAAGGAAAGATGATACAACCATGGCTAACAAGAGAAGTCAAAGCCAACATAAAAGCCAAAGAGAGAGCATATAATAGAGCAAAAATTAGTGGGAAGTTAGAGGATTGGGAAGCTTTTTAAAAACCAACAGAAGACAACTAAAAAAAGTCCTTTAAGAAGGTAAATTTGGAATACAAAAGTTTCTTCAGATACGTGAAGTGTAAAGGATTGCTGGGAAACGATGCTGAGGAGGTAGTAATAGGAGGACAAAGAGATTGGTGGATGAACTGAGTAAGTATTTTGCATCAGATTTCACGGTGGAAGACACTATTAGCATGCCGGAAGTTTGAGAGTGTCAGGGGTCAGAAGTGTCTGAAGTTGCCATTACTAGGGTGAAGGTCTGAAGGTAGATAAGTCACCTGGACCAGATGGTGTACACCCCAGGGTTCTGAAAGAGGTGGCTGAAGAGATTGTGGAGGCATTAGTAATGATCTTTCAAGAATCACTGGATTCTGGAAGACTAGAGAATTGCAAATATCATTCCAGTCTTTAAGAAGGAGAGAGTTGTAGACCAGTTAGTGTGACCCAGTGGTTGGGAAGATATTGGAGCTGATTGTTTTTGGGGTACTTAGAGGCACATAATAAAATAGGTTTCCTCAAGTGAAAATTTTGCCTGACAAATCTGTTGGAATTCTTTGAGGAAATAACAAGCAGGATAGGCAAAGCAAAATTGGTGAATGTTGTGTACTTGGATTTTCAGAAGGCCTTTGACAAAGCACCATGCATGAGGCTGCTTATCAAGTTAAGAGCCCATGTTATTACAGGAAAGATTCTAACATGGATTAAGCATTGGCTGATTTACAAGAGACACAGACTGGAAATAAAGGGGGCCTTTTCTGGTTGGCTGCTGGTGTTCCACAGGGGTCTGTATTGATACTGCTTTTCAAGGTATATGTCAATGATTTGGATGATGGAATTGATGGCTTTGTGGCCAAGTTTGCAAATGCTATGAAGATGAGTGGAGAGGCAGGTAGTTTTGAGGAAGTAGGGAGACTACAGAGAACTTGGACAGATTAGGAGAATGGGCAAAGAAGTGGACGAAGTGTCGGGAACTATATGGCCATACACTTTGGTAGAAGAAATGAAAGAGAAGAATATTTTCTAAATGGCGAGGAAATTCAAAAATCTGAGGTGCATCTGAGGACTTGGGAGCCCTCATGCAGGATTCCCTGAAGGTTTACTTGCAGGTTGAGTCTGTGGTGAGGAAGGCAAATGTGATGTTAGTAGTCATTTCAAGAGGACTAGAATATAAAAGCAAGGATGTAATGTTGAGACTTTATAAAGCACTGGTGAGGCCTCATTTGGAGTATTGTGAGCAGTTTTGGGCCCCTTATCTTAGAAAAGATGTGCTGAAACTGGAGAGGGTTCAAAGGAGGTTCACAAAAATGATTCCAGGTCTGAAGAACATTTGTTGGCTCTGGGTGTATATTCAATGGAGTTCAGAAGAATGAGGGGTGACTTCATTGAAAGCTAATGAATGGTGAAAGGCCATGATAGAGTGGATGTGGAGAGGATGTTTGCTATGGTGGGAGAGTCTGAGACCAGAGGATACAGCCTCAGAATAGAGGGTGTCCTTTTAGAATGGAGATGAGGAGGTTTTTTTGTAATATAGCCACAGAGTGGTGAAACTTTGAAATTCGTTGCACAGGTGGCTGTGGAGGTAAAGTCATTGGGTATACTTAAGGCAAAGTTGATAGATTGTTGATTAGTCAGGGCACAAAGGGATGCGGAGAGAAGGCAGGAGATTGGGACTGAGAGGGAAATAGATCAGCCAAGATGAACTGGTGGAGAGACTTGATGGGCCAAATGGCCTAATTCTGCTCCTTTATGTTAAATTCTTATGGTCTAATTCACACCACTAGGTTCAGGAAGAGTTGGTATTCCAAGCTCTTGAACCGGAAGGATATCTTCACTGTACTTCACTTGCCCGATCACTGAACTGTTCCCACAACCTATGGACTCACTTACAAGGACTCTTCATCTCATGCTCTCAATAGTTATTGCTTATTTATTTATTATGATTATTATTTCTTTTTTCTCTCTTATAGTATTGCACAGTTGGTTGTCTTTTGCACACTGGTTGTCCACCCTGTTAATGTGGCCTTTCTCTGATTCTACGTTTGTATTGAAATGTGTGTAGGGGAATACTTTCAATCTAATCATAGTCAGAAACAGTTTTAATATCACTGGCATGCCCCATGAAATTTGTTAACTTTGTGACAACAGTACAGCGCAATACATGATAATCTAACTCGTCAATACTGAGTATATCATTTAAACCAATCACAGTGTAAGTTAAAAAAAAAGTATGTGAACCTCTGGGGTAATGCTTTCTATAAAAGGTATTTGGAGTCGGGTGTTCCAATCAATAAGATGAGATTGGAAGTATGGGTGTTGCAGAGATGCCCTATTTTTTTTTTATAAAAAAGGGACACTAAGTCAGATTACTGTCAGAGCCAGCTCTTCTCAAGAAAGATCTGTTTATGCGCACCATACCTCAATCAAAACAACTTTCAAAGAATTTTAGAAGAATTGTAGAGATGCATGAAGCTGGAAAAGGCTACAAACACATTCTTAAAGACCCGAGTGTTCATCACTCCACAGTAAGAGAAATTGCCTACAAATAGAGCAAATTCAGTACTGTTGGTACTCTTCCTAGGAGTGGGTGTCCTGCAAAGATTACACCAAGAGCATAACATGCAACGTTGAAGGAGGTGAAAAAGAACACAAGGGTAACAGCAAAAGACCTTTGGGACAATATTCTGTGGACAGACGAGACAAAAGTAGAACCTTTTAGACAGAAATGCACACTGCTGTGTTTGGAGGAAAAAGGGCATTGCACACCAACAATAAACGCTCATCCTGACTGTGAAGGATGGTGGAAGGATCATCATGGTTTGGAGCTGCTTTGCTACCTCTGGGCCTGGACAGCTTGCAATCATTGAGGGAATAATGAATTCAAAATTGTATCAAGACATTTTACAGGAGAATATCTTTACACCTGAAGCTTAATAGAAGTTGGATGATGCAGTAAAACAATGATTGAAAGCACAAGGGTAAATCTTAACAGAATGGCTTAAAAAGAAGAACATTTGTGGTTTGGAATGACCAAGTCAGAGTCCCAACCTTAATCCAATTGAGATGGTGTTGCATGACCTGAAGAGGGCTGTTCATGTAAGGTATCCCAGAAATATTGATGAACTGAAACAGTTTTGTATGGAGGAATGGTCTAAGATTCTTCCTCGCCATTGTGCAAGTCTGATCAGCAACTACAAGAAAATTTGGTTTAGGTTTTTCTAGCCTGATCTGTGAAAGATTAAACGTGTTCAATAAAGACATGAAAATACAATTGTTTGTGTGTTATTAATTTAGGCAGATTATATTTGTCTACTATTGTGACTTAGATGAAGATCAGACCACATTTTATGAGTAATTAATGCAGAAAACCAGGTAATTGCAAAGAGTTCATGAACTTTTTTTTGCAACTCTGTGTGTGTGTGTGTGTGTGTGTGTGTATATATATATATATAAAATATATACACACACACACACGTCGTGTGGAGAGCATTCTGACTGATTGTGGGGGGCAGGGGTGTGGGGTACTGAACAAGATCGAAGTAAGTTGTAAAATTAGTCAGCTCCATCCTGGGTACTATCCTCTGTCGTATCCAAAACATCTTCAAGGAGCGGTGTCTCAGGAAGGCGGAATCCATTATTAAGGTCCCACACCACCCTGGACATGACCTCGCCTCATTGTTACCATCAGGAAGGGGATACAGAAGCCTGAACAACTTCTTCCCCTCTGTCATCCAATTTTTGAATGGACATTGAACCCATGAACACCATCTCACTTCTTTCTTTATTTCTGCCATTTTGCACTACTTATTTTAACTTAACTATTTAATAGACATATATATATTTACTGTAATCAGTTTTTATCTATATTTATCATGTATTGCATTGTACTGCTGCCACAAAGTTAACAAATCTCATGACATATGCAGGTGATATTAAACCTGATTCTGATTTTGACATTACTTCACTGAAGTCATTGCTTTAGAAATAGGCAACTCATTGCTGTTTGATACCTGTGAATTGTGCAGCAATTGGAAGGATTAATTATGAAATGAGAGCAATTTGTATTTGAATGCCAGTGAACAAACAGAACTTAACCATTCCTTTGTGGTCAAGCCAGGGTATCTTTCTTATTATTTTTCTGCTTCATAATTAGATTACAGAATGACATTGCTAGGATAGATTTACAAGATGATAATGGCATCAATATCTGTGCAGTTCATGGCAAAGAGTTGGCATGTACAGAATATATACAGAAATAGACTTTGTGAAATCTAGATATGATCAACAGATTGAGGTTCCAGACTTTTTAATTGCATCTTTGCATTTGCTTGGTGTTTCTAATAAACAAAATCAGTATGATAATGATGGATTATGTTTTGAAGTTTGCAAGTCTGTGAATCAGTGTCATAGAACTATTTTGGTCAATGAGTGAATTGCTGTTTTTGAAATTGATAGTACGTAACTCAGAACTTCAGCAGAAAGTGGAAAATTTGGAAAAGACCTTACAAGTTTTGCAACAAGCAAGAGAGGATGAGCAAGAGAGATTCCAAAGCGAACAAGAGGATCGAGAAAAGATAATTCAGAACTCAATAACAGAAAATGAACTCCTGATAGCTGAAAGGAATCGAATTGATGCTATCTTGCAGGTACTCTATGATATGTATTTTTTTTCTAATAATGTATGCATCTGTGTTTCTTAACCTTTTATACCTTTACTTTTTTGTGTAGTGTATACTTTCATTAGTTAGTTCAGGCCATCATCCCTACTGGGGCATAGGCTGCCAACAGTAGCTCAACAGAATCCTCTATCCTGGGCCAGATTTTCAAGTTGTCCCTTGGTGTAGCCTGTCTTCTTGGTGTCAGCTGCTAACCCCATGCCCAACCCCTCCACCTTTCGCAGCTGGGCTTGGGATCTTCCATGGCGGTGTTATATATGTTAATGGAAAAAATTTTATGATCTTGCTGTTTGTGTGATGCACTTCATAACTACTGTGATGACTGTGTTTGACGTGTTGTCCTTCAGTTATTTTGGAATAACTTTAACAGAATGTTAATAGGCGATTGGACTCTATTTGAGTATTTACAAAGAATTAATCATGCACTTTGCATCCGGCTTTGTCATCCAGAATTAGCTATGGACAGTAAGTTGTTGGGGAAGTGGGGCGAAAAGTTACTCCTTAGTGCGATGGCATTGAGTGAATTTGTTAGAAAGCGCCGAGTTGGAGACAAATGGAGCAAGAGGCAGGCCTCCGTTGGTCGGGGCTAACCATGGATGTTGTGTCCTAGCTGTCTATGGTCAGTCGGTATGTAAGCCAGGGTAGCATGGTATGGAGAGCAAGCTGTTGCCCATACAGCAGGACCCCCTCCACATAATCGATGAATTCAACGGAATGGTGGAGACCGAGACAGTTTAGCCCCCGTGGCAACAGTTGCCAGTCAGCATTGAACTTGACATAGGATTGACTTAGGGACTCCAGCTCTGGATTTTTCCTTGGGGTTTACACCAGAAGTCTTCCCTATGAGTGGGTATAGACACTGTTACGTATCCCGTAACTGGATCACTTACCAGCAAAGATAGAGAGGTCCACTGAAGTCTGATGGTACCATTTTTAAACGTTTTTATTCATAAAGGGGCACAAAAGGAAGGTTAATACAAACATTCAGATACTATAAGTCGTCAATACTCAATCTAAAGCGCAGGTATAGTAATGATCAATCAGAAATAAGCTCTATCGTTGTCTAGGGGATAATATCTTGTCCATTTGGAAAAATATAACAGTCATTCAAAAGTCGGCAGGCTTCAGCCTTTTGGGAACCGCTGAGTTTCCCATGTTGGAGAGAGAGAGAGAGAGATTGGTGAGGAAAGGAACACTTGCCCAGGTCCTTATGAAGCAAAGCCGTGGAATCAGGAGAGCCGGCTTTCCTGTTGTTAGTTAAAAGCGATTGTCCGTGATTCCAGCCACAGACTCCCGATTCGGAATCTAACGCACGTGACTTCCTTCAAAATGGCTTCCCGTTACGACGGGATCGCTATCGTGTCTCCTTGGTGCGTCTGGAGGGGTCCCCCCCCCCCCAGACCCTCCTTTATACTTCCTCACGGGATCGCAGGTGTCAATCTCTCTCTCAACCAGCCCACTTTGCCCGAGGGCTTTACATGTGGTCTTCATGAGACAATAGCCAGGGTCGCTTTATTCTGCATCCCGGTGGAACGTGGTATTCAGCACGTCTCCCTTTCGCTCCCATTTCCTGTGTCTATTCAGCACGTCTCTCTCTCTCTTGGGTCATTGACCCCCCCCCCCCTTCACTAGGGCTCTTGCGATTCTCGCAAAGGAGGGGGCTGGTATCATAACAACACAAAGCAGCAGAGATCTGAGATCAGAATTTCCTTCTCTTATATAAGCCCCATCTGCCTGAAGCAATTGGTTATAAAGTGCTAATAACTCACCTTGTTTCTTCCATTGTCAGTAGAAATGGTTCGGTCAGGCTCAGAAGCTAAGCCACATGTGAAGGCCAGGATCTGGACTCAATTGTCAGAGACTTTTTGAGACACATGCCATTGGGAGTATTTAATAGGTAATGGGAGCTTATCTTTGCTACCCCTAACCCCCCAACCAGCTATGACAACCTTAAGGAAGCTACAAGTTTACAAACACAAAATGCTGGAGGAATGCAGCATGTCAGACAGATGGAATGGACAAAAATGTTTTTAGTCACTCCTGATGAAGGGTTTCGGCCCGAAACGTCGTCACTACCTCCTCCCATAGATGCTGTCTGGCCTACTGAGTTCTGCCAGCATTTTGTGTTTTTATTTATTTCCAGCATCTGCAGATTCACTCATGTTTTTGGTCAAGTTGCTTCAAGGATAAAGGGGGAGATATCCAGTACAAAAAGGTGGCACAATAGGTGGATTCAGATGAGGAACAAACAACCATAATTCAGAAGGCCAGGCAGCATCTATGTTGAATAATGGACAGTTATCATTTTGAGCTGGGACCTTTCATCTGGACTGAAAGACAGAGGGGAGATAGCCAGTATAAAAAGGTAGAGGGAACCATCAATGATTTGCAATCTCTTATGTCTGTGAGTTAACAAATTTCTGGGTTCTGATGAATTTCATCTAAGGGCCTTCAAGGAAGTGGCTGGTGAGATAGAGATTAGTAAAATCTTCCAAAGTTCCTGTGGTTCTTGAAAGGTTCCATAGGATTGGAATATAATGAATGTAAATTGTTTATTCAGATACGGAGAGAGAAAGTAACAACCGGTTATCTTAATATCTATCATAGAGAAGATGTTAAAAGATGTATTACAGAAAATATTGGAGAAATTATATGGAATGGATTCGTGTACATTTGGAAAGACAGGGACTGATTAAGAGGAATCAACACAGGTTTGTGCTGAGTCATAATTTCTACAAAAATCTGAGATTTTTTTGAAGTTACTAAGAAAATTAATGAAGGCAGCATAGTAGATGTTTTTGCATGGAGATCAATAAGTTTTTTGAATCATGGGAGGCTAGTCCAGAAGATTAGGGCATACGGGATCTGAGTTTCGTTGGTAAATAGATTCAAAATTAGTTTGGTGATTGGAGGCGGTGGAAAATGTTCAAGTAATTTTTTTTTCTCTGATTCCAAGTCTGTAACCAGTGGCACTCTTCATGGATCAGTGATGCAGTTGCTATTGTTTAACGTGTGTATAAATGATTTGGATGAAAATTTAGGTGGACTGATTGGTAAGTATGTCAATGAAACAGAAATTCATGGAATAGAGGATAGTAAAGAAGTTTGTGGCAGAGGGATATAAATTAGTTGTAAAGTTGTATGGAGCAGTGGCAAATGGAATTTAAGTTAAGTGTAAGTTAATGCATTTGGGACATCAAGTCTGAACAGAGTAAATACAATAAAATGGCAGGGAACGCAAAAGCATAGAGGCTTAATGTGCGGATGGACCTGGAGTGCAAGTTCGTAGCTCCCTGATAATTATGACACAGGTGGTTCGGGTGGTGTAGAAGGCAGATTCTTCCATTGGAAGAACTGGTTGATATACTAAGATTTTCAGAAGCATTTGATAAGGTACTGGTCACGAGGTTAAAATCACATGGTGTTGAAGTAATATGTCAAAGTGAGAGAATTTGGATAGGTATATGGTAACCACAGATGTTTTACATGAGTCTTTTTCGGCTTGGTATGATGTAACATAGCAACACAAAATGGGAGTAGGGGCAAGCATAATTTTTAGATGTTTGGAGGAAAGTGTAGGGGGGGATGTCAGATTTTTTTTTTACACAAAGTGGTGAGTGCATAGAATACGCTGACAGGGGTGGTGGTAGAGGCAGATACATTATGGGCATTTAAGAAACTCATAGATCGCCATATGGATGATAGAAAAATGAAGGGTTATGTAGGAGGAAAGGTTTGGATAGATCGTAAAAGTAGGATAAAAGGTCAGCACAACATTGTTGGTTGAAGGGCCTGTACTGTGCTTTAAGTTCTATGCTATGTTTTATGTTTGTTCTTTGCTCCTCAGTGTTCCAAGTGGTTTACCATTCTTGAAGCACCTAATATCATTGTCTTCTATTTTGGTTTATATAGTTTTTGTTGTAAACTTTTGAGGACTGGTATAAATGGCAATTACACAACACTGACAAGGGGAAAATTGAGGAAATTATTTTTTAGTTGAGATGGGAAGTTTTATGTACTGCACACTCCAAAACATTGCCTGAAGCAGAATGACCTCTTCTGATCGTCCTTCATTGGTGGCTTTGCACAGCTGGATGATAGGTAGTACATATATGATATCACATTTGCCAGGTAGCAACAACGCCTCCACATCTTTGGTTCAGGCCAAAGATCCCATTTTGAAATTAACATGAATTATATGGTCACTGGTGACATGCAGATTGCATGTACTGTTACCCTGGTTCCAGCCCTTGGTGATATCATTGATATCAACTTTCAAAGTAGTTACATTAGCAAGTCATTTTTATGGGCAGTGAAGTCTTCTGCTTCCCTCACAGCTCTAGACCCATTATCAAACCCAGTAAGGTTTAAATGTACTGCATGTTTGGGCGGAAGGCAGGAAAATGGGCCTGAGAAGAAAGATGGAGCACCATAATGAAATGGTGGAGCAGACTCGATGGACTAAATGTCCTAATTCTGCTCCTATATCTTATGGTTTTATGGTCTAAGTTGCACTGGCAATCTGCCTCCTGAAATATGTGGGCCCTCTGGAACAAACCCAGCAGCTCTACTGGTTGATATGCACAGCATATTCACAACTAAGACAAAGAAAAGTGTTGGTGTAATAAGGCTGTTCTCTACTTAGACAAGAAACAGACACGCAGATTATTCAATACGTATAATGCAATATGAACAGTAATTATCAAATAGTTCTGTTCATCCGTCCTAGTCATTAGGGGTCTGGCCACTGGTTCCCTGGGCCAGTGGCACTGCTGGCTTAATGTGTGATGTTTTCATTTGCTCTTCATTTAAGAGTCACAGAGCTTCTACAATAGTATAAGTAACTCTAGTTCTTTCCTGGTTTGTGCAACTACAAGAGAGCATGGGTCGATTCATATTTTGGAATCAACAATCTACTGAAGGGCAGCAAGCACTCAGACAACCCTGTGACTTAATGAAGAACAACTGGAAGCTTTTCAAACGTTACAGGTGGCATTGTGTGTTGCACCTGTATTAGGAATCCCTGATACATAGAAACATAGAAAACCTACAGCACAATACAAGCCCTTCAGCCCACCAAGTTGTGCTGAACATGTCCCTACCTTAGAAATTACTAGGCCTACCCATAGCCCTCTATTTTTCTAAGCACCAAGTACCTATTCTGAAAGTCTCTTAAAAGACCCTATCATGTCCGCCTCCACCACCGTTGCCAGCAGCCCATTCCACTCACCACTCTGTGAGTAAAAAAACTTACCCCTGATATCTCCTCTGTACCTACTCCCCAGCACCTTAAACCTGTGCCCTCCTGTGGCAACCATTTCAGCCCTGGGAAAAAGCCTCTGACTATTCACACGATCAATGCCTCTCATCATCTTATACACCTCTATCAGGTCACCTCTCATCCTCCGTTGCTCCAAGGAGAAAAGGCTAAGTTCACTCAACCTGTTTTCATAAGGCATGCTCCCCAATCCAGGCAACATCCTTGTATATCTCTGCACCCTTTCTATGGCTTCCACATCATTCCTGTAGTGAGGCGACCAGAACTGAGCACAGTACTCCCAAGTGAGGTTTGACCAGGGTCCTATATAGCTGCAACATTACCTCTCGGCTCCTAAATTCAATTCCATGATTAATGAAGGCCAAAACACGGTACGCCTTTTTAATCACAGAGTCAACCTGCACAGCTACTTTGAGCGTCCTATGGACTCGGACCCCAAGATCCTTCTGATCCTCCACACTGCCAAGAGTCTTACCATTAATGCTATATTCTGCCATCATATTTGACCTACCAAAATGAACCACCTCACACTTATTTGGGTTGAACTCCATCTGCCACTTTTCATCCCAGTTTTGCATCCTATCAATGTCCCACTGTAACCTCTGACAGCCCTTTACACTATCCACAACACCTCCAACCTTTGTGCCATCAGCAAACTTGCTAACCCATCCCTCCACTTCCTCATCCAGGTCATTTATAAAAATCACGAAGAGTAAGGGTCCCAGAACAGATCCCTAAGGCACACCACTGGTCACCGACCTCCATGCAGAATATGACCCATCTACAACCACTCTTTGCCTTCTGTGGGAAAGCCAGTTCTGGATCCACAAAGCAATGTCCCCTTGTATCCCATGCCTCCTTACTTTCTCAATAAGCCTTTGATGGGGTACCTTATTAAATGCCTTGCTGAAATCCATATACACCACATCTACTGCTCTTCCTTCATCAATGCATTTAGTCATATCTTCAAAAAATTCAGTCAGGCTCGTAAGGCATGACTTGCCCTTGAGAAAGCCACGCTGACTATTCCTAATCATATTATGCCTCTCCAAATGTTCATAAATCCTGCCTCTCAGGATCTTCTCCATCAACTTACCAACCACTGAAGTAAGACTCACTGGTCTATAATTTCCTGGGCTACCTCTACTCCCTTTCATGAATAAAGGAACACAGGTAGACCATTTATCCTGTATGTCAGTGCGAAACATGGTTACATGAAAACAGCATTAACACAAGAATGTGGAGACCTACTGCGTCCTCGCCAGATTCCATGCAGGAAACGTGGCTGCAGGTCTGGGATAAATGTGCATTTGAGGAAACAGGGTTTTAAACACCCAATACTGACTATCTTGCTGGCAATAAAATCTCTGGTGAATAAAATTGATGATCTCAGAGCTAGGGTGCTGAATCAGAGGGACATTAGGACCGTGAGTGTCATTTGTTTCACAGCATCCTGGTTAACCCCTTCTGTTGCAGATGCAGTGATTCAGATCGATTGGTTTACTATACACCAACAGGATAGATCTATAGTGTTTCTCAAAAGCAGAAGTAGAGGTGTATGCCTCAAGATCAACTCTTCTTGGTGCACAAATATATCAGTGCTGTCCCAATTCTGCTCACCAGACCTGAAATATCTTACAGTTAAGTGCCATCCATTTTACCTACCACGGGATTTTTCTGGGATCATTTTGGTAGCGATATACATTCCACATCAGACCAATGTGAATCAGGCATTAGATGACCTGAGCAATGGGATCAACGTGCACAAAACAGCACACCCTAACACCTTCCCCATTGTTTTGGGGGATTTTAACCTGGCCAGTCTGAAACAATTGCTAAGCAATTACCATCGGCAGATCACTTGCAATACCAGAGGAACAAACACACTGGACTTTTGCTCCACCATCAAGAATGCCTACCATGCTATTCCACGCCCTCAGTTCGGGAAGTCTGCTCACCTGACTGTACTTCTACTCCCTGGGTATAGGTTCAGACTGAAGACTGTAGCATCAGTAGTGAGGACAAAGAAGTTATGGACTAGAGAAGCACAGGAGTGCTTACAGGACTGCTTTGAATCGGTGGACTGGTCATTCAGGGATTCATCTTCGAACCTGGATGAGAGTACTGCAGTTGTTACTGACTTCATTAAAACCTGTGTGGATGAGTGTGTACCTACAAAGACTTGCTGTACATTCCCAAACCAAAAGCCATGGATGAACCAGGAGGTACACCGTCTGCTGAAGGAATTCAAATCTGTGGAATTCAAGTCTGGCGATCCAGGTCTGTACCAGAAAACCGGGTATGATTTTTGGAGGGCTATTTCAAGGGCAAAGAGACAATTTTGAAGGAGGATGGAGGCAACATCAGATGTACGACAATTCTGTCAGGGTTTGCAAGACATTACTTCCTACAAAGCAAAACCCAATAGCATGAATGGCAGTGATGCTTCACTACCAGATGAACTCAATGCCTTCTATGCCTACTTTGAAAGGGAGAATATAAATAGAGCTATGAAACATAAAAGCATAGACAATAGGTGCAGGAGTAGGCCATTTGGTCCTTTGAGCCTGCACCGCCATTCATGGCTGATCATCCAACTCAGAACCCTGTACCTGCTTTCTCTCCATACCCCCAATCCCTTTAGCCACAAGGGCCATATCTAACTTCCTCTTAAATATAGCCAATGAACCAGCCTCAACTGTTTCCTGTGGCAGAGAATTCCAAGGATTCACCACTGTCTGTGTGAAGAAGTTTTTCCTCATCTCGGTCCTAAAAGGCTTCCCCCTTTATCCTTAAACTGTGACCCCTCGTTCTGGATTTCCCCAACATCGGGAACAATCTTCCTGTATCTAGCCTGTCCAATCCCTTTAGAATTTTGTACGTTTCAATAAGATCCCCCCTCAATCTTCTAAATTCCAGTGAGTATAAGCCTAGTCGGTCCAGTCTTTCTTCATATGTAAGTCCTGCCATCCCAGGAATCAATCTGCAGAACCCTACAGCACCCGGTGACCCTGTGATCTCTGTTTCAGAGGCCAGTTTTAGATTGCCTGAAAGAGGGTGAACCCTCGCAAGGCGGAAGGTCCCAATGGAGTACCTGGAAAGGCTCTGAAACCTTGTGCCAAACAACTTGCGGGAGTATTCAAGGACATTTTCAACCTCTTACTGCTACGGGTGGAAGTTCCCACTTGCTTCAAAAAGGCAACAATTATATCAGTACCCAAGAAGAATAATGTGAGCTATCTTAATAACTATAGCCCAGTAGCACTCACATCTACAGTGAAGAAATGCTTTGAGAGGTTGTTTATGACTAGACTGAACTCCTGCCTCAACAAGGACCTGGACCTACTGTAATTTGCCTATCGCCACAATAGTCAATGACAGATGCAATCTCAATGGCTCTTTACACGGCTTTAGACCACCTGGACAATATAAACACCTTCGTCAGGATGCTGTTCATCGACTATAGCTCAGCATTTAACACCATCATTCCCACAATCCTGATTGAGAAGTTACAGAACCTGGGCCTCTGTACCTCCCTCTGCAATTGGTTGCTCAGCTTCCAAACCAGAAGATCACAGTCTGTGTGCATTGGTGATAATATCTCCTCCTTGCTGACAGTCAACACTGGTGCACCTCAGGGGTGTGTGCTTAGCCCACTGCTCTACTCTCTCTATACCCATGACTGTGTGGCTAGGCATAGCTCAAATAACATCTATAAGTTTGCTGATGATACAACCATTGTTGGTAGAATCTCAGATGGAAATGAGAGGGCGCACAGGAGCGAGATATGCCAACTAGTGGAATGGTGCCACAGCAACAACCTGGCACTCAATGTCAGTAAGACGAAAGAGCTGATTGTGGACTTCAGGAAGGGTATGACGAAGGAACAAGTACCAATCCTCATAGAGGGATCAGAAGTGGAGAGTGTGAGTAACTTCAAGTTCCTGGTGCCAAGATCACTGAGGATCTAACCTGGTCCCAGCATATTGATGCAGTTATAAAGAAGGCAAGACATCATCTATACTTCATTAGGAGTTTTAAGACATTTGGTATGTCAACAAATACACTCAAAAACTTCTAAAGATGTACCGTAGAGAGCATTCTGACAGGCTGCATCGCTGTCTGGTATGGGCAGGGGGGTTGGGGGGGCTACTGCACAGGACTGAAAGAAGCTGCAGAGGTTTGTAAATCTAGTCAGCCTCATGTTGGGTACTAACCTACAAAGTACCCAGGACATCTTCAGGGAGCAGTGTCCCAGAAAGGCAGCATCCATTATTAAGGACCTCCAGCACCCAGAACATGCCCTTTTCTCACTGTTACCATCAGGTAGGAGATACAGAGGCCTGAAGGCACACACTCAGTGATTCGGGAACAGTTTCTTCCCCTCTGCCATCCAATTTCTAAATGGACTTTGAACCTGTGAGCACTACTTCACTTTTTAAATATATATTATTTCCGCTTTTTGCACAGTTTTTAATCCATTCGATAAATGTATTCTATTATTTATTTATTATTATATTTTTCTTCTTCTACATTATGTATTGCATTGAACTGAGTTAACAAATTAATAAGTTAATAAACCTGATTCTGATTGTGTTGATTAATGTAGCATTGGGAAGGGGTTCGTCTTTATGAGCAGTGCAAACAACCTATCTGGCAGTCATGGCTATTTCTGGCATTGTGCCTGATCAGAGTTTAATTGCTCAATGCCCACACTCAGTACACACTTTACTGACTCCCAAGTAACAGCTCCACAGTGTTCCAAGGGGTTTACTATTCTTGAAGCGCCTAATATCATTGTCTTCTATTTTGTTTTATATAGTTTTTGTTGTAAACTTTTGAGGACTGGTATAACACAACACTGAGAGGGGGAAAGTTGAGGAAATTATTTTTTAGGTGAGATGGGAGGTACTGTATTATTCACTGCACACTCCAAAACATTGCCTAAAGCAGAATGACCTCTTCTGGCCATTTCCTGAAATGCATCCTAAAGCACAGTTGAATGATCAACATTGGACAGGAAAATTGCACTGAGCTTTAATACATCCCTTGTCAGTTATTTTCTGTGTTTTGATATGTGTGAAATTAAGGGATGACTAAATTAATGCAAAAAGTTCTGTAAAGGATCAGATTAAAGATCGAATTAATCTTGACAAAGCAGAGGCTTTAAATTGGACATTCGTAAATTATTTTGTCCTGTCAAGCTCAGTGCCATATCTATCATAATGTTTATGTTCCAGCACATCCTTTTTCTTATTATTGACAGTTTCAGGCATATTAGCTTGTTTTACACTGTCCTAACAAAATTCAAGTTCCAGCTCATTGGATGTGTAATGAAGCAAAGTTATTATTAAGGACCTCAACATGTTTCCTCTTCTATCCCTGAGTAGTCCTACTCTAGCTCCAGTTATCCTCTTCTTCAGGTATGTGTAAAATATCTGCTTTTCAGCTTCCTACCTAGCTCCCTGTATATTTACTTCAGGACCTCATCCCATTTCCTACCAATGTCATTGGTAGCAATATGTATTACAGATTCTGACTGTTCACTCTCCCCCTTTAGTCAAGTCAAGTCACTTTTATTGTCATTTCAACCATAACTGCTGGTACAGTGCATAGTAAAAATGAGACAACGTTTTTCAAGACCATGGTGTTACATGCCACAGTACAAAAAACTAGACTGAACTACATTAAAAAAACAACACAGAGAAAGCTACACTAGACTACAGACCTACACAGGACTGCGTAAAGTACACAAAAACAGTGCAGGCATTACAATAAATAATAAACAGGACAGTAGGGCAAGGTGTCAGTCCAGGCTTCGGGTATTGAGGAGTCTGATAGCTTGGGGGAAGAAACTGTTACATAGTCTGGGCGTGAGAGCCCGAATGCTTCGGAGACTTTTCCCAGATGGCAGGAGGGAGAAGAGATTGTATGAGGGGTGCATGGGGTCCTTCATAATGCTGTTTCCTTTGCGGATGCAGCATGTAGTGTAAATGTCCGTGATGGCAGGAAGAGAGACCCTGATGATCTTCTTAGCTGACCTCACTATCCACTGCAGGGTCTTGCGATCCGAGATGGTGCAATTTCCGAACCAGGCAGTGATGCAGTTGCTCAGGACGCTCTCAATACAACCCCTGTAGAATGTGATGAGGATGGGGGGAGGGAGATGGACTTTCCTCAGCCTTCGCAAAAAGTAGAGATGCTGCTGGGCTTTCTTGCTATGGAACTGGTGTTGAGGGACCAGGTGAGATTCTCCGTCAGGTGAACACCAAGAAATTTGGTGCTCTTTACGATCTCTACCGAGGAGCCGTCAATGTTCAGCGGGGAGTGGTTGCTACGTGCCCTCCTGAAGTCAACAACCATCTCTTGTTTTGTTCACATTAAGAGACAGGTTGTTGGCTCTGCACCAGTCCATTAGCCACTGCACCTCCTCTCTGTAAGCTGACTCGTCGTTCTTGCTGATGAGACCCACCACGGTCGTGTCATCGGCGAACTTGATGATATGGTTCAAGCTGTGTGTTGCAGCACAGTCATGGGTCAGCAGAGTGAACAGCAGTGGACTGAGCACGCATAGTGTGTTATGGGCCCGATCTGAGACGTAACTGATTCTGGCAAATAGGAGTGAACATACCATCTACATGTCTCTTAACTGCCACTGCGTCTCCTGTCAACTCCCTGAACTATTCAGTATTGGGCTTATTATTACCGGCATGTATCATGAAATTCGTGAAACTTGGCAGCAGCAGTACAATGCAATACATGATAATACAGAAAGAAAAAAAAATCAATTACTGTAAATGTTATTGAGTTGTGAGGCCTCCATTGGTCAGAGTTGACCATGGATATTGTGTCTTAGCTGTCTAGATATGAAAGCCTGTGCAGTACAATATGGAGAGCAAGCTGTTGCCCATGTAGGAAGCTACATGTTGCCCCCTCTGATGAACCCAGAGGAACAGCAGAGATCGATACGGTTTGGAACCAGCAGCGTCGCAGGAGTCGCCAGTCAACATTGAACTCAAAGTAGGACTGCTTTAGGGACTCCAGCTCCGGATTTTTCCCCTGAGGTTTACTCCTGAAGGTTTCTCTATGAGTGGGTATAGCGGAATGGCAGTGGAGGTTTTCCTTCTCTTAGATGAGCTGCCAACCACGGCTGAGAAGCCCCATCTGCCCAAAGCGAGTAGTTTTAAGATGCCAGTAACTCGCCTTTGTCCTTTCTCCTGTCGGTAGAAACTGTTCCGCCAGGTTTTGTAGTTAGGCCACACGTGAATCCAGGAGTTGGACTTGGTTGTCAGAGGCTATTTGAGGTGTGTGCCATTGGGAGCATTTAAAGTTAGTGGGAGCCTGTTCCCCGTAACACTCCCAGCTATAACAACATAAGGAACCAATATGTTAAATAAATAGATTAATTTTTGTTCTGCACTATTTTTAACCTAAGAAAAAAAAACTAAGGTTGCGTTCATGGATTCAATGTCCATTTAGGAATCGGATGGCAGCGGGGAAGAAGCTGTTCCTGAATTGCTGAGTGTGTGCCTTTAGGCTTCTGTACCTCCTACCTGACAGTAATAATAGTCTCCCTGAAGAAGGCATGTTCTGGGGGGGTGGGCATCCTTAATGATGGACGTTGCCTTTCTGAGGCACCGTTCCTTGAATATGTCTTGGATATTACAGAAGCTCATATCCAAGATGGAGCTGACTAATTTTATAACTTTTTGTAGCTTCCTTTGGTCCTGTGTAGTAGCCAACCCCCCTCCCCTCCACCCCCCCATACCAGTCAGTGATGCAGCCTGTCAGAATGTTCTCCACGGTATTTCAATAGAAGTTTTAGTGTTTTAAGTGACAAACCAATCTTTTCAAACTCCAAAAGAAATATAGTGGCTCTCTTGCCTTCTTTATAGCTGCTTTGATAATTTCGGACTAGGTTAGATCCTCAGAGATCTTGACACCCAGCAACTTGAAATTCCTCATTCTCTCTGCTTCTTCCTCTTCTGAGGATTGGTTTGTGTTCCATCATCTTACTCTTTCTGAAGTTCGCAATCAATTTTTCGTTTTACTGACATAGAGCGCAAGGTTGTTGCTGTGATACCACTCATCTGGCTGGTGTATCTCACTCCTGTACACCCTCTCATTTCCATCTGAGATTCTACCAACAATGGTTGTATCATCAGTAAATTAAGAGATTACTTTTGAGCTATACCTGCCTACACAGTCATGGGTATTGGGGGAGTAGAACAGTGGGCTAAGCACACACCCCTGAAGTCCCCTATCACCGCTGCACTCCTCTGCTCTCCCCCCGACTTCCCTTCATGAAATTTTATCTATTCAGTGAGTTTCTTCTCAAATTCAGTCAAATTCTTGACCCCATATATTTGGTTTATGTTTTTTATAGGTACTTTAGTTAGCCTGACTTCAGTGGTTAGGAAGATGTTGCGTCCATTATTGAGGATCTGGTTTCAGGCTACTTGGAGGCACATGATAAAATAGGCCTAAGTCAGCATGGTTTCCTTAAGGGAATATCTTGCCCTACAACTCTGTTGAAATAACAGGCAGGATAGACAAAGGAGTTAGTGGATGTTGTTCCCTTGGATTTTCAGAAGGCCTTTAACAAGATGCTGCACGTGAGCATACTTAACAAGATAAGTGTCCATGGTATTATAGGAAAGATAAGAGCTTGGATAGATGAGTCGCTGACTGGCAGGAGGCAAAGAGTGGGATTAAAGGGGACCTTTTCTGGTTTTCTGCCAGTTACTAGTGGTGTTCTGCAGGAGCTGGTGTTGGACTCCTTCGATTATGTTATACAGTATGTCAAGATCTGGATGATGGAATTAATGGCTTCATGGCCAAGTTTGTGGATGATACAATGCCTTGAAAAAGTATTCGGTCCCCACAACAATTTTCACATATTACTCTATCATTTTCTAAACTTAAAATATATTGGAGTAGCATCATGTCAAATTGAAAGAAAAACTCCAAACCTGTCAACAATTTATGAAAAAATAAACCAAAATTGTGAGCCTGAGTAAGTATTCATCCCCTTTGTAATTACTATGCTAACTTTCCTCAGGTGCAGTACTATATATTACCTTACCAGCTTCAGAAAGGGTGCAGAGGAGATTTACCAGGATGCTGCCTGGATTAAAGAGCATGTCTAATGGGGAAAGGGGATAATCATCTGCTTTCAATGGATTCTTATGAATAAATACCCTTTTTCTCTCTAAGGTTCATCAGTATGATAGATTTTCAATAGGCCAAACCAAAATGAAGTCAAAAGAACATTGAAGACAAGTCAGGGACATGGTAATAGAGAAGCACAAATCTGGGGAAGGGTATAAGAACACGTCAAAGGCACTGAACATTCCTCTGAGCTCAAAGGAATTCATTGTGAAAAAAGTGCTAAAAATATGAAACCAAAGCCACACTGCCTGTCAGACTGTCCCTCTAAACTTAGTCACCAGAGAAGAATGGCAGTTGTAAGAAAGGTTACTGTGACATCAACAGTCACTCTGAGTGAGCTGCACATGTCAGTGGCTGCAACTGGAGATGAGTTCATGGCTCTACAATCTCTAAGGTCTTGCACAAAAAGGAGTGTGGCAAGAATGAAGCCCTGGCTAAAAAAAAAAGCATATCACTTCCCACCACCACTTCCCAACCAATCTGGCACAACTTGAGCAACTTTGCAAAGGAGGAATGGGCAAATCTTGCTCCAACACGTTATGCAAAGCTAATGTGTACTTATCCAAAAGACCACTGGCTGTAATCCGCTGCAAGAGTACTGAGCAAAGGGGATGACTACTTCTGAACTGCTGACATTTCAGTTTTGAATTGTTAACATTTCTTGCTTTACAATTTTTCCTGTTATTTGGGCTGTACTGTGGAAAAAGGCGCATGTGTTTCACAGATAAAAATTCTCAGTTAAGGATGAAAATCTCTGGTTGTAAATTTCATTTACATTAACAAAGGGTTGGGGGCTAAATAATAGGCACTGTAGCGTTGAGGAAGTAAGGAGTCTATAGAAGGACTTGGACAGATTAGAAGAATGGGCAAAGAAGCAGCAGATGAAATATAGTGTTGAGAAGTGTATGGTCATGCACTTTGTTAGAAAGAGTAAAGGTGTAGCCTATTTTCTAAACAGGGAGAAAATTCAAAAAATACAAAGGGACTTGGGAGTCTTTGTGCGGAATTCCCTAAAGGTTAACTTGCAGGTTGAGTCAGTGGATAGAGTAGAAAGTGTAATGTTAGCATTAATTTTAAGAGTGCTACAATATAAAAAGGATGTGATGCTGAGACCTTAAGATATTGGTCAGACTGCACTTGGAGTATTGTAAGCAGTTTTGAGCCCCTTATCTAAGAAAGGATATGCTGGCATTGGAGAGGGTCCAGCGGAAATGCATGAAAATGATCCTAGGAATGAAAGGATTAATCTATGAGGAGTGTTTGATGGCTCTGGGCCTGTACTCACTGGAGTTCAGAAGAATGAGAGGACATCTCCTTAAAACGTATTCTTAAATCTAGTTATCACTGGTTGCTGTTCATAATGGCCTACATGAACTTGGTATTTATTCTGCAGCAGAGGTTGCAATGCATTCTGTGAGTTATCAGTATTTTTGTGAGGTGGGGTGAATCTTCATACCACACTGTTTCAATCTCATCTGTGGCCCAGCTCTTCTGCTACCCCTCTGTATGAGCAGCTGCTTCCAGTCAGTTCTGGTAGTCTTGATGTGGAGTCAGCTGATAAATACGGGCATCCATTGAGCCCTCTGTGTTGGGACTTTGCTCTAGTTTTCTGCATCATGTGTCAGCCTTGGATACTCTGGAGGGTTTGGACAGTCAGAGGAACGCAAAGTGTATCTCATTTTGTGTGATGTATTTAAGTACTATGTTCTTCCCTGGCCAGTGATTCATACGTTGCCTGCAACAGCTGTCTCTCCCAGATGTAATGAGAACGTGTACTCTGGCACTTCTTCTGGTCGTTGGGTGACAGTCCGAGGGGGGAAAGCAAAGGAGAGTAGACAGGTAGTGCAGAGCACCCCTGTAGCCATTCCCCTGAATAATAAGTTTATCGTCCTGGTTGCTGTTGGTGAGGACAACCGACCAGGTGTGAGCCACGGTGGCAGGGCCTCTGGCACTGAGTCTGACCCTGTGGTGCAGAAGGATGGGACGGAGAAGAGGAGAGCTGTCGTCATTGGAGACTCTATAGTCAGGGGTGCAGACAGGAGATTTTGTGGATGTGAGAAGGAAACCCGCATGGTTTGTTGCCTCCCGGGTGCCAGGGTCCGGGATGTCTCTGACCGGGTGCATGACATCCTGGTACGAGAAGGAAAGCAACCAGAAGTCGTGATACATGTTGGGACCAACGACATAGGCAGGAAGAGGGATAAGGTCCTGAAGTGTGAGTTTCAGGAACTAGGCAGAAGGCTGAAGAACAGGACCTCAAGGGTGGCGTTCTCAGGATTGCTGCCAGTTCTACGTGATAGTGATGGTAAGAATTGGAGGAGATGGCAGTTGAATACGTGGCTGAGGAGTTGGTGCAGGGGGCAGGGTTTTAGATTTTTGGACCATTGGGATCTCTTCTGGGGAAGGTGGGTCCTGTACAGATTGGATGGGTTGCACCTGAACTCGAGGGGGAAGCAATATCCTTGCTGGTAGGTTTGCTAGCATGGTTCGGGAGGGTTTAAACTAATTTGCAAGGGGGATGGGACCCAGAGCGATAGAGCAGTGAAAGAAGTGCATGGAGTATTGCCAGATTTAACATATAGAGAGGCTTTGAGGAAAGAGCAGCAGAATAAAGGGTATAAAGGTAGTAAGGTAGAAGGGCTAAAGTGTGTGTGCTTCAATGCAAGAAGCATCAGGAACAAAGGTGATGAACTGAGAGCTTGGATACATACATGGAATTATGATGTAGTGGCCATTATGGAGACTTGGCTGGCACCAGGGCAGGAATGGATTCTCAATATTCCTGGATTTCAGTGCTTTAAAAGGGATAGAGAGGGGGGGAAAGGGGAGGAGGGGTGGCATTACTGGTCAGGGATACTATTACAGCTGCAGAAAGGGTGGGTAATGTAGCAGGATCCTCTTTTGAGTCAGTATGGATGGAAGTCAGGAACAGGAAGGGAGCAGTTACTCTACTGGGGGTATTCTATAGGCCCCCTGGTAGCAGCAGAGATACCGAGGAGCAGATTGGGAGGCAGATTTTGGAAAGGTGCAAAAATAACAGGGTTGTTATCATGGGTGACTTTAACTTCCCTAATATTGATTGGCCCTTGATTAGTTCCAAGGGTTTAGATGGGGCAGAGATTGTTAAGTGTGTCCAGGACGGGTTCCTGTCACAGTATGTTGACAGACCGATTAGGGGGAATGCCATACTAGATCCTGTATTAGGTAACAAACTGGGTCAGGTCACAGATCTGTCAGTGGGTGAGCATCTGGGGGACAGTGATCACTGCTCCCTGACCTTTAGCATTATCATGGAAAAGAATAGAATCAGAGAGGATGGGAAAATTTTTAATTGGGGAAGGGCAAATTATGAGGCTATAAGGCTAGAACTTGCAGGTGTGAATTGGGATGATGTTTTTGCAGGGAAATGTACTATGGACATGCGGTCGATGTTTAAGGATCTTTTGCAGGATGTTAGGGATAAATTTGTCCCGGTGAGAAAGATAAAGAATGGTAGGGTGAAGGAACCATGGGTGACAAGTGAAGTGGAAAATCTAGTCAGGTGGAAGAAGGCAGCATACGTGAGGTTTAGGAAGCAAGGATCAGATGGGTCTATTGAGGAATATAGGGTAGCAAGAAAGGAGCTTAAGAAGGGGCTGAGAAGAGCAAGAAGGGGGCATGAGAAGGCCTCGGCGAGTAGGGTAAAGGAAAACCCCAAGGCATTCTTCAATTATGTGAAGAACAAAAGGATGACAGGAGTGAAGGTAGGACCAATTAGAGATAAAAATGGGAAGATGTGCCTGGAGGCTGTGGAAGTGAGCGAGGTCCTCAATGAATACTTCTCTTCAGTATTCACCACTGAGAGGGAACTTGATGATGGTGAGGACAATATGAGTGAGGTTGATGTTCTGGAGCATGTTGATATTAAGAGAGAGGAGGTGTTGGAGTTGTTAAAATACATTAGGATGGATAGGTCCCCGGGGCCTGATTGAATATTCCCCAGGCTGCTCCACAAGGCAAGGGAAGAGATTGCTGAACCTCTGGCTAGGATCTTTATGTCCTCATTGTCCACAAAAATGGTACCGGAGGATTGGAGGAAGGTGAATGTTGTCCCCTTGTTCAAAAAAGGTAGTAGGGATAGTCCAGGTAGTTATAGACCAGTGAGCCTTACATCTGTGGTGGGAAAGCTGTTGGAAAAGATTCTTAGAGAAAGGATCTATGGGCATTTAGAGAATCATGGTCTGATCAGGGACAGTCAGCATGGCTTTGTGAAGGGCAGATCGTGTCTAACAAGCCTGATAGAGTTCTTTCAGGAGGTGACTGGACATATAGATGAGGGTAGTGCAGTGGATGTGATCTACATGGATTTTAGTAAGGCATTTGCAGACGACACAAAGGTTGGTGGTGTTGTAGATAGTGTAGAGGATTGTTAAAGATTGCAGAGAGACATTGATAGGATGCAGAAGTGGGCTGAGAAGTGGCAGATGGAGTTCAACCCGGAGAAGTGTGAGTTGGTACACCTTGGAAGGACAAACTCCAAGGCAGAGTATAAAGTAAATGGCAGGATACTTGGTAGTGTGGAGGAGCAGAGGGATCTTGGGGTACATGTCCACAGATCCCTGAAAGTTGCCTCACAGGTAGATAGGGTAGTTAAGAAAGCTTATGGGGTGTTAGCTTTCATAAGTCGAGGGATAGAGTTTAACAGTCATGATGTATTGATGCAGCTCTATAAAACTCTGGTTAGGCCACACTTGGAGTACTGTGTCCAGTTCTGGTCGCCTCAGTATAGGAAGGATGTGGAAGCATTGGAAAGGATACAGAGGAGATTTACCATAGAGAGTATGGATTATGATCAGAGATTAAGGGAGCTAGGGCTTTACTCTCTGGAGAGAAGGAGGATGAGAGGAGACATGATAGAGGTGTACAAGATATTAAGAGGAATAGACAGAGTGGACAGCTAGCACCACTGCTCAGTACAAGAGGACATGGGTTTAAGGTAAGGGGAGGGAAGTTCAAGGGGGATATTAGAGGAAGGTTTTTCAGTCAGAGAGTGGTTGGTGCGTGGAATGCACTGCCTGAGTCAGTGGTGGAGGCAGATACACTAGTGAAGTTTAAGAGACTACTAGACAGGTATATGGAGGAATTTAAGGTGGGGGGTTATATGAGAGGCAGGGTCGGCACAATATTGTGGGCCGAAGGGCCTGTAATGTGCTGTACTATTCTATGTTTCTATGTTTCTCATAAATTTTCTCTCCACAAGTAATTATCCTCCTTGAGAATCACTGTTTTTGGTCACCCTCTGTTATTCTTTGATGTAATTTCCTGGAGAGTACTGGTTATTGCTATTTTATTCCTGGCAACACACCTGCAAATTCAGCAGCTTACAGCTTGAGCTTAGAACTTGAATCTGGAGGTGTTTATACTGTCAGCCAGTTCTCTAGACTCATGAGCAAGGATCAGTACTTAGTTCTTCCAAGTACAGCAAACTCTGCTTTGTGTTGTCTTCTATTCATTGGATTCTAGTACATTTGTCATTAAGCTGTTTTCCAAGCTTTTTGGGATCTTGCACCACTAAAAACCTGCAATTTCATCATTCTTACATTGGCACAAGAATGCATCGGGTACTTGTTCTCTTGTGTCTCCTTGCTCCATTTTCCTTTCTGTTTGAAGTTACAGATTGTGGTCGATGATATTTTTTGTTGCTGCAGATGATGGACAGCACTTTGTGTTTATTAACTTTTGATCTGAAAAAAAAATATATTTTTATACTATTTGGTAAAATAGCAATGCCGCACTGCATCATAGAGGATATTCCTTGTGGATACCAAGGCAATGAGTTTGTGTGGATAATATAAGTTTATCCTTTAAAGTTAGTTTGCTTATCACTTGTTTTGAACACAATCTAGCAGCTGCATCCTTATTTTCCCATGCTCTGTGAGGAAATTTGAAACCTGTCTTTGATTTCCTTATGTAAACTGCGAATTCCTTCTACTCCTTTCCTATCTAGGTATCCGATAAATATAAGATGTTTTATAAATGTTCAAAATAATGTAAGGTGCAATGCACTTTTATCACAAACACTTCTAATGGTCTTATGAAAGTGATGTAAATCTAAAGTACAAAAAAGACTTTTATCTAAATATTTGGAGCCATTTTTGAAAAAACTTACACTTAAAATCAATTAAATTGATGAATTTATTCTACCTTAAGGACCAGGAGCAAACGTTCGTTCAGTTGCAAAAGCGATTAAAAGAGCTAGAAGTTGAGCGCAGCAATCTTTCTGATGCTTTACGAAGACAGGCAAAAGAAGTCGAGTATAGCACTGATCGAGAGGAGCGTCTGAAAACAGAGCTAGAGGTAAGCTGTTCCTTGGACTTTGTTAGAAACATAGAAAATCTACAGAACAATACAGGCCCTTTGGCCCACAATGCTGTGCCAAACATGTACTTTAGAAATTACCTAGGGTTACCCATAGCCCTCTATTTTTTAATCTCCATGTATCTATCCAAGAGTCTCTTAAAAGACCTGATTGTGTCCTCCTCCACCACCATTGCTGACAGCCCATTCCACACACTCATCACTCTTTGTATAAAAAGAACTTACTCCTGACATCTCCTCTGTACCTACTTCCAAGCACCTTAAAACTGTGCAATCTCCTGTTAGCCATTTCAGCCCCGGAAAAAGCCTCTGACTATCCACACGATCAATGCCTCTCATTATCTTACACACCTCTGTCAGGTCACCTCTCATCCTGCGTTGCTCCAAGGAGAAAAGGCAAGTTCACGTAACCTATTCTCATAAGGCATGCTCCCCAATCCAGGCAACATCCTTGTAAATTTCCTCTGCACTCTTTCTGTGGTTTTCACAGCCTTCCTGTAGTGAGGTGACCAGAACTGAGCACAGTACTCCAAGTGGGGTCTGACCAGGGTCCCATACAGCTGTAACATTACCTCTCGGCTCTTGAACTCAATCTCATGGTTGATGAAGGCCAATGCACCGCATGCTGCCTTAACCACACAGTCAACCTGCGCAATACCTTTGAATGTCCTGTGGATTGAGATTCCAAGATTTTATTGATCCACCAGACTACCATTAATACTATATTTTGCCATCATATTTGACCTACAAAAATGAATCACCTCACACTTACCTGGGTTGAACTCATCTGCTACTTCTCAGCCCAGTTTTACATCCTATTGATGTCCTGCTGTAACCTCTGACAGCCCTTCACACTATCCACAATCCCCTCAACCTTTGTGTCATCAGCAAATTTACTAACCCATCCCTCCACTTTCGCATCCAGGTCATTTATAAAAATCATGAAGAGAAGGGGTCCCAGAACAGTTCCCTGAGGCACACCACTGGTTACTCACCTCCATGCAGAATTTAACCCATCTACACCCACTCTTTGAATTCTGTGGCCAAGCCAGTTTTGGATCCACAAAGCAAGGTCCTCTTGGATCCCATGCCTCCTTACTTTCTCAATAAGCCTGGCATGGGGTACATTATCAAATGCCTTGCTGAAATCCATATACACTACATCTACTGCTCTACCTTCATCAATGTGTTTAGTCACATCCTCAAAAAATTCAATCAGGCTCGTAAGGCATGACCTGCCTTTGACAAAGCCATGCTGACTATTCCTAATCATATTATGCCTCTCCAAATGTTCAAAAACCCTGACTCTCAGGATCTTCTCCATCAACTTACCAACCACTGAAGTAAACCTCACTGGTCTATAATTTCCTGGGCTATCTCTATTTTCTTTCTTGAATAAGGGAACAATATCTGCAACCCTCCAATCCTCTGGAACCTCTTCCGTACCCATTGATGATGCAAAGATCATCGTCAGAGGCTCAGCAATCTCCTCCCTCGCCTCTCACAATAGCCTGGGGTATATCTCATCCGGTCCCAGTGACTTATCCAACTTGACGCTTTCCAAAAGCTCCAGCACATCCTCTTTCTTAAAATCTACATGCTCAAGATTTTCAGACTGCTGTAAGTCATCCCTACAATTGCCGAGGTCCTTTTCCATAGAGAATACCAAAGCAAAGTGCTCATTAAGTACCTCTGCTATCTCCTCTGGTTCCATACACACTTTTCCACTGTCACACTTGATTGGTCCAATTCTCTCCAGTCTTATCCTCTTGTTCTTCACATACTTGTAGAATGCCTTGGGGCATTCCTTAATCCTGCTCGCCAAGGCCTTATGTCACCTCCTGGCTCTCCTAATTTCATTCTTAAACTCCTCCCTGCTAGCCTTATAATCTAATCTCTGTCATTACCTAGTTTTTTGAACCTTTTGTCAGCTTTTTTTGTCTTCTTAACTAGATTTACAACAGCCTTTGTACACCACGGTTCCTGTACCTTGCCATCCTTTCCATGCCTCATTGGAACGTACCTGGTTGTTTGCCTTCAGTTTTGTACTTGATTGATACCTCTTCAAAATGAAATGTATATCCAAAGCTTAACTATATTAATGGTACTTTTGATTTGGAAGTTATTTGTTCAGCGAGTGAAAAAAGAAGCTGTGCATGCCCACTTGAGGCTTCCTTCTCTGCCACTATAAAGGCTGTCTTCCTGCATATATCAGGTATAGTTTCTCCTGGGAGAAGGTGATGGAACAGTCAATTGCTGCTCTCCTTGTTTTCTTACCGAGGCTTAGCAAAGAGCAGGTATACTAAGCCTCATTAACAAAGCAAGGAAAGCAGCAGCAGAGAAGCTGGGGGTATAGAGAATGGCATGGGAGGGTGAGGGAAAGGGGAAAGAGTAGGAAGAAGGAAGGGAAGGGGGTGTTTCCAATTAAATATATCATGCAATAAAACATACCAGACAACAGCTTTGTCTAACAACTACTTTATTTGTCATTACTGAATCAAATAACTCAAAAATTCCCCACATAGCTTTAAGTAATCACCCAATGCGCCACAAGGAGCAACAGCAATAATTTCAATCTTTATCCGTATGCACACATTTTCTTAATTTCTTCAAATTGCTGCTGGCACCATCCTATAACTATTTTAGGAATCATTTGGTTACTAAATTGTCAAGGTATTTATGTGAGATTTGTAATCTGTCAACAAGTACTTTTCCAAAGTATGTCAGGCCCCAAACACCCTTATCTATTTGTCTTCGCAATAGCACACAGTTTATAATGAGATAGTTCACAGCACTGAAATGTTGACTTGACTATGTCCTCAATTGAGATTGACCACTGTTGATTATATGAACTTTCTTCACTGTGCAATACCATATCCTTTCAAAGCCCGATGGAATACTTGACATAGCTCTGGCTGCTGTGGTGTGTGCAGGAGTGAGGAGTAAAATAAAACCCACTGAAAGGGAAGATTTCCTAAAGATAAAAAACTCAGTCTTCAAGCCGTTGAATTGTATCTTGCCAAGGCAGAATATGAAGTGTTGTTCCTTCAGTTTGTGTTGGCTCTCATTCTTGCACTAGAGAAAGCTGAGGATGGACAGATCAGTGTGGGAATGGGAAAGGGAATTGAAATGGCATGCAACTGAGAACTTGGGATGTCCATTGCGGACCAACCATTAGCGCTTTGCCAAACTGGTCACTTATTCTGCATTTAGGTTCTCAAACTTTTGTTAGGTTTAGGGATTTGAAAGCAAACAGTGTCATTGAAGAAGTAGGAGAGAACTTAAGGAATTAGAAGGCTAAATGTCTCCTTGAAATGTTCTTGGTGAGTCAGATTAAAGAGAATACCAATTCATTTTGTATGAAGAAAGTCAAAGAAGATCATTTGTATTACTAGGAAATGGAATTCTGTATTGCAGGTCAATAAGGAGAATGACTTGGGGCTAGTGAGATCAGTATACCCTTCCCTGATATTCAGGGGAATGATGATATCAAGAAAGGTGAAACAAGGTCTTTTGAAGGGCATCTAGGTTAATAATTCACAAGCATCTAGGGGGATTGATTCCAGTAAGAGCCAAGAGAGAAGATTTCTGGGACCATGACAGTGATCTTTGTATCATCTTCAGCCACAACTGATGTCCCAGAGGAATAGAAAATAGCTGCAGTTCCTTTGTTTAAAAAGGGCAGCTGATTCAAAACAGGAAATTATAGTCTGGTGAGTTTGAATTCCTGGGGTAATGATTCCAGTATTGGAGAAGGAAGGAGCTGGTCCACTGGACGGACTCCATCTGAACCATGTTGGGGCTAGAGTCCTGACAAATTGTACATGTAGGGCAGTGGATCCGGTTTTAATCTAAATATTAGGGGAATGGGTTCAACAGAATATATAAAATGGGAGTAGAGCACAGGAGAAGTTAACGAAGTCTCCAGAATAAAACTAATAAAGGGATATGAATTTAACTTCAGGCAACATGGAGACAAAGTTGAGGAGATGATGAATGCAGGACAGAAGGTGTTATACTTGAATACACACAGTACAAGAAACAAGATAGAGTTTATTATGGAGTTAGAAATTAACTGATAGAAGATCACAGATGGGAGCTAAACAGGTAATTGGGTAGAAGGGTTGGGGTGGCTTTGTTGGTTTAAACAAAAACAAATACAGGTTGAGTACCCCTTATCTGAAATGCTTGGGGCCAGAAGTTTTTTGAATTTTGGAATATATAATGAGATAGTTTGGGATCGCTGTCATTTCAAACTCTTGAATGTATGTGCTACTAGGAAGCAGTCTTGTCTTACACATGTTCATCATATACGTATGTAACCATCTTACCGGGGCTTGTAATGAGACTTGGCTGATTAGCTAACTCTGGCTAACAGCCACGTAACTCAGCATTGCATGGGTAATAGTGAGAAGGCCACCTTCAATAAGCAAAACATGTCTGGGGTCGGTATTTTTTGGTTTCAACCAAACAGGAAAGTTGGAATGTTCTGACAAGGGAGCGGATATTATGGCAAATACCCTATAAATTATTGTTCACCAGAAAATACCAGACCTTACACCAGCATAAAATTAAAGTGTAAGTATATTCACCAATACAGGCAGTCCCCGGGTTATGTACGAGTTCCGTTCCTGAGTCTGTCTTTAAGTCGGATTTGTACATAAGTCGGAACAAGTACATCTGGTATTATTTAGCGGCAGTTAGTCAAACGGTTGTCATAGTATATAGTATATATTTCACCTTTCTATGCATATAAAACACTTAAGAAACGTATGTATTCCAATAATTAAACCACTGCGTTGCTTAGTAATAACTATCGCTTTCATCGGGGCAGGGCCTTTCACATGCTCCATTATTCTCACTTTATCCGTTATCCTTTAAAATTGTTCCGATCGTTAACCAACTGTAGCCTAAACGCTTTTCCAATGACCAATGGCATTTCACCTCTTTCCAAACGCTTTATTATTTCCACCTTATTTTCAATTGTGATTACTTCCCGTCAATGGAACAGAAACACTGTGGGCGGCGGGTCCTGAGCTGCACCGGCTCCCGAGGTCTGCCGGGTCCTAAGGACCACCGCACTGAATTCCCCGGGTCCGAAACTCCACCGCACTGAAACAGGCTAAATGGGACAAGTGGGGGCTGTGCTGGGTTTGGGTATTTGATCCTCCACAATATTCCACGTGGGAATTTAAACTGGAGGCGGCAGTGTTTTTTTTTATGAGGTCGAGTTGTGAGCTCGACATCAACCCGGCACAGATGGTATGGGAGTCACTGGATCGACATCAACCTGGCACGGGAGCGGTCTGTCACTAAATCAAACTTATGAACCTCCGTTCTTGAGCCCAGCGCTGATCTCACTGCACCACCAGCCGACTGCAACGGGGGGGGGGGGGGGGGAGGGGAAGGAGTTGGGGTGAATCTTTCTAAGAAAAATTTAAGCCAAATACAAAGTTAAACACCCAACACAGTGTCAACGGCAATGACTTAAAATGGCGGACGGCGTTGCGATCCAACTTAAAATGGCAGACGACATTCTCCTTCCTCGGTTCGTAAATACAATTTGTCCGTAAGTCGGACATTCGTAACTCGGGGACTACCTGTATTTCAACTTTAACAACAATTGATAGGAAAAGAAAAGAAGGGCCCATTACAGTTAAACTAATCTAAATATGCACATCAATGTTAGGAGTAGTTGGGTGTATTGCTTTACTCAGGGCACTGAATCCACATCACCAGCCATAGTTTGAACTTCCCTCGAAGAACATTACAAACAAACTGGCTAACTCCAGAAGTATTGGCGCTTTCTCCTTGGAACCACTCGTCTGCACAAAGCACTTCTTGCAGTAGGGTCTTCCCTTTGGGTGGAATTCTCCAAGTATCTTCCCTTGTGCTTCTCTGTACCTCCCCTTCCAACACCTCCCAACCAAAGCCAGACGACTGTCCCTCAGAAATCTGATCCTACCCAGCTCTCTTGAAGATTCCATGCCATCCCACTGAACAGAACGTTACAGCACGTTATCAAGATAAACTCAATTAGTTGACACAACATTCCTAGGCTGAGCAAGTGGCTCCTTATCTCAGCTGAAGCCAAAACACTAGTCTATGAGGCTTAACTAACAGAACACACTGCATTTGCAGAAAAGCTGAGGGGGAGAAGAAGAAGCACTCTAATGGGAGGAGGTGGTAACTGTGGATGACAAGGGAATTCAAAGATAGCATAAAAGCAAAAAGGAGAACTGAGAAATTCTAAGGGTAGAAAGACCCTAATGGGAGTTATCTACAGGCCCCCAAACAGCAGTCTGGATGTAGGGTGTAAGTTGAATGAAGAGTTAAAATTGGCATGTCGCAAAGGTAATGATACAGTTGTCATGGGGGATTTCAACATGCAGGTAGACTGGGAGAATCAGAATGGTACTGGACCCCAAGAAAGGGAGATTGTGGAGTGCCTCTGAGATGGATTCTTAGAACAGCTTGTACTGGAACCTACCAGGGAGAGGGCAATTCTAGATTTAGTGTTGTGCAATGAACCAGATTTGATCAGGGACCTCGAGGTAAAGGAACCATTAGGAGGTAGTGACCATAATATGATATGTTTTAACCTACAATTTGAGAAGGAGAAGGGAAAATCGAATGTGTCAGTATTACAGTTGAACAAAGGGAACTATGGAGCTATGAGGGAGGAGCTGGCCAAAGTTCAATGGAATAATACCCTAGCAGGGAAGACAGTGGAACAACAATGGCAAGTATTTCTGGGAATAATGCAGAAGGTGCAGGATCGGTTCATTCCAAAGAGGAAGAAGGATCCTAAGGGGAGTAAGGGGTGGCCGTGGCTGACGAGGGAAGTAAAGGGCAGTATAAAAATAAAAGAGAAGAAGTATAACATAGCAAAGATGAGCGGGAAACCAGAGGACTGGGAAGCTTTTAAAGAGCAACAGAAGATAACAAAAAAGGCAGTACTCCAAGAAAAAATGAGGTACGAAGGTAAACTAGCCAAGAATATAAAGGAGGATAGTAAAAGCTTCTTTAGGTATGTGAATAGCAAAAAAATAGTTAAGACCAAAATTGGGCCATTGAAGACAGAAACGGGTGAATTTATTATGGAGAACAAGGAAATGGCAGACGAGTTGAACAGGTACTGTGGATCTGTCTTCACTAGGGAAGACACAGACAATCTTCCAGATGTAATAGTGGCCAAAGGAACTAGGGTAAAGGATGAACTGAAGGAAATTTATATTAGGCAAGAAACGGTATTGGATAGACTGTTGAGTCTGAAGGCTGATAAGTCCCCGGGACCCGATGGTCTGCTTCCCAGGGTACTTAAAGAGGTGGCTCTAGAAATCGTGGACGCATTTCCAATGTTCTACAGATTCAGGAACAGTTCCTGCTGATTGGAGGGTGGCTAATGTTGTCCCACTTTTCAAGAAAAGAGGGAGAGAGAAAACAGGGAATTATAGACCGGTTAGCCTGATGTCAGTGGTGGGAAAGATGCTGGAGTCAATTATAAAAGAGGAAATTACGACACATTTGGATAGCAGTAGAAGGATCAGTCCGAGTCAGCATGGATTTGTGAAGGGAAAATTATGCTTGACTAATCTTCTGGAGTTTTTTGAGGATGTAACTATGAAAATGGACAAGGGAGAGCCAGTGGATGTAGTGTACCTGGACTTCCAGAAAGCTTTTGATAAAGTCCCACATAGGAGATTAGTGGGCAAAATTAGGGCACATGGTATTAGGGCAGAGTACTGACATGGATTGAAAATTGGCTGGCTGACAGGAAACAAAGAGTAATGATTAACGGAATGGCAGGCTGTGACCAGTGGGGTACCGCAAGGTTCGGTGCTGGGACCACAGTTCTTTACAATATACATTAATGATTTAGATGAAGGGTTTAAAAGTAACATCAGCAAATTTGCCGATGACACAAAGCTGGGTGGCAGTGTGAAATTTCAGGAGGATGTTATGAGAATGCAAGGTGACTTGGACAGGTTGGGTGAGTGGGCAGATGCATGGCAGATGCAGTTTGATGTGGATAAATGTGCGGTTATCCACTTTGGTGGCAAGAACAGGAAGGCAGATAACTATCTAAATGGAGTCAAGTTAGGAAAAGGGAAAGTACAACGAGATCTAGGTGTTCTTGTACATTAGTCAATGAAAGCAAGTATGCAGGTACAGCAGGCAGTGAAGAAAGCTAATGGCATGCTGGCCTTTATAACAAGAGGAATTGAGTATAGGAGTAAAGAGGTCCTTCTGCAGCTGTACAGGGCCCTGGTGAGACCCCACCTGGAGTATTGTGTGCAGTTTTGGTCTCCAAATTTGAGGAAGGACATTCTTGTTATTGAGGGAGTGCAGCTAGGTTCACAAGGTTAATTCCCGGAATGGTGGGACTGGGCTTGTATACACTGGAATTTAGAAGGATGAGAGGGGATCTGATTGAAACATATAAGATTATTAAGGGATTGGACACGCTGGAGGCAGGAAGCATGTTCCCGCTGATGGGTGAGTCCAGAACTAGAAGCCACAGTTTAAGAGTAAGGGGTAGGCCATTTAGAACAGAGATGCGGAAAAACTTTTTCACCCAGAGAGTGGTGGATATGTGGAATGCTCTGCCCCAGAAGGCAGTGGAGGCCAAGTCTCTGGATGCATCCAAGAGAGAGTTAGATCGAGCTCTTATAGATAGCGGGGTCAAGGGATATAGGGAGAGGGCAGGAACGGGGTACTGATTGTGTATGATCAGCCATGATCACAGTGAATGGCGGTGCTGGCTAGAAGGGCTGAATGGCCTACTCCTGCACCTACTGTCTGTTGTCTATTGGCATGCAATATTGCAAAAACCAGTGGGAAGCTAGAGGATTGGAATATTTTTAAAAAACCAACAGAAAACAATTAAAAAGAAAAGTGAAATATGAAGGTAAGCTAGCCAATATATGAAAGAAGATGCTGAAAACACTTTGGATGTAGGAAGCATAAAAGAGAGGCAGGAGTAGATGTTGGACCACTGGAAAATTACTGAAGTATCAGTCTTCACTCTAGAAGACACCAGGAATATGCCAGAAATATGTCATCTGCACTGCTTGGTTGGGAAACTGATAAGTTTCAAGGTGGATATGTCGCCTGCAGTAGATAGGTTATACCTAGGGTTCTGAAAGAGGTAGCCGAGTAGATTGTGAAGGCATCAGTAGTGATCTTTCAGGAGTCACTAGAGTCAGGAATGGCTCCAAAGGACTACAATATCACAAATGTTACTCCACTCTTTAAGAATGAATGAAGGCAAATGACAATAAATTATAAGTCAGTTAGCCTGACAGTGGTTGGTAAGATTTTAGAGTCCATTATTAAGAATGAAGTTTTGGGGTACTCAGAAGGACCAAGATGCAATAAGCCTAAATAGGCACACAAAGTACACTGCAGATGCTGTGGTCAAATCAACATGTAAACACACTGGAGGAACTCAGCAGGTCGGGCAGCATCTGTGGAAATGAGCAGTCAATGTTTCAGGCCGAGACCCTTCGTCAGGACTCCTAATGAAGGGTCTCAGCCCGAAATGTTGACTGCTCGTTTCCACGGATGCTGCCTAACCTGCTGAGTTCCTCCAATGTGTTGTACTTGTTAAGTTGAAATAGGCATTGTTTTCTTAAGGGTAATCCTTGCCTGACAAATCTATTGGAATTCATTGAGGAAATAATAATAACCCATTCATTCCTGGAATCATCCTCGTTAACCTCCTCTGGACACTCTGCAATGACAATACATCCTTTCTGAGATATGGGGCCCAAAACTGTTGACAATATTCCAAGTGTGGCCTGACTAGCGTCCTATAAAGCCTCAGCATTATCTCCTTGTTTTTATATTCTATTCCCCTTGAAATAAATGCCAACGTTGCATTTGCCTTCTTTACCACAGACTCGACCTATAAATTAACCTTCTGGAAGTCTTGCACTAGGACTCCTAAGTCCCTCTGCACCTCTGATGTTTGAATTTTCTGCCCATTTAGATAATAGTCTGCACTATTGCTACTTTTACCAAAATGCATTATCATAATTTCCCAACACTGTATATCATCTGCCACTTTTATACCCATTCTTCCAATTAGTCCAAGTCCTGCTGCAATCGCAGTGCTTCCTCAGCATTACCTACCTCTTCACCTATCTTAGCATCATCTGCAAACTTTGGCAAAATTCCATTATCTAAATCCATTGAGAAACAAGGTGAAAAGTAGCTGTCCCAATACTGACCCCTGAGGAAAACCACTAGTCCCTGGCAGCCAACCAGAAAAGGTCCTTTTATTCCCTTGATAAATTGGATTCAAAACTGGTTTGACCATAGAAGTAGAGGTGTGTTATTCTGCCTCACAAGGACCAGTGCTGAAGTTGATGATCAGTGGTTTTCCACAAGGATCAGTATGTAGTGCCCTCTCTGCTTGCGATGTGTATATTTTGGATGAAATGTATGTGGGCTGAATGGGAAATCTGCAAATTAACCAAAAATCGGTGAAGCTGCAGATAGTGAAGTTGTCAAATAATTCTGTAGGATGTCGTCCAGGTTAATTAATTGCAATAGTTAATTGCATTAATTAATTTCCAGATTAATTAATCTGTTTTAGTTTGAGGTCATCAAGCTGCATTTTCCCAACAGGATCTGTAAGGAATTGCAATTCAATGCATTTCATGTAGATGTAGTTATCTGGGAGACTGGATGTCTTCCTGAACTTCCACATCTGAAATGAAGGACACATCACATGGCCACTGTTGATCTCCACCACACATCAATTTGCTGCTTATCACAGCATTATGAGGTTACTATTCCTTTATTTCAGTGAGGAGTGTGCAGCACTGTAATATATTAGCTTGTACTTGGTGCTCTCCTCCCAGTCAACCACTTGCACAATTAGAACATGACACAGGAGCAGAATTTAGACCATTCAGCATGTCATGACTGCTCTGCCATTTGATCAGAGCTGACTAAAATTTTCCCTCTCAAGTACATTCTCCTGCCTTCTCACAGTAGCTTCAATGCTTCACCAATCAAGAACCTATCAACCTCTGCTTTAAATACAATCAAATGGCTTGGCCTCCATAGCCGTCTGTGGCAATGAATTTTACAGATTCACCACCCTCTGGCTGAATAAATTCCTCCTCATTTCTGTACTAAAGGGACGTCTTTATACTCTGAAGCAGTGCCCTCTCGTCCTAGACTCCTCCACATACTGTCCACATATACTATACTTTGACCTTTCAATATTCAATATGTTTCAATGAGTTTCCCTCTTTCTTCTAACTCCAGTGAGCCATCAAACGCTCCTCATATATTAATCTTTTCATTCCCAGAAACCTTCTTATGAATATCCTCTGGGCCCTCTCCAATGACAGCATATCTTTTTTTTAAGATAAGGGGCCCAAAACTGCCCACAGTATTCCAAGTGAGGTCTCACCAGTGCCTTATAAAGCTCAGCATTACATCCTTCCTTTTATATTCTAGTCCTTTTGAAATGAATGCTGACGTTACATTTGCTTTCCTCATCACTAACTCAATCTGCAAATGAATCTTTAGGGAATCCTACACAAGGACTCCCAACTCCCTTTGCAACTTTGATTTCTAAATTTGTTCCCTGTTTAGAAAATAGTCTATGCTTTTACTCCCACTACCAAAGTGCATGACCGTACACTTCCCTACACTGTATTCTGTCTGCCATTTCTCTGTACATTCTCTTGATCTGTCTAAGTTCTTTTGCAGACTCTTTGCTCCTCAACATGACCTGCATCTCCATCTATCTTCATATCATCTGAAAACTTGGCCACATAGCCATCAATTTCATCATCTAAATCAATGACATATAATGTGAAAAGAAGCGGTCCCAACACCGTGTCTGATGCACTTGTTACTAGCAGCTAACCAGAAAATTCCTCCTTTATTTCCACTCTTGCCAGCCAGCCAAACTTCTATCCATGCTAGAATCCTTCCTGTAATACTATGGGCTCTTATTCAGCATCATCGTGTGGCACCATGTCAAAGGCTTTCTGAACATCCAAATACACAACATCCACTGACCCTCCTCTGTCTATCCTGCTTGTTATTTCCTTAAAGAATTCCAGATTTGTCAGGCAAGATTTTCTCTTAAGGAAACTATGTTGACTTTGGCCTATTTTATCATGTGCCTCCAAGTAGCCTGAGGCCTCATCCTTGATAATCAACTCCAGCATTCTCCTAACCACTAAGGTCAAGCTAATTGGCTTCTATTTTGTCTTCTGCCTTCCTCTCTTCTTGAAGATTGAAGTGACATTTCTAATTTTTCAGTCATACAGAATCATTTTAGAATCTAGTGATTATTGAAAGATCACCACTAAAGTCTCCATAATGTCTTTAGCCACCTCTTTCAGAACCCTGGGGTGTACAACATCAGGTCACTTATCTACCTTTAGACCTTTCAATTTCTGAAGGATCTTCTCTAACTTCGCACATTTCATGACCCCTGACACCTGGAATGTCCATCATACTGCCAGTGTCTTCCACAGTGAAGACTGACGCAAAATAGTTATTCAGATCGTCTGCCATTTCCTTGTCCCCATTACTACTTCTCCACCATCGTTTTCCAGCAGCCCGATATCTACTCTTGCCTCTCTTTTACAATTTGTGTATCTGAAAAAACTTCTGGTAATATTGGCTAGCTTACTTTTGTATTCCATATTTACCTTAATGATTTTTTAGTTGTCTTCTGTTGGTTTTTTTTTAAGCTTCCCAATCCTCATTGCATCTTGTACAAATCAGAATCAGGTTTATTATCACTGACATATATATTAAATTTGTTGCTTTACAGTGTGATGCATAAAGGTGACTATATTTTACAGTAGCAAAGTCCCTCTGTTCTCCAAAATTCTCAGGGGTCCTACTGTTCACTGTGCAAATCCTACGCTGGTGTACCTTCTCAAACTCAACACCTCATAATTCTAAACTGAATACCTCCTTTGCATTCCTCTACTGACTTACCTAACTAATGAAGATTCCCCTGTAATATTCAATAATTTCACTGTCTGAAACCACCTATTTTAGTTTTATCAGGAACTTAATAACCATTCAGAGGTTGATAGATTCTTGGTTTGTTAGGGCATGAAGGGATATGGGAGGAAGGCAGTAGATTTGGGGCTGAGAGGATAAAAGGATCAACCATGATGAAATGGCGGAGCAGACTCGATGGGCCAAATGGCCTAATTCTGCTCCTATGTCATATGGTCTTGTCTAATTATGGTAATAATCCATGGACATTCTTAACCAACTAGTTTACATAAATGTAGAACAGCAATAGGCACATCATTTTTTGATAGCCATCTAGTCTTTTAAACAACCTTTCACAATCACTGCCAGATTCTGAGGATCAAGCTAATTGAGTATCCACTTAGCTGGCTCTCCTTGGATCCCATGCAATCTAACTTTCTACACCAGCCTTTCACACGGAACCTTGTCAAAAGTATTCCTGAAGTTATTTGCACAACACCTGCTGCCGTGCCCTTTGTTACCTCTTCCAAAAAAGAACTTTCACAGATTTGTGACTCAGTTTTCCATGTACAAAGCTATGCTGACTATCCCTAATCAGCCTTTGTCTATCGAAATGCTGGTAGTTCCCAATCCCTGGAATCCCTTCCTATAACTTACCCACCACTGATATCAGGCTCCGTTCTCTGGCTCTTCTTTCCTGCCCATCTTAAATAGCAGTACAACATTAGCTACCCTCCCTCCATTATCCTGGAACTTCATCCATAGCTAAAAATCATGCAGATAGCTCTGCATGGGCCTCTAATTTCTTCCCTAGCTTTCCTACAAAGTTTGAGGATGCTCTTGGTCATGTCCTGGGGATCTGTCAACCTTAATGTTCTTTAAGATTGCCGGTTTCTCTTTGACAATTTGAATATAGTCCAAGACATCACAACTTATTTTCCTCAGTTGCTAACTTGTATGATCTTCTCTACAGTTAAAAAATCTCACCCATCTCTTGTAGCTCTATATGTAGATGGCCATGCTGATCTTTAAGAGGACATAATCTCTTACCCAGATACCATTTTGATATCCATATACAACCACTTCGGAGTTTCCTTCATCTGCCAGATAAGTTTTGTCCTTATAAGTTTTGCTCAAGTGTATTCCCACATTACTTGTCGAGGGATTTACTTGATTTTGACCGCCTAAACAAATGTATGCCTCCTTTTTCCCTAGCCCGGCCCTCAAAATCTATTGTCCACCATCATTTCCTGAACTTGCCAGCCTTTCCTAACACCTAGGCAGATGCATGCTGTTATAGATCTCTTGATTTGACATGTTTGAAATAACCACTTCTGTACATCCCTTTCTCTGCCAACATCACCTAATCAGCAGCTGAATTTTCTTTCTTGTGGCTCCAAAGACCTTAACTTGTGGACTAATCTATAACTATTTTAAACCTAGAGGACTTATGTTCACCATTCTTGGTATCCCTCACTGACAGTTCAGTTGCTTGCCCTACTTCATTCCTTAAGGGATACCCACTCTGGTAGGGCCCTCTATTAGTCGGCAGCCATTGATCCCAGGGGAACATGGGTTTGTGCCTCTGGTGGGCTGGAATGCAAGCCTGGGTGGGAACTGGCTGTTGCCCACGTAGCAGGTTCCCCCTCTCCACGTCACTGATGTAGTACAAGGGAAGGGCAAGCGCCGATACATCTTGGCACCAGTGTCGTCTCAGAGGTTGCCAGAGTGAAGTTCTAAAACGACATCAAACTGCCTTAGGGACCCTGGCTCCAGATTTCTTCCTCAGGGTTTACTCAGGAAGCCTTTCCCATGGGTGGGTATGGCTGCAAGGCAGCGGAGGTTTGAAATCAGAGTTTCCCTTCCCCTAGGCGGGCTGCTGCCAAGGCTGATGAGCCCCACCTGCCTGAAGCAACTGGTTCTGAGGCGCCAAGTGCCTTTGCCCCTTCTCTTGTCAGTAGAAACAGTTACGCTGGGCCTAGTAGCTAAACCACATGGGAAGACCAAGAGTTGGATTTGGTTGTCAGAGGTTGTTAGAGCCACATGCCATTTGGAGCACTTTATAGGTAGTGGGAGCTTATCGCCGCTGCCACCCCTAGCTATGACAACCTTAGGAACCAGGGCTCTCTAAATATTGATTAAAGAAAACTTCTTGGGTACTTGTAACAAATTCTACCCTATCCAAGCCCTTTGCACTATGGGTAACCCAATCAATCGTAAGAAAACTAAACCTCCAGACTATTAATACCCCATTATTCGTACATCTTCCATCTCCTTGCATGTATGCTGCTTTAACTCATAATGACTTTAGGAGGGTGCAGGTTGGGGCATTTTATACATTCCCATCAAAGTGATCATCCTCCTCCTTGTATCTAGGTTCTATCTATAAAGTCTTGCTGGACAATTCCCCCAAGCGTAGCCTCTCCTCCATCTTCTAAAGGCACCCCATGTCCTTTCTTTCAGTTGAACCTCTTTCAAGCCTATAGCATCTGTCATGGAAAGTTGAGCTGCCAGTCCTGTCTATCTCATGTTTTTGTTATGGCTATGATGCCCCCCCCACCCCCCTGAGCTAATCCACACGCTGTGTTTGCCCACCACATCTTTTTGGCCTCTTGCACTGAAATAAATGAAACTTAAACTGCCAGTTTTTCCTCTGTTTGCTATGCTGCTGGCTGTCCTGTATGCTAAACATGCCCTCATTAACTATAATATTTTCGGTTGTATAATTTCTGCTCAGGGACCGAACCACCTTCCCCCCCACCCTCAATCTAGTTTAAACCCTCCTTCGTAGCACTGGCATCTCCTAGGATATTGGTTTGAATCCAGTACAGGTACAAACCATCCCTATTATACAGGTCACTTCTGTTGCAGAGCTTTAATTAGCAATATATTTTGTGATTCACCAGTATTTATTTTCTGTGTTATCTAAATCTCCACAAAATTTCAGAGTGTGATATAACCAGAAATATTTGTCAGTAGTTGGGCTGATCCAAAGCAATGTACAGTCCAGTTTTACAGTTAGAGAAATTTTGTTTTTATAACTGCAAGAATCTGTATTTCTGTTACCTTAAGTTAATGAATCTAACAATTACCTGATTTACAGGTTGGACAACAAAGAGTTAAAACCTTGGAAGAAAATATTGAGGCAGAGAGAGCTGCCCATCTGGAATCAAAGTTTAACTCTGAAATCATTCAGGTAAATTTCAGTGTAACAGCAAATTGTATGTAACATTGTGTAATGCATATATCTCACTTAGCAGTTCTGAACTTCAGGCAATAAAAATCTGTTAAGGTAAAACACCTACTTTTGAGTCGTTTGTAATATATCTGTTTGAAGGTGGAAGTTAATACTCTTGAACTGCATTCTGATGAAGGATGTCTGATCTGAAATGTTAACTATCTCTTTCAACACATGCTGCTAATAATTAACTGCAGAATCTCTTGTGTTTAGGAATATTACTAGCATTTTTTTTAAGAGGTACAGTGCAGAATAGCCCCTTCCGGCCCTTCAAGCTGCACCTGCAGCAACGCACCGATTTAACCCTAGCCTGACAACGGGACCATATACCACGGCCAATTACCTACTAACCAGGTTGTCTTTGGACTGTGGGAGGAAACCCTTGCGTTCACGGGGAAAGTGTACAAACTCCTTTCAGATGACGTCAGAAATGAGCTCTAAGCTCTGATGCCCTGAGCTGTAATAGTGTCATGCTAGCTACATTGAGTCCCTGCTTTTCTGCTTTCATTACTGTGTACAAAAGCTCCATTTAGAATATGATGCATTTGACTAAACAGCTACACAATCACACTTGCTGTATTGCTCATGAAAAAGGTTTCAGGAAATTTTATTTTACCTCGTCTTCAGAGGAAAGAGAATTTGTATAAAACAGTTTATTCCTGCCAACGAGTTACTGCTTCCGCATTACTCATTAATGTAGAAGGTTCTTGTGTCATCTTGTGAGTGTGACACTTGATTTTAATGTTAGATCCCATGTGGCATTTGTCAAATCCATGTATATAATTGCATTGTATAATGGGCAATTCCTATTATTATTTGTACACACTACTGAAACACAGTCGCTATGGTGTCATTACTTTTTATTGAACAGTGTTGTAGATAACAAAACATTGTCAACCTTGCATTTGTAGCTAGAATGCTGTTTTTAGGCCTTCGTCAAAAAGTTAAAATCACAATCTATATTGCTTAATTCTTATTACTGATCTTCCTGTATTTCTGTCCAATATTTCTTGGTCTTAGAATGCAATTATAAGTACTGGAGCAGCCTCAGCCCTTGAACTTGCCCAACAGGTCTGAGATTGTTGCTTTCTGTAAGGATGAGAATGGAGATGAGGAAGAATGAGTAACAAAACTGTGGTACAGGGAGCCATTCAAGAGGTGGGGAAAAAGAGAAATGTAGTCATTATTGGCGATAGTATAGTCAGGGTAAAAGACATAATTAACTGCTGCAAGGATTGAATGTGCCGAAGCTTGCATTGTCTACCCAATGCCTGGGTTCAGGGCCTCTTATCTGACTGCAGAGGAATTGGAGTGGCAGTGGCAAGATCCAATTGTCGTGCTCCATGTGGGTGCCTACGACACAAGAAGAACAAGCAAAGAGATTCTGCTAAGCCTAAGCGGCTAAGGAAATTTATGTTTTGTGGATTAAAACACAGAATCAAAAAGCTAATAATCTCTGGATTGTCACCTGAGCCACATGCAAATTGGTACAGGTTAATAAGATCAGAGAGCTAAATGTGTGGTTCAGCGATTGGTGTGGGAGAAGTGGGTTTGAATTTGTAGGATATTGACACCAGTATTGGGGATGGAGGGAGCTGATGGGAATTGTTTACAGGACTCTGAACAACAGCTAGGATGTGTGGTACAAATTACAACAGTAGATAGAAAAGGCATGTACAGTCTCTATAAAAAGTAAATAGATACTTTATTGATCTCAAAGGAAATTATGTGTCACAGTGGCATTACAAGTGCACAGATATAAATATTAAAAGTGATGAAGAAAGAAATAAGTTACCACAGTCTAACAGGAGGGAATCATCACTTCCCGGTTATAGGTTGATTCATTATAGAGCCTAATGGCAGAGGGTAAAAATAACCTCATATAGCGCTCTTTGGAGCAGCGCAGTGGTATTAGTCTATTACTAAAAGTGTTCCCCTGTTCAGCCAAAGTGGCATGCAGAGGGTGAGAAACATTGTCCAGAATTGCCAGGATTTTCTGTAGGGTACTTTATTCTACCACTGCCTCTTTTGTGTCCAGTTTGACTTCTATGACAGAGCCAGCCTTTCTAATCAGTTTATTGAGCCTGTTGGCATCAACCCTGTTGATGCTATTGCCCTAGCACACCACCGCATGGAAGATTGTACTGGTGAAAACAGACTGGTAGAACATGTGAAGGAGAGGCCTGCATTCTCCAAAGGATCTCAGATTCCTCAGGAGGTAGAGGCGACTCTGGCCCTTCTTGTACACAGCCTCTGTGTTGGTGCTCCACTCAAGTCTGTCATCCAGGTGCACCCCCAGGTAGTTGTAGGTCTTCACCACATCCATGTCCTCACCATCAGGAGTAACAAGGAGCAATGCAAGTATTCACCCTCCTTGGAAGTTTTCATGTTTTATTGTTTAACAGCATTAAATCACGGTTGTCTTAATTTGTTTTTTTTGACACCGATCAACAGAGAGACTCTTTCGTGTCAAAGTGAAAACAGATCTCTACAAAGTGATCTAAATTGATTACAAATATAAAACACCAAATAATTTATTGCAAAAGTAGTCAACCCCTCTTAATATGACACACCAAATCATCACTGGTGCAGCCAGTTGGTTTTAAAAATCATGTAATTAGTTAAATGGAGATCTGATTTTGAAGACCTGTGTGCAGTCAATGTGTTTCAGTTGACTGTAGTAAAAATACATCTGTATCGGGAATGTCCAACTGCTCGTGAGTCAGTATCCTGGCAAAAACTACACAATGAAGACAAAAGAACACTCCAAGTAACACCACAAAAATGTTATTGAAAAGCACAGGTCAGGAGATGAATGTAGGAACATTTCCAAGTCACTGAATATCCCTTGGAGTACAGTGAAGTTAATCATAAAGAAATGGAAAGACTGTGGCACAGCTGTAAATCTACAAAGAGCACTACTACTACTACGTCGACTCAGGCCTAGGAGGCTGGTGTCGGGCACGATGACGGACTCTCCACTCCTCCCTCTCTCTCTCTGTTCAGTTCATCTACATTAGCCGCGCCGCTATCTTCTAGGAGTGTGTTGACCATAGTCTTGGGAGGGCACCCAGGGTTCATCCTCCCATGCTTGGGCTCCCATGTGATGACTAGGCTGGCAGGTAGCTCAGAGTGGTGTAGACAGTGCCCCGCCAGTTGCAGTCTTCTCGCCTTGATTTTAGTAGTGAGCATCGGTAGGTCGTCATAGAGCTCAACGTTCGTCATGTGCTATTGCCAACTCACATCAAGAGCCATCCGGAGCATTCGTGTATAGCAACTATCTAGTGACTTTCGCATGGTCTTGGTGAGTGTCCATGTCTCGCATCAGTACGTGAGAATGGACTATGACTGCAATGAAGATCCTCTTTTTGAGCCCTCTGGTCAGGTTCGACCTCCAGATTTCCTTCATGTCATTCATAGCCCTCCACGCCAGTGCCTTCCATATCTTTATGTCCTTTTCTGAACTCGTCATTCTTGACCCGAAGTACTTGAAGTCTAAGACTTTCTTTTCTTTCTTTTTCAATCTTTTTATTATTATTATTAATATCAACAAAATAAAATTGATACATAGATAACGGGATTACAAACATACACATTTCAACTGAACATGAAAGAATACATAAGCAATGATTACAGTATAAATGAGTATTCCCAAATCATGGACGATACAATATACAAATAAACAAGGCAAACCTAGGTATATCATAATATATATTAAAAAAAAGAAAAAAGAAAAAGAAAAAAAATTATGCAAAAAAAACTAATCTAATAAGGAAAAAAAAGAAAAAAGAGAAAAAGAAAAAATGGAAAAAAAAGGGCTGTTTATAATATCTCACTAAAATAGAAAATCATCAGTGTCGTCAACTCCGATCCTCTCAACATATATAAAATCGAAACTGGAAAAACAAATAGGCTTGGAACAGGGTCATATTACATCATATAAAAATATTGAATAAATGGTCTCCATATCTTTTCAAATTTAATAGAAGTATCAAATACACCACTTCCAATTTTTTCTAAATTTAGACATAACATAGTTTGAGAAAACCAATGAAATACGGTAGGAGGATTAATTTCTTTCCAATTCAACAAAATAGATCTTCTAGCCATTAATGTAAGAAATGCAATCATTCGACAAGCGGAAGAGGATAAATGGAGTGAGTCCATCATTGGTAAACCAAAAATTGCAGTAAAAGGATGAGGTTGTAAATCAATGTTCAATACCGCAGAAATAATATCAAAAATGTCTTTCCAATATTTTTTCAAAAGCGGACACAACCAGAACATATGAGTTAAAGACGCTATCTCAGAATGACATCTGTCACAAATAGGATTTATATAGGAATAAAAATGAGCCAATTTAGCCTTGGACATATGAGCCCTATGCACAACCTTAAACTGTATTAATGAATGTTTAGCACATATAGATGATGTATTAACTAATTGAAGAATTTTATCCCAATTCTAAATAGGGATAGTAAGGTTAAGTTCTCTTTCCCAATCATTTTTAGTCTTATAGAAGGGCTCAGAACGTATCTTCATAATTATACTGTAAAGTTTTGATATTAGCCCTTTCTGAGAAGGATTTAGTTCAAACAAATTCTCCAAAATACCTGAAGACACAAAATTTGGAAAAGTAGGAAGTACAGTATTTAAGAAATTCCTAATCTGTAAATATCTAAAAAAATGAAATCTAGGCAACATTTAGATTAGGTAGAGAAGTAAATAAGGACTTAAAAAAATCGGGACAATCCACATTTGGAACATAAACATTAACCATAGCAACCTTTTTGTTAAAAAGTAAGCCAGTAATTAACAAAAATCTACCATTCGGATCCGAAAAGATATCATGTTGGACAAATGCAATAGAGGAGTCAATAAAAATTGAAACTCCCTTTACTTTGGCATTCGAATTCGAATGGTACTGTTGACCCCACCAAAACCTAAAAAAGCGATAATTGTCCTCTTTCTTCACATGAGTTTCTTGTACAAAAATAATATGAGCATTAAGTCTTTGGAATACTCTGAAAATCTTTTTCCGTTTAATCGGATGGTTTAAGCTATTAGTATTCCAAGAGACAAAATTAATGGTCTGAGCCATATTTCTGAAATCAACCCTTTGGTATATAAAGGGTTAACCAAATTATGAACTCATGCACCCGGAAGAGGAACAAAAATAAGGGGCGGACCCGGAAGTGACGACATCGCAGACATTTTAGTAGTTTAAAATCAGCCCAAATGAAAAAACTAAAAAAAACTAATGTAAGAAACATAAGATTTAGAAAAAGACCTCCCACCCCCCACCCAAGAGGGAAAAAAAAGACCACCCCAGCCAGGGATAGGCTGGGAAAGAGGAAAGATGAAACTAAATCTACCCCCATATCAGCAGAAGACAACTGCGTATATAAAGGATAAAAAAAAGATCCACCCAAACTCTAAAAAAAAATCACTATACAAAAACCAAACCACTTAATATAATTGGTAGTAAAAAACACCAAAAAGAGTATAATCACTAGTAACTTATAAATCAGGTTAAAACCCAAACAAACCAAAAAAAATTTAAACTGTGATAAGAGATGCATTATAGGAAGATGACGAGAGAAAGAAAAAAATGGCAAAATCAAAAAAAAAGCCAAAAGTATTTTAGAGAAGAAACCGCCATCTTAGTTAAAAAAAAAAATTCACCTTCGAAGGATTAATAATAATGACCAAAGATAAAGTACAGTGGTTGAAGTAAGTTGAATAAAAAGATTAGTATGTCAAAAAAAAACTTTAACTAGATTATAAAATATAGAGTAAACCTACACCAATAGCCAGAAACAAAATCTGGTTTTGGAAATAAAAACCATCTTGCACGATCAAAATCACTCATTTATTAGCAATGAGAATCCGTAGCAGTAGGGAAGTTCTCATTCAGAAAGCTTCTCGCTTCAGATGTAGAAAGAAAAACACGCCTTGGTACATTCGAAGGCGAGATTCTGAGATTCGCAGGGTATAAGAGCGCAGGTTTTAGATTTTTCTCATAACATTCGGACATCAGAAGTTTAAAAAGAAGCCTTGCCTTCATTACTTCTGGACTAAAATCTTCTACTAATCGAAAATTGTGATCTTGAAATTTGACCATCCCTACACGCCGAGCCACACGAATAAGTTGCTCTTTAACATGCACATAGTGAAATCGGACAATTACAACCGGTGGTTTAGCTGAAGCACTTGGTGATCAACGCATAATTCTGTGAGCGCGATCGAGTAACGGAGGACTGTCTGGGAATACAGAAGGGAACGCATCCTTTAAAAGTTGAGCAAAGTACTTCGAGGGGTTCCCTTGTTCAATACCTTCTGGGAGACCAAGTATGCGTAGGTTCTGTCTTCTGGACCGATTCTCAAAGTCGACACTCTTGGCTTTAAGTGATTCCACCTGTTTAATTGTCGAAAGTAAGTTCTGCTGCAGTTTTTCAATTATCAAGTCTCGCTTCCGAGCGTCTTCTTGCAGAGTTGCGATTAGAACTTGCTGCTGGTTAACTACTGAATCCATCTTATCCATATAATCTTGAAAAGCCTTTATATCTTGTTTAAAAATTTGTCGTCGTTCTTCAAATTTTTGATTTAAAACCTCCAATAACATTTCATAAGTCAATTCAGTGCACTTAGGATCAGTCTTCTTTTTTTTCCCGTTCCCGTTAGGATCCTTCCCAGGTTCTCGCCCTTTAGATCTAAGAGCCATTTCTGTATTCATTTCTTCAAAAATTCACAAAAAAACTCTTAAAGATAAGTCCAAAAAAGTAGCAAGAATCTTTTGGTGCAGGTAAAAATAAGTTAAATAAGGGTGATCATAGGTTAAAAAAAGTAAAGGTTATGGAGCGAATCTGAAACAGTGCTCACTCCATGAGCGTCTCCTGCTGACTCCCAAGACTTTCTTAATGGTATCATTCTTTATGATCTTGAGAGTACCTTTGTCGCAGTTGAACGCCATGTACTCTGTCTTTTTAGCGTTTAGGTGAAGTCCAACTTTATTGCGCTCAATTTCCACTTTTGTCAGTAGCTGCTGTGCTTCCTCCATCTGGTCAGAGAGCAGGACTAAGTCATCTGCAAAATTGAGATCTGTGAGCGTAACCGGTCTGACCCTTTTGGTTCGTCCTGGTTTTATGGTAAAACCAAGCTAGTCATGATCTTTGGTAGCTTGATGTAGAGCGTAATCAAGGACAATTATAAAGATATAGGGTGCCAGAGTGTCTCCTTGCAGTACACCAGCTAGGAGCTCGAACACTGCCGTTTCTCCATCTGGTGATACAACTTTTGCCATGATCTTGGTATAGCTGGACTCTATTGCTCTCAATAGATGGTCCGGCACTCCATAAGCTTTCAGGATCTTCAGCATTTTACCTCGGTGATGGAGTCAAAAGCTTTGCGAAAATTGATCAAAGTAAGCATGGCTGGTAGGTTGTTCTTCTTGACTTCCTCGATGATTCTACGGAGAGCAAGTATTTGCATTACTGTTGTGCACTTCTGCCGAAAACCATTCTGATTGAATCTTAGCTTAGGGTCAATGGCGGTGCGAATCCTGTTCAAGACCATCCGATTGTATAGCTTTGCTAAGATGCAGGTCAAGCTGATACCATGGTAGTTATCTGTCTTCCCTCACGAAGAGCAAGCAGTCTTCAAAAACTGAGTGAACATGCAAGAAGGAACTAGCGAGGGAGGCTACCAAGACACTTGTGAGAACTCTGGAGGAGTTTCAGTGGCTGAGATGGGAGAGACTGAGCATACAACTGTTGCCCAGATGCTTCACCAGTTGCAGCTTTATGGGAGAGTGGCAAAAAGAAAGCCACTGTTGAAAAAAATTCTCATGAAATCTCAGCTAAACTTTGCCAGAAGGCATGTGGGATACTCTGAAGTCAACTGGAAAAAGGTTCAATGGTCTGATGAAACCAAAATTGAGCTTTTTGGCTATCAGACAAACACTGCACATCATCAAAAACATAGCATCCCTACCGTGAAGCATGGTGGTGGCTGCATCATATTGTGGAGAAGCTTCACTGCAGCAGGCCCTAGAAGACTTGTGAAGGTAGAGGGTAAAATGAATGCAGCAAAATACGGGGAAATCCTGGAGGAAAACCTGATGCAGTCTGCAAAAGAACTGTGACTAGGGAAAAGATTTGTTTTCCAGCAGTACAATGACCCAAAGTGTAAAGCCAAAGCTACACAGGAATGGCTTTAAAACAACTAAGTTAATGTCCTGGAGTGGCCAAGTTAGAGTCCAGACATCAATATAATTGAGAATTTGTGGCTGGACTTAAAAACTGTTCATTCACGATCCCCATGCAATCTGAAAGATCTTGAGCAGTTTTGAAAAGAAGAGTGGGGAAAAATTGCAGTATCCAGATGTGCAAAGTTGATAGAGACCTATCCACACAGACACAAGGCTGTAATTGTTGCCAAAGGTGCATCTACTAAATACTGACATGAAGGAGCTGAATACTTATGCAATCAATTATTTTGTGTTTTATATTTGCAATTAATTTAGATCACTTTGTAGAGATCTGTTTTCACTTTGACATGAAAGTATTCTGTATTGATCAGTGTCAGAAAAGCCAAATTAAATTGACCGAGTTTCAATGTTGTTAAACAATAAAACATGAAAACTTCCAAGGAGGTGAATACTTTTTATAGGCACTGTAAAAAGGGCAAGATTACGATGGTCTGAGACGATTTCAATGTGCAGATAGATTGGGGAAGTCAGATTAATGCTGAATCTCAGGAGAAGGCATTTGTAAAATACCTACAAAATGGCTTTCCAGAGCAGCTTGTGGTCACATCCACTAGAGAAACTGCAGGTTTGGATCGAGTGTTGTGTAATGACGAGATTTGATTAGAAAGCTTTAGGGAGAGGAACCCTTTGGAGGCAGTGATCGTAATATAACAGAAGTTGCCCTGCAGTTTGAGAAGGAGAATTTAAAATCTGATGTATTGGTATTGCAGTGGAGAAAAAAGGGCATGAGAGAGGAGCTGGTCAAAGGTGATTGGAGGGAGACATTAGCAGGGACAATGGCACAGCAGTAATGGCTGGAGTTTCTGGGAGCAATTCATAAGATGCAGGATAGATTTGTCCTAGAGAAGTAGTATGCTTGAGGGAGGATGAAGCAATTGTGGCTGACAAGGGAAGTCACACACAGCATAAAGCAAAAGGGAGGGCAGACAATAAAGCAAAAATTAGTGGGGAGCTACAAGATTGGAGAGCTTTTAAAAAGCAACAAAAGGCAACTGAAAAGTGTGAGAGAAAAGATTAAATATGAAAGAAAGCTAGCTAATAATATAAAATAGGATAACAAATGAATTTTCGGACATATAATGAGTAAAAGAGAGGTCCGAGTGGACATAGAACTGCTGGAAAATGATACTGAAAAATGAGTTAGTAATGGGGGAGCAAAGAAATGGCCGACAAACTGAATAAGTATTTTGGGTCAGTTTTCACTGAGGAGGAGATGGCAGCAGCATGCCAGAAATTGAAGAGAGTCGGAAGGCAGATGTGAGTGTTATCACTATTGCTAAGGAGAAGGTGCTTGGGAAGTTGGGGGTAGGTAAGTCATCTGGAGTAGATGGACTATAGGGTTCTGAAAGAGGTAGCTGAAAAGATTGTGGATACATTGGTAGTGATCTTTCAACAATCAGCAGAAGACTGCAAAATTGCAAATGTCACTTTATTCTTTAAGAGAGGGAAGCAAGATACGAGAAATTATACACCAGTTAGTTTGACTTCAGCACTTGGTACGACATTGGAGTCCATAGTTAGGGATGTAGTTTTGGGGTATTTGGAAACACAGGATAAAAAAAGGCTGAACTCAGCATGATTACCTTAAAGGGAGGCCAATTCTCTGGATGCTTTCAAGAAGGAGCTAGATAGGTATCTTATGGATAGGGGAATCAAGGGATATGGGGACAAGGCAGGAACCGGGTATTGATAGGAATTGATCAGCCATGATCTCAAAATGGCGGTGCAGGCTCGAAGGGCCGAATGGTCTACTTCTGCACCTATTGTCTATTGTCTATAAATCTTGCTTGATAAATCTGTTGGAATTGTTTGAGGAAATGACAGGCAAAATAGACGAAGAAAAGTCAATTGATGTTATTTACTAGTGTTTTCAAGTATCCTTGGCTTTTGACAAGGTGCCACACATGAGCCTGCTTAAGAGATAAGAGCCGATTGGCAGGAGGCAAAGAGTGGGAATAAAGGGAGCCTTTTCTGATGGCTGCCAGTGACTAGTGTTCTGCAGGGGTCAGTATTGGGACTGCTTCTTTTCATGTTAAATGTCAATGATTTAGATGACGGAATCGATAGCTTTGTGACCGAGTTTGTGGACCATACAAAGATAGGTGGAGGGGCATGTAGTGTTGAAGCAGGGAATCTGCAGAAGGTTTGAGACAGATTAAGAGAATTGGCAAAGAAGTGGCAGTTGGAATACAGTATAGAGAATATTATGGTCATGCATTTTGGTCAAAGGAATAAAGGCATAGACTATTTTCTATAAGGGGAGAAAATTTAGATGTTGGTGTAAAGGAAATTGGGAGTCCTCGTGCAGGATTCTCTAAAGGTCAACTTGCAGGTTGTCGGTAAGGAAGACTAATGCAATGTTAGCATTAATTTTGAGAATATAGAAGCTAGGATGTATTGCTAAGGTTTGATGATGCATTTATGTAACGCTTGGTGTACCTTGAACAGTTTGTGCCCCTTCTCTAAGAAAGGATGTACTGGCATTGGAGAGGTTCAGAGCAGATTCACAGAAATTATTTCAGGTGTTAAAGTGTTAATGTATGAGAAGCTTTTGATGGCTCTTGGCCTGTACTTGCTAGAGCTTAGAAGAATGAGAGGGCATCTTATTGAAATTTATCGAATATTGCAAGATCTAGATAAAGTGGATGTGGAGAGGGTGTTTTCTATCATGGGAAAGTCTATGATAAGAGGGCACAGCCTTGGAATAGAAGGACTTTAGAACAGAGATGAAGGGTAATTTCTTTGGACGGGGTGGTGAATCTGTGGAATTCACTGCCACAGAGGAAGCCAAATCATCCAGTATTTTTACAACAGAAGTTGATGGGTTCTTGATTAGTATGGGCATCAAATTTTATGGGGAGAATGCAGGAGAATGGGGTTGAGAGGCATAATAAATCAGCCATGATGGAATGGTGGAGGAGACTTGATAGGCTGAATGGCCTAATATTGCTCCTGTGTGTTTTATGTCATGTATTATAGCATAATATACAATTTTACCTCAATATATGAAACATAATTTGAAACATTTAACTCATTAATCTGTACTCTTTCTGAGATATAATTATCACAATTTCTGTATTATGATTGGGCACTTTATTTAACCTTTTTTTAAATGTAGTTACGGATTCGTGATCTTGAGAATGCTTTGGAAGTGGAAAAATCAAGCCACGCAAATGCTGTGTCAACTTTGGAACTGATCAAGCAACAACTCAGGGAAGTTGAATTCTCATATGGAAGGGAAAAATCAAAAGTTGTGGAATTTACAAATCAGTTACAGAAGTAAGACTTTTTCTAAAGAACATTTTGCACATTATGAAATATTATCTTCTAACAAATTATGCTTTGTAGGCAATTAAGTCAAAGTGTTTCAGAACCTCAAGATAACATATTGAGCCATCAGACTGGTGAACTCGCGCTGATTTAAGTGTACTCTATATTACATTTACTGTTCTATTTATTATAAATTACTCTGATTGCACATTTAGACGGAAACGTAACGTAAAGATTTTTTACTCATGCAGGTGAAAGATGTAAGAAATAAATTCAATTCAATTGATTGTTTAGTTTTATTTATATTTAAAAATATTATTTATATTTATGTTGTATTATTTATACTAAAACATTAACTTAATTTGTCCTTAAGATTACAAAAGGAAAGTACTGTTACAAAAACTCAATTGACCGCTGAGTTGGAAGAAAAGAATGATGTGATTGCTGATCTTTCGAAACAACTGCAAAGACATGAGGAAAGTTTTGAAAATCTTCGGGATGAATTAACAAAAGTAAGAATATACTATTTGGAGAATATTGAGCTGTGTTATATCCATTGTTTGATCAATTAAACTTGTAGCAAAACAAATCCAAAAATATGAGAAATTCAGAAGTCCTCTAAGGACCTTGGTTTTGATTTAGGGTTTCTTTCAGAAGTGACAATGAGGTAAATAGATTTATAATCAAAAAGGAGAGGGGCAATTTATTAAACACAAGTTTGAGTCACTTAACTTGGCAATATGGACCAACCTGAGAACAGTATGGCTATTGTGAAGATCAAAACGAGCAACAGTGTTGAACTTGCAGGCCAAATTTGGAGGGCTACAGTTTTTTTCAGTGACATTGGTCAATATGATTAGAAGATCACCCCAATCTTAAAATGATTTGGAGACAGATCAACTTCTTTCTGTTTGCTATCTCCCGTATCTGTCAATTGTAAATGTGCAATTGACGGTTTATGAAATGCTGTGATTTTGAAGGATTAAGTGGCCAAAGTGATTATAGATAGGGAAGAGTGAGACCAGAGAAAAACTTGAAAATGAAGTGTTTTTTTAAAAAAGATTTTGGTCTTGTTAGACTCAGCAGAAGCAAGGATGGGGGCAGCGGGAGGAGGTAAGCTGAGATGGGATTGAAAAGGGATAATGTTCTAAATGTGGAAATGGATGGCTATAAAGCCATCCAGCACAGAAATAGACCCTTCGGCACACCAGGTCCATACCAATCTTCAAATTCTCATTTACTTGCACTTCTGTATCCTTCTATTCCATGACAATCCAAGTGCTCAAGATATTTGTAATGAATCATTACATGCTTTTAGAAGCTCATCCAGGAGTCAAGTATTAGCAACTGTGTGATTCAGTTCAGTCAGTTGTCAGGGACTGAAACAGTGGTCAAGGAAGAGATTATGATAGATTATCAAATGGACCTTAATTTGAGGACAAACATGAGAAAATCTGCAAATGCTGGAAATTGAGCATAATTTGAGGAGTTCACTGCAAATGGTGATGTCCTGAATATGCTGGTTGTACATTGCAGGGAGTTCCCTTGGTGAATTTGAAGACGTTGCACAATGCAGGGCCACAGTAATCAATTCCCAGACAGACTTGGCCAGCAATATTACCTTTGTTGCGGACAAGAGAAGAGTTTGATAATAATTTGGTTCAACAGTGACTGTAGATTTGCAGGTCCCATTCAGCAAAATCTAGTGTGAAAGTTTGTCTTCCTAATATTTGGAGTAAGGTTTGACTTGATTAGTATTTAGTTATGTTGAGACAGCATGATAAAAGTGGAGTGATCCCAAGGGTGGCAATGAGGTAGAATTTCGTGCCATCAATGTAATTTGTAGAATCTGATGGTATGCTTTTTCCGGAAACTGTCAAGAGTAATGCCCTCAACAGTGAGAAGAAGAATAGAAATAAGTCAAGGAATTGCATGGATGGTTTCTTCTGAGAGCCATAGGCTGAATCACCTCCTATTCTGTAAGGAAATATATAAGCCAAATCAGATCCTTACCCATGGGCTTCAGTTTGGACTGGGAAGATGACCATTGCTCTCTTTAGCTGATTGCCTATTGTTCAATTCAGTCGATAAGAACTGAACGATGTACAAGAATTTTGATCAAGCTGAAAATGAAGGACATTGGAGGAGGCTACCTAATAGGCTGTTGGTGAATAAAGAGTATTAGGTAACTGTAGTGACACAGAACTACATTTACAAATAAAATTGCTAATTTGGTTGGACTGAAGATAAGAGAACTAGGGAGATGTGGAATAAAGGTGTGGAACACAGTTTGCAAAGTAAAAGTATGCATGAATGTGATTTCTACTTCAAGCAGTCTGAAGAAATTTGATTTTGTTCAATGAATCATGCTCATTATTTGTACAGCATGTAAGAGTTAAAAGATTTTGTATATTGCCTTGTAACATGCACGCATGTATAATATCACTTAAACTGTCATTAGCTTTGAGAATCACTGGTAAATATCCCACAAGGTAAAAAGATGAAACATCAAAAAAATTACATTCATAAGACAATTCACCTTTTGATCAATGTCTGACTACAAGAATGGGTTGAGATCAATGTGTCACTTGTGCCTTGAAAGTCAGTACTTGTTAGCAGTGCGCATAGAATTCTGAAAAGGTACTGAACTAAGTTATTGGATGTGTGATTTAAGTTCTTCATTTAAATAATTAATCCTCTGACAGTACTGTGATGACCTGGTACTATATATGATTTAGGGTTTCTTGCCAAAGAAAGGATGTAGTTGGCATAGAAGCTGTGCAAAAAGGATTCACTAGATTGTTTCTACGGTTTGTTGCCTTCTGTATCTACTCTGCCTGAGGAGGGTAGATTGGGAGTGGCTTTAATTGGACAAGTACATACCAAATAGGTGACAGTTGCTTAAAGGCCCGCTGGTTGGCATTGAGGGCTAATGTGTTCCAGTAAGGAAGAAAGACAAAGATGACAAGTTTCGGATAACCTTTGATAAGGAAAGATGTAAATTTAGTCAAAAAGGAAAAGAAAGGATCTCTAAGGTTTAGGAAGTGGAAACTGAACTGGGCCTTTGAGGAATATAAACAAAGCAGGGAATCAAGAGGGCTAAAAGGGGGCATGAAATGTCCTTGGCCAGAAGGATTGAAGCGAATCCCAAGGCATTTTATACATTTATTTTTTTAAAAAGTGGGTAACCTAAGGAGCGGGCAGAACCACCCAAGGACAAAGGAAGGAATGCATGCCAGGAACTAGAGTTAGTAGGTGAGGTACTAAATAAATACTTTGCATTGATATTCACCAGAAAGAAGGACATGGAGGATAGTGACATCAGGAAGGGATAAGGGTTAAAGATGAAGAGTGAAAAATTTAAGGGGAACATGAGGCTGAACAACTTTCCTCAGAGGATGCTGTGAGTGTGGAACGAGCTTCCAGCACTAGTAGTGGATGCAGGTTCAATTTAATTCAAACTACAAACTGCACCAAAACCCATTCCCATCTCCTCTTCCTCATCTCTCCTGAACACTTTCCTGATAATTTATAACAGATTCCTTCCCACTCTTGCCTTTTATTCTTTATAAAAATGTGTTTCAAGTTTGAAAGTATTACAAGAATCAGCTTGATAGAACAGAACCTAGAACAATAAAATGGAAGAACAGGCCCTTTGGCCCCTGATGTCTGTGCCGAGTGTGATGCCAAACTAAATTAATCCCTTCTGCCTGCATGTGGTCCAAATCCTTCCATACTCTGCATATTCCTGTGGTTATCTAAAAGCCTCTTGAATGCTTTTCTCCTATCTGCTTCCACTACCACCCTTGGCAGTGTGCTCCAGGCATGAACTACTCTCTCTCAAACTACATCTGCCCCACACTCTCTCACCTTAAAGCTCAGCTCTGTAATGTATAACACTCATGCCCTGAGAAAAAATTATCTTGACTGTCAGCCTCATCTGTGCCATTCCGTTCTTCTATCAGCATCCAACATTCCAGAGAAAACAATTCAAGTTTGTCGAACCTCACCTTTCTAATTGAGGCATCCTGGTAAACCTCTGCTGTACCCTCACCAAAGACTCCCATGTCCTGCCTGTAATCAGGTGACCAGAACTGCATGCAGTACTCACATAATCAAACATTTTATTCAGCTATATTATGACTTCCTGATTCTTACTCTCTCTGCCTTATACTCAATGGCCACTTTATTTGGTCACCTGTTTGTTTATACAAATATCTAATCAGCCAATCATGTGGCAGCAACTCAATACATAAAAGCATGCAGGTAAAATTGTTGTTCAGACCAAACAACAGTATGGGGAAGAGATGTGATCTAAGTGACTTTGACCTTGGAATGATTGTTGGTGCTATGCAGAGTGGTTTGAGTATCTCAAAAACTGCTCATTTTCACACACAACAGTGTCTCGAGTTTACAGAGAGAGGTGTGGAAAGAAAAAAATCCAGTGAGCAGCAGTTCTCTGGGCAAAAATGTTTTGTTAATGAAAGAGGTCAGAGGAGAATGGTCAAACTGGTTCAAGCTGACAGGAAGGCTAGTCACTCATGTAACCATGCACTACAACACAAGAATGCAGAAGAGCATCTCTGAACGCACAACATATCAAAACTTGAAGTGCATGGGCTACGACAGCAGAAGACCACACCACGTTCCACTCCTGTAGCTAATAATGTTTCGGATATGCTGAAGGGTCTCAACCCGGAACATCGACTGTACTCTTTTCCATACATGCTGCCTGGTCTGCTGAGTTTCTCCAGCATTTTGTGTGTGATGCCATTTGCCTTCTTTGCTACACTGTATACTTAAGTTTCCAGTTTCGGGGGGGGGGGGTGCACTTGGATTCCAAGGTCCCCCTGTTGATCAGTGCTATTAAGAGGTCTTGCATGAACTGTTTACTTTCCCCTTAATTTACCTCACACTTGCCCTACCTACCATGAGGACCAGCTAAATGCCTCACTGAAGTCCATGTAGACTTTGTTCACTGTGCTATTTTCACCCAATCACCTTGGCAGCCTATTCCAGGCACCAATAACTATGTAAAAAAAAACTTGCCCCATGCATCTCCTTTGACTTCCCCATCTCAATTTAACTGCGTGTTTTCAGGTACTTAACATTTTCTACCCTGTGATGAAAAGTTTGTTTATGCTGATCATAATTCTATAAATTTCTATCATGTCTCCTCTCAGTCTCTGACATGCCAGAGTCTTTCCAACATCTCCTTATGGCTCATATCCTTTAATTCAGGTAGGACAACTTCTTCATCCTCCAGAGTCTCTATATCTTTCCTCTACTGGGGCATAAAATACTCCAAGTGCAGCTACACCTGTGTTTCATGTACCGTACCTGCAGCATGACTTAGTCTTACACTCAGTGCCTCAACCAGTGAAGACAAACATGTATTTCTACAACTCTGTCTACTTGCGTAGCCACTTTCAATGAGCTATGGACTTGGACCCTGAAAACCCTCGTACATCGAAGGTTGTTATAATTTCCATAAGTAACATGACAAATGTAATTAAAGAATGTATTTTATTGGCACATTTTAGTACCTTTTATTCAGTCACTGTGAAGGCCAGCAGTTTTCTGAGTGGCTTGCTGTGCCATTTCAAAATAGACCACTTTGAAGGCCAGCTTAGCCAAGGATAACAGGTGTATCCTTGATGGGTTAGTGAGCCAAGTAGTCCAGTGGTTACATGGTCAATGTTGTTGGCAGCATCTGATAAGTTCTAATTTTCAAATTTAAATTTCACTGATACCTCATCAGTCTATTTCTGGATAAGTAATCCATGGCCTTGGATAATAGTCTTATACCACTCAATCAGCATATAATCCTGGTCCATATGCATTTCATTTTGACTGTTCTTTAAGGACGGAAAAATCTGTGCCAGTGAAAATGAGAGAACTAATTGATAATCAGAGTTGAATAAAAATGTTCTTGCTGCTTCCCTTGATGTAACTGAAATTAGATGCTTGAGTTTATATTATTTATCATGAAAGGTTTTAATGGTCTTGTTCAAATTCTTCATTATAAAAATATGTATGTACCTACTTTTGTTAGCTTGGTACATATGTAATTGCAAAACTTATTACTTTTGTTCTGTGCTAAGTGTAAAGATTTCTCATTTGTACATACTCTTAGTTTCTTTGTGTGGAATTATATTTATTGAAGCAAGATTTTATTTGTCCTATAAGGTAAAGAAGCATCATGCTTTCCTGGAAGAAGCATATGGGGGCAGCATGAGAGAGCTGGAGCTTCTTTTGGCCAATTTTGCTGTGTCAGGACCACGGACATCAGGTTAGTTGACGGTGTAAAATGACAGATGCAGCTGTCGGTGTTCTAAGTGCCACTGCATTGTGTGAATTCTGCAGCTGCCTCTTTAATCCCTTTTCTCAACATGCTATGATCTGATGACAAGGTATGAGTGGTCTTCACAGCAGTGCGGTGGCCAAACAGGCTGAGAGAAGGTGACAGAATGTTGTTAAGCCAGTGCTTGATTTACAAGTGCCAGGATTAACCTGACAGGCTGTAACAAGTGAGCTTACTATCTCTAACTCCTGCAGGGAAAGAGGCCCTTGTGGATTTTTAAGTAAAATACCTGGAAAGGAACCAGATGTCTTTTTCTGTTACCTGAGCCAAAATACTGTAGTTTCTCAAGCAACTTGGTTGTTACCAACTCAGGTTATTTCAGACAACAATGCTATTGTACTATCCCAGATAATAATATGAGTGGTTGCTGTATGTACGGTATTGAAAACATGTTACAAAATTAGCTTGTGTTGCTTAGTTGTTTACTATTTTTGTGTTTATATTTAATGTCCAAATATTCCATTAAAATTACATGCAAATATTTTTTAAGTGCCTTTTACAGCTAAAGAAGGTACAGAAAAATGAACAAGGATTTTTCTGGTATCAGAGGGCTCGAGTTACAAGGAGAGACTTGGTGGTCAAAGATGGTTTTCCCTGAAACAAAGGAGACTGAAGGGTGACCTTACAGAGTTTTATAAAATAATGAGAGACATAGATGAAGTGGATGGTCACAGTCATTTTCTCATTTACTCCAGACCTTTAGTTCTCTAATTCAGGAAGCTTTTCAATGTCAATAAGGGCAAACAAAATGTGTTTAATATCTGTGCCATTTCCTAATCTGCAATAAAAAGTATTTATTTTCATCTATAGATGAACTACAATGGCTTAAACTGATGTTTTCCTTTTTGCTGAAAAAAATCCTGCAGACTGCTTTGAAGTTCTTTGCTGGTATACTTTGGTACTTAACTTTGTATCCTCTTTTTTTGCCTTAATAGGGTATATATTATTTGTAAACTATTTCTTTAAAAGTTATCTATAGCTGAAATTTATCCTTTCAGTTCCTTTTGAGCCATGCTGCCCAGCAATCCCTGATTTAACTCTAGCCTAATTTAGGAGAGTGTGGAAGAGGTGTACCAGGATGTTGCCTGAATTAAGAGGGCATATGCTATAATGAGAGCTTGGACAACATGGATTGTTTATTCTGGAGTGGCAGAGGTAGAGTGAAGACTTGATTGAAGTATGAAAGATTATGAAAGGCATAGATAGAGTGGAAAAATGGTATCTTTCCCGCAGGGTCAAATTGTCTCATACTAGAAGGTGTACATTTAAGGTGAGAAAGGGTAAGTTTAAAGAAGATAACATAGGCCTATTTTTTTTTTTTAAAACAGTGAGTGGTAGTTACCTGGAAAATGCTGCTGGGGATGGTAGTGGCGACAAATACGATTATGGCATTTAAGTGGCTCTTAAAAAGGCACATGGATGTGCAGAGAATGGAGGAATATGTACACTGTGTAGGCAGAAGGGATTTATTTTGTTTGGCATAGCATTGTGGGTAGAAGAGCCTGTTCCTTTGCTGTATTGTTCTATGTTCTATAGACATTGCAAGGGTAAAAAGATCCTGATGGAGTTTATATTCAGGCCTCCGACCAGGCAGGATTGAGGAAGCAGGGAGTCTGCACAAGGTTGTAGGACAGATTAGGAGAATGAGCAAGGTATTGGCAGATGGAATAAAGTGTCAGAATCAGAATTATGTTTATTATCCCTGACGTGTTGTGAAATTTGTTATTTTGCAGCAGCAGTACACTGCAAGATGAAATATTGTAAATTATAATGTAAATTAAAAAGGTAACTGCAAGTACTGCAAAATGAAAGCAAAAATAGGTAGTGTTCATGTGTTCATTGTCCATTCAGAAATCTGATGGCAGGGGTATGAAGCTCCAGAATCAGGTTTAATCTCACTGGCAAATGTGAAATTTGTTGTTATGTGGCAGCAGTGCATTACAGTACATAATAAAAACTGCAAATTACAGTATGAAGTATACATATTAAAATGTTAAATTAAATAAGTAGTGAAAAAAGAGAAAAAAAGTAGTGAGGTAGTGTCCATGGGTTCAATGTACATTCAGAAATATGATGGCAGAAGAGAAGAAGCTATTCCTGAATCATTGAATGTGTGCCTTCAGTCTTCTGTACCTCCTCCCTGATGGTAGCCATGATGAACTTATCAAAACACTTTATCACAGTGGATATGAGTGCAACTGGATGATAGTGAACCCACTTACCCTGCCCTTCTTGGGCACCAGTATAACTGATCCCTTTTTGAAGAAAGTGGGAATCTGCAACTAAAGTAGTAAGAGATTGACGACGTCCTTGAACACTCTAGCCAATTGTTTGGCCCAGCTTTTCAGTGCCCTACCAGGTACACCATCAGGGTCTGAAGCCTTGTGAGGGTTCACCCTCTTCAAAGATGTTCTGGCAACTGCCTCTGTGATAGGGTTCATAAGGAAGTGTATGCTCATCCATTTTAGTGAAGGAATAAAGCCACAGACTATTTTCTAAATGAGCGAATTCAGAAATTGCAAGTGCAAAGGGATTTGGGGTTTGGTGTAGTATTCCCAAAAGGTTAATTTGCAGATTGAATCGACAGGCATTGATTTCCAGAGCATCAGAATATAAAAGCAAAGATATAATGCTGAGGCTTTATAAGACACCAGATAAACCAAATTTGGGGGATTGTCAGCAGTTGGGGACCCAATATAAGACCACAAGACATCAGAACATAATTAGGCCATTCAGCTGATTGAGTCTGCTCCACCATTCCATCATGGATGATATATTATCCCTCTCAACCCTCTTCTCCAGCTGTCTTCCCGTAGCCGTTTATGCTCTTAGTAATCAAAAACCTACCAACCTCCGCTTTAAATACACTCAGTGGCCACTTTATTAATTAACTCCCATACCTAATAAAGTGGCCACTGTGTGGATAGTCATAGTCTTCTGCTGCTATAGTCCATCCACTTCATGGTTCAACATGTAGTCTGTTCACAGATGCTCTCTGCACACCATTGTTGTAGCACACAGTTATTTGAGTTACTGTCAACGTCCTGTTATTCTTGTAAACTCTAGAGACTGCTTGTGTGAAAATTCCAGGAAATCAGCAGTTTCTGAGATACTCAAACCACCCCATCTGGCACCAATGATCATTCAACAGTCACTTAGATCACATTTCTTCCCCATTCTTATGTTTAGTCTGAACAACAACTGAACCCCTTGACCACACCTGCATGCTTTTATGCATTGAATTGCTGCCACATGATTGGCTGGTGGACCTAATGAAGTGGCTGCTGAATGTATACCAAATAACTTGGCCTCCAGAGCCATCTGTAGTAATGAATTCCACAGATTCACCACCCCCTGGCTAAAGAAATTCCTCCTCATCTGTTCTAAAGGGATGTTCCTCTATTCTGATGCTATGCTTTGTGGTTCGAGACTCCCTCACAATAGGAAAAATCCTCAAATATGAAAAATAGGAATCCCCTCATCACTACTGCACTCCTCTTCTGCCCCTTCCCTTCCGAGCCTCAGAGGCAGATTCAGTGCTAGGGACGCAGTTGCAATGGCTTTCCCCTGGTAGGCTCTCTCCCCCCCCCCCCCCCCCCCCCCGCCCAACAGTATCCAGAGGAAAATATTATTGAGGAAAATGGTGCACTGCGCAATTAACGCAGCTCCCTGCCTCTTGCAACTTAACAGTGACTACCTCCCTGTAGCTCCTATCACCACCTCATTCAGGTCATCCAGCTTCAGCTCCATTTCCCTAACACAGTTTGTAAGGAGCTGCTGCTCGATGCACATCATGCAGATATAAAGTTATCAGGGAGACTAGAGGTCACCTATAGTTCTCACATCTCATGGGAAGAACATTCCACCATCCCTGTGCCCATTCTCAGCACACTAGCTATGTAGTAATAGACAAAGAACAAAATCAAACTTGCTAGAAACTTAGAGCCTTTGCCTCTTCTAGCGTAAGCCTCTTGAGCCAAAGGCTGACCACTCTAATGTGCTGTATCTCCAAATAAATAAATAGTGTTTATTCTAAGCTTCAGGCGAGAACGGAATTTCATTCTCCCTGGTGTATATGACAAAAACCTATTTTGAAATGTAACATAGATTAATGGAAATAAGAGAGCAGGTGGTGTGAAGCATAAAGAAGGAGGGAGCAATGGAGATCAAATATTTAGAGGCAATTCTAACAGAAACTACTATAGGAACCAACTGGTTTTGGGTAAAAGAAAAGGGAGGATGGTAATTGCAGAAACTGGGAGGACTGATGAGATGAAAGTTGTGGAAAGAATTAAACGTTCATAAGGAATTGGTGCAGGGCACAGTGTTCCATGTTATGGAATTTCACGTCATGTGCCGGTGATAATAAACTGATTTGGATTCTGATTCATTGCAACTTCTCCTGGAGCAGGGTGTCACCTGTACAAGAGAGAAACGTTGCACTCTGCAGAGTCTTCAAGTCACTGAGCTCTACAGCACAGAAGTAGGCCTTTCGTTGCATCTAGAACGTGCCAGAATTAACCTGCTTGCATTAACTATACCAGCTGTAAATTTGTATACCTATATCAAATCTCTCTCTCCTTTACTAAGGAAATAAAGTCCTAATCTATTCAACCTTTCCCTAAAACTCAGGTCCTCATGTCCTAGCAGCATCTTTGTAATTTTTTTCTGTACTCATTCAATCCTACTGATCTTTCCTGTAGGTGGATGACCAGAACTGTACATAATACTCCAAATTTGTGCCTTGTCCTACCTTAACGTCCTACCTCCTGTACACAGTACTTTTATTTATAAAGGATAATGTTCCAAAAGCTGTTTATGACCTTTATTGATCTCTACTCCCTGATCCCTCTGTTCTATCGCACTCCTCAGTGCCCTACCATTCACTGTGTAAATCTTACCCTAGTTTGTCCTCCCAAAGTGCAAGACCATACACTTGTCTGCATTAAATTTTATCTCCCATTTTTCAGCCTGTTTTCCCAGCTGGTCCCAGCTTTGATATTCATTACCAGTCTTGGTTCTTTATTAGCTTCCCATGCAGAACTTGGTCAAAAGCCTTGCTAAAGTTCATGTGGACAACATCCATTCCCTTTCCTGGTAACCTCCTCAAAAAATGAGTGGGAGGGATAAAGTTCAAGGGATATGTACGGGGCAACTTTTTGTACAGGAATGGTGGGTGGAGGCAAATACAGCAGAGCTGTTTAAGTGGCTCTTAAGTAGGCACATGAATGTGCAGAGAGTTGAGGGATATGGTCATTGTATTGGCAAGAGGGACTAGTTCAGTTAGACATTTAATTGCCAGTTTAATTAGTTCGTACAAACATTGTAGACTGAAGAGCCTGTTTCTGTCCTGTACTGTTATGTTCTGTTCCAATCTATAGGTAAATGGAATGGAGTCTTGAGGAATACAAGACATTACTTATTTATTAAGAGATGCATTATGAAAGAGACCTTTCTAACCTTTGAGCCGCAACACCTAGCAACCCCCATTTTAACCCTAGCCTAATCATGGGACGATTTACAATGACCAAGTAACTTTGGACTGTGGGAGGAAACCAGAGCACCCGGAGAAAACCCACTCATTCCACGGGAAGAACATACGAACTCTTCACAGAATACGCCAGGATTGATTTCCAACCCTCCCGAGTTGTAATAGTGTCGCGCTAACTGTTGCACTACCATGGTGCCCTAGACTTGCTGGATTCCAGTTGCCTAAACCTGACACATGCTTTTTCTTGTCCCCCATGATAAAACCTGCAATATCCTTTCTCATCAAAGGTTTCCTGGAATTGCCATCTTTGCTGTGCATCCATAGTGGAATGTGCTGGATGTAGGAGAAAATTTAAAGAAGTTTGGAGGGGAATATAGGGCCGTGAAATATCCTTGGCAAATAAGATAAAGTATCCAGAACATTTTATAAAGAGCTTGAGGTTAGCCGCATAAAATGTCGGTGCCCTTAGAGACCAAAGGGTGATTCATTTGTGGAGCCAAGGGATGCAGGCAGAAGTTCTAAGTGAATACTTCTCATCTGTATTCACCAAGCTGGACATAAAAGTTGGTGTGTTCAAGTTAGGGTTTGTTGAGGTCTGCAGCATGTCAGTATTAAGAATGTGCAGGAGCTAGATAAAGGATCCTATAAGGGCTGATAAATCATAGGGGCCAGATGAGATCAATTTCAGGTTGCTATCGAAAACAAGAGATTTTGATGAAAGAGAGGGAAGTATGGGCGAGGGAGTTGGGGAGGTGGAGTTGTATTATGAATCAGGGACAAGGTCACAGCTGCACTAAGTCATCCACTGAGTCAATATGAGTAGAACTCAAAAATAAAAAAAGAAAGTGAAACCACTCTGATGGGATTGTACTGCAGCACCCCCTCCCCAATATCCACTGGGTCGTTGAGGAGCAGAAGTGCAGGCAGTTTAGGGAAAGGTGCAGAATCAACAGTGTTATTGTAGTAAAGGACTTCATCCTCTCCAACATAGATTGAGACCCCTTTAGTGTAAGGAGCAGAATTTGTTAAATGCATCCAAGAGGGTTTTCTAAATCAGTATGCAGATAGTCGTACTATACTGGACCTACTATTGAGTAATGCACTTTCCCAGGTGACTGACCTTTCAATGGAGAACATTTATGAAACACAAGTCCTTAAATTTTAAGATAGATATAAATAAGGGAGGAGAGAAATACTTTGAGGCAAGGCAGACTACAAAAGTAATAGGCAGCAACAGTATTACAGTGGACTAACGGGAGATACAGAGGTATGAGAGAGGAGCTGGGCAAAGTTGATTGAAAGGGGACACTAGCAGAAATGATGGCAGAACAGCAATGGCTGGAGTTTCTGGGAACAATTTGGAAAGCGTAGTATAGATAGATCCCAAAGATAAAGTAATATTCTAAAGGGAGGATGTGGCAACCATGGCTGACAAGGGAAGTCAAAGACAGCATCAAAGCAAAAGTGAGGGCTTACAATATAGTAAAAATTAATGGGAAGTTCGAGGATTGGGAAGCTTTTAAAAACCAACAGAAGGCAACTAAAAAGCCTAAGGAAAGAAAAGATGAAATATGAGTTAAGCTAGCCAATAATATAAAAGGGGATACCAACAGTTTTTAAATATAGAAAGTGTAAAAGAAATGTAAGAGTAGATATCGGACCACTGGAAAATGATGCTGAAGAGGTAGTAATGGGGACAAAGAAATGGACGAACTTAATAAGAATTTTCCATCAGTCTTCACTGTGGTGGACACTGGCAGTATGCCAGAAATTTGAGAGTGTCAGATGGCAGAAGTGAGCGTACTTGCTATTACTAAGGAGAAAGTGTTTAGGAAGCTGAGAGGTCTAAAGGCAGATAAGACAACCGGATCAGATGGACTACATGCCAGCGTTCTGAAAGAGGTAGCTGAAAAGAATATGGAGACATTAGTAATGATCTTTCAAGAATCACTAGATTCAAAGGTTCATTTTACTATCAAAGTATGTATGCAGAATACAACTCTGAGATTTGTTTTCTCCTGACAGCAATAAAATACAGAAACCAATAGAAGTAGTTGAAAGAAAGACATCAATCCGCACAAAAAGAGAAAGAAACAAAAACTCGCAAACACCAATCCCCCCCATACAAAAATTAACAGATTAACCAAACCCCTATCTCGAAAATCAGCAATAAGAAAGAATGAGCGAGAACACAAAAATTCTGGAATGTTTTTGGAGGACTGGAAATTGTAAATGTCACTCCCCCCGCCCCCCCAGAAGGAAAATTATGGCCCAGTAGTTGAGAGGGTGTTGGATGAGATTTTAGGGTATTTGGAGGCACATGCTAAAATAGGTGAGAGTCAGCATGGTTTCCTTAAGGGGAAATCTTGCTGGATAAATCTGTTGGAACTCTGAGAGAAATAAAAGGCAAGACAGCCTCAGAAGAGAGGGATGTCCACTTAGAACAGAGATGAGGAGGAATTCCTGTAGCCAGAGTAGAATTCATTGCCACAGACTGAAATCACTTGGTCACTGGGGGCTGTGGGGGTTTGTGAAGGTCTCTCTGTGTTTTGATGGTCAAAGCGAGCATAACAGGCATTGAGCTCATCTGGGAGTGAAACCTTGTTGTCACCTGAGTCGCTTGGTTTTACTTTTAGGAGGTGATGATAACCTGTGATTTTATGTTCAGTCTGGAATTGCCACTTTGCACGTGAGATGGCTTTCCAGAGGTCATACCTGGACCTCTTGTATTTTACTTGGTTGCCAGATCTGAACACTGCTGATTTGACCCTCAGCAGATTGCAGATGTTATGGTTTATCAGGGGTTCTGTTTGGGGAAACCTTTGAATGATTTCGTGGGGACATAATTGTCTACAAATGTTTTTATATACAATCGTGGTGTTCGTTCAGATCTTCTAAGTTTTTGAACACTGTCTAGTCCACTGATTTGAAGCAATCCTGTGGCCACTCCTGTGCCTCCCACAATCACCTCTTTGTTGACTCTACCAAAGCAATCCCTCATCTCCCTCCAATACATCAGTCTTGCCGTTTGGGTCCTCAATCTTGTTCTCCAGTAACAGTACATTTGCAAATAAGATACTGGGTGGAGGAAGTTTTAATGTGGCTTGGAATCCTCTCTGTCTTCCCTCCTTTTGGCCATGGTGATGTAACTTCGTCCTCTTAAAGGTGCAGTACTTGCGTTCTTGAGAGTTAAGATCACCGGGTCCTTCAGAAGATTGTGAATTCATTACTTTGTTAAGATGGTTCAAAAGTACATTACTTAAAGGAAAATTACACATTGCAGATTGCAGAAAGAGTAGTTCAGAAGAAGTATATATAGAAGTTTTATAATCTGCCTGTAAAGCATCTCTGTGTTTCTCCAATGCCATCTTGCCAACACATGACCACACATTTCACTGTACTGTGTTCCATCTGCCAGTCTTTGCCCATTCTGCTAATCTGTACAAGCCCTTCAGTAGATTCTCTGCTTCCTCAGAAGACCTTTGACAAGGTGCTGCACATGAGGCTGCTTATCAAGATGAGGCCATGGTATTACAGGAAAAATACTAGCATGGATAGAGCATTGGTTGATTGGCAGGAGGCAAAGAGTGTAAATGAAAGCATTTTCTGATCGGCTGCCAGTGGTGTTCTGCTGGGGTCAGTGTTGGGACCGCTTCTTTATTATGTTGTATGTCAATGATTTGGATAATGGAATTGATGGTTTTGTATCCAATTTTGCGGATGATAAGAAGGTAAGTGGAGGGGCAGGTAGTTTTGAGGAAGCAGGTAGGCTGCAGGAGGACTTTAGGAGAATGGTCAAAAGTGGCAGATGGAATACAGTGCTGGGAAGTGTTTGGTCATGCACTTTGTTAAAATGAATAAAAGCATAGTCTCTTATAAATGGGGAGAAAATTCAAAATTTGAAGTGCAAAGGGATTTGGGAGTCCTTATGGTTAATTTGTGGGTTCAGTTAGTGGTAAGGAGGGAATTTCAAGAGGACTAGAATACAAGAGCAAGGATTGTAATACTGAGGTTTATAAGGCACAGGTGAGGCTTCAATTGGAGTATTGAGCCCCTTAATTAGGAAAGGATGTGCTGACATTGGAGAGGTTTCAAAGGAGGTTCATGAAAATAATTTTGGGAATGAAAGCTTATCATATGGAGAGCGGTTGATGGCTCAGCCTCTACTTGTTTGAGCTTAAAAGAATGAGGGGGCATCTCATTGAAACATATTGAATATTGAATGAATGTGGAGAGGATGTTTCTTGTAGTGGGGGAGGCTAAGACTAGAATAGAGATGAGGAAAAACTTCTTTAGCCAGTGGGTGGTGGTGTGTGAAATTCATTCCCACGATCAGCTTTTGAGGCCAGGTTGTTGGGCATCCGTGCTAATTCCTTTCCTGCAGTACCATGGGCTCTTATCATGCTTGGCGGCTTCGTGTATGGTACTTTGTCACAGGCTTTCTGAAAGTCCAAGTAAACGGCATCCACTGACTCTACTCTGTGTATTGTGCTTATTATTTCCTCAAAGATGTTCAGCAGATTTGTTGGGCAAGATTTCCTTTTTAAGGACACTATGCTGACTTTGACCTTTTTTTTTTACCATGTTCCTCCTAAGTACCCTGAAACTAGTCTGGACGTCCATCTGTTCTGAGGTTGTGCTGTCTGGTCCTATTCTGCCCCACTGTAGGAAATAACCTTAATATTGCACTCCAGCATCTTGGCAACCACTAAAGTTAGGCTCAATGGTGGCACTATTTCAATGCAAGAAGTATCATGGGAAATATAGGGGAACACTTTTCATCTAGTGATCACAATGCCATTTGCTTCAAAATAAATGTGGAAACTGATAGGTCTGGTCTGCAGGTTCAGATTGTAAATTGGGGAATGGTTCAGAAAGGATCTGGCAAGTGCGGATTGGGACAGGCTGTTTTCTGGCAAAGGTGTACTTGGTAAGTGGGAGGCCTTCAAAAGTGAAATGTTGAGAGTACAAAGCTTGTATGTGCCTGTTGGAATACAAGATAAAGATAAGTTTACAGAACCTTGGTTTTCAAGAGATATTGAGGCCCTGGTTAAGGACAAAAAGGAGGTGCATAGCAGGTATAGGCAGGTGGGAAGAAAAATGAGGTGCTTATGGAGCACAAGTGCAAGAGAACACTTAAGAAATAAATGAGGAGGGCTAAAAGAAGGCATGAGATTGCCCTAGCATACAAGGTGAAGGAGAATTCTAAGAGATTCTACAGATGTGTTTAGAGCAAAAAGGATTGCAAGGGATGAAATTGGTCCTCTGGAAGTTCAGAATGGTAATCCATTCTTGGAGCCATTTACTCAGGAGACGATCACAGTCTATAGAAGTGAGGCAAAGCAGCATTGACTTCACAGATCACAGAGGAAGAGGTGCTTGCAAATCAGGATGGATAAATCCACAGGCCCTGAGAAGGTGTTCCCTCGGACCCTGTAGGAGGCAAGTGCAGAAATTGCAGGGGCCCTAACAGATATTTAAATCATCCTTTGCAACGGGTGAGGTACCAGAGGATTGGAGGACAGCCAATGTTGATCCACTTTAGAGAAAGGCTCTAAAAATAAACCAGGAAATTATTGGCAAGTAGTGGGCAAGTTATTGGAAGGTATTCTACAGGACTGGATATATAACTACTTGCATAGGCATGGACTGTTTATGGATAGTCAGCAAGGCTTTGTACATGGTTGGTCATGTCTAACCAATCTCGTAGAGTATTTTGAGGAAGTTACCAGGAAAGTTGATGAAGGCAAGGAGCTGGCCAAACTGAAGCATTATGCCCACATTTCAGGACTGCCCAGTTGCACCACTTCTCGCAGCCTGTACATACCCTCCATGTTGAGCAGTGATCTACCCATCCACCGATCACTTTATGGTGCATGTGTAATGTTGAAGCAGCTTCACAAGTTTGGTGAGTGAGACAGAAAATGCTGACTGCAAATAAGTATATTAATCATTTCGTTACAAACAGTAAAAATTCGACCAAACATTTAAGTCCCCCCACGTTATACAAACTACAAAACTAAATATTCAACATACAGATGCTTAGTGCGTTTGCATAAAGCATGTTTCCTGATGAAGGGTTTGGCCTGAAATGTTGACTGTTTACTCTTTTCCATAGATGCTGCCTGGCTTTCTGAGTTCCTCCAGCAGTTTGTGTTTTATGCTGTAGGCTCCAGCATCTGCAGCCTCTCGTGTCTCCTACCTATATTCAATATAGGTATGCAAAATTATGAGTGGCCTAGGTAGGGTAAATGTAAGCAGGTTTATTCCACAGAGAGTGGGAGTACAACTAGAGGTTATGGGTTAAGGGTGAAATTCATTTGTGTCATGGAGGGAATCAGTGAGGATGGAATTCAGAAACAGAAAGGAAGTGATCAGTCTTGGGAGTAACATATAGGTATCCCTAATAGCGTAAGAGACACTGAGGAACAAATCAGGAGGCAGATTTTGGAAAGGTGCAAAAACAACAGGGTTGTTGTCATGAGGACTTCAGCTTTCCTGGGGCAGAATTTGTTAGGGGTGTTCAGGAAGGATTCCTGACACAGGCTAACTAGAGGAGAGGCCATACTGGATCTGGAACTAGGCAGTGAACCAGGTTAAGTGTCAGATCTCTAGTTGGGTAAACATTTTGGAGACGATGACAGCAATTTCCTGACCTTTACTATTGCCTTGCAGAGGGATAGGAGCAGACAGTATTTAATTGGGGGAGGGGATCTATGATGCTATTAGGCAGGAACTTGGGAGCATAAATTGGGAATGGATGTACTTGGAAATGCACAATAGAAATATGGAGATTGTTTACGGAACACTTGCATGATGTTCTGGATAGATTTATCCCATTGATGTGGTGAAAGAAGCTGACTTATGATTTAGGAAGCCAGGATCATATACTAACCCTCACTAATTTTTATAGATGCACCATAGAAAGCATTCTTCTAGGGTGCATCACAACCTGGTATGGAAGTTGTCCTGTCTAAGACCGGAAGAAGCTACGGAAGATCGTGAACACAGCCCAGCACATCACACAAACCAATCTTCCATCCTTGGACTCACTTTACATCGCATGCTGTCGGAGCAGTGCTGCCAGGATAATCAAGAACATGACCCACTTAGCCAACACACTCTTTGTCCCTCATCCCTCTGGGAGAAGGTTCAGGAGCTTGAAGACTCATATGGCCAGATTTGGGAACAGCTTCTTTCCAACTGTGATAAGACTGCTGAACAGATCCTGACCCGGATCTGGGCGGTACCTTCCAAATATCCGGACCTGACTTGCACTACCTTACTTTCCCTTTTCTTTTTTTTATTATGATTTATAATTTAAATTTTTATTATATTTACTATTGATTTGTACTCCAGGGAGTGCGAAGCGCAGAATCAAATATCGCTGTGATGATTGTACGCTCTAGTATAAATTGTTTGGCGACAATAAAGTAAATGAATAGACTTAAGAGAGCTAGAAGGGTGCATGAGACGGCCATGGCAAGTAGAATTAAGGTAAACCCAATGGGTTCTACACATGCGGATGACTAGAGTTGAGGATAGGATCAATTGGTTTGAAGAGGAAAAGTTGGAGGTGGTTGAAGAGGTCCTTAATGAACACTTTGCTTCATTATTCAGCAGTGAGAGGGACCTTGATGTTTATGAGGTCAGGGTGAAGCAACAGGCTGATAATTCAAAGTTCTAAGTAAGTTCATTATCAAAGTACATATATGTCACCATATACTACTTGAGATTCACTTCCTTGCAGATATTCACAGTAGAACAAAGATGTATAATACAATCAATGAAAAACTATGCACAAGGACGGACAAGCAACCAACATGTACAATAAGACAAACCGAACAAATGCAAAATAAAATAACTTGTAATGATAAATATTACTGAGAACATGCTGTAGATTGTAGAATCCTTGAAAGTCACTTAAAGGACTCTACAACCTCTGTTCTCAGGTTGTGGAATCAGTTCAGTATGGAGGTGAGTGAGGTTCACTGTGCTTCAGGAGCCTGCTCCTGTTAGAGTTGGGCTGAAGGTTCCTGTCCCTCCTTCCCGATGGCAGCAACAAGAAGAGAGCATAGCCTGGATGGTAGGGATCCTTGATGATGGATACTGCCTTCTTGTTCTGGGACCCCTGCTCTTTGTGAAAGGATGAGTTAAATACAAGAATGTTGGTGGAGTTGTAGATCATGGAGAAGGTTGCTGTAAGTTACAACAGGGCTTTGGCAGGATGCAGAGCAGGGTTGAGAAGTGGCAAATGGAGTTCAACCCAGAAAAGTATGAAGTCATTCTCTTTAGGAGGTTAAATTTGAAGACAGAGGCTGAATACAGGGTTAATGGCTGGGTTCTTAGCTGTGTGGAAGAAGAGGGGGATCTTGGGGTTTACATCTGTAGATCCCTTAAAGTTGTGTAATTATATGGGGTTTTTGGTAGGGGAGGCATTTGATGTGTTGGACTTCATTAGTTAGGGAATTAAGTTCAAACGCCTTGAGGTAATGTTGCAGCTCTGTAAAATTCTGGTTAGACCACACTTGGAATATTGTGTTCAGTTTTGTCACCTCATTATAGGAGGGATGTGGAAGCTTTGGGAACTGTGCACCAGAGATTTAGAAGGATGATACTTGGATTGGAGATCATATCTTGTGAGGATAGGTTGAGTGAGTACTTTGGAATAAAGGAGGATGAGAGGTGACTTGATAGAGATGTACAAGATACTAAGAGGCATAGATAGTGTGATTTTTTTTCTCCCCCCTCGGTGAAAATGGCTAATATGAGGGGGCATAATTTTAAGATGATTTGAGGAAAGTATAGGGGCAGATGTCAGAGATAAGTATTTTTACAGTGTGGTGGGTGTGTGAAACATCCTGCTGGGGTGGTGGTCGAGGCAAATGCATTAGGGCATTTAAGAAATTCTTAGATAAAACACATGGATGATAGAAAATTGAGGGCTATAAAGGAAGGAAGGGTTAGATTGATATTAGAATAGGTTGGAAAATCAGCACATCACCTTGGGCAAAGGGCCTATGCTCTGTGTTCTACTGTATTGATATCCATTTGCCACTTCTTAGCCCACCTTGCTAAGTGACCAGTGTTCTCCCTGTAATTTACAATAACCTTCACTATCAATAACTCCTCCTAATTTTGTGTCATCTACAAATATACTGATCAAGCCTTATGGATTCACATGCAAGTCATCGATATAACTAACAAGTAACAAGGGCCTCCACACCAACACCTCCGTAGTCACCATCCTCCATTCTGAGGTATAATTGTCAACCACCACCTCTGCTTCCTACCTCTGAGCCAATTTTCAACTCAGCTGACTAGTTCTCCCTGAACCCTGTGATAGCTGACCTTCCAGACCAGTGTGCCTGGGCCTAATCAAAGGCCTCACTAATGTTCAAATAGACTACATCCATTGTCCTATCCTCCTCTAGCCTTTTGGATTTTTATTCAAAAAATTCTAAAAGATTTCTCAAACACGACTTCCTACAAACAAAGCCATCTTAATTTCTGCTCATCAGATTCTGTCTATCCAAATGTTGGCTGATCATGACACACAGATTCCCCTCTAGTCTAGCTCCTTCCCCACTACTGGTGTCAGGCTGACTGGCCTGTTGTTTCCCAGCTTAACCTTGCTGCACTTCTTGAGCACCAGAACGACTTTAGCCACTAAGATGTTATTTCCTAAGGAGAAAGACATGGTACTTGAAAAACTCAGGGATAAGGAAGGTGAGATTCTAAACCATCTAAGAATTGAGATTCTAAACCATCTAAGAATTGAGAAGGAGATGATGTTGACTATGTTGGAACATGAGCCTGATGTCCCAGAGCCTAATGAGATATACCCGAAGCTGGTGTGGAAGGAGAGGATAGAGATTGGAGGGACCAGATAGATTCTTACATCTTTGCTGGCCACAAATGTCACAGATAGCTGGAGGATAGCATGTTATCTTTACTTCCTTCAAGAAGAGGAGTAGGGATAAACCAGTAACAAAAGAGCACAAGAATTTCTAAAAAGAAAAATTCTATGGGACAGGATTGGAAAGGCAGGATTTGATTAAGGATGGTCATTACAGCTTTGTTCATGGTAGATCCTATCTGATTTATTTTAAAAGTAGTAGTTAAGTATAACGTACTCCTGATTAAGGCATTTCAGGTAATGGAAATTCAATCTAATGGAATTCACAACTCATGACCAAAGTTTTTTTGGGATATTGAATAAAAATTCACTCCTGTAGAATTTATGCAAGAAGAGATAACCAGACTGCAATGTGAAAGAAACAACACATTTGTCAATTTTTGTCAACTTTCATGTTATAGAAAATTGTGATATGGACAGTTTTCTAGGAATGTAAACCTTCTGCCAATGTGTGCTGCTAATTTTTGAGGTCAGTGTTGTAGATACTGTCTACAAGTACTCTAATAAGTCCTTTTACAAAATTCTGTGTGCTCAACTGATCCAAAATGTTAGGAGCTATGAGATCCAAGACACTTGAGGAGACGGTGGTGGTGGTTTTGATTGGTACATTGTGACCAGCTGTATACCATGAATAATAGTACTGAGACCATTGATGTTTGTGATTTGCATCGATTACTTAGATCTGAATGTAAGAGATATTAACAAGTTTTGAGTTGATACAGACATTGGTGGTCAAATAATGTTTGGATATACATTATGAATAGTAGAGTTCTGCAGATTGTTGATGAACAGAAGGACTTTAGAGTATAATTTCATAAATTCCTGAAATGCCAACACTAGTGGATAGAGTGGTATAGGCATCAATGGGATACTTGCCTTCATCAGCATAGTGAGGGAATCAGAAAATTAGTTTTATTTCATACTTTAATTTATGCTAAAGATGGTATTTTGATGACTGTCAGAACAGAGCGAATGGCAACAGTTGATCAGACCCTGCATAGCGCTGATTCGTTACAATGCGGTTATTCAATTCTTTATTGAAATTCACTCTTTAAAAAAAACACAACTTCAAGAGCAACCATCATCACAGTAAATATTCAATCAGCCAATGAGAATACTTTATAACACAAAGTACACTGTAGATGCTGTGGTCAAATCAACACGTACAAAAGCTGGATGAACTCAGCAAGTCGGGCAGCATCCGTTGAAATGAGCAGTCAATGGCTCGTTGAAATGGCTGGAGTTCATCCAGCTTTTGTACGTGTTGAGAATACGTTATATACACTTTGAGCCACTCATAGCCAATCACGTATTAGTTCATGCTCTGCGTGTGTAAAGGTTCTTGCTCCCTCACCAGTTTTCACCCGTAATGTCTGGAAAATGGCCTGCAACTTCCAGGGAGGCTAGTTATCTAAGACGTCTAGGAAAAGCATCAGCATGGATGTGAAACTGCAAGTGATATGGTGTGAGCATTTTAATAAATGGTGATGTTGAAGTTACTGCATTCTCATCGTGAGAGTCTTAATAACGAAGAGCAGAACAATGCATCATGGTGAATCTGAGGACACAGATGGAGAAGAGGAAATGTCGGTAAGAAACATCACCACTATTCAAATTCCTCAGCACTAGCCATGATCACACAAATCATGGACCAGTTCATCGATAGTGACCCCGACTGGGAGTGAAGCAAGAAGGCAAAGAGGTGTTCTCGACATGATTTTCTGCTATTGAGAACTGCTTCATGAGAGGAAACTTAAGAAAAGATGGTCAAATCTTGATGCCTACTTGAAAAAGCCGAAGTTAGAGGAGGACCCACACTCTGGTCCCCTCTCTGAGATGTAACCACCACCCACTTCCCTCCACTGCTGCTGTGATGTGTGGCTGCTCCAATGAAGAACAGGTTAAGCCTATTTGTGTATTTGTCACTCCTCGAATTACTGTATAAACATAAAATAATATGTCTCAGGTTTGATTTTTTTAAAATCAGGCACACATGTCCATTTACATAATGTTATAATGACCCTGCATAACGCTTCACCTCAGAGGAACACATCTTCAGTGTTAAGCAGGGTCTAACATACAAGGCTTTTAGTAGTTGATAGTTGTCCAAATATTGTTGTACTACAAATGCTGAATAATTTGTCACTATTCAAAGTATGTAGTATTTGCCAATTATGTAAACCTATATAAATACATATTGATTTAGTTTGTAAATTGTTAACATTTTGTGGATTTGGATGATTAGCTATTTTCTGGCTGAGTTGTTTTTTTAAATTGTGTGATAATGCCTGAAGACTTAATTTTTTCGTTCTTCCCTCTTCTAGTCGATCAAAGGGACAAAGAGAAAAGGTTAAGCCCCTCTGTTGTCCTTGAAAATTTGAGACAAACGTTGACAGATTACCAGAGCAAACTGGAGGACTCGTCTAATGAGGTAACACTTGCATTGTTTTGGTGCTTAAGATACAGCCCTTGGTCTGCAGCAGTAAATGTGCTGTTCACTTATTATAAAGGTCATGGAAAATTGCAGTCCAGCATTCTCTGGTGTATGAGGAAACAATATAAAATGCAACCAGAATGCAATGCAAGAAAGGGCATACCATATTTTAGTGCCACATGATCATTTCAGACTACCTTTTATAAACCTGTTAAATGTTGTTCTCCTGCTTTTGCTTGACAAAGAGCAAAGATTTTTTTGATCTTGCTTGCATATTTATCGATTTGCCTGTGGAGTGACAAACAGACCACCAGAGAAGTTGTATTCTCCAGAAATGACACTCGTTTATTAACCTGTTCACCTCTGCAGAAACTGTGGATCAGACAAATCATTGCAGTGATTTTTATCTGTAACTGTTCTGCAAATTAGAATTTAAAAGATTTTCCTACATTTCAAAGGGCGTTGAATACGATGGAAATACTTTGAGCAGCTTTTTAAAAACCTTTTTCATGCCTCTGTATTTGGAATGTGCAGTTGTATTATAAATATTTTACAAAAATATCTGCTGAGTCTGAAATAAGGAAGTGAAAATGTAACAAGGAACATGATGAATTGTTACTTAGACAAATGTCACATGATCCCCAGCAGTATAGAGGGATTGATGTAGCAAGCTCTGGCTCCAAAAGATTCTTAGTTGTGAAACTGTGCCAGATGTAACAGAGTGGAGCCAGGGAGGGCTGCTCGAGTTGAAAGCAAAAAGGAATAGTGTGACAGAAAGAAGAATGAACTGTCAGGAAAAATAAATTGCAAGCTGTGGACTCTTAACTCAGAACCTGCCTTGGGACATGCAAGTACAGTGACATGTGACTGACCCTACAGTTGTCACAGTGTGCCAAAGGCTGGTTCACAGCCATACAAGGAATTGGAGGGTACTGCCTGTCAGCTACTACTGTGGTAGATGTTTCAAATTGTAATTTTCTGCCTTCCTACTCAGGCTCATTTTAACTTTCAATGATTCTGTGAAATTAAGGATTTTAGTTTGGTGGTCATTTAACACCCATATTTAATGTTCTTTCCAATTGTAGTCAATTTCCCTGCATCATTTAGTCAGCTGAACCAATTATAAATTCAATCACATTTCTTTGAGTGCTTACTTTATTGTCGATATCATACTGTCGTCATAATACAACTCCAGCCAAATTTTATTTTGTTAAATATAATGAAATGTCTGTCAGTCAAAGCCTTGCACGCTTTTCGTAAATGCATTGGTGGAGGACGTCAGAAAGGTAAGTCTATTGTTGAGTAATAACAGCAATTGGAGTGATTCATGGCCATTGTTGCACAGCTTTTTGACACAATTCCAACGTAATCAGCAGGATAGGAAGCTCACAGGCAGGAATTATACTTATTCCGAAGAGGAAGAAGCAATTAATCATAGAAATATAGGTTAGCAATCCATGCAGATTAAACCCCTTAAACAAGTGGTTCTGCTGTGGACGTTTCTTGGCTTTTTAAGACTTTACAGTAGATGTCTTTATGATTCCATCCATGATCGTGGCATGTTAACAGGTTGTGGTTTTCTGCACCTTTGGCTCTCTTGATAGTAATGTTAATTCTCAGATAATTCTCCACTTTGTGATGGTCAAAACAATGGCTTGTGTCATCCGACCTGTGGATTGGCAGATCAGTATTTATTCTGTTTTCCAAATTAAAGATAGCTGGATTGGTGGACTCTAATGCAAATCAATAAGCAGTGCATTATCTCTGTCCACCAGAGAAAGCAGGATCTCCCAGTGGCCACACATTTTAATTCCATGTCCCATTCCCATTCTGATATGTCTATCCATGGCCTCCCTTACTGTCAAGATGAAGCCACACTCAAGTTGGAGGAACAACACCTTATATACTGTTTGGGTAGCCTCCAACCTGATGGCATGAACATTGACTTCTCTAACTTCTGTTAATGCCCTTCCTCCCTTTCTTACCCCATCCCTGATTTAGTTATTTCCCCCCCCTTTATTTTTCTCTCTCTGCCCATCACTCTTTGCCTGTTCCTCTTCTGGTGCTCTTCTCCCCCGTTCTTTCTCCCTAGGCCTCCCGTCCCATGATCCTTTCCCTTCTCCAGCTCTGTATCCCTTTTGCCAATCATCTTCCAGCTCTTGGCTTCACCCCACCCCCTTCGGTCTTCTCCTATCATTTCAGATTCCCCCTCCCCCTCCTACTTTCAAATCTCTTACCATCTTTTATTTCAGTCAGTCCTGACAAAGGCTCTCAACAGTGCTTCTTCCTATAGATGCTGCCTGGCCTACTGCATTTCGTGTGTGTTGAGTGCATTATCTGGTGGCTAGTACTAGAGAGATATGTGAATATGCAGGGAATGAGGGCCAGGAAGAATATGGGTCATGTACAGGCAGAAGAGATTTAGTTTAATTAAGCATCTGGTTGGTGTGGTGAAGGCCCTGTGGCCCTGTTCCTGTGCTGTACTGTTCTGTGTTCTTTATAAGCTTACAGAATGCTGGAGAAACTCAGCGGCTCAGGCAGCATCTATGGCAGGAAATGGATAGTCAATATTCTGGATCAAGACCCTTCATCAGGACTGGAAAGAAGTGTGGGGGGGGGGTGACTATTAGAAAAAGATTGAGGATGGAGTGGAGCAAGAGCAGGTGGGTGATAGATGAATCCATTTGAGGGTGGGGAGATAAGTAGGTGGGAGGGCAAATTGAAAATGATGCAAGAAGCTGGGAGGTGATAGGTGGAAGTGACCAGGGCTGAAGGTGATGGAAACTGATAGAAGTCAGTGGATCATGGAATGAAGGGAAAGAGATAAGGAGCAGGAAGGAATGTGTGGATGATGGGCAGATTGAAGAGGTGGTTAGGGGAATTAGAAATGGGGTGAAGGGGCTGGTGGGATAAGTGAAAACAAAAGAGATACAGAGGGGAGTGGTTACTGTAAGTTAGAGAAATTCATGTTCATGCTGTAAAGCTTGGAAACTACCAAGGCTGAATATGAGGAATGATTCCTCTAATCTGCATCTACTCTCAACTTTGCAGCAGAGGAAGACTTTATTATACATGGCAGTGTGGGAATGGGAAATAGAATTAAAGTGGTTAGCCATTAGAAGATCCTTGCTATTGCAGTGGACAGAACAATGATGTGTTACGATATGGCAACAATGAATATAGAATTGAGACAGTTTTTTTTCTATAAACAAATAAAACATTTATTAAACACTGCTCAAATAAAAAAAACCAAAAGTAAACAAACGACTAACTTAACCAGAAGTCAGCTGCTATATGGCAGCTCGAACAGTTCTTAAAACGAGAAATGCGAACACAGTTCTTAAAAGTAGAAATGCAAAAGTCCAAATGATTTACACAGTCACTTAGGAGAGACTTTCCTAGAAGTAACAAATTCTTCGATGACATGCCATTACTGCTGATCCCAGCCAAAATATGCCTTGCCCGAAGGATTTACGATGAAGGAAATAAAACGGCTTAAAGGCACTGACCTTTCCTTGGCGAATAACTCACTGCCCCAGTCCTTTCTGCTCTTACAGCAGGGACTATCGTGGGTGCAGATTACCAATTCCTTCCGAATGAGGATCAAATGAAGTCGAAAATGTTTTACCGCCAACAGCCCAACTTTTCTCGATCCTTCAGCTTCCCGAACTTCGATAATTCTTCACTCTGGACTTTAACTGGTAGCGTTTTTCAGAACTGCCGACACAACGATTCTTACAGTAGAAATTCAAACTCCACTTTAAAAAGGAAACTGCGTCATGAAATCAAATACGCAGCAGAACGAAGTCACTGACGAAATGAACTGACCTGCGTCACAGCGATGCGTGCTCCTTTTATACCCTGTTGAAAGAGGCCATCACATGACCTGTCACTGGTGGGAAAATTACATCACTCCACCATCACAAGACCATTACATCATGCTCAGCAGAGCCTCAATTACATCATGGTCATGTGACAGTCACAAGATACCCACAAGTACATAACAGGTGTTTGTTGATAGGCTATCCGAATTTGCCTCAGGTCTCACTGATGTAGAAGAGGCTTCACCAGGTGCACTGGATGCAGTAAAAGATCAATCAATTCACTTGAAAAGGACAATCTCACCTGAAAGGGCTATTTATGGCTCTAAATGGTGGTGAGGGAGGAGGAGAAGAGGGGCGTGTGTAATACCATGTAGCTGCATGGATAAGTGCCTGGAGTGTGATTAGTGAGGTGGAATGAGTGGATAAGGGAGTCGTAGAGAGGCCAATATCTGCAGAAAGCAGGGAAGGGAGGGTGTGCCTAGTCATGGGATTGTTCTAGGTAGAGCTTTTCTCTTTTGAAGTGGAGGAGGATGGGAGGTGATTTGATACAAGATAAGGGTAAGAGACTATTTTCAAATTGGAGAGCAAATTCAGAAATCAGACATGCGAAGGGACAGAGGAGTCCTTGTACAGGATTCCCTAAATATTAATTTGCAGGTTGAATCAGCGATGAAGGCAAATACAATGTTAGTATTAATTTTGAGTGGACTAGAACATAAAAAGCAACTCTGTAATGCTGAGACTTTATAAGGCTTTGGCAGTTGGAGTATTATGAGCAGTTTTGGGCCCCTGTTCCAGAAAGGTTATGCTGGTCCAGGGGTGGTTCATGAGGATGATCCCAAGAATGAAAGGGTTAATGTACGAGGAGTGTTTGATGCCTTCAGGCTTGTATTTGCTGGAGTTTTAGAAGAATTGGTGGGGGGGTGGAAGAGAAGGGGGGATCTTACTGAAACACTATAGAATATTGAAAGGCCTAGATAGTGTGGAAATGGAAAGGATGTTTACGATCACAGAACACAACCTTAGTATACGAGAAAAGCTCTTCAGAACAGAGATGAGGAGGAATTTCTTTAGCTAAAGTTTGGTGAATTGGTGGAATACATTGCAACAGATGGCCATGGAGGCCAAGTCATTGGATATGTTTAAAGTGGAGATTGAGAGGTTCTTGGTCAGGAAGGGTGTTAAAACTTATAGGGAGGAAGCAGGAAAATGGAGTTCAGAAGGATAATAGATCAGGTATGCTTTAATAGCGAGCAGACCCAATGGGCCAAATGGGCCTAATTCTGCTCTTAGGTCTTTTCCTCTTAGTGTTGATACTGGTGTCTGTTCCAAAATCCTGTGTACAAACTGCAGCCACTTAAAATATACCCCTTGAGTGTGTTTTAAGGATGACTATGAATATACGTGACACACAGATCTGTCCTGAACTATTCACTAAGTGGCAGGGATACACCTTTGACAATAGGTTAATAGCAAGAACATCCATTGATAGTCTTTCTCTATGTAGTGTGAATGGGACCGAAAATGTCCCACACCCAATGATAGGTTTCACTAACCACAAAGTGTCAGTTGGCACGTGGGAGATTCTGAAGTCAGCTGGAAGAAGGTTCTACTGTTTGATAAAACCAAAATTAAGCTTTTTGCCCATTGGACTAAATGCAATGTTTGGCGTAAACACATCATCAAAGAGACACTATCGCTACCATGAAGCATGGGGGTGGCTGCATCATGCTGTAGGGATGCTTCACTGCAGCAGGCACTGGAAAGCTTGTGAAGATAGACCGTAAAATGAATAGTTTTTTCAACAGAGGCTTTCTCCTTGGCACTCTCCCATAAAGCTGCGACTGGTTAAGCACCCAGGTAACAGTTGTATGCACAGTCTCTGCCATCAGCCACGGAAGCTTGTAACTCCTCCAAAATTGTCAGAGGTCTCTGGGGGTCTTCCTCACTCATCCCCTTCTTGCACAGTCACTCAGTTTTTGAAGATGGCCTGCTGTCGGCAGATTTACAGCTGTGCCATATTCTTAAAATTTCTTGATGATTGACTTAACCATACTCCAAGGAATATTCAGTGACTTAGAAATTTTCTTGCATCTATCTCCTAATGTGTGCTTTTCAATAACTTATTCACGGAGTTGCTTGGAGTGTTCTTTTGTCTTCATGGTGTAGTTTTTGCCAGGATACTGACTCACCCGGTTGGACCTTCCAGATACAGGTGTATTTTTACTACAGTCAATTGTAACACCCTGACTGCACACAGGTGATCTCCATTTAACTAATTATGTGACTTCTGAAACCAGTTGGCTGCACCGGTGATGATTTGGTGTGTCAAATTAAAGGGGGTGAATACTTATGCAGTCAATTATTTTATATTTTATATTGGTAATTAATTTAGATCACTCTGTAAAGATCTGTTTTCACTTTGACATGTAATAGCTGTTTTTTGTTGCTCAGTGTCAAAAAAAAGCCAAATTAAATCCATTGTGATTCAATGTTGTAAAACAATAAAACATGAAAGCTTCCAAGGGGGGTGAATACTTTTTATAGGCACTGTAGTTGATGACACAGTACCTCGCAACTCATGGATCATGGGAAGAGTGGTTCGAGCCTTTCCTGACAGAAGAGGATTTGTGTGGCAGGTGTGCATGAAGACCCAGACCAGTTGTCTGTATAGGCCCGTAACCAAGATCTGGCTTCAAAGTGAGGTAGAGGTTTGAGAAGCTACAGCTGCAGCTTTGTAAGTTCCACATACTCTGGTTGTTTGACTTCATGTCATTGACTTGACTTACTGGTTTGTCAGAGAGTGGTGGTAAAGATCACTCTGTGCTAGTAACCTCTGGCCTAGATGACTTACATGATTTGGTTTAAAGAATAAAGAAGATTTTTGCATAAATGTTAAAATATATTGATAATATGTGAATGTTTATCCTTGAAGATTTCATGTCTCCTAATTTTGTAATATGTAATTGTAATTGTTATAGTGTTATAATAATTAGGGGCTGGGATGTACGAGTCACTTATTTATTTATTTTCTGCCTGTATTGTATTTGTGTTGCACATCCTCACTCTAGGTTGAGGTAATTTGTCATATGGGTTTGTCACACGGGTTTGGGTGAAAGTAGAAATAAATGAATACAATTACCTGTTCACCTGCGTGGTGGCATAGAGAGAGGCCAAGTAGATAGCGTATATTTTTTGTCACTCATCATTGTTTGAATTTGATCCAATTATGCTCATCTAATTGTTTTACATGAATTACAAAAGGGTCGATTGATTTTATTGTTGGCTTGTAATAAAGGATTGAACTTACTTTTTTGACTTAGAATTCAGTTAGTTAGAGACGTGTCATACTGCGTGATACTCCCTCACTTAGCCTCTCGGCAACTTTTAGTTGCTTTTCAAGTAGTCACTACATTTTTAGTTGGTCGACCATCAGTGTACTACTTCACTAGTGTGAATAAATAATTGTATTTGATGAATGAAGTGTATTGCTATCACCGACCCTGGATTGGGTCATTAATCTGATTACAGTATTTGATTGATGACAGTTTGTTGAGTTTGTCCTGTAATTAGCGTACAAATCTAAAATTTAGTTTGGCGATGGTTTAGCTGTGAACAGTGAAATTGTTTTCTTGAAAGCAATAACTTAGGATAGATCTTTTCAATAGGATTTAACTGTTTTATATATGAACATATCTTTCAGAATTGGGCAGATAAAACAACACTAATAGTATGGATAGATGCATATTTGGAATGTTACTGTGTTTTCTGCTTTGAACTTGTGAAGATTTAAGGGATAGGTTTTTGGAATGGAATATGTATTGTTTTATATTTCCTGATAGTCTGGGCAGTTTCCCATAGAATTTATGCCAGCTGTCAGAGCAATCCTATGAATCCCATTCTCTCCTTATTTTTTGGTAATAATCTCAAATGTCCATAAACTTCTATCCTCTTCCTCCCGATTGTCTCTTTAGCTATCTTAGCTATGGATAATTTTTAATACCAGTTAATCGAACAACCACAACCCTCAACTTATCTCTTTGTCTTAGCCATCCACCCCCACCCTCTGCTACTTAAACCTTTAAAAAATTGCCTATCTCAATGAATGGTCTTTTTACTTGAAACATTAGCTTCTTTTCTCTTTCCACAGATGTCGCATGACCTACTGACTGTTTCCAGTATTTTTGTTTTAGTTTGAGACTTCTAGCATCTGTAGTTTTTGTGTTTACTGTTGTATTTTCTACCAGCTGTCTCCTAGGCCTGCCAACCTTGAAGCTCTCCTCCCATCTCCGGCATGATTTCTGTATGTCGCTTTTACCATGCTCACCCTCAGTAATTGCTGTTTTCTTCCTGTCTTTGATAAATAGTCTTTACAGTAACATCTTTCTTAGGAAATGCCTTTGACTCCAATTCATTCATATATGGAATCCCACTGAAACTCCACGCTTCACAATTAGGACACACTGGGAACAAACAAGTACTGTATGTACAAACTATCCAGCATTTTTGTCACATCATGAAATGCATGCTTGCCCTTGACCACTCTCGACAACAATGCTTATGTGCTACGTCAAAGCTGTTGTGGTCTGTTTAAGTTTATTAATTGTTTGTTTCAGTTTATTAATTGTCTGTCTCAAAAGTTCCTTGTAATGCTCCAGCTTTGCACAGCTCACTTGTACTTCTTGCCTAAGATTCACAAATCAACTTTCTACTCTTGTGCAATGAAACTTCAGTTCTTTCTATGTTGGCTCCATCTTTTTGCTACTGGTCCGATTCTTTCCCTTGTACATTTGTGATACATCTGATGCATCCTGGCACTTTAACAGTTTTTAGTTTCAACCTCTTCCTTTGTATCATGGATGTACAGTACATTGGAAGGATCGAAGGGTTTATGTGAACTGAGTTCCTCTCAACCAACTTGGTCATTCTCTTGGCTGAACTCGTCTTCATAATTAAACTAACTATTAACTACACTCTCTGTTGCATGGTGTCCATTGTGTGGCCTCCGTCGGTCATGGGTACTACGCCTCTGGTAGTCACTGGGAATGGCTTCTTCGGGGCGCAAGCCAGGGCAGAGTTGATATGGAGATCCGTCTGTTGCCCATGCAGTGGAACCCCCCTCCATGCTGATGACAGGTCCAAAGGAACGACGAAAGTCGATACAGTTTGGTGCCAGCAGCATCACAGGAGTTGCCGTGGTAACTGCTGGGTACAGCAGTCAAATGCCTTCAGGACTCTGACTCCAGATTTTTTCTCGGGGTTTACTCCCAAAGCTTTTCCTGTGAGCGGGTATAGCCGCAAGGCAGTGGAGGTTTGAAATCGGAGCTTTCCCTCTCCTAGATGAGCTACCATCCATGGTTAACGAGCCCCATCTGCCCGGAGCCAGTGGCCCGCCATTGGCCCTTCTCCTGTCAGTGAGAACAGCTCTGCCGGGCATAAGAACTATGCCATACGTGAAGGCCAGAAGTTGGACTTGGTTGTCAGAGGCTGTTTGAGACGCTCGCCATGAAGAGCATTTGTTTAGCAGTGGGAGCTCATCCCTACTACCACCCTTTGGCTATGACTACCCTTGGAGCCATGGTGTCCATTATGTCTCATAAAAAAGATGATCTTCCTTTCAGCCCTCCTTTCCAACAGATCGATGATTTAATTGGTGCTACTTCCTGCGCTCATACAGAGTTTGAAATTTTCATTACATTTGCTGTCAATTTCTAAACTACTCCCACCTTTCTGCTTTACCTCTGACCCTTCACCTTCCAGAACTTTCTATCTTTACATGCATTAGGGTTAGGGTTGATACAGAGGTAAAGAAAATACAGGTCCACAATCCCTTATCCGAAATTCTGAAATCCAGAAAGCTCTGAAAACCGAAGATTTTTTCACCAACAGCTGAAGTCACTCAGGTGTGACGTGGCAGCACTAGCAGAGGCTGCCAGACATCAGTTGTGGCTCAGCGCTCATACTGGTTACACGTACATTTGCTGTTCACTGATATTTTGTGTTCACTGTTGACTTTGTGTTTAATTTCACTGTGAAAATGTCAAAAAGAGCTGCAGATACCCCTATGGGTAGCAATGAGAAAAAGAGAATCTATCATTACGTATCAATAATGCAGAAAGTGGAGTTATTGCTGAAGCTTGATCGTGGTGTGTCTGTGTGGTGTCTTACTGAAGAATATGGTGTCGGAACTACCAATGTATATGATTTAAGAAACACAAAGACAAGTTACTGAAGTTTTATAGTGACAGTGACATTCTGCATTTATTCCAATAAATCATTTACCATGTGTTTGATTTGGTTCATTTGAAGCTCTATATTTTTATGTTTTGTTGAATGTTTTTGTTGGAAATAAAAAAAATTTCTTGTCATTATTCCCTAAACAATACAGTATAACAATTATTTACATAGCATGTACATTGTATTTGGTATTATAAGTAATCTAGAGATGATTTAAAGTATACGGGAGGTTGTGCGTAGGTCTCGAGCTCCACTGGGTCCTAAAGTCCACCCACACTGGGACAGATTAAATAAGGGACTTGAGCATACGTGCTTTTTGGTATCTGTGGAGAGTCCCGGAACCAATAAGGAGGGATTCTGAAATCCGAAAAATTCTGAATTCTGAAATGCAACTGGCCCCAAGGATTTCGGATAAGGGATTGTGGACCTGTATTTGGTTGAAAGTCATGCTTGTCTTTATTATTCGAGGCATTGAATTCAAGAGTCAGGAAATGATGTTACACTTTATAACAATACTAGTTAGGCTGCATCTGGAGAATTGTATTAATTTCTGGTCACTCCATTATAGAAAGGATGTTGAGGTTTTGGAGAAGGTGTAGAAGCAGTTTACTGGGATGTTGCCTATATTAATGTGTATAAGTTTTAGGGAGACATTGGGTAAACTTGCATTGTATTCTCTGGAGCGGCGAAGATTGAGAGGAGATGTGACAGAATTTTATAAAATTATAAGAAGCATAGAATGGAGGTAACTTTTCCCCAGGATTGGAATGTGCTAAAAAGCATGTATTTAAAGTGAGAGGAAGACAGTTCGAAGGAGATCTGTAAATATAGAACATTACAGCACAGTATGGCTCACAATGTTGTGCCAGCTTTTAAACTTCACCAAGAGCAATCTAGTCCTTCCCTCCTACTCAACCCTCCATTTTTCTATCATTCATGTGTCTATATAAGAATTTCTTATATGTCTCTAATGTATCGACCTCTACCACCTTGGCAGGATATTCCATGCACCCACCACTCTCTGTGTGGGGGGGGGGGTCGAGAAAAGCTAACCCCCCCCCCATGCTTTCCTCCAATCACCTTAATACAAGTGCTACACCTGCCCTTATACTTCCTCCCTCGCCACCATTCAGGGCCCCAGACAGTCCTTCCAGGTGAGGCGACACTTCACCTGTGAGTCGGCTGGTGTGGTATACTGCGTCCGGTATGGCCTTTTATATATTGGTGAGCCCCGACGCAGACCAGGAGATCGTTTCGCTGAATACCTACGCTTGGTCCGCCAGAGAAAGCAGAATCTCCCAGTGGCCACACATTTTAATTACACGTCCCATTCCCATTCTGATATGTCTATCCATGGCCTCCTCTGTACCTTATATACCGGCTGGGTCGCCTCCAACCTGATGGCATGAACATTGACTTCTCTAACTTCCATTAATGCCCCTCCTCCCCTTCTTACCCCATCCCTGACACATTTAGTTTTTTTTTCTCTCGCTCTGCCCATCACTCTGCCTGTTCTCCATCTCCCTCTGGTGCTCCCCTCCCCCTTTCTCCCTAGGCCTCCTGTCCCATGATCCTTTCCCTTCTCCAGCTCTGTATCAGTTTTGCCAATCATCTTTCCAGCTCTTAGCTTCATCCCACCCCCTCTGGTCTTCTATCATTTCGCATTTCCCCCTCCCCTTCCTACTTTCAAATCTCTTAGTATCTCTCCTTTCAGTTAGTCCTGACGAAGGGTCTCGGCCCGAAATGTCGACAGTGCTTCTCCCTATAGATGCTGCCTGGCCTGCTGTGTTCCACCAGCACTGTGTGTGTTGTTTTACCTTAAATTTGTGCTCCCTTGTATTTGCCATTTCTCCCTTGGGGAAAAATGGTCTCTGACTATTCATTCTGTCTATGTCTTTTGTCATTTTGCATATATTTATCAAGTCTCCTCTCATCCTCCTTCACTCCAGACAAAAGTCCAAGCTTGTTCAACCTATCGTCAAAATACATGCCCTCTAGTCCAGGCAGCATCCTGGTTAAGTCACCTCTGCACACTCTCTCAAACTTCTATGTGCTTCAAATTTCAAGGTGACCAGAATTGAACATAATATTCCAAGTGTGGTCTAACCAGGTTTTTATAGAGCTGCAACATTGCCCCCTTGAGCTCAATACCCCGACTAATGAAAGCCAATACCATACATGTTCTTATAACTCTAAACTTGTGTGGCAACTTTAAGTGATCCATGGCGTGGACTCCAAGATTCTTCTGCTCTTCCACACTGCCAAGGATCCTGTCAATGCCCCTTTGCAGCCTACATTATCCATAACTCCACCCATCAACCTTCGTGTTATCTGCAAACTTACCACCCTTCCACTTCCTCATCCAAGTCATTAATAAAAATCACAAAGAGAAGGGGTCCTAGAACAGATCCCTGCAGAACACCACTGGTCACCAACCTCCAGGCAGAATACTTTCCACCTGGAACTACCCTCTGGCTTCTACCGACAAGCCAATTCAGTATCCACACAGCCAAGTTTCCCTGGATCTTGTGCCGTATCAAATGCCCTACTAAAATCCACATACAATCACATCTACTGCTCTACCTTCTTCAATGTGCTTTGTCACATCCTCAAAAATTTAAATCAGGTTTCTGAGGCATGACCTGCCCCTCACAAAGCCATGCTGAGTATTCCTAATCAGCCTCCCATAGAGTTGTTTCTTTAGAAGATGGAGGATCTTCCAGGAATATTATTGTGGTTAGTGGATTGCCTGGTAATTCTGATCAAAGAATGATTTCTGTGGACCTGAACAATATGTATTCTCTGGTGGCTCTTTTTGATAGGGAGTTGATAGGTTATCTGTGAAGTAGTCTGAGAAAAGTTTCCTTTCTGGGTGATTGAGAGGTTTGACATCAGTTTTCTAGAAAACAAATTAAACCCAATAAGGAATTGGGAACAAAATTCTAACTTGATAACTAATGCCATCTTTTTGACTTTGGTTTTTCTGTGAATGTGTAATTGTGTGATGTTGCACATAAGTGCAATCTTAGTTTCTTTTTGTCCAGGTTTGAATTAATTAATCTAGATTATCAGCAAATTTCACGTCACATGCCGGTGATAATAAACCTGATTTTGATTCTGATTCTGACATGATCAGTTGTGCTGATAATTTATGGAGTTGTTTTGATTGGCAGGGACTTAGAAGGATCATTTGAAATACTGTATTTGGACTAGGAGATACTCGTATATCTTTTTTAGTATTTGTCTCTACTTGTTAATAAGATCTATACTGCAGGTTGGGTGCTTTTACTGGCTGGAGAAAAGATTTTTTTGAGTATAAATTCATATTATATATGAGATTTGAATTTGTTTTAGGTTGAGGTAAACCACTATAGAGATAATGAAGACTGTACTGGGGCTAATTTGAAGACACAAATCTGCAAAATTCAGATTAGCTATTGAATTGTTTTTGTTCTTCTTACTTTTGTACTCTGTTCAGAAGGGGTGGGGAAGATGAGGTTCGAATTTTTTACCCAAGATTGCCAGGAGTCAGAAATGTAAACTGACTAGTGCAATCTGCAGTGTAAATCTAACAATGGAAATTAGTGTTAGATACTGAGGTTGAATAAATACATTGTATGAAGTTGGAATATAAGATAATTAAAAAGAGCATGTTATGTGCAAAATATTAACATTTTTTGAATATGACCAATGATCTCATATGGATAAATATAAAAGTATTAATTTTGTACTACTCAATACGAAATGAAATATAGGGCAGCACAGTAGTTCTACAGTACAGGCGTCGTCATCATCGTTAGGTTGCCCCTGGAATTTCCAGTTGGCAGACGATTTCCCTCCACGCCGCTCTGCCATATTGGGAAATCGTGAACTTGGCAGGTGACAGCAGTGGTTTGCCGTTGCCTTCTGGATGAGTTCACCACCTCTTTCAGTGGTTGACCAGGACATCTAAGTGCCTTGTCGTGCTCTTAGCGCTCCACAAACGCCTACTGGCCTGCCTTCTTAACTGCTTGACCATTAATCGGTCTCCTCCGCTCAATCTGCCAGGGCCAGACTTCACACACTGGGACAGACAAATCCCCTCCCTCACCGAGGGTCGAAGACCCGTTGGCTGCCCTCACCTGGTTTGGCCCGTCTGCCGAGACGGTTTACCCGGGGTGTGGCCACTGCACGTGCTGCAGCTACATGGAGCCACAGGTGAGAGCTGAGTCCCCAGTGGGGACCAAAGGTGGACGGGCTTGCCCTCAAAAAGGGCACGGCAGGCCCCCCACCAGAGGTGCTACCCCTCCCTAGACACCCCATACATCCCACAGTACAGGCAACCCAGGTTCAATTCCTGTCTCTCTGCCTCTAAAGAATTTGTACATTCTTCCCGTGACCGCATGGGTTTCCTCCGAGTTCTCCGGTTTCCTCTGACAGTCCAAGACATACCAGTTGTTAGGTTAATTGGTCACTGAATTGTCCCATGATTGGATTAGGATTACATTTGATGATTGCCGGATGGTGTGTGTTGAAGGGCCTGTTCTGCACAGTATCTCAGTAAAATAAATAAAACAAAATCTGACACAACTCAAAATTGAATCAGGTGAACTTTGCTTTAAAACTTGTACTTTCATCATCTTATTTTTGTCTTGTTCCAGCTAAACAGAGTGAAGGATTTATATGACAAGATAAATGAGCAGTGTGAGGCTTACAAAGAATTGATTTGGTCACGAAATGAAAATTGTGAGGTAGGAGCTGCTTTGATAATTTAAGTAGCAGTTCAGTTTGTATAACTATTTTAAATACTTTATCACTCTCTCATGTACATTCCTTTCTTGTCATTATTTTTATTTTGCAATTTTTTTGTCTTTTCTTATTTTGTGCATGTACTCTCCTTTTTCTGTGCTTTTCTGTTTTTTTTAATATATATCTCTTTGAGTTTTCCTATCTCTGTTCCACTCTCACACTTATGTTTTTTTCTCTCTCTTTCCTTCAAGCATTTTGCTCCTCCGAGACACAGTTCCACTGGCCATCTCGTTTACTGTATTTCCCATGCCATCTCTTCTTGTCTAAATGCTCTTTTGTGCTATATTTTATTCCTGTGCTGTGGCTCCCACATCATTTACTTTTGGTCCTATAATTTTCTCTAGCCACCTCAGTTATGTGTCCCCTCTGTGCACACCCCACCAGCCCCCCAACAACACCCACGATCCTCCGCCCCCAAGCTCCAAACCCTCCCCAGCTGCCCATCACACCCCCATCACCCAGCTACTCGCCACTTCCCCCATCTCCATTACCCCCACTACCCCCCCGTCCCCCTGCCCTCCCCCCTCTCCATTGGCCCCTTGACCCCGGTGCCCTTTGACCAGTCTGATCTCTCTCGACCCCCTCCTTCCCCCTCCTCCTCCATCATTCTCTCTCTCACCCACCTCCTCTCCCTCTCACTTCCAGCCCTCTCTATCCCTCTCTCCTCTGTCCCCTCACTCCTCTGCCCCTTTCAACTCTGCCCCCTCTCTCTCCATGCCTTCCACCCCCCCCTTGACCGCACTCTCCCTCTCTCCCCTTTCTCTCTCTCTCCGGCTCTCTCTCTCCCCTTTCTCTCTCTCTCTCTCTCTCTCTCCCCTTTCTCTCTCTCTCTCTCCCCTTTCTCTCTCTCTCTCTCCCCTTTCTCTCTCTCTCTCTCCCCTTTCTCTCTCTCTCTCTCCCCTTTCTCTCTCCCTCCCCTTTCTCTCTCCCCCTCTCCCCCCTCTCCCCCTCTCTCCCCCTCTCTCCCCCTCTCTCCCCCTCTTTCCCCCTCTCTCCCCCTCTCTCCCCCTCTCTCCCCCCCCTCTCCCCCCTCCCCCCCTCTCCCCTCTCCCCTCTCTCCCCTCTCTCCCCTCTCTCCCCTCTCTCCCCTCTCTCCCCCCTCTCTCCCCCCCTCTCTCCCTCTCTCTCCCTTTCTCTCTCTCTCCCCCTCTCTTCCCTTGCTCTCTCTCTCCCCTTCCCTTTCTCTCTCTTTCTCTCACCCCTTTCTCTCTCTCTTCTTCCTCCCCATGTAATAGAGTACACTCTCCTGTCCACTGGCACTCTTTTTTTCTCCCTTTATATAACTCTTTAGTGTGCTAATAATTCTTATTTAGAAATCTAGATTTTTCTCTGGTTTGTGTGCTGAATATCTGACTTCAATAAACACCAATTCTTATTCTTCAGAAAATTCAGGAAGAATTAGCAGAAGCAAATAAAAAGTTGAATCACTGGCGAAACGAATGTGTTGGAAAGGATGCGCTTATTGATAGTTTGAGCCTGGACCTACAAAATATGAAACATTGTTTTGAAATGGAGAAAAATTCTATTGTTGAAACTAAAAGTGAAATTCAAAAGCTGTCACGGGCTCATCAACAGGATACAGAGGTACATTATTAACATCAATATTTGCATTAATATGTGAAATTCCTTTGTGATCCATGTGGTAAACTTCGTTGTGCAGTGTATTTAACTTCTGTATTGAGTACATGTATTATTTAACTTTTCTAATGAAAATTGCTATTTTTCCTTCCAGTTAACACTAGAATTGAATACGTTTTATTGATCATAAAATGGTTAATGTCTGCATATTTTATTAGTCAGAAATTAAATATTCTTATAGTGTTTGCTTTGTTTTCAAACAGTACGCTGTTCATTATTACTTGAAAAACATACTTAGTTAATGTACTGCGGTCATCAATAATTCATTATGGATATCGTCATAAGTGTCTTCCAGTACTTCATGAGAAAAAGGAACAGGGTAGTATTGCCCTCATCTAGTGAAGCATAGGTTAGTTACAAGGCAACCATTGTTCTGTATTATCAACAGTCAGCTTTCCACAGTCAGCAGCTGCAAAATGGGCCACAGTTAACATTTCTGGACCAGAGAAACAAGCAAACAAGTTTGTTTTAAGTTGGAGGAAGAGTGGAGAAGGATGGATTGGAAAAGATGACTGCACATCTCTGATCAGGAGAGTCAGGGTTGTTGAGGGGATTCTACAATTATCAGAATTGCTGCTGATAAATTAATGTGGAATTGTATAGAAAATGATAAACTGGAAAAACACAATAGCTTTGGAGGCAGTACAGAGGATGTTCCCAAGGTTGATTCCAGAGGTGAGGGGATTAACCTATGAGGAGAGATTGAATTGCCTGGAACTATATTCACTGGAATTCAGAAGATTGAAAGAGGATCTTACAGAAACATATAAAATTATGAAACAGATGGATAAGACAGAGGTAGGAAATTTGTTTTCACTGGTAAATGAGACCAGAACTAGGGAACATAGCCTTGACATTGTAGAAATAGGTGTAGGATGGAGATGAGGAGAAACAGCTTTTCCCAGAGAGTAATGAATCCGTAGAATTCTTTGCCCAGGGAAGCAGTTTGCACTTCCTCATGAAATATATTTAATAATCAGACAGATGTTTGCATAGCAAGGGTTATTGGGAAAAGGCAGTTAGATGGAGCTGAGTCCACAGACAGAGAATCTTATTGAATGGTGATGCAGGTTAGGCAGGGCAGATGGCCTACTGCTGCTCCTGTTTATGTTTGGACCTGTAGAGTTTCCCTGGTGCCTTAAGTGTTGCTCTAGATTCCAGCATCTGCAGCCTCCTGTGTCTCCAATTTGGGGTCCCTAGGGGACATAATTGTATCATCGATGGCCATGTATGAGGTACCGGATGGTGGCTAATGCTACACTTTTATTTAAGAAAGGCTGCATGGTGAAGCCTGGGAATGGAGATGGGTGAGCTAGATGTCATTGGTAGGTAGGTTACTGTAAGGGAGTCTGAGAAACAGGAACTCATGCATGTGGATAGGTGAGAACTGATTTGGGATAGTCAGCATGGTGTTGTTCATGGGAAATCATGTCTCATTTACTTGGGTTTATTTGAAGGAAGAGGCAACCAAGGGATTCAGGGTAATGCTGCAGATGTTCCCTACATGGATTTTAGCAGGGCCGTTGACATAATACTCCATGGCAGGGTGGACTAAAAGGTTACATCACATGGAATCCAGGGCAAGTTAGTAAAATTGGCTTCATCTAGGAGACAGTGTGGTGATAAAGGTTTGCATTTTGGATAGAGGCCTGATGATAAGGAAAAGACATAAGATTGATGCTAATTATAAATTGAATTTTAGTGTAACGAGATGAGCACAAGTTAAAAAATATATAAATATAAGCAGGTTTATTTATAGGCTGTATCCTCTTATAAAAATAACTAGGCCATATTACAGTGCTTGACATAAATATTCAATCTTGTAGTGCTAGAATAAAAGTATTTTACAGCTGGAAGCAGACCATACTCCAAGTGGAACATTAAACAGCACACGTCTTTTATGCCAGGAGTTCATCTGTTGACTGTTGAGATTTCATTAAAGCTGGTGACAGGTTTCCCATGTAAAATGTACACCAATGATATCAATAATAGTATATTGTCGGTTTGCTGAATTGTAGTGCAGCTTTACTCAAAAAGTTACTTAACCAGTTTTTAAATTAATGCTCTTTGCTCTGCATGCCTGCTCTGTGACCCCTTATGCTCCAAACTGCTTACAGGACAGTACAGTCGTGCAACTGGTGGAGCCTCTGCTTCACAGCACCTGTGGCGCTGGTTCAATCCTGTCATTGGGTGTTATCCGTATGGAGCTTACATGTTTTACTTGTAATTGTGTGGGTTTTCTCTGGGTGCTCTGGTTTCCGAAAGATGCATGGGTTGATCAGTTAATCGGTCACTGTAGATTGCCCCTAGTGTGTTGGTAAGTAGTAGAATGTGGGGGAGGTTGATGGGAATGTGTGGAGATTTGAGAATCTGAGATTTGCTGTTATACCAAAGAATCTAGCAAATTTCGACAGATTTATTGTGGAGAGCATTGTAACTAGTTCTATCACCGCCTGGTATAGAAGCTCCAATGTGCAGGATTGAAGGAAGTTGCAGAGAGTTGTCGACTTGGCCAGCCCCGTCATCAGCATACCCCCTCCCTCTATTGAGGACATCTTTAAGAAGAGGTACCTTAAAAATCATTATCACTTTAGACGCTACCTTTCAGGACATGCCCTCTACTCATTACTTCCATTAGGGAGGAGGTACAGGAGCCTGAAGACCCACAGTCGATGTTTTAGGAATTGTTTCTTCCACTCTGCCAATAGATTTTTGAATAGTCCTTGAACTCATGAATACTACCTTGCTACCCTCTTTTGCTCTATTAATTTATTTTAACTTCTTGTAATTTTCCTGTATTGCTACCACAAAACATCAAATTTCATGACATTTGTCATTGACAGTAAAGCTGAATCTACTTGTAAAATTATTAGATTCTGTGCCCCTCCCGCAGCGCTCTACCTTTGCCATTCCCAACATCCTTTTCTCCTGTCAGATTTACAATTGTACTCTCTGCTCCATGTTAACAAATACAGTACTCTGCAAATTCTCCCCCTCTCCCTCATAAAATATACCAACCAGTTTATCCCTTCTTAATAATAATAGTTACTAATCTTATTAAAAGCCAAATTAGTCCCTTCTTCCAGCAATAGGTCTGTAGCCTTCCATGCTGTGACAATTCAAGTGCTCAGCCAGAAACCTCATAAATGCTGTCTGCAACTCTGCTTCCATTATTACCTCAGATTATATATTCCAAGTACTTGCTACTCTCTGGGTAAAGAAGTCTCACTCTTTAACCCCTCGAAATCTCTTAACTCTTACCCTGAATCTATGTCCTTCCATTTTATCTACCTATTTTTGCTGTCTATCTTATCTTTACCCCTCAAAATTTACATCTCAATCATGTCTTCGCAATCTTCACTCCAGGAAAACAGAATTTGCCTCCCCAATGTTTTCTCATAATTGAAATGTTTCATCCCAGACCATATCCTGGTGAATCTCCTTTGCATCTCTGCAAAGCTCTATAAGTACAATTCTTTTTACAAGTTGATGTAGGAAGAGGAGCTAGAGATCAGAGCCACAGAAGGTGGAGATGGGGACCAAATGAGGAAGCAAATAAGGCCTCATCATTGAAGAACAGTGGTCCTCAACCACTGGGCTGCGGACTGGTACCGGGCCGCAAAGTATGTGCTACCGGGCCGCGAGGAAACGATATGATTTGGCGATATGAAATGATGAGTCAGCTGCACCTCTCCTCATTCCCTGTAACACCCACTGTTGAACTTGAACGCACGCGAGGTCATCAGTTGCCTAAATGCAGTGATACTCCAGCACCAGGGATCACTGGTTGGCCTCGGGTAACCGGCCACCTCGCGCGGTCGGGGAGATGTGCCATTACTACTAGCCTAGAGCGCGGACAGTTGGGAGTCGCTTCTAAACCTGTTTACCGCACTGAATGTTTGTGGGGAACCAGGTGCTAAAATATTCGCAGACGACCTAATTCAGGCTCAGGGCTTTGTAAGTAGCAGAGCAGCTACCTCATTGCAATCTACTGAAAGTCATCCCTCAAGAAAAACTTTTGTCAGCCAATAGATCCTACCTACCTACAAGGGGGGTGGGTGTGCGCCCTGTCACACTCCCCCTCGCTCTCCGGACTGCAACTGCTGCGGTCCCGGCACAGGGACCTCCGGCCCTTACCTTGTCCTCTCACTCCACCCACGACCAGCCGTGTCTGGCAGCAGGCGAGTGGGAAGCTGGCATTCAGGCCCGGAGGCTGTCTAATGAGGCAATGAAGCCTTCAAAACTGCTTCTGTACATTGAGTCCAAGCACCCTTCACTTAAAGACAAATCCGTTGAGTTTCTTGAGCAAAAAAAACATGAGCAAGCGGGACAGAAGCAAGTGCTGAGAGCCACGAAAAGTAAATTGCGGAATAGACTGGACATAAGGAGCCCCCTTCGAGTATCGCTGTATTCCGGTCGTTATTAACACCACCACCCACCCCCATTGGCCGGTCCGCAAGAATATTGTCAATATTAAACTGGTCCGCGGTGCAAAAAAGGGTGGTGACCCCTGTTGAAGAATATATTCACCCAGTGTGTAGAGAGACAATGTACTTGCAGGCTAGACTTAATAAGATGCTCCTTGCTGTGATCTGTGACCTTCTAAGATATCAAATGCAAACATAAACACCTACGTCAGGATGCTGTTCATCGACTGCAGCTCAGCATTTAATACAATCATTCCCTCAATCCTGATTGTGAAGTTGCAGAACCTGGGCCTCTGTACCTCCCTCTGCGATTGAATCCTTGACTTCCTAACTGGAAGACCCCAATCTGTGTGGACTGACGATAACATATCCTCCTTGCTGACTATCAATGCTGGTGTATCTCAGGGGTGTGTGATTAGCCCACTGCTCTAACCTCTGCAGACACATGACTGTGTGGCTCAAATACCATCTATAAATTTGCTGACGATACAACCATTGTTGGTAGAAGCTCAGGTGGTGATGACAGAGCGTACAGGAGTGAGATATGCCAACTAGTGGAGTGGTGCCACAGCAACAACCTGGCACTCAGCGTCAGTAAGACGAAAGAGCTGATTGTGGACTTCAGGAAGGGTAAGATGAAGGAACACAAACCAATCCTCATAGAGGGATCAGAAGTGGAGAGAGTGAGCAGCTTCAGGTTCCTCAGAATTAAGATCTCTGCGGATCTAACCTGGTCCCAACGTATCAATGCAGGTATAAAGAAGGCAAGACAGCGGCTATACTTTATTAGGAGTTTGACGAGATTTGGCATGTCAACAAATACACACAAAAGCTTCTATAGTTGTACCGTGGAGAGCATTCTGACAGGCTGCTTCACTGTCTGGTATGGAGGAACTACTGCACAGGACAGAAAGAAGCTGCAGCAGGTTGTAAATCTAGTCAGCTCCATCTTGGGCACTGGCCTACAAAGTACCCAGGACATCTTTAGGAAGCAGTGTCTCAGAAAGGCAGCGTCCATTATTAAGCCCCAGCACCCAGGGCATGCCCTTTTCTCACTGTTACTATCAGGTAGGAGGTACAGAAGCCTGAAAGCACACACTCAGCGATTCAGGAACATCATTTTCCCCATTGCCATCTGATTCCTAAATAGACATTGAAGCTTTGGACACTACTTCACTTTTTTTTAAGTATACAGTATTCTTGTTTTTGCACATTTTAAAAATCTATTCAATATACATAATTGATTTACTTGTTTTTTATTATTTTTTTCTCTCTCTCTGCTAGATTATGTATTGCATTGAACTGCTGCTACTAAGTTAACACATTTCACGTCACATGCCGGTGATAATAGACTTGATTCTGCTACGTAATTATGGATTGCTTTCACAAGTGAAGTCAACATCACCGTCATACTCTGCTTCCTAATCTTAAATTCATTCTATGCTGCTGTTGATGTATGACATCTTTTATATATAGCACCCCAGTGCTGCATTAGGAAAGTCATTGTTGTCCCCTACTTAATGAGAGACTTCATCCTAACAGTCTCTTAAACTTTGGGATAAAGTGATTCAGAACAGGGATTTGTTAGCTTTGCTGTTTTTCCCAAAATGCAAACTACTAGATTATAGTCATATAGTTTATCAAGCTTTGTTTCCTGGCCCTGAAATGAGGGGAATTCCATTCATCCAGTGTACAGCTGGTGGTCTGCCATCAGGCAGCTTTCTCAAGGGCTGAGCGGCCTAATTCTGCCCCTCTGTTTTAAGGTATTATACCATAGTAGTTTGCGCAACTCCTTCCTTATATGGTATGAGATATGAACCATTTTTCAAGGCCATGCTGAAAGATGAAATCTGGGTGGGGAAAAAAAAGAGGCAACATGTGCTTGGAGGCAGAGAATGTGAGTGAGGTCTTAAATGGAACATAAGATGTTACATTAAAATGCAAGCCTTTTGCCCCACAATGTCGTGCCAACCTTTTAGCCAACTCCAAGATCAATCTAATCCTCCCCTTTCATGTAGCCCTGCATTTTTCTATCAGCTAGTCTTTTAAATGTCCTTAATGTATTTACCTCTATCACCACACTGACAGTGCATTTCACTTGTCTACCATTCTCTGCATAAAAATACTTAACCTCTGACATCCCCCCACAATACTTTCCTTTAATCACTTGATATTATGCCCCCTCATAGTAGCTATTTCCACCCTGGGAAAAAATCTCGGCCTGTCCACTTGGTCTATACCTGTTGTATTGTACACGTCTATTAAAGTCACCTTTCATCCTCCTTCATTCCAAAGAGAAAAGCCCTAGCTTTTCACAAGACATGCTTATTATTACAGGCAGCTGCCACATTCTTCCTATGAGGCAACCAGAAGTGGGCACAATATTTCAAGTCTGGTTGAGGCAGGGTTGATAGAACTGCAAAATAACCTAGTGGTTCTTGACTCCCTCAACTAATGAAGGCCAGCAGACCATATGCTTTCTTAATAACTCTATTTTAAGTGACCATAAGGATGTGGACCCCAGCATCCCTTTGTTTCTCCACACTGCTAAAAATCCTGCTGTTAACTGTGTATTCTGCCTTCAAATTCAGGTTGAACTCTTAACTGCTACTTCTCAGCCCAGCTCAGCATCCTACCAATGTTGTGTTGGAACTCTTGTCAACCTAAACAATCCACAACACCACTAATATTCATGTCATCTGCAGACGTACTAACCTACCCTTCCATTTGCTTGTCCAAGCCATTCACAAAGAGCAAGGGTCCCAGCATAGATTCTTGAGAACACCACTATTCACTGACATCCAGGCAGAATATGCTCCATCTGCAACCATCCTCTGCCTTCTACGGGCTAGCCAAGACTGAATCCTCACAACCAAATTTCTCTGCATCCATGCCTCCTGACTCTCTGAAGGGGTTTACCACGGCAAGCGTAATCAAATGCCTTACTAAAATCCATATATACTGCATCCACTGACCTACCTTCATCAATACACTTTGTCAGATCCTCAAAGAATTAAATCAGGCTTGTGAGGCATGACTTACATCTAACAAAGTCATGCTGACTATCTCTAATCAGACTACACTTGTCCAAATGCTCATAAGTCTTGTCTCTAAGAATCTTCTCCAATATTTTGTCTGCCTCTGAAGTGAGACTCACTGGTCTATAACTGCCAGGGTTAGCCCTACTCCCTTCCTTGAAGAAAGGAATAACATTTGTCACTCTCCAAACATCTGGTACTACTGTTGTGGCTAGTGAGGATGCAAAGATTATCGCCAAAGCCACAGCTTGTAGTAGTAGTCTGGGATAAATCCATCCATACCCGGGGATTTACTTAGCCTTTCAAAAGTCCCAGCACATCTTCTTGCTTAATGTCAACATGTTGTCAACATGAGCCTGGTTTATGCTGTCCTCACAATCCTTAAGGTTCCTCTCATTGGTGAAAATTGAAACACAATACCTCCTAGACCTATCTGACTGTTGCTGCCAAAAAATATTTATAACGTGGGTGATGATATATCTGATTCTGATATGGCTCTGTATTGTGGATTGAGAGAGTAAAGAGGCAGGGAGAGGTGAATCACGGTTGGGGAAAGGGGAGAGAGTGGAAAGTACCAGAGAGATATTCTGTAATGATAAATAAACTATTTATTTGGAATCAAATAACCTTGCCTGGTATCTCAGGGCTACATCTGAGCCAACCCCTACCATGCCACTCCTCTGCTACCTGTCCTACACCCCTCCTGCAGCGCCCCACCCTCACCATTCCTAACATCCTTTGCTCCTGCCAGATTTCCAGACTGACTGTTGCTCCAATGGACAGATTTTAATCTGTCCATTGTAAGGTGTTGCACTTTGAGAGATCAAATATAAAGGGACAATATATTGTTATGGCAAGATCCTTCACATTGTTGATATATAGAGGGATCTTGGCATCCAAGTCCATAGCTCTTTAAAAATGGTTGCACAGGTTGATAGGGTGGTAAAGAAGACATATAGCATGCTTGCCTTTATTAGTCAGTGCTTCTGAGTGCAAGAGTTAGAAGCTGTGTTACAGCTTTATAAAACTAATTTGGCCTTCATTTCTGGTCACTCCATTAGAGAAAGGAGGTGGAGACTTTATAAAGGGGGCTGAAGTAATTTTTTAGGATGTTACCTGTATTATAAGGCATGTGTTGTGAGGAGCAGTTAGACAGACTTGGGTTTATAAGATTATGAGAGGCATAGATTGAGTAGACAGCTGATATATTTTCCCAGGTTCAAAGTGGGCTTGTGGGCTTGCAATTAAGGTGAGAGCAGTGCAAGTTCAAAGGAGACATGCAGAACAAGTTTGGGACATGTAAGAGTGGTGGGTATCTGAAAGTGTTTCCAGGGGTGGTTGTGAAGGCAAATATTAAAGGGGCATTTAAAAAGTGCTTACGTAGCTACATGGATGTGCAGAGAAGGGGGGATGTATACATTGTGTAAATTAATCAAAGGGATTAATTTAGTTAAATGTTTAATTTAGAACAACATCTAGGGTTGAAGAGTGTTCGTGTGCTGTCTATCTACAGTTGGTTTCTTGATTTGTAACTAAGCTGAATATTGAAGAAAATTGCTGCTTGGCAACTATGTATTTCAAGAATATGCTTCTTGGAATTTTCTGCCATACATGTCAAACATTTCACAAATGGAGATATTAAGGACTACTTTCTCTTGTATGATAAATCAAAGTTCCAAAGTCAACTTCACTTAATAGGTTAGAAATCTTCCTAAAGGGATCTGATTCTTCACATCTTGATCTTGCATGACTGACCTTGAGCTTTATGATCTCCTCACACAACTGCACAAGACTTTTTATTGGACTAAACTTTTTATTAAGAGCTAAGATCATCCATAACAGGCGAAGTGAACGACAATGCATGACTTTATAATGTTTCAACTAGTATCCCAATAGCACTGATGAACTGAATGAAAATCTCTGCTGCTTGTTATCCAGGTTTTTGGCTGCTATATTATACTTCTGTTTGGTTTAGTGACAAAGCAGAGAAATTATAACACATACTCTCATTCTAAATTGGATAAACAGTCTCATTCTAAATTGGATAAACAGTTTTGTAGAATGTCATAACTGAAAATTAAGGTCTTAAGAATAAATGCTTTTGCCTGTTAAAGTACAGCACTTGTTACTAGAAGGAATGGGTTTATTTATAGTAGAGTTGAAATATGAATAGTACAGCTGCTGAGATTTTCATTTAAAAAATTCATCTTATATTAAGTTACCAATTTAATAATTTTAAAGAAAAATATAAATTATATAATTTGTAAATAGGACTCAAAAGTTTAAATCAACTAGGGTTCAAAAATTTAAAATGCAACTTAAATGACCTTGAGCCTCCTCCATCACTTAAAAGTTGATGGTTGATCTGATTATAACTGTACTCTCTCTGCACCCACAATTGTGTGGCTAAGCACCGCTCAAAACACCATTTATAAATTTGTCGCTGATGCTATTGTTGGCAGAATTTCAGATGGCGACAAGGATGTGTACAGGAGTGAGTTAGATCAGCCGGTTGCTTCCATCAAGGAGGTGGTGCAGGAGCCTGAAGACACATACTCAATGTTTAGGAACAGCTTCATCCCCTCCCCCATCAGATTTGTGTGTGAACCCATGTGAACTACCTCACTTTTTTTTCCTTTTTTGCTCTCTTTTTGCACTACTTACTTAATTTTATATACATTTCTTATTGTAATTTATAGTTCATTTATTAAGTATTGCTATGAAGTGCTTCGAGTGATTGGTTATGGCACACATCAACCATAACCTAACGGTCAACCTCGGCGCTTTGCAATATGCCTACTGGAACAGCAGGTCAATGGCAGATGCCATCTCTCTGACACTACATTCCTCCTTAGAACACCTGGAGAATAAAGACGCATATGTAAGGCTCCTTTTCATTGGCTACAGCTCTGCCTTTAATACCATCATTCTAAATAAACTGATTCCTAAGCTCCGGAACCTGGGTCTTAGCACTCAGATCTGCAGCTGGATCTTCAACTTCCTCACAGACAGGACCCAGGCTGTAAAAATAGGGGACATGCTCTCCTCTACAATCACTCTGAGCACTGGTGCCCCACAAAGCTGTGTACTCAGCCCCCTGCTGTACTCACTGTACACCCATGATTGTGTAGCCAAGTTTCCATCGAACTCAATATATAAGTTTGCTGATGACACCACAATTGTAGGCCATATCTTGGGTAATGATGAGTCTGAGTACAGAGAGGAAATTAAGAACCTGGTGGTATGGTGCGAAGACAATAACCTATCCCTCAACGTCAGCATGACGAAGGAATTGGTTGTTGACTTCAGAAGGAGTAGCGGACCGCACAACCCCATCTACGTCAGTGGTGGGCAGGTGGAATAGGTCAAAAGCTTTAAGTTCCTCGGGGTGAATATCACAAATGACCTGCCTTGGTCTAACCAAGCAGAGTCCACTGCCAAGAAGGCCCACCAGCGCCTTTACTTCCTGAGAAAGCTGAAGAAATTTGGCCTGTCCCCTAAAACCCTGACTATTTTTTATAGATGCACCGTAGAAGGCATTCTTCTAGGGTGCATCACAACCTGGTATGGAAGTTGTCCTGTCCAAGACCAGAAGAAGTTGCAGAAGATCGTGAACATAGCCCAGCACATCACACAAACTAATCTTCTATCCTTGGACTCACTTTACACTGCACGCTGTCGGAGCAGTGCTGCCAGGATAGTCAAGGACATGACCCACCCAGCCAACACACTTTTTGTCCCTCTTCCCTCCGGGAGAAGGTTCAGGAACTTGAAGATTCGTATGGCCAGATTTGGGAACAGCTTCTTTCCAACTGTGCTGAACAGATCCTGACCCGGATCTGGGCCATACCTTCCAAGTATCCGGACCTGACTTGCACTACCTTACTTCCCCTTTTCTATTTTTTTATTATGATTTATAATTTAAATTTTTATTATATTTACTTTGATTTGTATTTCAGGGAGCGCGAAGCGCAGATTCAAATATCACTGTGATGATTGTATGCTCTAGTATCCATTGTTTGGTGACAATAAAGTAAAGTATTGCAATGTCTGCTGCCACAAAACAACAAATTTCATGACATATGCCAGTGATGTTAAACCTGATTCTATTTCTGAATTCTGTATTCCAATGTACTCTCAGTGACCTTTCACCCCTTCTTTATTAAGAATCTATTAAACTCCATTGGAAAAATGTTAAGATTCTGCTTTTGGTGTCATCTGTAAACTTAATAACCATGCACTTTATATTCTCATCCATATTGTTGCTACTGATTAAAAACAACATTGGGCCTAGCACTGACCCCTGAAGCACAACACTGGTCATGAACCTCCAGACCAATGAGCAGCCTTCCACCCTCACCCTTTGCTTTCTCCTATCATGCCAATTCTGTATTCAATTAACTATCTTTCCCTGGTCACGTACAATCTAAACTCTCCAGTTTAGCCTACCATATGGAACTTATCAAAGACCTTGCTGAAGCCCGTATAGACTATGCCTACTTCCCTTCCCTCATTGACCTCCTGGTCACTTCTTCAAAAAATTCAATCAAATTTGTGATATAATCTTCCAAGCACAAAGCCATGCTGACTATCCCTAACCAACTTCGGCTGCGTGCATATCTTATCCTTCATAATCCGTAACCAATAACTTGCCCAATGCAGGTGTTAGGCTTCTTGTTTAACAGGATTTTTTTTTCTTTGCAGGTCTTCTTAAATAAAGACACAACATTAGCCACTTTCTGGCTTCTTGCACTTCACCCATCACTATACCTTAGGCAGGCTTATTACAATTTTGCACTAGCTTCTCGCAGTTTTCTAGGATATAACTGATCAGGCCCTAGAAATTTATCTACTGTGCCTTCATGTTTAGATTAGTTTAGAGACTCAGCATGGTACAGGCCTGTACCTGACCTTGCCTGTCTTCCTGTCTTGCCCTTAACTCGTGAACTTCAGGAATACGCAGACTTTGAAATCTCAGCATTTCAAAAAGGATCCAGTGCTTTCCTGGCGTATATGATGAATAAACTCTTCTTCAGGTTCCACAACCTTGGGGATCTTCTTTAACTTAGCACCCTTTCCCTGAACTCACTTTGCATGACCTTGTGCTACTAAGGGGTTACTGACTCCCTGTAGCTCCTATCTATCATCTCCTCATTGTCCAGTACGTGCTGCAGGACCTTGAGCTGCAGCTCAGTGCAATGTGTGCAGATGTAGTTATCAGAAGGACTGCAGGTCTCCCAAAGTTCCTACATCTCACACAAGGAACATACCATTAGCTCTGGGCCCATTCCCAGTGCACTAGCTATGTAATAGCAGAAAAAAAACTGACCAAAAACTTACTTGGAGCCCATATCTATACATGACTAAGCCTGTTGAGCCAAAGCCAGACCATTCTAACACTGTGCCACTCACACAATGGCCACTCCTCTTGCACCTCCTTTCTTGATGTTGCTCTCTCACTCACTGCGTAAAACAGTGACTCACTCCCAACAAGGCTTGCAGTTTTTAAATGACTCCCGCCCTGCAAGACGTCGCTTTCTCACTCAATACTTCAAACGGTGACCTTCAACCAGATTTGATAGATGAAGTGGTGGCAAATGCTGCCCTGAGATTCTGGAAATATATACACCCCTCATAGTTTTATGAAACTCAATAGGTTATCCTTCAGCATCCTTCTTTCATGTGACCAGAAACTTTGCTTATCTGATCTCTTACAGCTACAGCCCCCCATTCCAAGTAATATCGATGAATCCCTGGGTGTAGTGTAGTGATTAGCTCAATGCCTTACTAAATCAGTGACCCAGGTTCAGTTCCCGCCACTGCCTGTATGGAGTCTGTACGTCCTCCCCATGACTCTGTGGGTTTTCTCCGGGTACTCCAGTTGCCTCCCACAGTAGGTTAATTGGCCATTTTAAATTGTCCCATGATTAGGCTAGGATTAAATTGGGGGTTGTTAGGTGGTGTGGCTCGACATATCGGAAGGGCCTATTCTACGTTAAATCTCAATTAAAAATGGAACTTAATCCAGAAATAATGTATTCTGTGAAGTCAAATTCTGGTGGAGCATATAGAGTATATAGCAAGGATCTTGGGTATACAGAGGGACCTTGGAGCGCAGTTGCATAGCAACTTGAAAGTGGTGACATGTAGATAGGGTGATAAAGGCGGCAGTTTTTATGCTTGTCTTCGTAGGCTGGGCAGTGAGTTTAGGAGTTGGAATGCCATGTTGCAGTTGAATGAAACATTGGTTAGACTGCACTTAGATTGTTATGGACTGGTACTGATTGAAACATTACAGGAAGGATATGATAACAATAAAACAAATCCAGAAGGGATTCACCAGGATATGTTTGGAATGGAGGGCTGTAGTTATAGAAAGAGATCGGATAAGCAGTTTATTCTCATGTGAAAGAAGGATGCTGAAGGATAATGTTTTGAGTTTCATAAAATTATGAGGGATGTTGATATACTGCACTAAGTAGCCAGAGATATTTTCCAGAATTTTAGGGCAGGACAATCCAGAATTAGCAGGCATACTGTAGATCTAATGTGAGTGGTGAGAAAATTGAACAAAATATGATGGGTAAGTTTTTCATGTGGAAGATAGTGAATATCTGGAATGAGCTGCTAGAGGAAGTTGTGGAGCCAGCTCCAATTACAGCATTTGATAGCTATTAGGACAGGTAGACAAGCACTCTACATGGAAAGACATGAAGGGGTATAGGCCCAATGTAGTCAAAAGGGATTCGATAGATATGTCTCCATGAATGAGGAGGGCCAACCAACCAGGAGTGCTGCATGTTGCTTAGATCCATAATATTAAGCTCATGAATAGTTTAAAATTATTTTTAATTGGTAGTTTGGTTTTGAATTCCTTATGGTTCAGTGATTTTTTTTTCTTTGACTAAGTACTGGATTCAATTTTTCTGATGTCAATATATGCTAGGCAAATGTTGCCCATGGGGAAAACATGACACACTCTCCAGATTACACGAAGGTTGCCAGTCGTTTACTGACCAGGACAGCATGTTTAAATGTTTGAGGCAGATGTGTTCAAGCCTTTGTGACTTACAAGTTTGTAATAAGGTAGAATGTCATGTAGATTTAAAGATGTGTAACAAACTGTAATATTGATAAAAACACAGAGAATGTTGGAAATAGGTACAAGTAAAGCAGCATCTATGAAGAGAAGTAAAGAGTTACAGTTGCAGGTTGATAGTTTTGTCAGAATACTTATTAGTTTATTTTATAGCAGCAAATGGAAGGCGAGTCAGTGATCTTTAGTTGTATTTTAAACACATTTTCTCTGTTGTTGGAACACTGCTTGGTGATTTATCCAAGTACATATATAATTGATATGGATGCTTGTCCTCAGATGGCTATATTCATGAAATATGGTTCTAGAACTGGACTCAGTTCATCCACAATTACAAAGAGATATTGAAAAATCTCCCTACTCAATACATTTAATGTATTGAGTTGTTTATTGAGCTATGTCCATGTCAAGTCATCAGTTTCTGTTCTCAGTTACTAATTGTAGCTGTATTTGATTTAAAATTTTAATTTGATGTTTTATCCTTTCTTCCCTGCTGTTTGCAGCATTTTTGGACCACTATTGTAGTAAAACTGGTATGTTTTCTCACAGGAAAAACTGGCCTTCCTTCACAGCTTGTACCAGCGTCTAATGGCAGGATGTGTAGTCATGAAACAATCAGACGGCATGCTGGCAAAATTCTCCTGGACAGAACTATGCTCTATTCTGCAAGAAAATGTTGATACCCTTATTTCAGATCTTAACAAGGCCAGTGAAAAGGTAATGCTAAGATTTCAGATCTCGTGACATTTGTCTGTATTGCAGCGTGATTTAAACAAAAAACTTGATAGTTCATTTTAAAAATAATTTTTTATTTAATAGTTTACAAACATTGATTATAATTTGCCTCAGATGCGGTTTGAGCTCTCTCCTTAAGGCATGCAAATTTAACTGAAGTATGAGTGAATTCTCCAAGTACCATTTATCTTACAAACAAATCTTAAAGTTATTGTATACTTTTAACTTAGATTTTCTAATTTCATGACAATATTAGCTACAGGGACCTAATTAAGAAAATAAAATATAAATTTTAACGAGAAGAAAATTCAAAGCATTTGCTTTTTCTTTCCAGTGTTGAAATGAAACTTTATTCAAAACATAACATGACAATATACACCTACTAGATAATTTACATAAAATCAGGTCCATACTATCTGTTTCTGTGTTTAATTTGATTAATATTTATATGTCCACAACACATTTGATGTTTACTTTTCCATCTCAAATTCTCATCATTTACAATTCTGAACAGAACCTAGAACATAGTACAGAAAAGGGACAGGCCCTTCAGCCCACAAAGTTCTTCCAAACCAATTATAGTGGTAATCAAATAACCAACTAAACTAATCCCTTCTGCCTACACAGTGTCCATATCCTTCCATTTCACTCACATTCACGTGCCTGTCTAAATGTCTTTGTTCCTTTTCATGCTTGTGGCATGTCGAGTGGCTTTTTTTTGCTGTTTCCTTAGCATTTGTCTGTTTTCATGAGGCCAAATTGCTAGATCGATGCTCAACCCAGCCCAGGTGAAAAGCGTGCAAGGAGCTGGCTGGATTTGAATCCGTGACCATTCGCCTTGAAGTCCAGCACTAATACCACTACACTACCAGCCAGCAAAACGTCTCTTAACAGCCCCCAATGTATCTGCTTCTACTGCCAGTCCAGACAGTGCATTGCATTCCAGGCACACGCCATTCTCTGTGCAAATAAAAATTGCCATAGAGTTCTATAACACTATGGCTCAGCAAAAGGACCTTTGGCTCATCTAGTCCATGCTGAACCATTAATGTGCTCAATCCCATCAACCAGTACCCATAGCTTTCCATACTACTCCCAGCCACGTACCTATCTGAATTTATCTTAAATGCTAAAATCAATTTCTCTTTCACCATTTGTGCTGGCAGCTCGTTCCACGCTCTCACCACCTCTGAGTGAAGGTCCCCTCATGTTCCACTTAAACATTTTACCTTTCACCCTTAACCTATGACCTCAACTTGTAGTCTCACCCAACTTCAGTGGAAAAAGCCAAGTTACATTTATCTTACTTAGACCACTCAAATTTGGATCCCTCTATAAATTCTCCTCTCAACTTCTACGCTCCAGGGAATAAAGTTCTAATGTTTTCAACCTATAACCGGGGTCCTCAAGTCCCGGCAAGATGCTTGTAAATTCTCTCTGCTCTCTTTCCATCTTAATTACCAAGATTGCACACGATACTCCAAATTAGGCCTCACCAACATCTTAAACAATTCCATAGTTCCATTTAATATCAGAGAATGTATACAATATACAACCTGAAATTCTTCCTCCTCACAGACATCCACAAAAACAGAAGAGTACCCCAAAAAAACAGTGATAGTAAAACTGTTAGAACTCCAAAACCCTCTTCTCCCCCTCCCTCACACAAACTGCAGTGAAGTATCAACCCTCCCCCTCCCATTTCAGCAAAGAGTATCAGCACCCACCATCCACCAAGCAAGCAATAGCAAAGACCCCAAGAGAGACCACAATATGCAGTACAACAAAAACTAATCATTCACCTGACAATTCAACATGCTAAGTCTCTCTCTCTCTCTCTCTCTCTCTCGCTCTCTCGCTCTCTCTCTCTCTCTCTCTCTCTCTCTCTCTCTCTCTCTCTCTCTCTCTCTCTCAGGTGTCAATCAGCAATAGGTGAGACAAAAACAAAACAACTCACTGATTATGGTGTTAAAGTTTGCCAAGTTATTTTTTCTCGAGTTCTCCGATTCGCGGATCGTCTGCAAACTCACCTTCACCAATGAGAGAAAGGGAGGGAGCGATTCCCTGAGTACCGAGACTTCTGACAGCTGATCTGCTGTTCCGATATTACTTTTTCTCTCATGACGCTTCAGTCCACTACACTGACCAAGAATTGGCTCATCCATGGGGCTACGAAGCCTCGAACCCTGGAGGTGTGCTCATCTTTTAGGCCCCGCCCTTGGGATATCAAAAACGACTGGTCAGTGAACCCTGGGAACGGGTCCCATCATTAAAAAGGACTGCAGTTTGAATGCAGCTGCAGGACAAGGACAGCAACAGAACCCCATCCACCTTGAAAAGGAAAGAAAGAGCCATCAAAGATAGAAATTAAGCTGTTTCCGTCAATGAGCTCGAAGAAGCTGCTCTCATGCCATTGTAGCTCCGCCAATTTCAACATCACACCCCAACTCCTGTACTCAATATATTAATTTATGAAGGCCAATGAACCAAGAGCTTTGTCTACCTGTGATGCCCCTTTCAAGAAATTACGGATCCGTATTCCCAGATCCCTCTGTTTTTCCGCACTGCTTGGTGCCGTACCACTCACCATGTAAGACCTACTCTGAGGTAGTCATCCCAAAATGTAACATTTCACACTTGGATGCATTAAATTCACTCTACCATTTTTCAGCCTTTTTCACCAGCTGCAAGCTTTGACAGCCTTCCTCGCTGTCTACTACACCCCAATCTTGGTGTCAGCCTTAAATTTGTTGATCTAGTTAACCACATTATCATCCAGATTGTTGATACTGATGACAAAATTAGCTATCCTCCAATCCTCCAGCACCTCACCCGTGGCTAAGGATGTTTTAAGTATCTTTGCTAGTGCCCCTGCAATTTCTGCACTCGTCATCCAGAGGGTCTAAGTTAACACATTGTCAAGCCCTGGAAAATTATGCACCCCGATTTTCCTGAAGTCAGCAAGCACCTGCTCCTCTGTAATCTCTATAGGGTCCATGATCTTGCTGCTGCATTACTTCACACCTATAGACTCTGTGCCCATCTCATGAGTAAATACAGATTGAAAAAATCCATTTGCGATCTCCCTCATTTCTTTCAGCTCCACACATAGATTATCACTCTGATCTTCCAGAGGACCTATTTTGTGCCTTGCTATCCTTTGGCTCTTAATAAATCTGTAGAAGCCCTTAGGATACTCCTTTGCCTTGACTGCTAGAGCAACCTCATGTCTTCTTTTAGCCCTCCTGATTTCCTTAAGCATTCTCTTGCATTTCTTATACTCTTCAAGTACCTCATTTTTTTCCAGCCTGCATATACCTGCTATGTATCTCCTTCTTTTTCTTAACCAGGACCTTAATGTCCCTTGAACACCAAGATTCCCTAAATCTGGTATCCTTACTTTTTATTTTGACAGGAACACACAAACTCTACTCTCGAAATTTCACTTTTGAAGGCTTTCCACTTACCGAGTACACCTTTTCCAGAAAGCAACCTGTACCAGTCTACACTTACCAGATCCTTTCTGATACCATTAAAATTGGTCTTTCTCCAGTTTCGAATCTCAACCCAAGGACCAGATCTGTCCTTTTCCATAATTACCTTAAAACTAATGGCATTATGATCACCAGATGCATAGTGTTCCTCCCCTAAACAAACTTCTGTCCCAGTCCCTAATAGGAGCTAAAGTGTTGCCCACTCTCATTGGGACTTCAAAGTACTGATTAAGGAAACTTTCCTGTACATATTTGTCAAGCTCTGTCCTAATTAGTTCTTTTATAGTATGGGAGTTCCAATCAATAAATGGAAAGTTAAAATCACTGACTATCGCAACCTTCTGTTTCTTGCAACAGTCTGCGATTTCTCTACACATTTGCTCCTCTAAATCCTGCAGATTGTTGGGTGGTCTGTAATATAATCCTTTAATGTGGTCATACCTTTCTTATTCCTCAGTTCTACCTATAAACCCTCAATAGATGAGCTTTCCAGTCGGTTCTGACTGAGCACTGCTGTGATAACTTCCCCGACTAGTAATGCCACCCCTCTCCCTTTAATCCCTCCCATTCTATCGCATCTAAAACAACGGAACCCTGGAACATTGAGCTGCTAGTTCTGCCCCACCTGCAACCAATTCTCATTAATGTCTGAACTATCATAAATCCACATGCTGATCCATGCGCTAAGCTCATCTGCCTTTCCTACAATGCTCCTTGCATTGAAATATATGCAGCTCAGTAAATTAGTCCCACCATGCTCGACCTTTCGATCCCTGACTTTGTATGTAGGCTTAACAATATCTTTCTCTACAACTAGTCCACTATCTATAGTGGTGCTCTGGTTCCCATCCCTCCTGCAACTCTCGTCTAGTTGCCCCTCACATCTCCTTTGTACTTACTCCCTCTCGCCTTAAATGCACGTCCTCTGGTATTTCAACCCTAGGAAGAAGATACTGTTTCTGTATGCTATCTGTGCCTCTCATGGTCTTATAAACGTCTGTCAGATCTCCCCTCAGCCTCTGCCGCTCCAGAGAAAGTAACCCACATTTGTCCAACCTCTCATGATAGTACATGCCCTCTAATTCAGGCAACAATCCTCTTCCAGATCCTGATATCCTTCTTATAATAGAGTGACCAGAACTGTTTGCATTACTCCAGTTGCAGCCTAACTAGAATTTTATAAAGCTGCAACATAACTTCCTGACTTTTGAACTCAGTGCTTCGACTAATAAAAGCAAGCATGCCGGATGCCTTTTTAACCACCCTATCAACCTCATTCACTGCATGCCAGAATACAGATCATTTTATTACATTGTGGCGACCCACTTTCTGCGCAGGTGAACCGGCTCACAAATAGCCAGCGCGCAGGGAGAGACTTTGGTAATGCACCTCTGACGTCATTTCCGCCCGGAGAGGGCAGACGCTAGGGATTAAATGCCAGCGCCGCGAAGTTTGAATAAACTAGTCTCGAAACGACTTACCGACTGCGCGTCGTTATTTCAGTGCTGTGTGTAGCACATCGCTACATTGGTGACCCCGATGGTCCAAATGGGATTTGGACCAAAGATGACCGACTCTTCATCTGTTCACGCAGTTTCACTAAAACTGCCGACTTTCTGGACGCTGCGACCACGCGTGTGGTTTAGCCAAGCAGAAGCCCAGTTCCAGATTCGGCAGATATCCTCTGATTCCACGCGTTACTACCACGTGGTGAGCGCCCTTGACCAGGAGACAGCCGCCCATGTTGCGGATTTCATACAGTCGCCCCCGGAAGAAGGCAAATATGAAGCATTCAAAGCACTGCTCATTGGAACCTTTGGCTTCTCACGGCGTGAGCGAGGTGCCCGCCTGCTTCACCTGGACGGTTTGGGAGGCAGACTGCCGTCAGCATTGATGAACGAGATGCTGTCCCTGGCTGACGGACACAAGCCCTGCCTCATGTTCGAGCAAGTGTTCCTAGAGCAACTGCCTGAGAACATACATCTGCTGCTGGCCAACGCAGATTTCAGCGACCCCCGGAAGGTGGCGGCCCGGGCAGACGTGCTGTGGAAAGCCAAGAGGGAGAGCGTGGCATCTGTCAGTCAGATTACCAGGCCACGCGCCCAACAGCGGACCAGACCAGGCCCGGCAGGGGGGCGCACACAACACAGAGGCAGGAGTGAGGAGGCCAGCGAACATTGGTGTTTCTACCACCAGCAGTGGGGCACAAAAACCCGCCGTTGTCGCCCGCCCTGCAAGGGCCAGGGCCAGCTGCCGCTAATGACTATGGCGGCTGGCCGCCAGGACAGCCTCTTGTACGTCTGGGACAAACAGTCGGAATGACGCTTCTTGGTCGACACCGGAGCGGAGATCAGTGTCTTGCCCCCGACGGGGTACGACACCCGCAACAGGAAGCCAGGACCCACCCTGAGGGCCGCAAATGGCAGCACGATATGGACCTACGGCACCCCCACAGTGTAGCTGCAGTTCGGCGCCAGCCAGTTCACGTAGGACTTCACACTGGCCGTGGTGGCCCAACCACTCTTGGGGGCGGACTTCTTGCGAGCTCACAGCCTGCTGGTCGACTTGCAAGGGAAAAGACTGGTACATGCCGAGACTTTCCAGACGTTCTCCCTGGGTGAAGCCAAGTTGCCGGCCCCACACCTGGACTCCATCACGCTGTTGGACAACGAATTCACCAGAATCCTGGCGGACTTTCCATCAATTCTGGCACCGCAGTTCACAGCAGCCATGCCCAGACACGGGGTACAGCACCACATCCCAACCCAGGGACCACCCCTCCACGCCCGTGCACGAAGGCTCCCCCCAGAAAAGCTCCGCCTGGCGAAGGAGGAGTTCAAGAGGATGGAGGAATTGGGGATCATACGGAGGTCCGACAGCCCATGGGCCTCCCCCCTGCACATGGTGCCTAAAGCAGCCGGGGGTTGGAGACCATACGGCGACTACTGCAGACTGAACGAGGCTACAACTCCAGACCTCTACCCCATGCCGCACATACAGGACTTTGCAGCAAACCTGCATGGGGCAAGAATCTTTTCCAAAGTAGACCTCGTCCGGGGATACCATCAAATCCCGGTGCACCCTGAAGACATCCCCAAAACAGCACTCATCACCCCATTCGGCCTGTTCGAGTTCCTCTGAATGCTGTTCAACCTGTAGAATGCTGCACAGACGTTCCAGCGGCTAATGGACACGGTGGGACGAGACCTGGACTTTGCGTTCATCTATTTGGACGACATCCTTATAGTCAGCAGTTGTCGTCAGGAGCATCTGTCCCACCTCCGCCAGCTCTACTCCCGCCTGAGTGATTTCGGCCTCACGATCAACCCGGCCAAATGCCAGTTCAGTCTCGATGCCATCGACTTCCTGGGCCACAGGATTACCAAAGACGGGGCAACACCTCTGCCCGCCAAGGTAGACGTGATCCGCCACTTTGCCCGGCCCAACATGGTCAAAGGCCTGCAGGAGTTCGTTGGTATGGTGAACTTCTACCACCGTTTCCTCCCCTCAGCAGCCTGTATCATGCGCCCTTTGTAAACCCTGATGTCGGGTAAAGGCAAGGACATTACTTGGGATGAGGAGGCTGCGGCCGCTTTCATTAAAGCCAAGGAAGCCTTGGCAGATGCCACAATGCTGGTGCACCCCAGAACGGACATTCCGACCGCACTCACGGTGGACGCATCCGACACAGCAGTCGGTGGGGGTGCTGGAGCAACTCATCGAGGGGCTCTGGCAACCCCTGGCATTCTTCAGCAAGCACCTACGGCCACCCGAAATCAAGTACAGTGCTTTCGACTGGGAGCTGTTGGCACTGTATCTGGCAATCCGGCATTTCAGGTACTTCTTAGAAGGCAGGCCGTTCGCCGCATTCACGGACCACAAACCGTTGACCTTCATGTTCACGAAGGTGTCAGATCCCTGGTTGGCTCGCTAGCAGTGACATCTGTCCTACATATCCGAGTACACGACGGACATCCAGCATGTCTCGGGAAAGGACAACTTCGTGGCAGACGCACTCTCCAGACCAGCTGTCCAGGCCCTGTCCCTGGGGGTGGACTATGCAGCACTGGCGGAGGCACAGCAGGCAGACGACGAGATGCCCAGCTACAGGACCGCAGTCTCAGGTTTGCAGCTGCAAGACTTTCTCGTAGGCCCAGGTGAGAGGACCCTCCTGTGCGACATGGCTACCAGCCAACCTCGCCCCATCGTCCCGGCAGCCTGGAGGCGGCAAGTTTTCGACTCCATACACGGTTTGGCGCACCCATCTATCAGGACAACCGTCCGGCTGGTCTCCAGCAAATTCGCGTGGCATGGACTTCGCAAGCAGGTCAGTGAATGGGCCAGAACGTGCGCGCAGTGCCAAACAGCCAAGGTGCAGCGGCACACTAAAGCCCCGCCGCAGCAGTTCGAACCCACCCACCGGAGGTTCGACCACATTCATGTGGATATCGTGGGCCCCCACCAGTGTCCCGAGGAGCGCGGTACCTCCTAACTATGGTAGACCGGTTCACGAGGTGGCCAGAGGCGGTCCCGCTCACCGACACATCTGCTGATTCCTGCGCCCGAGCACTGATCGCAACCTGGGTAGCACGCTTCGGGGTACCGGCCCACATTACCTCCGACAGAGGCGCCCAGTTCACCTCCAGCCTGTGGTCGGCTGTGGCCAGCCTGTTGGGAACGCAGCTACACCACACTACTGCCTACCACCCACAGTCGAACGGACTAGTGGAACGCTTCCACCATCACTTGAAATCGGCTCTCATGGCCCGCCTGAGAGGACCTAACTGGGTGGACGAGCTTCCCTGGGTCCTGCTTAGAATTTGCACAGCGCCCAAAGAGGATCTGCACACCTCGTCGGCTGAGTTGCTGTATGGCGCACTCCTGGCCGTCCCGGGAGAGTTCATACCAGCCCCAAGGGGGCAAGAGGAAGAACCCGCAGCAGTCCTGGACAGGCTACGCGAAAGGCTCGGCAACCTGGCCCCCGTACTGACTTCACAGCACAGACGGACCCCGACCCATGTACCCAAAGACCTGCAGAACTGTAAGTTTGTGTTTGTATGATGGGGCGGACACCGGACACCGCTACAGTGGCCATACGTGGGGCCGTTCAAGGTGATCAACAACAACGGGTCCACATACATTCTGGACATTGGGGGGAAAGAGGAGGTTTTCACGGTGGACCGACTCAAACCAGCCCATGTGGACTTGGCGCAGCCGGTCGAGGTTCAGGCACCGCGGCGCAGAGGCAGACCTCCCAAACAGAGGCTGATCCAGACTGTGGACATTGTGGGGGGGGGGGGGGGGGGTTATGTGGCGACCCACTTTCTGCGCAGGCAAACCAGCTCACAAATAGCCAGCGCGTGGGGGGAGACTTTGGTAATGCACCTCTGATGTCATTTCCGCCCAGAGAGGGCGGGCACTAGGGATTAAATGCCAGCGCCGCGAAGCTTGAATAAACTAGTCTCGAAACGACTTACCCACTGCGTGTCGTTATTTCAGCGCTGTGTGTAGCACATCGCTACAACATTTGTTCATTGAGGTAGTATGAGGGAAACCAATCACAGAATGAAGAATGTAGTGTTACCGGTACAGGGACAGTGCAGTGTAGCAGACAACAAGGTGTGAGGCTCTGACTAGGCAGATTGTGAAGTCGAGTCCATTATTTCATACAACACCCACATATGTACATGTCCCTGTTTGTGAACACTGTTTGTAACCTTATTTAATTTTATTGTCTGGTTTCACTTTTTCTGTTGAAGTTTGTAAGTTTACACTTCTCTGTATTCAGTTTCATTCCCTCCTCATCCCAGGATGATACTGAATGACTACAGAACTTGAAGGAGGGATGTGATTGAATAGCCAAAGCTTGTAACCCTTGTTCCTCTTTGGGACCAATGACCTAAAGGGTGATATCCTTAGGAGCTAGTAAAGAGGTTAAGAAGCAGGGCCTTGAAGATAATATCTGGGTTACGACCAATGAGTATACAAGTAGGTAGAGAAAACAGATTAGCATGTGCTGGAGAGCAAGTGTACAAAGGAGGGTTTCAATTTTGTGAGGAACTGTGACCATTTCTTAGAGAAACGGGACCTTTACAAGCCAGATAGATTGCATCTCAACAGGACTGTGGCTTCATGGGGATTTTTGCATGTGCTGTTAAAGAGGTTTAAATTAGCTAGTCAAGTGGTTGGGAGTCTTGTGCTATAATCAGAGAAAAGCAAAGCTCAAAAAAGAAGTTCTGAAGTTCAAGGAAGGGGGATATTCATGAAGGAAAAGACAATATTGTAAGGTAATATCTGCAAGAGTATATTGGAGATGATCAGAGTGTACAAGCAGTTTAGATAGGTAGATGCAAGTAGAGTAGATAGTCAGGGTCTTATACCCATGCTAGGAGGATTTAGAACTAGAAAGCTTGATTCTCTGATTATGTAGCTGCAAAGACAGCATAGCAGAGAGGAATCAAGGATAGAATCAGTTTTGTTAATGCTAAGAAACAGCAGAAGGGAAATTAAGTTGCTGCATGCATTCCAATGGCCACTAATGGGAGGGAAAATATAGAAGAGCAAATAAAGGAGGTTATAGTGAATTGCAAACACTGTAGGGTAGTTGTAATAGGAGGCTTTTTCCTAATGTAAGCCAGGGTATTAATAGTGTTCTGAACAGAAAGGAAGAAGAATTTCTAAAATGTGTCCAGTATAATTTTGAGAGCAGTATGCTTCTAGTACAACAAGGAAGGTGACATTGTTGATGCTGTTCCAGGGAATAAAGTAGTTAATTAATACAATAACAGGCCCTTCCACCTCAATGAGTCTGTGCACTCCAATTATATCTATGTAACCAATTAATCTACTAACCCGTACATCTTTGGAATGTGGAAGGAAATCAGAACATCCAGAGAAAACCCACGTGTGTCACAGGGAGAACATGCAAACTGCAGCAGCAACACTCACATCTACTGTGCTAAAGTGCTTTGAGAGGTTGGTCATGACTACAACTAACTGCTGCCTGGGCAAGAACCTGAAACGTTTGCAATTCACCTACTGCTGGAACAGGTCTATAGCCGAAGCAAACTTGCCGAGTTTCCCCTTTGCTTTGGAGCACCTAGACAACAACAAAACATATGTCACTGATTACGACTTAGTGTTCAATACAATCATCCCCTTAGTATTAATCACCAAACTTCAAAACCTGGTCTTTTATACCTCCCTCTGCAAGTGGATCCTTCATTTCCTTAATGGGAGACCACTGTCAATTGGATCAGCAATAGCGTCACCTCCTCACTGATAATCAACAGGCACACATCAAGGATGTGTGTTTAGCCCAGTACTCTACTTGCTCTACTCTCATGCTTGTATGGATAGGCACAGCTCAAACACCATCTATAAATTCACTGTTGTCATCACTGTTGATGGCTGAATCTCAGATGGCAGTGAGGAAGGATACAATGGTGAGGTAGAGTGGTGTCACAACAACAAACTTCCACTCAGCATCAGTAGCACCAAAGAACTGATTGTAGACTTCAGGAACAGAAATTTGGAAAAACGCACAATAGTCCTCATTGAGGAGTCAGCAATGAGCAGCTTCAAGTTCCTGGGTGTCAACATCTCAGAGGATCTGTCCTGGGCCCAACGTATTCAAAGTCAAAGTAAAAAATTATTATCAGAGTCCATACATGTCACCACGTGTTATCCCTGAGATGCTTTTTCTGCAGGCATTATTAGCAAATCTATAGAACAGTAACTGTAAACAGGATCAATGGACAAAAAGCTGTTGCATTGCAGATGTAAATACATAGCAATAAATAATGAGCATGAAATAACAAGATAAAATAATCCTTAAATAGTGTAGTTATCCCCTTTTGTTCAAGAGCCCGATGGTTGAGGTGTAGTGATTGTTCTTGAACTTGGTGTGAGACCTGAGGCTCTTGTACCTTCTGCCTGATGGCAGAATTGAGAAAAGAGCACAGCCTGAGTGGCATGGGTCTTTGATAATGAATGCTACTTTCCTGCACAATCACGAAGAAGGCATGCAAGTTGCTATACATTAGGATTTTAAGATCTGGTATGTCACCAAAGACTCCACCAAATTTAACATTTTATTTTATTTAGAGGTACATTAATGGAAAAGGTCCTTCTGGCCAATCAGGCCAGAACCCCTGACAGCTCCAACTTAACCCTAATCTAATCTCAGGACAATTTACAGTGACCGGTTAACCTACCTGGTATATCTTTGGACTATGGGAGGAAACTGAAGGACTCAGACAAAACCCATGCATTTCATGGAGAGGATATTGAGAGCTTCCTTACAGCAGACACCAGGATTGAACTCCAAACTCCGACACCCTGAGCTGTAATGGCATCGTGCTAACTGCTATGCTACCGTGGCGCCTGACATTTTACAGACGTACATTATGACTGGTTGCATCACAGCCACGTATGGAGGCTCCAATGCACAGGATCCTAAGAGGCTTCAGGGGGCTGTAAACTCAGCCAGCTCCATCAAAGGCACAAGCCTCCCCACCATCAAGTACATCCACACTAGGTGATGCTTTGAGAGGTCAGCATCCATCATTAGAGACAGGTTTAATATCACGGTATACGTCGTGAAATTTGTTGTCTTTGCAGCAGCAGAACAATGAAATACATAATAAGAGAAAAAATTAAATATGGTATATTAAATAGTTAAGTAAGTAGTGTGAAAATAGAAATAATGAAATATAGCCGCTGTCATGCCTTCTTTGTATCTGCATAGATGTGTTGGGTCCAGGATAGATCCTAAGAGATAGTGACACCCAACAACTTGCAATTGCTCTCTCTTTCCACTTCTGATTCCTCTTTGAGGACTGGTGCCTGTTCCCATGTCTTACCCTTTGTGAAGTTCATAGTCAGTGATTTGGTTTTACTGACATTGAGCGAAAGGTTGTTGCACTCAACTAGCTGAAAGATCGTGCTCCCTGACGCCCCCTTGTCACCGTCTGAAATTCTGCCAACAATAAATGTATCATCAGCAAATTTATAGATGGCATTTGATCTGGTCCTGGTAACATTCATGGGTATAGAGAGAGTAGAGCAATGGGCAATGCACACATCCTCGAGGATCCAGTGTTGATCGTCTATGAGGTGGAGATGTTATTTACAATCCGCATAGATTGTGGTCTTCTGATTAAGAGGTCGAGGATACAGTTGCAGAGGGGGAAACAGAGGCCCAGGGTCTGTAGGTTTTCAATCAGAACTGTACGAATGATTGTGTTAAACGCTGAGCTGTAGTCAATAAACAACATCCTGATAAAGGTATAGCTATTGTCCATGTGACCCAAGGCCGAGTGGAGAGCCAATGAAATTGCATCCACTGTAGATCTATTGTGGCGATAGGCAAATGCAGTGGGTCCAGGTCCTCACTTAGGCTGGAGTTGATACTGGTGATGACCAACCTATCAAAGCACCTCAGCGCAGTAGACGTGAGTGCAGAATACAAACAGGTTGGTGGAATGAGAGCAGATGGACCTGGGGGTATAAGTCTACACGACATTGGAGTTTATCAGTAAATACATATGGAATAAACCCTATAAAATACTGGATATGGCCTCAGCAGATTTGGTTGTCAGTTGCAGTTTCTTTAAATGAAGAATTTAACCATCTTGGCATTCACACTTAAATGTATGTGCAATGTGTTGAAGTTTTGTTCTTTATCTATATAAAAGTAATAGTTCATTTCAAAGGCATTGCTTTTTAAACTTAAAGTGCAAAATTATGTAGTGAAACAAATTCATAACTTGTTTCACTCATTGAATTAGTTGGGGTCTAATTTAGTTAACTGTTCTATTACGAATCCTATAAATTGCAATGATTAGAATATTACAGTGCACACAAGATTTAAAAAAATATTCTTTAACTTGTTAATCTTGACAGCAGATATTATGCAAATGTATTTTGATTATTGGCCTTTGTAGAAATCTTTGTGTTTATGTCAAAGCTAGCTAGAATATTTATTGCTAATGGTTAACGCTGGTTCAAATTTGATAGGGGAATTTAATTATCTTACATGAGATTACAGTCATTAAACTTAATGTATAATGTATGTTTCTTTCTATTAAGTTTATGGATTGAAATCATAACATCAGACTTCTTGCACTGTACTATATATATTTCTAACCCAATCCAATCACAATTCCACAATTGTAATTACGGATTTTGCAGGAGTCATATTTGGAGCGTATCTGTCGGAATAAGGAAGAAGCAATACAGCAGCTTCAGCAAAACCAAGAAGCTACCTTCAATAAACTAACTGAACAAATGAAGGAACGAGAGGCTAGCTGGCAAAAACAGAAGAATGAAATGGAGCGGCATTATTCTGTACTCCTTGGGGAGGTTCATTCAAGGGCACAGGTACTGAATTGACTTTGCAGATGAGTAACAGCTGCTTCAGTTCTCCTTAATTTATTTTCTAGCATTGTGAGCATATGTTTACATTCAAGGTCAAAATTAACGAAAAGTTCTACAAATAACGAAATTATTCTCAACTCTCCATAGTATTGAGAATGTTTATCCCATTCTCTACTTCTGCAAAAAGCTTATCTCGATTTCCGGCAAAATGATTTTTATGCAGGTAGAAATCACTGTTAAAGGGCAGAATGTTTCATCCAGTTAACTTTCCATTTTGACTGACAAACTGGGGATGGGAGATTTGGAGTTCATAAGGGCTCATCCAGTTTTTTCTAGCTCAAGTCACAAATCAGATTATGTCTGTAGTGTAGTGTACTGAAGTCCATCTCCCACCCCCCATCCTCATCACATTCTACAGGGGTTATATTGAGAGCATCCTGAGCAGCTGCATCACTGCCTGGTTCGGAAATTGCACTAACTCGGATCACAAGACCATGCAGCGGATAGTGAGGTCAGCTAAGAAGATCATCGGGGTCTCTCTTCCTGCTATCACGGACATTTACACTACACGCTGCATCTGCAAAGGAAACAGCAATATGAAGGACCCCATGCTCCCCTCATACAATCTCTTCTTCCTCCTGCCGTCTGGGAAAAGGCTCCGAAGCATTCGGGCTCTCACAGCCAGACTATATAACAGTTTCTTCCCCCAAGCTATCAGACTCCTCAATACTCGAAGCCTGGACTGACACCTTGCCCTACTGTCCTGTTTATTATTTATTGTAATGCCTGCACTGTTTTTGTGCACTTTATGCAGTCCAGTGTCAGTCTGTGGTCTAGTGTAGCTTTCTCTGTGTTGTTTTTTTTATGTAGTTCAGTCTAGTTTTTTGTACTGTGTCATGTAACACCATGGTCCTGAAAAACGTTGTCTCATTTTTACTATGCACTGTACCAGCAGTTATGGTGGAAATGGCAATAAAAGTTGACTTGACTTGACTTGAATAGCTGCAATACTGCTACTGAACTAGTAAACTGAACACAAGAACATAAGAAATAGGAGAAGGAAATGACCACTTCAGCCTGCTCAGCCTGTTTTCCTAACAACATATTCAGATATAATTGATACCTGTTTTGAATAAATCCATGGCTGACTCTTAACAGCTCTATAGGTGGACAGTTCCAAAGAATCATCATCCTCTGAGTGAAGAGATCGCATAGCCACAGAGATACAGCGTGGAAACAGGCCATCCAGCTGATTGAATATGCACTATCAACCACCCATTTTACACTAATCTTACATTAATCCCATTTTTATTCTTCCCATTTTCTCTAACTTCCCCCTGATGCTACCACTCACAACAACACACTGCACAGTAGGAACAACTTGCAATGGCCAATTAACTAGCATGTCAATGGGATGAGGGAAGAACTGGAGTACCCAGAGGAAACCTACATGGTCACGGGGCAAACTTGTAAATGTCCTGCAGACAACATTCAAGGTCAGGTTTGAACCCACGTTTCTGAAATTAAGAGGCAGTGGCTCTACTACCTGTGCCACTGTGCTCCCCTTCCATCTCAATACTGCTTCAAGTTTCATCTTGTTACTAAATGATTCACTTTCTCTTTCATTTATAATAATTCTTGCTTATCAGTTCTTATATGTTTTTAATGCCATTCATTATAATACTATGGAAGTATGGTAGCATATTCAGTGACTTAATGTGCATTTTTCAACTTGTGGACAAAATTGAGTTAAAGTTGTTTAAAAACAGAACCAGTTCTTGACCCAGAGATGGTTTATGTTAATTTTCAATTACTTTTGTCCAGGCCACCTAAGTCAATTTGAACATAAACATTTCCCATTCTCTCGCCACTTAAAAAGAACTCGGTGTTTCTCTTATTTTCTATGAAAATGGATAATCTGACAATTCTCTACATTAAACACCATCTGTCATGTTGTTCCCCACTCACTACTACTCAGATTCCCACTTACTTTTGGCATCAACAAATATGGAAAACTATATTCTGTTATTGATCTAGTCATTATAATTCCATTAATTCCAAGATCATTATAGAAAAGAATAGGACTGGTCCTTGGGATAAGATTTTAAACTAGAGAAAGGCCAATTTTGATGGCATCATAAGGGATCTGGCAGGATCTGGAACTGGTAGCTTTCATGCAAAGGGATGCTTTGTATATGGGAGGCATTCAAAAGTGAAATATTGAGAGTACAGAATTTACATGTTCCTGTTAGAATAAAAATCATGCCTAACAGGATTAAGGAGTCTTGGTTGTCAAGGGTATTGATGCCCTGGTAAAGGAAAATGAAGGATATGTATATTAGGTAGAGGCAGAAAGGATGAAATGAGGCATTTGAGAGGTATACAAAACGTAAGAGAAATATCCGGAGGGTTAAAAAAGGATTTGAAGTTTCTCAGGCAGACAAGGTGGAAAAGAATTCAAAGGGCTTCTGTAGAAGTATAAGCAAAAGGGTAGCAAGGGACAAAATTGGTCCTCTTGAAGATCAACGTGGTTATTTATGCATGGAGCTGAAGCAGATGGGAGAGATCTTAAATGATTTTTTTTTGCACATGATTTATTTTTGCATCTGTATTTACTTGCGGGACAAACAGAGTCTGTAAATCTGAGCAAAAAGAGTAGTGAGGTCATGGACCCTATCCAGATTATGGAAGGGGAGCTGCTTGCTGACTTGAATTAGGGTGGATCAATCCCCAGAGCCTGACAAGGTGTCTCCTCGGTCCTTATAGAAGGCCAGTGGAGAAGTCACAGGAGCCCTGGCAGAGGTATTTAAAATGACCTTATCCACAGGATAGCTAAAACACTAGAAATTCTGCAGATGCTGGAAATCCAAGCAACATACACAAAATGCCAGGCAGCAGCTATGGAAAAGAGTAAACTGTTGATGTTTCTGGTCAAGGACCTTCATCAGGACTGGGGGAAAAAAAGATGAGAAGATAGAGCAATAAGGTGGGGGGAGGGGCAGAAGAAGTACAAGGTGGTAGGTGATGGGTGAAACCGGGAGGGGAGGGGTGAAGTAAAGAGCAGGGATGTAAAGGGATAAGGGCTGGAGAAGAGGGAATCTGATGGGGGAAGGTAGAAGACAGTGGAAGAAAGGGAAGGAGGAGCTCCAGGCCATTGTCACGTGCACCACCACTGACCTATATTAACTCTGGGGATCTCTCATCCATTGCCACCAATCTCATGTTTCCTTTCCCCACATCTCTCATTTCTAACCTACCCAAGATCCACAAACTTGCCTGTCCAGGTAGACCCATTGTTTCTGCTTGTTCCTGCCCCATTGAACTTATATCTGCATACCTTGACTGTTTTACCTTCCCTGGTTCAGTCCCTTCCTACCTACATCCATGACACTTCACACTCTCTGCATCTTTTTAATCCCTGGCCCCGATCCTCTCATTTTCACTGTGGATGTCCAGTCCCTATACACCTCCATCCCCCATCAGGAGGGCCTTAAAGCCTCTGCTCCTTTCTAGATAACAGACCCAACCTGTTCCCTGCCACCACCACTCTCATCTGTCTGGCAGAACTGATCCTCACTCAATAATTTCTCCTCCAACTCTTCCCATTTCCTTAAAACCATAGGTGTAGCCATGAGCGCTCGCATGAGTCCCAGCTATGTCTACATTTTTGTTGGCTAAGTGGAACTATGTTCCAAGCCTACTCAGTATCACACCCTGACTTTTCCTATGCCACATTGATGACTGAATTGGTGCTGCTTCCTGCACCCATGCTGAGCTCATCGAATTTGCTTCCAACTTCCACCCTGCCCTCAAATTTACCTGGTTCATTTCTGACACCTCCCTCCCTTTTCTCAGACTTCTTTGTCTTTATCTCTGGAGACAGTTGATCTACTGATACCTTTTATAAACTCACTGATTCCCACAGCTACCTGGACTATACCTCTTTCCACCCTGTCACTTGTAAAAATGCCACCCCCTTCTCTCAGTTCCTCCATCTCCACCGCATCTGCTCTCAGGATGAAGCTTTTCATTCCAGAACTAGTGAGATGTTCTTCTTCAAAGGAAGGGGCTTTCCTACCTCCACCATCAATATTGCCCTCATTCACATCTCTTCCATTTTGTGCATGTCTGCCCTCACCTCATCCTCCTGCCACTCCACCAGGGATAGGATTCGTCTTGTCCTTACCTACCATCCCACTAGCCTCTGTGTCCAGCACATAATTCTCTGTAACTTCCACTATCTTCATTGGCATCACTCCCTCCCTCCCCCCCACTTTCTGCTTCACTCCACGAGTTCCTTGTCCTTTCATCCCTCCCAAATGATCTCCTTCCTAGTACTTCTCCTTGCAAGCGGAACAAGTGCCATTCCTGCCCCTACATCTCCTCCCTTACTACCATTCAGGCCCCAAATAGTCCTTCTAGTTGAGGCAACATGTCACCTGTCAATCTGTTGAAGTTATCTACTGTATTCAATGCTCCTGGTGTGGCCTCCTGTATATTGGTGAGACCCGATGTAGTTTGGGAGACTGATTCGTTGAGCATCTATTCTCCGTCCGCCTGAAAAACCAGAATCTCCTGGTGGTCACCCATTTCAATTCTACTTCCCATTCCGACATGTCAGTTTATGGTCTCCTCTACTGCTGCGATGAGGCCACAGTCAAGTTATATTCCATCCGGCTAGCCTCAAATCTGATGGCATGAACATTGATTTCTTGAACTTCCAGTAATTGCCCCCTCCCATGCCTCACCATTCCCATTTCCCTCTCTCACTTAATCTCCTTCCCTGCCCATCACCTCCCTCTAGTGCTTCTCGACCCTGTTCTACCAGATTCTCCTTTCTCCAGCCTTTTATCTCTTTCACCAATAAACCTCAGCTCTTCACTTCACTGTTCTCCTGGTTTCACCTATCACCTTGTACTTCTTCCTCTCCTCGTCCAACATTATTGCTCTGTCTGCTCGCTCTTATTTCCCATCCTGATGAAAGGTCTCGGCCTGAAACATTGACTGTTTACTCTTTTCCATAGATGCTACCTGGCGAACTAAGCTCCTCTAGCATTTTGTGTGTGTTGGAGGATAGCTAATGTTGTTCTTTTGTTTATGAAAGACTCTAAGAATCAGGCAAGAAATTATAGGCTGGTGAGTCTGATATCAGTCATGGGTAAATTATTGAAGGTATCATTATCATAAATGACAGGATACATAAATATTTGGATAGATAACACCTGATTAGGGATGGACATCAAGTTTTTGTGCGTGGTAGATCACGTCTAACCAATCTTACAGAGCTTTTTGAGGACCTGGGAGTACAGATGCATAATTCCTTGAAAGTGTCATCGGACGTAGCTGGGGCCATAGAGAGAGCTGTTGGCACATAAAGCAGGGCATTGACTATTGGGAGTTCGGATATGTTGTCCAAAATGTTGGTGAGGCCAAATTTAGAGTATTGTGTTCTGTTCTAGTCACCTACCTACAGGAAAGATATCAATAAGCTTGAAAGAGTGTGGAGAAAATTTACATAGATGTTGCTGGGACATGAGAACCCGAGTTACAGTGAAAGGTTGAACAGTTTAGGATAGGGTGAGACCAGTTGAGAAGTCATTGGTTTAAGGTGAAAGGTGAAATATTTAAGTGGAATCCCAGGGTAACTACTTCACTGAGGGGTTGTTGGTAAGTGTGGAACAAGCTGCCAGTGGAAATGGTAGATGCGGTTCAGTTGAGATGTTTGGGATTCTCCACCTTGTAGCTTATGGAGTAGGTCGCATTCCTAGCGGCTCTCTCTCTTTTAATATATTTTATATCCCTTTTAGTTTTGATGAATTACTACTTCTACTGAAGGATTTATTAATTTTACTGAAGGATTCACAACTTAATTACAATGGCTGAAAAAAGTCGTTCTGGTATTGAATTGCGTAGCGGCAAGACTTTCCCTGAAATGGAGCAAACGGAACAAACCAAGAAAACGGAGGAACCTGTTACACTAGCAGGAATATTTTCTTCAATACAAGACATGAAGTCGGAATTCGGATCTCTTAATATTAAAATTGATAAGCTGGCCGGTTCAAACGTGAAGCTCGAAAAAGCTATTTCTACGATTCAAGACTCTCTGGAAAACTTGGACTCTCAACTTCAAACACTTCAGCAGACTACAACCCGAATCGAGACTGAGCATGATCTATTCAAGCAAACTATTGAAGATCAAGGAATGAAGATATCTTCAATGGAAAAGAAAATTAATGAAATTACCTCGGAACTATCTAAAACGAAGAAAAGAATGGTTGATTTAGATAGTAGAGGGCGTCGGAAGAATCTGCGTATTCTGGGACTGCCTGAAAATACTGAAGCTGGCGACCTGTTAAAATTCTTTTCAGATATGCTGTACTCACTTTTCAATGAGACCCTCGAAACTAGCCCCTTAATTGACAGAGCTCACAGAATTCCATTTTTTCGGCGTTCAGCTGAATTACGTCCTTGAGCAGTTGTACTTTCTTTGCATTATTATACGACTAAAGAAGCTATTATTCGAGAAGCCGGAAAGAAACAGAAATTATTCTTCAATTCAACACAAATTCGTATAGTCGAAGATTATCCACCCGAAATCTTTGCCAAAAGGAAGAAATATCGAGAAGTTATGAGTGAAATGTATAAATTAAATTTAAATCCCTCCCTTCGCTTTCCAGCAAAGCTGATAATTTTTCCTGAAAAATCTCAATCATTGAGAATCTACTCTGCTCAGGAGGGATGGGGGTATATTATAAACCTTAAAGTTAAGCCTACTGAATAAAATATTAAAGTTACTCCGATTACTCAATAGGCAATTTTGAAGTATCTGCTGTATGAGTTGTTTATGGAGCTTTTGAGTTAAGTACATGTTATACCTTTTCATTCTCTGGTATGGGACGTGGTCGATTTAATTTCTTCTTTATCTTATTAATAATTAGTACATATATAACTGTCTTGTACGGAACCTTTATAGTATTGTACTTCAGTGGTCCGTGTAGGACCTGTTGTGTATTAACCTTCTTATTTCTTTTATTTGCTTCAATACTTATAGTTTTAGGTCTGTTATATATATACACATTTACTTTTCTTTTTCGAGAGAAAGAATATTGTTTATAACATTATTTGCCCGGATTTATTCCTTCTTTTGAATATATGTTTAAGCTACTTTAGCTGATTCTAAGATGGCTGTTGTTGATTATGTTTTTATTAATGTTAGACATAACATTATAGTAGTTGAATTCTGTTTGTGCCTTTTATTATGGCTATTTTCTGTGGGATTTTTGCTTTTTTTTATTATACAGAGCTGCAAGATGGAGAACAGGGTCAAAGATTATTAGTTAGCATGGGACCAGCCTATTGGTTCCTTCATTTCTATCTATTGGGTGGGGGGAGGGGGGAGGGGTCTATTATAGTAGGTTCTTTTCTTGATTGGGCAGTTCTTTTGATGGATTTCTTTTTCGTAAATGTGTCACTCCTTCTGATTGTACCCGCGCCTTTTGGTTTAATCTGTACTTGCGTAACATTTCTTTTATACAATATAAAACTCAATTTTAAACATGGATGTTAATAAAATCAATATAATATCTTGGAATTGGAACGGTGTCAATCATCCCATTAAGCGTAAAAGGATTTTTAAGAAATTAAAAACACTTAATGCTGGTACTATTTTTGCGCAAGAAAATCATATACGAAAACAGGATGGGAATAGATTTTTTCGCTTTTGGAAAGGGCCCTTATTTCACTCGCTGTCAGATAGTAAAACAAGAGGTGTTTCTATATTTCTTAGCCCCAAATTCCCTTTTGTACACCTTAATACTACTACTGATTCGATTGGAAGATATTTAATTGTTACTGGTTTATTATGCGAGCAAAAGGTAGCAGCTCTGGTGTGTGTATATGCACCTAATGTAGATAATTCTGATTTTTTTTAAGAAACTTTTTTCAGAGTTACCGAATCTCAATGAATATAAGCTGATCATGGGTGGTGACTTAAATTGTTGTTTAAATCTGGTGATTGACAGGTCATCAACCAATCCGTCACTTCCAAATAAAGCGGCAGCTTGTATTAACTCTTTTTTATTAGAATAAGGCCTTGTCGATATTTGGAGATATAAACACCCCAATGATAAAGATTTCTCTTTTTTCTCACACGTCCATCATAAATATTCTCGAATTGATTACTTTTTTTTAGATACACATCTGTTAAACTTTGTAGTTGAATGTGCGTATGACATCATTGCACTTTCAGATCACGTGCCTTTAAAGTTAACCCTTAAACTTTCGGATAGATTTTTGAAAATCTCACAGTGGAGATTGAACCCCATATTGTTACAGGATCCAGCTTTTGTTAATTTTATTAAGGAGCAAATTTCTATATTTTTTGAATTTAATATAACTGAAGGAATGTCAAATCTGGTTATATCGGACACCTTGAAATCTTTTCTTAGGGGCAGATAATCTCATATTCAGCAGCCTTGAGAAAGAAAACTAAAGTGGAATTGTCAGTTCTTATTAATAAAATTAAACAGATAGATAAAGCATATTCAGTTAAACCTACTGAAGATATACATGGGGAAAAATCTGCTAAACTTTTAAACTTATAGCCAAGTCTATATCCTCTATGCAATTGGGTAAAGCTCCAGGACCTGTGGTTATACGGTAGAATTTTACAAGACCTTTCATGAAATGCTTATACCACATCTTCATCAAACGTTTACCGACTCTACATGCTCTGGGAACCTTCCTAAAACTTTTTATGAAGCACTAATTTCATTGATTCCAAAAAAAGGAAAAGACCCACTGGAATGTGTATCCTATAGACCTATTTCTTTACTGAATGTAGATTTTAAAATTCTCTCTACGATTCTAGCAAATAGGCTTGAGACTATCTTGCCTAATGTTATCTCAAACAATCAAGCAGGATTTATTAAAAATAGGTATTCACATTTTAATATTCGAAGATTATTAAATATCATTTATTCCCCCTCAGCCAAAGAATCAGAATGTATTGTACCTTTGGATGCAGAGAAAGCCTTTGATAGGGTGGAGTGGCCTTATCTATTCCAGGTTTTGACGAGGTTCAATTTTGGTCCAGGATTTATTTCCTGGATTAAATTGATTTATCAGGCCCCAGTAGCTGCGGTTTTAACTAATAATCAAAAGTCTCCTTACTTTAGATTATATAGAGGTACCCGTCAGGGTTGTCCCCTCAGTCCTTTATTATTTAATTTGGCTTTAGAACCGCTTGCTATTGCTCTTAGGGATTCCAATTCTGTGCAGGGTATTAGGAGAGGGGATAAATTACATAAGGTTTCATTATACGTGGATGATTTATTAGTTTACATTTCAAATCCTAAGAAATCTATTCCTTCTATGTTATCTATATTTATGGAATTTGGTACTTTTTCTGGATATAAACTTAATTTACATAAAAGTGAATTATTTCCTATTAATAATTATTCTGATTATTATGATCAAATACCTTTTAATATTGCCAAAAACCATTTTACTTACCTTGGTATCAAAATTACAAAAAATTTTAAAGACCTTTATAGGTATAATTTCTTCCCTTTAGTTGAATATACTCAACAGGCGCTTTTTAAATGGTCACCTATGTCGATGTCATTGATTGGTCGAATAAATGCTATAAAAATGGTTATTCTACCGAAATTTTTATATATATTTCAAGCAGTTCCCTCTTTTATTCCAAAAACATTTTTTGATAAAATAGATTCTTTGATTTTATCTTATGTTTGGAATAATAAAAGCTCTAGAGTGAATAAACTTTTATTGCAAAAATCAAAAAAAGATGAAGGACTGGCTTTACCAAACTTTAGATTTTATTATTGGACAATTAATATTCGTTGTATTACTTTTTGGATTTATGATATAGACGACCAAGATCGCCCTTCATGGTTACAGTTGGAGGAAAATTCAGTAATGGGGTTTTCGTTAGCTTCTTTATTAGGAGCTTCTCTTCCATTTTCGCTCTCCAGAATAGGTAGACAAGCTCTTAACCCTATTGTTAAACATACTTTAAAAATTTGGTTTCAATTTCGTATATTTTTTGAATTAAATGATTTTTTACTTTCTAGTAATATTTATTCTAATTTCTTTTTTAAACCATCAACTTTGGATAAGGCTTTTTTAACATGGAAAATTAAGGGAATAAAAACTTTTTTAGATTTGTTTTTACAAGACTGTTTAATGTCTTTTTCACAGTTAATGGATAAATATGATATCTCCAATACACATTTTTTCAGGTATTTACAGGTTAGGAATTTCTTACATGATTTTTTACCGAATTACCCCTTGGCCTGCTCTTCAAATTTGGCTTATGTTATTTTTCAGTTTGAACCTTTTCAATAACGATTAATAGCTATCATTTATAAACAGTTAATGAATGCTTGCATGTCACCTAATGATAGGGCTCAACATACCTGGGAAGTAGAACTTCAACATTCACTTTCAGATAATCAATGGAGTAAAATTTATTATTTAGTCAATAATTCATCTTTCTGCGCATGCCATATCTTAATTCAGTTTAAGATAGTACATAGGGCCCATATGTCCAAAGATAAATTGGCGCATATTTTTCCAAATATAAGCCCTATTTCTGACAGATGTAACACAGAAATGGCTACTCTAACTCATATGTTTTGGTCATGTGTAAGTTTAAATAATTTTTGGAGGGATGTGTTTGGAATATTATCTAAAGTTATAGATATGGATGTTCAACCTAATCCACTTACAGCAATTTTTGGGATTATTCCAGAGGAAGCAAGCAAAGTGTCTGCTTCCGCCCAACATGTGATAGCTTTTTCAACTTTACTGGCTAGGACACCTATTTTGCTACATTGGAAAGAATCTAACCCGCCTACTGTTTTCTATTGGCTCTCCTCCGTTATGTCATGTCTAAGTTTGGAGAAAATTAGAAGCCGGACATTTGATACATCCTTTAATTTTGAACAAGTCTGGTGACCTTTTATTCAATATTTTCACATGATTTCATTTATTTTTATTTATTTTTCTTTATTCTCTTTGGGGAAAATCCTTATCCATGAAGGTTCGGAGCTGACTGGAAGGATGTGTTTTTTTTTCTCTTTTTTAATTTTATCCTCAATTGGACTGCCCAATCTTTCTTTTTCTTTCTTTTTTCTTTCCTTTTTTTCTTTCTTTTTTTTGTTTTTTGTTTCACTTTAGTTAGTGGGTTTTTTCCCTTATCAATAAAATTTCCAATCTTTTTTTTATGATTGTTATGAGGAGTTGTAGTTTTTTTTGACCATTGTATATATAACAGCATAATATTTTACTTATTTGATTTTGATATTATATACTTTTTGTTTTTACTATTGCTGTTTATATGCCTTTTATATTATCTACTTGTTAAACTCCTCTTCTGATTTGTATATTCTTTATTTGGAAATCAATAAAAAAGATTGAAAAATGAAAAATGAGAAGTTTGAATAGGTATATGATTGAGAGTGGTAGTATGTATGGCTCCAGTTTGGATGCAGGCAGATGGGACTAAGCAGAAGACCAGGCTGATAGGTCTATTTCTGTACTATAGTGCTCTGTGATTATGGGTCTGTGTAGATTATGAACGGTAAAGGATTTTTGTATCCAGTTTATCATTAGCCAAAACCGGGGGAGTTTAACATATTTTGGCAATGGATTGGGGCCCTAAGTTGTGGCTTCATACAGTATGAGCTGGTGGGCCTAAAGGTAGCAAGTAATATAATATGTGTATTACCTTTAAAAGATGTTGATGCCAACTGCTTCCCTATCTCCACAAATAATTTTCACCATCTTAAAGTCAAGAGTGTGATGGAATGATCTTCATAAATCTGCATGTGTGCTACACTTAAAAACCTGGGCATCACAAAGGCCAAAACAGCTCACTTGTTTGTACATAGAATAGTAGAGCATAGAAAAGGGCTCTTTGACTTACCATGTCTGCAACGACAATGAGTCTAATGTAACTAATCCCATTTGTCTGCAATGATCCTGCATCCTTCTTTTCCCTGCCTGTTCATTTGTCTGTCTGAATATTTATTGAATGTTGCTATCTTATCTTCTAGTGCTTCCCACGGCAGCAAGTCCCAGGTATCGTTGGTACATATTGGTACCAACGACATAGGTAGGAAAAGGGAGGAGGTCCTGAAAACAGACTACAGGGGGTTAGGAAGGAAGTTGAGAAGCAAAACCTCAAAAGTAGTAACCTCGGGATTACTGCCTGTGCCACGCGACAGTGATTATAAGAATGGAGTGAGGTAGAGGATAAATGTGTGGCTGAGGCATTGGAGCAGGGGGCAGGGATTTAGATTTCTGGATCATTGGGACCTCTTTTGGGGCAGGCGTAACCTGAACAAAAAGGATAGGTTGCACTTGAATCCCAGGGGGACCAATATCCTGGTGGGGAAGTTTGCTCAGGCTATTGGAGAACACTTAAAATAGAATTGATGGGGAGTGGGAACTGAACTGAAGAGACGGAGGAAAGGGCTGTTGGCTCACAAATAGAGAAAGCTTGGAGACAGTGCGAGAGAGAGGATAGGCAGGTGATAGAGAAGGGATGCGCTCAGACCGATGATTTGAGCTGTTTCTATTTTAATGCAAGAAGCATCATGAACAAAGCAGTTGAGCTTAGAGTGTGGATCAGTACTTGGAGCTATGATGTTGTGGCCATTACAGAGACTTGGATGGCTTAGGGGCAGGAATGGTTACTTGGAGTGCCAGGCTATAGATATTTCAGAAAGGACGGGGAGGGAGGCAAAACTGCTGATCAGAGATAGTGTCACGGATTCAGAAAAGGAAGAAGTCATGGAGGGGTTGTCCACTGAGTTAGAAACAGGAAGAGATCAATAACTCTACTGGCTGATTTTTATAGACCACCAAATAGTAACAGGGTCATTGAGGAGCAGATAAGGAGACTGATTCTGGAAGAGGTGTAATAACGACAAGGTTGTCATAGTGGGAGATTTTATTCCCAAATATTGATTGGCATCTCCCTTGAGCAAGGGGTTTAGATGAGGTGGGGTTTGTTAGGTGTGTTTAAGAAGGTTTCCTGACACAATATGTAGATAAGCCTACCAGAGGAGAGGCTATACTTGATCTGGTATTGAGAAATGAACCTGGGCAGCTGTCAGATCTTTCAGTGGGAGAGCATTTTGGAGATAGTGATCACAATTCTATCTCCTTTACAATAGCATTGAAGAGGAATAGGAACAGACAAGTTAGGAAAGCGTTTAATTGGAGTAAGGGGAAATATGGAGCTATCCGGCAGGAAATTGGAAGCATAAATTGGGAACAGATGTTCTCAGGGAAATGTATGGCAGAAATGTGGCAAATGTTCAGGGGATATTTGCATAGCGTTCTGCATAGGTATGTTCTGATGAGACAGGGAACGGATGGTAGGGTACAGGAATTGTGGTGTACAAACGCTGTTATAAATCTAGCCAAGAAGAAAAGAAAAGCTTATGAAAGGTTCAAAAAACTAGTTAACAATAGAGATCTAGAGCCTAACAATGAAATTAGGAGAGCCAGAAGGGGCCATAAGAAGGCCTTGACGAGCAGGATTAAGGAAAGCCCCAAGGCCTTCTACAAGTGTGTGAAGAGCAAGAGGATAAATTTTTGAGAATAGGACCAATCAAGTGTGACAGTGGAAAAGTGTGTATGGAACTGGAGGAGATAGCAGAGATACTTAATGAATACTTTGCTTCAGTATTCACTACGGAAAAGGGTCTTAGCGATTGTAGGGATGACTTACAGCGGAATGGAAAGATTAAGCATATAGACATTAAGAAAGAGGATGTGCTGGAGCTTTTGGAAATCATGTTGGATAAGTATCCAGGACCGTATGAAATTCCTTTCTGAACAATAGTATGTGATTCCCTCCTACCACAAGATGATTCAAGAAAATCACTTAGCTCCACTTTCTTGCAGACAGTAAGGGATAGGTATTAAGTGCTGGTCTGATTAGTAATACGTACTCAGATCTGATGGAGAAATAACAGAGTCATACAAGTATTGAAAGTAGTGGTAATAGAAAGATTATCTTGAACAATTAAAACATTCTTCTAGATATCCAGGGGAAAAAATGCAAGATCAGTGGTTTGTACCACTGGTTGTCAAAGTTTTTGTTCATAGGACATGAACAAAATTTTCCTCGTTTGTGGGGAGATTTTTGGCAGGAGTGCTCTATATAATTAAGCTGTTTGCTTCGATCTTGTGCGTTTTGCTATCTTCAAGTTCACTTGCTTGCAAACACTTTCTTTTTCTCCATGGATGTAACCTGATTTACTGAGTGCTACTTCCACGACTTTGATTTTCATTTACTATAATATAGGCATTATATATTGGCCACTTCTGTTATCATTTCAAGTTCCCTCAATTTTGCAATTAAAATACATAGAATAAAAATCATTACCGATGTAATTTCATATTTTTTTTTTTACAGTCCTGCTATCTTGGAGCAGAAGAAGCCAAAGAAGAAGTTTCCAGTCTGACAAAAGTCAATAATCAGTTGACACTTGAATTGTCGCATACAAAGAAACTATTGTCTCAGAAACAGAAGGAACACGTTGCTTTACATGCGGCTTGTGCTCTGATGGCAGGTGCATTGTATCCGTTATACAATAGATCCTGTGAGTTGTCTGTGCAGAAAGACTTCCTTACAGAACAAATGAACACATGTGAATATTTCAAAAATGAAATCAGGACCGTTGTCCAAATTCTTTCTCTGGAAGAGAATCCTGGCAAATCAAAGAAAAGGAAGAAACCTCAAAGAGGATTGATTCAGGTTTTCAGAAAAAGTGTTATTGCTGTAATGGCAGCCAACAGACTTCAAGCCTTTGGTCGTGGATGTAGGCCACTATTTACATGGAGTGAGGGAATAAAGAACAAACCAAGACTTGCAGTTTTCTCTGGCTGCACAACGTCCTGTGTCTCTAGATCAAGTAAGTACTGGCCTGGCCAAAATTTGAGATTGTAACTGACCTAGCTGTAAGTCACCATTTCTAACTGTCCATTCTGTCTGTTTGACTGTCCATCCGTAAGTCCGTCCTTCCGCCTGCACTCCTGCCCTTCAAGCCCTGTCGCAAGCAACCCACTGAAAGTGAAAACCCATTGAAATTAGGCAAGCAATCCTTGCCCAATTATGAGACAATTTTATAAGGACCAATTAACCTACTAACCAGTACATCTTTGGACTGTGAGAGGAAACTCACGTATTCCTTGGGGAGGGTGTACAATCTCCTTACAAAGAAGGCTGGGATTGAACTCTGAACTCTGACACCCCGAATTGTAATAGGCTGAGCTAACCGCTACGCTACTGTCGCATTTCTTCTGTGGGTTGTGCTATTTTGAAATCAAACATATTCAATAATAATTAGACAGATTTTGAAAGAACGAGAGAAGCAGATACCAAGACGTGGCAGTCACAAATGTTATTGCTCATGAAATCATAGAAATATATATCACAGGAATATGCCCTTGCAGCCCATGCTGATCATTATATCTATCTATGCCAACCTTCTTTCCCTGCATTAGGCTTGTCTCTCTACGCCCTTCCTACCGAAGAACCTGTCCAAATGCCTTTTAAATTTTGTAAGCATCTCTGCCTCTACCACCTTCGGCAGCTTATTCCAGATATTCACTACCCTCTTCAGGAAAAATGTTTTCCCCAGATCTCCTTTGAATCTCTGCTCTCTCACCTCGTCTCTTCCCTATAGTTCTAGTCTTCTCTGCCCTGGGAAGAAAGGACTCCAGTTATCTACATTTCATAATTTTGTAACACTACAATGTTACCCCTCAACCTCCTTTGCTCCACTTATTGGAAACTCATTTTATCCAGTCCAGTCCTCCATTCCAGGCAGCATCCTCGTAAGTATCTTCTGCATCCTACCTCTATTCCTTGTCTATTCATTTCTCTACCTTAATGCTTCTTAACTGTTGTTATTGTGTCTGTTTCTACCACTTCCACTCCCAGCATGTTCCCTTTCAGTTTAAACATATGCCTTCCAGTGTTTAATAATTTCAGACTGGGAAATCATATCTGACCATCATCCCTATCTAGGCCACTCATAACTTTATATACTTCCAACACATTTCCCCCTCACCGTCTGATGTTGCAGAGAAAACTATCTCGGTTTATCCAATCTCTTTGTATAGCTAATACCCCCATCCACTGCAAAGCCTCTACATTCGTCCTGTCATGTGGCAACCAGAAACATTGGTTAGGCTGCATCTGGAATATGGTGTACGGTTTTGGTGCCACAGGATAGAAAGAACAGCATTGCTCCCAGAGAGAATGTAAAGGAGATTCACCGGGAAGTGAATTTCTCCATTTCACAGACATCCATCATTACCCCATCTTCCTGCTCCCAGAACAAGGATGTAATTCCCCTTGAGTCCTTACCTACCACCTCACAACCCTCCATATCCAGCTCATTCTCTGTCACTAACACCTTCTTCAGCATGATCCAACCACTAAACAAATCTTTCCCTCTCCCCACGCTCCGCTTTCTGCATGGATTGCTCTCTTCATGGCTCACTTGTCCATTCGTCCTTCCCCACTGATCTCCCTCCTGGCACTTATCCCTGCAATGGGAACAAGTGCTACAACTGACCCTTCACCTCCTCCCTCACCTCCATTCAGGGCCCCAAACAGTCCTTCCAGGTGAGGCAACATTTCACCTGCAGGTCTGCTGGGGTCATCTACTGTATATAGTACTTCGACTGTGGTCTCTTCTACAATGACAAGGCCGGACATGCACTCACTGGTCACTTCATAGGGTGCCTAGAGTACCTAATAAGTGGCCACAGAGTATGTTTGTGGTCTTCTGCTGCTGCTGTAGCCCATCAAATTGAAGGTTTGACATGTTGTGCGTTCAGAGATACACTTCTGCACACCATTATTGTAACATATGGTTATTTGAATTACTGTCAGCTTGAACCAACCTGGCCATTTGCCTCTGCTCTCTCTCATTAACAGGGTGTTTTCACCTACAGAAGTACTGTCCTTGTTTTTGTCACTCCATTCTCTGTAAACTCCAGAGACGGTGGTGCGTGAAAATCCCAGGAGATCAGCAGTTTCTGAAATACCCAAACCACCTCATCTGGGACCAGAATCAAAATTAATAACACTGGCATATGTTGTGCAACTTGTTGGTTTTAGGCTGCAGTATAATTGCAATACATAATAACTGTAAATTACAAGTATACATAAAAAATTAAATAGGTGGTGCAAAAAGAGAAAGAAAAGAAAAAATGCTGAGTTAGCGTTCATGGGTTCATTGTCTTTCTTTGCATATTCCCTTCTTTACGCGTGTTGTATCTGTTGTGTTGGGGTCAAGCTGGTGGAGATTTCAGATCAGATTAGTTGGTGGTCACTCCCACAGTCGTTGGCATATAAGTGAGACACACCCTGAAGGCAATTGCAATTCCGACGTCTTCCTTTTATAGAGTCATAGAAAAGTAGAGCACAGAAACTGGCCCTTCAGCCCATCTTGTCCATGCCAAAATCATTTAAACTGCCTTCTCCCTTCCACTTGCCATAGCCCTCCATACACCAACCATCCATGTACCTATCCAAACTTTGCTTAAAGGCTGAAATAGAGCTCACATGCATCACTTGTACTGGCAGCTTGTTCCACACTCTTACGACCCTCTTAGTGAAAAAGTTTTCCCTCGTGTTCCCCTTAAGCTTTTCGCCTTTTGCCCTTAACCCATCACCTCTGGCTACAGTCCATAATAACATAGAACAGTACGGCACAGTACAGGTCCTTTGACCTACGATGTCCCAACTTTTTAACCTACTCCAAGCTCAATATAGCACTTCCCTCCCACATTGTTCTATATTTTTGTTCATCCATATTGCCTACAAGACCATAAGACCAAAAGATATAGGAGCAGAATTAGGCCATTTGGTCCATCGAGTGTGCTCCACCATTTCATCACGGCTGATCCACTTTTCCTCTCAGTCCCAATCTCCTGCCTTTTCCCCGTGTCTCTTCATGTCCTGACCAACCAAGAATTTATCAACCCCTTCCTGAATTATATGTAAAGACTTGGCCACCACAGCTGCCTGTGGCAATGAATTCCACAGATTAACCACTTCCTGGCTAAAGGAATTCCTCCATATCTCCATTCTAGAAGGACACCCCTCTATTCTGAGACTGCGTCCTCTAAGCCTACACTCCCCCACCGGAGGAAAAATTCTCTCTACATTCACTCTATGAAGGCCTTTCAACATTCCATAGGTTTCAATGAGGTCACCCCTCGTTCTTCTGAATTCTAGTGAATACAGGTCCAGAGCCATCAAACATTCTTCATATGACAAGCCATTCAATCCCGAAATCATTTTCATGAACCTCCTTTGAACCCTCGCCAGTCTCAGCACATCCTTTCTAAGATAAGACATCCAAAACTGCTCACTATACTCCAGGGGGGGTCTCACCAATTCTTTATTAAGCTTCAACATTACATCCTTGCTTTTATATTCTAGTCCTTTTGAAATTAATGCTAACATCACATTTGCCTCCTCACCACAGACTCAACTTGCAAATTAATCTTTAGGGAATCCTGTGCAAGGGCTCCCAAGTCCCTTTCCACCTCAGATTTTTGTATTTTATCTCCATTTAGAAAACAGTCAACCCTTTTATTTCTTCTGCCAAAGAGCATGACCATACACTTCCCAACACTGTATTCTGTCTGCCACTTCTTTGCCCATTCTCCTAATCTGTTTAAGTCCTTCTGTAGCCTCTTTACTTGATCAAAATTACCTGCTTCTCCTCTTATTTTCGTATCATCTGTGAACTTTGCAACAAAGCCATCAATTCCGTCATGCAAGTCAATGACATATAGAGTAAAAAGAATCAGTCCCAACACAGACCCTTGTAGAATACCACAAGTCCCTGGCAACCAACCAGAAATGGTTTATTCCCACTCCGCCTGCTGCCGAGCAGCCACTGTTTTATCCATGCTAGCAGCCTCATGTGTGGCACCTTCTCAAAGGCCTTCTGAAAATCTGAGAACACAGCATCAACTGATTCTCCTTTCTTGTTACTGCTTGATATTTCTTCAAAGAATTCCAACAGATTTGTCAGGCAGGATTTTCCCTTGAGGAAACCATGCTGACTACAGCCCATTTTATCATGTCACCAAGTACCTCGAAACCACATCCTTAACAATCAACTCCAACATCTTCACAACCACTGAAGTCAGACTAACTGGCCTATAATTTCCTTTCTTCTGCCTCTCTCCCTTCTTGAAGAGTGTAGTGACATTTACAGTTTTCCAGTCTTCCAGAACCATTCCAGAATCTAGTTATTCTTGAAAGATCATTACAAATGCATCCACAATCTCTTCAGCCACCTCTTTCAGAACCCTAGAGTGCACACCATCTGGTCCAAGTGACTTATCTACCTTTAGGCCTTTCAGTTTCCCAAGAAGTTCTCCCTAGTAATGGCAACTTCACGAATGTCTGACCCCTGGCAACTGCAACTTCCACCATACTACTACCATCTTCCACAGTGAAGACTGATGCAAAATACTTGTTCAGTTTGCTTGCTATTTCCTTGTCCCCCATTACTACCTCTCCAGCATCATTTTCTGATATCCCCCTCACCTCTCTTTTACACTTTATGTATCTGAAGAAACTTTTGGTATCCTCATTAATATATTATTGGCTAGCTTACTTCTGTTTTCCATCTTTACCTTCTTAATGACTTTTTTAAGTTGCCTTCTGTTGGTTTTTAATAGCTTCCCAATCTTCTAACTTCCCACTAATTTTTGCTCTATTATATGACCTCACTTTGGCTTTAGTGTTGACACTGATATCTCTTATTAGTCACAGTTGCGTCATCTTGCCTTTAGAATACTTCTTCCTTTTTCAGATGTATATACAGTACCCTGTGTCTTCCAAATTGCTTCCAGAAATTTCAGCTATTGCTGCTTTGCCATCATCCCTGCTAGTGTTCTTTTCCAGTCAATTTTGGACAACTCCTCTCTCATGCCTCTGTAATACTGATACATCTGACATTAGCTTCTGCTTCCCAAATGTCAGGATGAATTTGATCATATTATGATCACTTGTCCCTAAGGGTTCTTTTACCTTAAACTCTCTAAAAAAAAATTCCTGTTCATTGCACAACACCGGATACAGAATAGCTGATCCCTTAGTGGGCTTAACAACGATGGGTCTAAAAAGCATCTTGTAGGCGTTCTAGAAATTCACCTTTTGGGCAACAACCTGATTACCCCAATCTTCCTGCATAATGAAATCCACCATGACTATTGTAACTTTGCCCTTCTTGCATGCATTTTCTGTCTCCCGTTGTAACTTGTAGACCACATCCTTATTACAGTTTGGGGGTCTGTAAACAACTCCCATCAGTGTCTTTTTACCTGTGCAACACCTTCTGACTCTGTGGTTCTAATGATCTGTATTTTTTTAAACCAACAAAGCCACACCACCCCCTCTGCCTACCTGCCACAGGTGTGCTCTGCACTGGCTGTGCATTTCTCTTCCTTCTCCTAACAGTCTCCCAGTAATCTGTCTCCTGCAACTTACGGGCAACCATCTGCCTGTAGCTTTTGTCTAACACTGGTGCTCCTAGGGCTGTGTCCTAAGCCCCCTCCTTTACTCTTTATATACCATGACTGTGTCGCCATCCACAGCTTCAATCTGCTAATTAAATTTGCTGATGAAACTACATTGATTGACCTCATCTCAAATAATATTGAAGCAGCTTTCAGAGAAGTCATCACCCTAACACAGTGGTGTTAAGAAAACAACCTCTTCCTCAATGTCGCAAAAACAAAGGAGCTGGTTGTGGATTACAGGAGGAATGGAGACAGGCTAACCCCCATTGACATCAATGGATCTGGGGTCGAGACGGTGAACAGCTTTAAGTTCGTTGGCATACACATCACTGAGGATCTCACGTGGTCTGTACATATCAACTGTGTGGTGAAAAAAGCACAACAGCGCCTCTTTCACCTCTGACGGTTGAAAAAGTTTGGTATGAGTTCCCAAAACCTAAGGACTTTCTACAGGGGCACAATTGAGAGCATCCTGACTGGCTGCATCAGTGCCTGGTATGAGAACTGTATTTCCCTCAATCACAGGACTTTGCAGAGAGTGGTGCGGACAACCCAGCGCATCTGTAGATGTCAACTTCCCACTATTCAGGATATTTACAGAGACAGGTGTGTAAAAAGGGCCTGAAGAATCATTGGGGACCTGAGTCACCCCAACCACAAACTGTTCCAGTTGCTACCATCCGGGAAACGGTACCGCAGTATAAAAGCCAGGACCAACAGGCTCTGGGCCAGTTTCTTCCACCAGGCCATCAGGCTGATTAATTCACACTGATACAATTGTATTTCTATGCTATATTGACTGTCCTGTTGTACATCCTATTTATTACAAATCACTATAAATTGCACATTGCACATTTAGACAGAGAAGTAATGTAAGGATTTTTACTCCCCATGTATGTGAAGGATGCAAGAAATAAAGTCAATTCAATTGAATTCAAATTTAATTCAATTCAATTCACTTCTCCTGTACGAGTCAAAGGTCATCGAGCTTCAGCTCCAGTTCCTTACTATGTTCTGTCAGGAGCTGCAGCTTAGTGCACCAGTCGCAGATGTGTTTATCTGGGAGACCGGAGGTGTCCCAGTTACCCCACACAGAACAGAGCTTTGCCCCTAGAGCCATCCTCACTGCACTACCATCCCCTAACAGACAAACAAATAAGAAGAAAAGAGCTAAGAAATAGTAGATATGATGAGTAACTTTCTTCCCTTAATATCCCCAGTGGAAGACATTGCAAATACATCAAAGATACAGTATCAGTTGGGCTGATTTCCAATAGCATTGTGTATGTAGAAAGGATAAAGTTTTATAGAAATTCAGGAGGCCCCAGCTATGCCTGCCTTTTCATGGGGATCTGTCCACGTTCCAAGCCTACATTAGTAATTCTTCCTCCCCAACTCTTTCTACGTTACATTGCTACATTGGTGTTGCTTCCTGCATCCATGCAGAACTTGTCAATTTCATGAACTTTGCCTCTAACTTCCACCCTGTCCTCATACTTACTTGGTCCATCTCCAACATCTTTCTCCACTTTCTAGATATCCCTCTCTGTCTCTGAAGACAGTAATTTCCCTTTTAGGAAACGTACTTTTGAACCATCTGAATGAACAAGCAATTTTACAATCTCCCAAAGGACTCGGGACTTAGTGAACTTGACTCTCAGGAATGCAGTTCCATCAGCTTGAGGAAGACAAAGATTGGCCATCACCAAAAAAGAGAGCACTGGGGTAGACTTGAAGCCAGATTAAAGTGTTGAGGTAGAAGGCTACCTCTTCCAAGCATAATGTTAGCTGATGGACTGTCACTGGAGAACAACATAAAGGACCGAAGGGGAGGATTACTGTATCAGAGGGAAATGAGGGACTGCTGTGTTCTCTGATTTATCGTGACGTGGCTCACTCAGAGTACATTGAACATGCGATCTAACCCGAGGGATTCTCAATCCACCAGATGGACCTAACTGCCGATTCGACGAAGTTGAGATGTGAGGGACCATATTTCATGATAAACTGTTTGTGATGCTTGGATGTTTCGGTCTTGTCGCACTCTTGTTCACCCAACCTGAAACATCTAATGTTTAAGTGTGACCGTTATACTGATCAAGAGAGTTCTCTGCCGTGATCCTGACAACAGTTTATATACCGCCAAAGGCAAAATATTAAGCAAGTACTCGATGTATTCAGTACCATGATTAGCAAACAAGCAGCAGCCTATTTTCAGACTTTTCACAACCTTGCTGGGGTCTTCAATCCTGGACAAATTGATTGGGAAATTATGCCATTCTGAAAAAGAAATCTCATCACTGCCACTGCATCATAGCTCATGTTCTCCAATAAAAATAGCAACTTATCATTTGTTTAGCACCAAGGAGGAACAATGCCATTCTTAGAACATAGAACATTACAGCACAGCACAGTACAGGTTCTTCGACCCACAATGTGCCAACGTTTTAATCTATTTTAAGATAAATCTAACATTCCCCTCCTACATAGCCCTCAATTTTTCCATCATTTGTGTGCTTATCTAAGAGCTTATTAAATGCCTCTGGCTAATGAAGACTTCTTAATAACCCTGTCAACTTGCATGTCAACTTTGAGAGATCTATGGATGTGGACCCACAAGGTCCCTTGGATCCTTTACACTAAAAATCACGCCATTAACCCTGCATTCGGTCTTCAAATTCGACCTTCTAAAGTGAACCTCTTCATACTTTTCCAGGTTGTAATTCATCTGCCACTCAGCCCAGCTCTGCATCTTGTCAATGTAACTTACGACAACCTTCTACACCATCCATAACTCCGCAAACCTTCATGTCATCAGCAAATTTACAAAGCAACACTTCCATTTACTCATTGAAGTCATTTATAAAAACCACAAAGACCAGTGGTCCCAGAACAGATCCCTGTGGAACAGCGTTAGCTACTAATCCTCGGACAGAATGCGCTCCATCTATAACTACCTTCTGCCTTCTGTGGGCAAGCCAATTCTGTGTTTGCATAACCAAGTTTCCTTTGATTCCATGCTTGTTGTGTTTCTGAATGAGGTTATCATGGGAAAGCTTCTCAAACACCTTACTAAAATCCATGTTCACTACAGTCACTGCTCACCTTCATTGCGCTTTGCCACAACCTCAGAATTCAGTCAGGCTTGTGAGGCTTGACCTTCCACTCACAAAGGCAATGCTGACCATCTCTAATCAGACTGCTTCTTGTAAATCCTGTCTCTTGCAAGCTTTTAAGCAACTTCCTTTTGGAAACATATTCTAATAACATTGGGTGTTTGATTTTGAAACTTAATTTTAAACAGGATGAGCAAAAATACAGATTATACAAAAGGGCTGAAGCAGTATTCAGCAGTGTGTCCAAGAAAACAATTCCTTTTGTGCCATCTTAGCCAAAGAACATAACTCAACAAAATTAAAGATTATGAGTTCATACGCTCATCTTCAATAAACTTTATGTTCATTTTATCATTGCTGTTTTATACTTTCCTATCTTGAGTAGTACAATATGCACTATGATATTATTTTGTTCATTTTTATTAGGACAAGAACAAGAGCAGAACCAATTTATGAAGTCTGTTGGATGGCTTTCAAGTTCTGAGCTATTGACTGCAATAGTTGATTCTATGTCTGAATTACAAGTTATGATCACTAAAGCACGTGAGTAGAAATCACAGTTTGAGGAAAAACTAAGTAGCACTTTACCAGTATATTTAACTTTAAATTAATTAGGGCGCCATGACAATGTGGTGGTTAGCGCAACACTATTACATTCCAGGGTTCGGAGTTCAATTCCAGCAATGTTCTGTAAGGCGTCTCTGTACCTCCTCCCCATGGAATGCATGGGTTTTCCCAGATGCTCTGGATTCCCCCCACAGTCCAAAGACGTGCTGGATAGGTCAACTGGTCATTGTAAGTTCTCCTGTCATTAGGTTAGGGTTAATTGGGACTGTGAGGTTGCTGGGGGACTATGGCCTGAAGTGATGGAAGGGCCCAATCTACACTGTATTACTGAATACAATAAGTAAATAAAATAAGAGCGGCTGTTTCACATTTTGTGAATTTAACAGCATGTTTGGGAGGAAATAATGCCATGCATTGAAAAATTTACTACATGACAAGAACCTATAAAAGAATGGATGAAGAATATTTAAGAAAGTGCAAGAGTTGTCACCAATAATAAAATAAAATAGCTAAAATAACTGGGCCCAGGCCACACACACTCTTATGACTCAAGCAGTCTTTCTATTTTACTTGTGCACAAGGAGAACAGCTTAATCCACACTGGTCTGGTCTGAACAGAAAACTTCGATCTTTATACAGAATTGGCTTATCAGTTATGGATATTCATCATTGTAAATTGCACATGTTTGAAATTCTTACTTGCAAGATCAATCACCATTCAGAAGAGGTGTTACATGCAATCAAATCTTAACATGGACAGCCAATATTTTGAAGTTAGTAAGGACAATAGAGGTGTTAAAAGTCAATCAAAAGTTCAAGCAGACAGCTGATGATATTTTCAAGTTAGTAAAGATAATAAATCCTTTGTTGTTGGGCATGTTTTACATTCTTCTGTTAATCGTATCTTGTCTGTCTCTGGCATCTCCTATCACATAAAGGAACACTATGACCTTTTCAGAAAAGTCTCACTACAGAGTCCTCACTCATTTGGCTAGAGTACACACTGCTACAGGCAACCCAGCCTATCTTGTCTGGAGTGAGCAGAGGTATCTCTGATGGTCTCACTTAAAGGATCTTGCTTGACTACATCTGCTCCAGGATATCCTTGTCTTTCCACAACTTCCACACTCCCTCCTCTTTGTTCTGTAGAGAACACCGCAAGTAGAGTATAGCATATATCTTACTGAATTTCCATAACGCAGAATCTCAAACTCCAGGACAGTTTCATCAGGAACAGCTGGCTTTTGATATCAGGGGTGTATGTGCAACACGCCTGGCTAATAATACCACCTCTTAGACAGCTGAAAGTCTAGTGCTAGTTGATTTTGGGGTGGGGGGGCGCACGGTGCATATTGCCAGCATTTCGGCAGTAATGTCATTGATGGCCTATCTTGTGTTACGTCATGCTGAGGCTGTGTAAGCAGTTCCTCCAGCGTTTGTGAGGCCATGTTAATGCTTTCATGATCCAGTCTGTCAGGTTTGCAGAACAGTAACGCTACAATCCAGAAACACTCAGCCTCCATGGTCCTTCGATGGTAGCCCTACGTAGTAGGATGTAGAGTGAGGGAGTGAGCAGGTTGTACATTTGGCACTATATAGGCCAGGTAACAACAATCCCTCCATGGCTTTGGTTCAGACCAGAGATCCCATTTTAGAAGGGGTACCCCTGTCAGCCAGTGATCAGCCTGTAGCCACATAGACAGTAAGTGCCATTAATGGAATTTGGAGAGTCATCAGTAGTTTCAACATTATTCATACTGTTAGCCAAGGCTAGTCCCGTCCTTTGATGTTTACAGTAACATACTTCTCCCGTATTTCCCATGTAGTAGCTGTGGAGCAGTTTATGCAATCATTCTGCTTTGGTTGGTACCTTCTAAACAGTTGCATTGGCAAGAGTCATTCCTAAAGTTAGTGCAGTCCCATGCTCTCTTTACAGTTATAATTTTGTTATCAAGGTAAAACACAGAATCAAACTCACTATGATCCAGGGGTATAACTACATTGGCAAACCACCTTCCAAACGTATAGTACACCCAACAACCTGACCAGTTAGTACGTGACAAATATTAATAAATAAGGTGAAGTATTAGAAGATTAGTGTTGTGGGATACTTCTGCAGAAAATAGATGTCCAGATTACGCAAAATGTACAATGCATATTGGTTACTAAGGTGGCAAATAGCAAAGATCAAGAGTTCAGTCCATCAGTCTGCTGGCATTATGTGTGAGGTGTGTATCCACGTCGACCTTCCTTGGCCCTTTAATGAGGTATATGTGGTCAGTAACACTTGGAATGGACCTTCCTAGTGGGGTTCCCGGCATTTATTTCGTTGGTAGGCTCTCACCCATACCCAATCTCTCCACAGGTAGATCTGACACCCTGCAGTCAATACAGTCTTCTGGGCTTCAAGTACCTGTTGATGGAACCTTTAAGAGCTTGTGTTAATACTATACAATACTGCAATATGCTTTTGTTCATAATACGGATGTCTGTCTGTTTATTTAAAATGGAGGAGCAGCAACTGGCAAGCACATGGAATCTCCCAAAACTATCTCGTGGAGATAGGCCTGTTACACAGTTTGGAGTGCAGCACGTTGTGATGAGGGCCAGTGGAAGCACCTCTGGCTACTTTAGCTTGATCTCGTGCAGTTTAGTTAATCTGTTCTCAGGGACCTGTTCTGCCTTCCAGCTGCCCTGTAAGATTGACGGTGGTAAGGGCAGGTAAAATGACGTTGCAATCTAGGCTTTTATTAGTCCTTATTTAACTTTACGCATAAAGTGATGGCTGTATTTACAAGATTTTTCTCAAGGATCTAAAACCTAGATATAAATTCTCAAAATTTAGCAACAGTTACAGCATAATTTCTCTGAATTTGATAAGCTTTTACCCATGGAGATAATGCAGTAACAACCCATACGCTTAGGCCAGGGGTCGGCAACCTTTACCACTGAAAGAGCCATTTGGACCCGTTTCCCACAGAAAAGAAAACACTGGGAGCCACAAAACCCGTTTGACATTTAAAATGAAATAACACTGCATACAACGTTTTTTTTTTTGCCTTTATGCTATGTATAAACAAACTATAATGTGTTGCATTTATGAAATCGATGAACTCCTGCAGAGAAAACGAAATTACGTTTCTGCATGCAACAAAAACATTTTGAACTCCGAAAAAAAGATGTTGGGTTGAAGGTTACTTTTAAGTAAAATACTCAATGTCTATTTGAGTCCTTCTTGTATTTATGAAAAACGCCGAACTTAAATTGTCCGCCAGCAGCAAACCAAAAATAACGTCAGCCAGCTGTCAACCTGAAAAATAAAAGGACTATTTCACTGAACAATGAAAAAATATGAATATACGTAAAATAATAGGCAATTAAAATATTTATCGTACTTGGTTAATGGGATTTCTGCTCCTGGACCTCAGCGCACAGTGTCTGCACATCAGGGCTGTATGACGTCACCTTCATCTTTACACAGGATCGCAAGCTGTCATCTGTGAAGCGTGCGCGATGTTTGTTTTTAATAAAGTTCATGTTGGAGAACACCTGCTCACATACATATGTGGATCCAAAGATCGACAGGACTCCAAGCGCATACTTTTTAATGTTTACATAAATGTCGGGGATAGCATTCCATGTTTCAAACACAAGTTTGTCCGGTTTGGGGAGGTTTTCAATATCACTCCATTTGTGATTCTGAGCAAGAACGGCCTTCTGATGGGCAACATCTTCAAGGTCTGCTGTCAAGCGTCTAAACTTGGACACCCATATGTCTTTGATGGCTATGTCGGCCAGTTCCATCTCAAGATCAGGTTGACTCACACCTGCCAATGCAGTCGTATTCAGTAGGGATGGATCGATGCTGAGGGGAGTGACCGGGAAGGATAATGTGTTTTTTTCCTCTCTGAACTCACAGAAACGTTTCCCAAATGATGTTTGCATTGCGATGATTGCAGAATGTAAATACTCCGAATTTATCATGTCGTGAGCTTGTTTGAACTCTTTCAAATTGGGGAAGTGAGACAATGTGCCTTTCTGTAAATCTCTGGCAAGCACTGTCAACTTGCGCTCGAATGCCAAAACATCCTCCAACATGTGCAGGGCTGTGCGTCCTTTCCCCTGAAGAGCTGTGTTCAGCGTGTTCAGGTGCACTGTCATGTCTACCATGAAGTGTAGCTTTTCCAGCCACTCTGGCTGTTCCAGCTCAGGAAAGGTGAGCCCTTTGCTGCCCAGGAAAGTTTTCACTTCTTCCAGACACGCGACAAAGCGTTTCAGCACCTCCCCTCTGGACAGCCACCGGACTTTGTTGTGCAGCAGGAGATCAGAATATGCGCTTTCCGGCTCGTCCAGTAACAAACGGAATTGACGGTGATTTAAACTTTTTGCCATTATTTTATTGACAATCTGAATGACAACATCCATTACTTCTGTGCATTCCGGAGGAAATGTTTGAGCGCACAGTGCCTCTTGGTGCAAGATGCAGTGAAAAGTCAGCAGCTTTCTGTCCAGCGACTTCTGCAGTAAAGCCACGAATCTCTTGTGCGCTTCTGTCATACTTGGTGCCCCATCAGTAGCTACTGACACCAGGTGGGTGGTCTTTATTCCTTTGACTCTTAAACAATTCAAGACAGCCTCACAGATGTCCTCCCCCCGTGTTTGGCCTTTTAGAGGTATCAACTCAATCATTTCTTCCTGTGGCCCGGCAGAGTTTACATACCGGCAGAACAGTGCTATTTGTTCAATATCACCTTTGTCTTTAGACTCGTCACAGGCAATCGAGTAGGCCACAGCTGAATTGATGTCTTTAATTTGCTGTCTTGTGATGTCTTCTGCCATTTTTATGGTTCTGTCTTTGACAGTCTTTGCAGAGAGGGGCATATCCCTGATTTTCTGCACAATTTCACTCTTGTTTTTAAAGTCCGTGAATAGATGTTCTGAAATCTTAATGAAAGATTCTTTTATATATTCACCATCTGTAAACTGCTTCCCGTGCCTGACTATTTCCTGAGCGGCAACAAAACTAGCATATGTAGTTGATTTTCCAGACTTCATCCACTTCTTGAAATGATTTTTGCTCAGATCAACCTTCCACATCAGTTCCGAAACGGCTTTTTTTCTCTCATCTCCATCCGGATATTTTTGAGCAAAGGCTGCGTGTTTATTCTGGAAATGTCTTGCGACATTTGACTTTTTGTTGTTTGCTAGTTTCTCATTGCATATTAAGCATACCGGTAAACCAGTCTCGTCAGCAGTGAAAGCAAATGAATCTGCCCACGTATCATTAAACGTTCTGTTTTCTTCAGTCACTTTTCTTTTTTTAGAATTCTCCATAGTTAGCCTACCTTGGATCGAAAAATTAAAGAAATCGTGCACTGGCAGGTGTCAGGCATTGGCAGTGGTGACGTATATTAATAGCGACAAAAAACACGTTTTATTTAGATTGTACAAGATCACCATAATCTTCAAATTTAGAATTACAATTCAAAAACTAACGAACTAACATAAAATACATTTTAATTAAATACTCATCATTTATTTTCCAAAGCCACAGGGAGCCGCAGCACAGAGATGAAAGAGCCGCATGCAGCTCCGGAGCCGCGGGTTGCCGACCTATGGCTTAGGCAATTGCATAAAGTCCATTTGGAGATAAGACCACAGACATAGAAGCAGAATTAGGCCATTTAGTCAATTGTGTCTGATCCACCATTCAATCATGCCTGATACTTTTTTCCTCTCCTTAGCCCCACTTCCTGGCCTTCTCCGCATAACCTTTGATACCATGGCCAATCAAGAACCTATTAGCCTGGGCCTTAAATATACCCAATGACCTGGCCTCCACAGCTGTCTGTGGTAACAAATTCCACAAATTCACCACCCTCTGACTAAAGAAATTGTTCTACATCTCTGTTTTAAATGGACGTACCTCATCCTGAGGCTGTGCCCTCTTGTCTTAGACTCCCCCACCATGGGAAACATCCTTTCCACATCTATGCCATCTAGGTCTTTCAACTTTTGAAAGGTGTCAATGAGATCCTCCCTAACCCTTTTAAGTTCCACCAAGTACAAGCTCAGAACCATCAAACGTTCCTCATATGATAACACTTTCATACCTGGAATCATCCTTGTGAACCTCTTCTGAACCCTCTCCAATGCCAGCACATTTTTTTTTTAGATGAGGAGCCCAAAACTGTTCATGATACTCAAGGTGAGTCCTCACCAGTGCCTTATAAAGCCTCAGCAGCAGATACAAGGGAGTATCTGCTGATGCTGGAAATCCAAGCAACGTACAAAAAATGCTGGAGGAACTCAGTAGGCCAAGCTGGAAAAAAAGAACAGTCGACGATTAGGCCGAGACGTCAACTGTACCTTTTATCATAGATGCTACCTGGCATGCCAAGGTCCTCCAGCATTTTGTGTGTGTTCCTCAGCATCACATCCCTTCTCTTGTATTCTAGACCTCTTGAAATGAATACTAACATTGCATTTACCTTCTCCGCTGACTCAATGGGCAAGTTAACCCTTAGGTGTTCTGCCGAAGGACTCCCAAGTCCATTTGCATCTCAGATTTTTGGATTTTTTTCCCCATTTAGAAAATAGTCTACCAAAGTGAATGACCATGCATTTTCCAACGTTGTATTCTTTAGGTTTCAGTAGGTACATTTAATGTCAGAGAAATGTATACAACATACATCCTGAAATTCTTTTTCTTTGCAAACATCCACAAAAACAGAGGAATGTCCCAAAGAATGAATGACAGTTAAATGTTAGAATCCCAAAGCCCCCCCAACTCCCCCCCCCCCCCCCCATGTACAAGCGTGCAGCAAAGCATCAATAAAGCCACAGACTTGCAGTACCCCAAAGACTACTTGTTCATCCGGTAATTCAACATACCACAGGCTCTCTTTCTCCCTAATAAGGGAAAAAGAGGTGTCCTCATTTCTCAGCAGGACTGTGGTCTTTCATTTGCCACTTTTCTTGCCCATTCTCCTAGTCTAAGTCCTTCTGCAACCTTCCTGTTTCCTCAATACTACCTGCCCCTCCACCATTCTTCACATGGGCAAACTTAGCAACAAAGCCATGTATTCCATCATCTAAATCACTGATATACAGCATAAAAAGCTGTCCCAACACTAACCCTTGTGGAATAGCACTAGTCAGTGGCAGTCAATTAGAAAAGGATCCTTTTATTCTCACTCATTTCCTTCTTCTGATCAACTAATGTTTTAACCATGCTAGTAACTTTCCTGTAACACCATGGGCTCTTAACTTGTTAAGCAGCTTCATGTGTGGGACCTTGTCAAAGGCCTTCTGAAATTACAAATGTACAACATCTACTGCATCCCCTTTATCTATCCTATTTGTAATCTCCTCAAAGAATTTCAACAGGTTCGCCAGGCAAGGAAACCGTGCTAACTTTGCCGTTTCTTGTCCTGTGTCACCAAGTACTCCATAAGCTCATCCTTGACAATTGACTTTAACATTTTTCCAACCAGTCTAATGGTCTATAATCTCCTTTCTCCTGCCTTCCTCCTTTCTTAAAGAGTGAAGTGACATTTGCAATTTTGCAGTCCTCTGGAACCATGCCAGAGTCTAATGATTCTTGATAGATCATTACTAATGCCTCCACAATCTCTACCACGAAGTCTTTGAGAACCCTCGAGTGCAGTTCATCTGGTCCAGGTGACTTATGCACCTTTAGGTCATTTGGCTTTTTGAACACCACCTCCCTTTAATAGTAACTGCACTCACTTCTCCCCCCTCACACCCTTCAACATCTGATACATTGCTAGTGTCTTTCACAGTGAAGACTGATGAAGAATACTCATTTAGTTCATCTGCCATCTCCTTGTCCCCCATTATTATTCTCCAGCCTCATTTTCTAGTGGTCCTAAATCCACGTGTGTCTCCTTTTTATTTTATATACTTAAAAGCTTTTATTATCCACCTTGATATTGTTTGCCAGCTTGCTTTCACATTTCATTGAACCCCTCCTAATGATTTTTTTTAGATGTTTTCTGTAGCATTTTAAAAGCTTCCCAATCCTCTATTTTGCTGCTAATTTTTGTTTTGTTGTATTCCCTCTTTTGCTTTTACATTAGCTTGCAGAGAGATTTAGGCCAGTTAGAAGAGTGGGCTGAAAGATGGCAGATGGAGTTTAATGCTGATAAGTGTGAGGTGCTACATTTTGGTAGGAATAATCAAAATAGGACATACATGGTAAATGGTAGGACATTGAAGAATGCAGTAGAACAGAGTGATCTAGGAATAATGGTGCATAGGTCCCTGAAGGTGGAATCTCATGTGAATAGGGTAGTGAAGAAATCTAGCCTTTATAAATCAGAGCATTGAGTATAGGAGTTGGGATGTAATGTTAAAATTGTACAAGGCATTGGTGAGGCCAAATTTGGAGTATTGTGTACAGTTCTGGTCACTGAATTATAGGAAAGATGTCATCAAAATAGAGAGAGTACAGAGAAGATTTACTAGAATGTTACCTGGGTTTCAGCACCAAAGTTACAGAGAAAGGTTGAACAAGTTAGGTCTTTATTCTTTGGAACGTAGAAGGTTGAGGGGGGACTTGATAGAGGTATTTAAAATTATGAGGGAGATAGAGTTGACGTAGATAGGCTATTTCCATTGAGAGTAGGGGAGATTGAAACAAGAGGACATGATTTGAGAGTTAGGGGGCAAAAGTTTAGGGATAACATGAGGGGGATCTTTTTTACTCAGAGAGTGGTAGCTATGTGGAATGAGTTTCCAGTAGAAGTGGTAGAGGCAGGTTCAATATTATCATTTAAAGTAAAATTGGATAGGTATATGGACAGGAAAGGAATGGAGAGTTATGGGCTGAGTGCAGGTCGGTGGGACTAGCTGAGAGTAAGCGTTCAGCACAGACTAGAAGGGCCGAGATGGCCTGTTTCCGTGCTGTAATTGTTATATGGTTATAAGCTTTGACTTCCCTTGTCAGCTACGGTTGTACTAGTTTGTCATTTGAGTATTTCTTCATTTTTGAAATTTATCTATCCTGCACCTTCCTCATTTTTCCCAGGAATTCAATTTCTGTACTTCTGATTCATCCTCGGGCCTCAATCTTCAGCATAGACTCCAGGACACAATGATGTTTGAACACCAGTCCTCAAAATCTAGACTCACTGATGATGGGACCCTAAATACTAGGCCTAGAGCTTCGATCTTACCGATTCATGAACCCAGAGGGGTCATTGGAATACATTTCTCCTGTCCGCATAGAGTTCTGACTCTGGAGCCTGCCAACATACAACATTCCACATCCATATCGCTGGCCATCGATCTCAGAACAGGAACTTAGACTCCACTCTGACCTCTAATTCCCCCAAATCGCTGTTCCTAACCTGACCCCTAACTCTGTCCCCAGGTCTCCAAAACCATCTTTGGAACCTAAAGAACAATTAAAAAAAACAACTAATTCTGAGCTGGAACTCAATGTAGATTGCATCTTGGCACCATCTTGGGTTCAATGTTTCTACAAAGTTTCAGTTCACTCCTGACCTTGATTGATGCTGTATGCACATTCCTGCTGTGTTAGCTATGAGTTTTTCTTTGTGTAGGTGGATAGTAAGAATCACTGAAGAGAGGGAAGTTAATGAAGATGCAAAGGGAAAATTGGGATTGGTATTGATGGCCAACACAGACATGTGTTCATGGACTTATTTCTGTGATGTCCTGTATGTTTAGGTGTAGTATGTGCTTAGCCCCCAGTCAGGGTCATGTGAAGCCGTGGGAGCAGGTGGTGGATAGTGGTATGAGCAGCTGGTTTGTATCACAATTTGTGGTTTTGCAATCATTGATACCAGGCAGACAATTTCTGAAGAGTATTGATAATGGCTGGGGTCACTTGTTTAGTAAAGACACTGCCCAGAAAGCAGCAATGGAAAATCACTTTTGTAGAAAAATTTACCAAGAACAATCATGATCATGAGACCATGATCACCTATGCCATACAATACGGCACACAATGATGATGATCACAGTATTTTTCTAGGATTCTGAAATCTTACCTTGTTTCACATTTAAGTTTATAATTTTTCAAAGAAACTTGATATCTGTGTTACACTTTAAAAATACTTGAAAAGGATTTAGTGCTTTTCCGGGATATATGATGAATAAACTTTTCTTGGGCTTCCAGCCAGGTACTGTTTTCGGTTTTAATTGACATGTCGATTACAAAATCTGCATTCTTTCCATCAGCGATGATGCCTAGGCATGTCTATTCTGCCTGGTGAAGGAAGCCATTGAAATAAAACTAGAAGAAAAGAATTTTAACAAAGACCAGGGTCTTGCTCTGAGTAAGAACTGGAATTCGATTATAAGCAAGGTGGGAGAGCAGAAACCTGACTGGGTGAGGACGGACGATGGGTTTTTATATAAGCCACTTGACTAGAAATGTTCAGGCATCATCCCTGACGAAGATGGCAGAGTTGGTCATCAAAACATTGGTTAAACCTGTACCCTGCTGGAAGCCCGAGAAGAGTTTATTTGTTTAAAAATATTTGTATCTATATAGCTGTAATATGTATGGTATTTGAAACCCAGTTGTTCTTTCTCCTCCCCCCCCCACCCCACAAAAGCATTTGATTGAACTACAAAGCATTAAAATGTCATTTGATATTCACTCATGGATCCACTGGTATAATGCCACCAGGATTTCTAGGAACAATAGATGAAAAGAGGAGAAATTTCATCAGTGAACATACTGCCTTCTGTACCTTGGAATTCGTGGAAAATTGGCAATTGAGTTCATTCAAAACAGAGTTTGATAGACTTTTGAATATTGAGGAAGTCAAGGAGTATTGGAATAGTGACAGAAAATTATGTTAAAGTAAAACATCAGTCATGATCTGGACAAATGATGGAGCAGACTCAGAGAGCTAGATGGCTTACTCCATCTCTATGTTATATTATGCTCTAACGTGGAAGAAAGTCACCTTAATAATCATGTGCAGATGAACCACTTAGGCATAGCCAGTATATTTGGTCACTGAGATGGTGAATCTGCCAGGTAGGCCTAGTAATGATTTCATAATAATCACAATATCCCCTCACCTTGCATCAATTGTACACGCCACTATTATTACCTATCTTGCTGTCAATGATATATCATAAAACTGCTACTCCCGTCTTTGTCAGCAGAAGCTACCCATTTCTCCTCCACTGGAGGAACTGTTGATGACATTGGAGGAAGAAGTGTGGCTGAGAGATTCTTTGAAGAAAAGGGATAGGAGCAGATCTGAATAAAGGCCAGGAGGTGCAAAGAGGGAAGAAGTTATGAGCACAGTGCATAGTTATTCTGTCTCTTACATGATCAACTTGGACACTGGCACTCCACAGGATGAGCATAGAACAATGAACTGTACAGTACAGGAACAACTTTACAACCCAAAATGTCTAATTAATACATCAAACTAAACTAATCCCTTCGGCCTACACAATGTCCATACTCCCCCATTCTCGGCATATCATGTACCTATCTCAGCCTTTTCGTATTCGCCTCTCACTCACATAACTGGTTGTTCATTCTGGGAACCCACCACTCTTGTGTAAAGACTTTGCTCTAGGTTAGAGGGCATCTCATCTTAAATGCATGCCCTCTAGTATTAAGAGAAGTTATAACCTGTTCAGTCTGACTATGTCTCAATTTTCCTCAGCCTTTGCAATTCCAGAATAAAAAACAACCCAGGTTTGTCCAACCTTTCTTTATAGGTCATGCCCACTAATCCAGGCAGCATCCTGGTAAATCTTTTCTGCACCCTCTCCAAAGCCTCCACATCCTTTCTCTAATAGGATGATTAAAACTGAATTCAGTACCCCATTTTTCTCAGCTGCAACATTACCCCCACAAGTGTGACTTACCAGTGGCCAAACATTTAATTACAATTCCCATTCTAGTCCGATGTGTTGATCCATGGCCTCCTTTTGTTCCAGGATGAGGCCACCCTCCAGATGGAAGAGCAGCACCTTTAACTCCATCTGGGTACCCTCCAACCTGATGCATGAATATAGATTTCTCCTTGAGGTGAACAAATTTCACCCTCCCCCAACCTTTATTCCCTACTTTGACCTGTCTATTACTTCCCCCGCCTCCCAGGTCCCGTCCACCTTCCCTTTCTTCTATTCTCCACTCTCCACTCCTATCAGATTCTTTCTTCACCAGCCCTTGACTTTTTGCACCCACCTGGCTTCACCTATCTCTTTCCTCTCCCCACGCCTTTTTATTCAGGTAGATTACACTCTGTTCCTCTTACCAGTGGAGAGGAACACCTCTTCATGATGTTGCAGAGTATTCAGAAGCATTAAAAAGGTTGCTTTTCATGGATGGATACTGAGATGGTACACTTGCTACGTAGCCTGCCATATTAATTTCAGAAAAAAGATCAGAATCTCCCAGAAGATTGTGTGGAGTTAGGTGTTAATGACATTATATGTGGTGATTTGCAATTTCCTTTTAAGAACTCAGTGTCAGTCCTGCCTCTTTAACTGCTACATACACAAAATGCTGGTGGAACGCAGCAGGCCGGGCAGCATCTATAGGGAGAAGCACTGTTGATGTTTCGGCTGAGACCCTTCGTTGAACTGCTATGCTACTGCGGGTGGCACAGTAGCATTTTAGTTAGCATAACACTATTACAGCATCAGTGACCCAGGTTCAATTCCACGGCTGTGTGTAGAGAGATTGTATGTTCTCCCCGTAACCCTGTGAGTTTGCTCTGGGTGTTCCAGTTTCCTCCCAGGTTCAAAACAGACTTTTTAACCTATTCTAAGATCAATCCAACCTTTCCCTCACATAGTCTTCCATTTTTCATTCATCCTCATGCCTAAGAGTCTCATAAATGTCAATGTGTTCCACATACCCTTCACTCTGTAAAATGTGTATCGCTGACATGCCACTCTAGTTCCCCCTAATCACCTTAAAATTATACCTTACTGTATTAGCCGTTTCCACTCTGGAAAAAAATCTCTAGAAGTCCACTTGATCCGTGGTTTAAAGATCTTGATCTTTATAATTATATAAAACAGAAAACATAGGTCCCATGGAGGATGAAAAGGGGGAATCAATATTGGGTAGTAAAGAAAAGGCCGAGGTTTTGAATGACTATTTTGTGTCATTCTTCACAGTGGAGGACACATTTAACATGCTGAAGAGAGATGATATGGATGCAATGGGAGGTGATGACCTCGAAACGATAGCTATTACTAAAGAGGTAGTGCTGAGCAAACTTGTGGGCCTGAAGATAGTCAAGTCCCCTGGTCCTGATGGAATGCATCCCAGGATACTGAAAGAAATGGCAGAGGTTATAGTAGAGGCTTTGTTGACAATTTACCAAAATTCTCTGGACTCTGGGCAGAACCTGGCAGATTGGAAGGCGGCAAATATCATGCCACTGTTCTAAAAAAACGATGTAGGCAAAAGGCAGGTAACTATAGGGCAGTTAGTTTAACAACTATAGTTGGGAAAATGCTTGAAGCTATCATTAAAGAAGAAATAGCGAGGCATCTGGAAAGAATCATGCAGACACAGCATGGATTCAGCAAAGGGAGGTCCTGTTTGACAATCTTACTGGAGCCCCTTGAGGATATAATGAGTGCAGTGGATAGAGAGAACAGATGGACGTTCTTTATTTGGATTTCCAGAAGTCATATCAGAAGGTGCCACATAAAAAACTTATCCATAAGGTAAGGATGCATAGAGTTGGAGGTGACGTATTGGCATGGATTGAGGATTGGTTAACTAATAGAAAGCAGAGAGTTGGGATACATGGGTGTTTCTCTGGTTGGCAATCAGTGGTGAGCAGTGTGCTGCAGAGGTCGGTGCTGGGCCCACAACTGTTCACGATATACATTAATGACCTGGAAGAAGGGATCAAGTGTAGTCTATCAAGTTTGCTGATGACACTAAATTGAGTGAAAAGGCAAATTATGCAGAGAATACAGAGATTCTGAAGAGAGATAAAGATACGTTAAGTGAGTGGACAAGGGTCTGGCAGATGGAGTACAATGTTGGCAAATATGAGGTCATCCACTTTGGAAGGAAGAATGGAAGATCAGATTATTATATAAATGATAAAAATTCCAGCATGCTGCTTTGCAGAGGGACTTGGGAGTGCTTGTGCATGAATTACAAAAGGTTGGTTTGCAGGTGCAGCAGGTTATCAAGAAAACAAATGGAATGTTGGACTTAATTGCTAGAAGGATTGAATTTAAGAGCAGGGAGGTTATGCTGTAACTGTATAGGATACTGATGAGGCTGCATCTGGAGTTCTGCGTGCAGTTCTGGTCTCCTTACCTGAGGAAGGATATACTGGCTTTGGAGGCAGTGCAGAGGAGGTTCACCAGGTTGATTCCAGAAATGAAGGGGTTAGACTGTGAGGAGAGATTGAGTCGTCTGGGACTGTACTCACTGGAATTCAGAAGTATGAGAGGAGATCTTATAGAAACATAAACTTGTGAAAGGGATAGATATGATCAAGGCAGGAAAGTTGTTACCACTGATAGGTGAGACTAGAATTGGGGGACATAGCCTCAAGATTTAGGTGAGTAAATTTAGGATGGAGATGAGGAGGAACTGCTTTTCTCAAAGAGTGGGGAATCTGTGGAATTCTCTGCCCAATGGAGCAGTGGAGGCTGCCTCAGTAAATATATTTAAGACAAGGTTGATAGATTTTTGGATAGTAGGGGAATTAAGGGTTATGGGGAAAAGGCAGGTAGGTGGAAATGAGTCCATGGTCAGATCAGACATGATCTTATTTGAATGATGGAGCAGGCTTGGTGGCCAGATGACCTATTCCTGCTCCTATTTCTTATGTCCTTATTTTGGGGCCCCTTATCTTGTACAACTCTAGCAAATCACTTCTCATCCTCCTTTATTCCAAAGAGAAAAGCCCCAGCTCGCTCAACCAATGAGTGAACAATGTGCTGTATACGGAGGCTCATGCGGTGATATGTAAGGTGAGGGGGAACCTTTGGCCTATTTTGATGGTGAGAGGATGGTGTGACAGTAGATATACAGAAAATGAAGGATATACAGGTGAGGACAGCATTGATGGTGGTGGAAGGAAAATGCTGCTCTTTGGAAAAAAAGAGGACATCTCAGATGATTGAGAATGGATAACCTCATCCCGAGAACAGGTGTGGCAGAGAAACATGAACTCAGAGATGGGAATCGCATTTTAACAATTGGCAAAGTGGGAAGAGGTATAGTCAAAAAAGCTGTGAAAGTCACACACACAAAATGCTGGTGGAATGCAGCAGGCCAGGCAGCATCTATAGGGAGAAACAGTGTCGACGTTTCGGGCCGAGACCCTTTGTCTTGACCACCTTCTAGTCTTCAGACATGTCATCAATAGCTAACGATGAAGCTAATATTTCCACAAAGATCACTGCAATTTCTTCTCTAGCCTCCTTCAAAGTCTGAGGTGCACTCAGTCAAGCCCTGGGAATTTTCCCACCTTAATGTGTGAAGCTGCAAATACCTTCTCCCTGGTAACATGGATGTTCTCTGAAACATCTCTACTGGTTTTCATTTTCTCTAGAGCAACCATAATCTTCTCAGTAAGCACCGAGAAGAGATATTCATTAAAAATCCCCACCCATCTACTGTGGCTGAAGACATAGGCAGTCTTGCATATCTCAAAGGGGAGCCAATCTCTACCACAACATTCTTTTACTCTTAAAAAGACCTATATAACCTCGAGTTTTTCCTTGGCCTTACCTACCCTCTTTGCTTTCAAGCTTTCTTAGTCATTTTAGTTATCGGGGGATCACTATTCCCTGGTCTCCCAAATCTCTCTTCTTTTCCTGACTAGAGCCTCAATGTCTCATCAGCGAAGGTTCACTGAGCTTCCCACATTTACCTTTCACCTTAACAGGGACATGCTCTCTGTGAATCTTGATAACTCACTCCCTTGCCATTTGCTTCTCTTCCTTCACTCCACTTCACCTGCTCTTCAGGTTCCTGCTGACTAAAGGGATGTCTGCAACACAGCCTCACTATAATGACCCTACCCTTATTTCTAAATTCCACCCATATGGTCTCACTGGATTATCCCAAAAGGATATTGTCCCTTGTACATCGTCCCTTATCAGAAAGGCTCTTTCCTTACCTGCATCCCCATCATGTCTGTAGTATCTGTACCCTAGAATATTGAGCTGACAGTCCTCTACTCTCAGTCATGTTTCAGTTATTACTATAACAGTCCAATCTCTAGAACCAATCCTCGCTCCTAGTTCGTCTGCCTTACCAGTTAGGCTTAATCCGTTGGAATAAATAGAGTTTAACAGAGTATTCTTTTTCCCTCCCTTTGCTGGGCCCTTTGCTATCCTGATTACTTGCTTGCTCTCACTGGTTTCTGCTTTATCCCATGATTTGTTCCTGCTCAGGATCCCACTCTTCCACTCCCCCCCCCCCCCCCACCACCTAGTTTAAACCCTCCCGTGTAGCACTATCAAACTTCCCTGCAAAGATAGGTTCCTGTCAGGTTCAAAGCAGACTGACAGCGGTATATGTAATCATGAGTGGCATAGGATGAAAGCACACAATCTTATTCCCAGGGAAGAGGTGCTTAAAAACAAGAGGGCATAGGTTTAAGATCAGAGGAGAGATTTAAAGGGACATCAGGGACAAATTCAGGCAGAGGGTAGTGTGTTTGGAATGAACTGTCAGCAATAGTAGTTGAGGCAGGCACATTAGCAACATTTAAAAGCTATCTGCATAAGTAGATGCTTAGGAGAGGCTTAAAATGCTGTGGGCCAAATGTAGGCAGATGGGACGAGCTGAGAAAGTACGATTGGCATGGACAAGTTATGCCAAAAAGTCTGTTGCAGAATGACTATGAATCAGAAGAGATCCTAAGGATCCAAGTACCTTGGTCCCTGCTGCCTGCACCAACACCTCATCACAAACTCAGTTGGCCTACACTTCTGTTTCTGACCTCGCTAGCTCATTGCTCCTTATAATCCAGGGATTACCATCATTGAGGTCCTGCTTCTTAACTCCTTATACTTATTCTACAGGAATTCATCCCTTGTGTTCCCCATGTCATCTGTACAATTACCTCTGGGTGCTCAAAATCTCTTGCAGTAATGTTCTGCAACCGCTCAGACACATCCTTGTGCCTGGCATCCGGAGTATGCATACTACCCTGGCATCTGGTCTGCAGTCAACCAATGTCCTGTCTGTCCTCTTCACTATCGAGTCTCCTATCACCATCATTTTGTCTGACTGCACCCTTTCCCTCCGAGCCTCAGAGCTAGTCACCGTGCCAGAGATGTGAATGCTGCTACTAACCTCTGAAAGATTTCCCCCTCACCACCAACAGTATCCAAGGAGGTACACTTGTTAGTGAGGGGAATGGCCACAGGGGATCCCTGCACTACTTCTTGTAAGGGTTACTGGCGGCTGACAGACTAACACAAGGTGCATTACTGCCACCTACTGTAATATCAAAAAGTCTAATGTTTTTCAGAAAGTCAGATACACTCATATACATTACGATGGCAGGGATATCCTAACAAGCTTTCCATGTTAAGCTGTGTCTCCCAAAGATCTCAATTTAGCAATTAAAATGTTCCTTTGCACCTCATAAGAACTGCATTCAAATAAAATATGCTGCACCCTTTCTTGACAAGTGCGCTCCCTGTAAGTGCCTGTATCATGCATATTAATTGTGAACAAGTAATTATTCAAACTAATATGTATGTTTAAGTATAAATTCATTCCACCTTTTACACCCATCTCCCCGTTGAGTTCCCAGATCCTCAGAATTGACATAAATGTTGTCCTTTCTTTTCCTTATCCCAACTTTATTACCAGTGATTGAATAGACTCTTTAAAATGATGGCTTTCACCTCTCCTATATGCAAGGGCACCACTACATTTATATCTTTAATTTGAAGTGATTGCTTGGCTGGAATATCTGCTACCTTGTTTCCTTCAACCCCAACATGGGAAGAGACCCATAGGAAATATATACATAAGCCTAGACTCTGCAGTGTCTAGAAGAATGTCTGGCCCACAATTCAAAATGCCAAAACAGAGAATGAATCAGAACACACAAGTACATAATCAGGGTGTACTTCTTCAACCCATTCTAAGGCTAAAATGGTAGCAACCATCTTAGATGTGAATACTGAAACTTTGTCTGATAATATTTTCTTAATGGTCACCTGATACTTTGGAACACAAGCAGAAACACTTGATCGACCTGTCACTGGATCTTTTGAAGCTTCTGTATAAACATGTCAGAAGCCTTGCATATATTGCTGAATTTCTTGTGCCACTGACATTCCATCATTCTTCATTTGACCTTTTCTTGAAGGCTTAAATCAGCCACAAGCAAGTGAAAAATAACCATGGAGGAGGGACAGGAGCCATTTTTCACATTAAACAACACATTTTGTGCCCATTCATTTCTCATCCACCAAAACTGAAGGCCTTACAAATGTAGTGCTCCCAACACTAACATTTTCAATATTGGATGACCAACTTTATGTCCTCTTATGTTAACCCAATAAACCATTGCTAACTGTGACAGCATAGATGTAAAGTTACTTCACCCAGTTCTACCAGTAATGCCAAAATTGAGGATGCCTTAATAGTACCACAACTTGATCTCAATACTTGAGCTTAAACTTTATTTTGGGGCTTTAAGACCACTGGTGAGACTGACCCATAAGTAACATATCTATTCAAAGACAGATTTGATTAAAGCAATGCACATTTATTTAAGTGACCTCCTTCTTGCACCCCAATCTTACCCCATTAAGCACTATGCTCCTTCCATGTTGGCCTTGTGTCCATCTACATACTTAAAAACTTTACCACTGACTCTTGTTTATGTGATTTACTATATAACGAGATCAATTGTGGGTGTAATGTTCCTTTCAGAAAAGCAATTAACTTGAGTCTTTGCAACAGAAAATTTAAAGCCCCACTGACATCCCCATTCCTCCACTTCATTAATCGTTGCCTACATTTTCCTAACTATACAATTTGCTTTCCTGCCTCTCTTGCACACTGCATCATCATCAGCATATAACGATTTGGAAATGTCTGAGCTACCTTTTAAGAGAATATTATTAATCATAATACTAAAAAGGAGTGGGCCACACATTCCCCTGTGAAGTCCCGTTCTCTATCTCATACTTCTTAGAAAATGTTGTTTCCACCCCAACTTGTACTTTCCTATAACATAAAAAATAACTTGAATCCAATTGACTATTCTACCACTTATTTCCATCTTTTCCATTTTAAGCAACAACCCATGTGGCCATACATAAGCTTTCTTTATTAACTTGAGCTTTACGAATATCAGATTCTAATGTTCACATGGTTATTCTCCCTTTACAAAATCCAGATTGGTATACAATTAAATTTTCCACTACTTTCCACAAAATAAGAAAGCCTTGCAATAACCATTCAATGCATTGGCTTATAGACATGAGAAGTTAGCGAGATATAGGAATGACAACTGCTAATTTCCAGTAAGCAGCAAGTTGTCCTTCAACCTGAATTATATTAAAGAATTTCAAACCAATCCAAGTTTTGAACCTGATAACCGTGTAAACATATCGTAACAAATATCATCCTTCCGGGTGAAGTCTGACCAGCACCATTAATTGCCCTTTAAGTCCCGACAATGCACATTCAGCATTCAAGCAGAAACTGGAACATTCTTCTTCCTCAGCAGTTTGAGGATTGCTTGCAAAAATTGTTTTTCTGTAGAGCTTTCTACTTTAAATTGGTCTAACCATATACACTGACATATGTTTTTACCAATAATTTTGTTTTTTCCAGAGTAACTCTAATATTCCCCACAGTACAAAATGCATCAAGTTTTCAACCTCCCCCGTTTTCTGTATTTTGAATATTAACAGGTCCGATTCTCACCGTCTTCTGCAGAGCTTCCGCTGACGATATGCCCATTTCCACCCAAACATGCTACATTTCATTGTTTTCTTATACAGAACACACTGCATAAGCAGAGCTATTTTAGATAGATAGATAGATAGACAGATACTTTATTTATCCCCATGGGGAAATTCAACATTTTTTCCAATGTCCCATACACTTGTTGTAGCAAAACTAATTACATACAATACTTAACTCAGTAAAAATATGATATGCATCTAAATCACTCTCTCAAAAAGCATTAATAATAGCTTTTAAAAAGTTCTTAAGTAGTTTACTTAAATACATTAAATACAATCAACCCCGGCACTTTAACATATCTTACTCCTAACGCCTTTCCACAATTGCCATAATCATACTCTCTACCACGTTTACCTTTTACCCTTACACACAGCTGCCGCAATGGCTAAACTTCTAGCATTGAAAATATCTCAGATGGTGACACAGACTTGAACCATACAACTCACATGACCTAAATTAACCATTTTGGGCAACTTTTTCTCCTGTCAAATGTAATCAATACCGATAAGCTATCTGTACTTACTCCACCAAGAAACACTATTAAATGTTTAGTGTCCACAACTTCTCCCCTGACTAAATTTGTAACTTGGTCCATAGATACATCTAGAGGCACTCCCAAGATTACTTCCCAAGGTCACAATCGTTCAATACAATTCCTTGGTGTTACTTTCCTTCCACCAACAGCACTTAACACCAAAGCTTTCTCACATTTCTTACTATCTCTACAAAATACTAAGAGTGCCCCATCTCTTAAATGTTTTGCACCCACATTTATCTTATAAATTTTTTTTTCCAAATCCTTAGGTAGTGTAGTTGGATTGATATCAGAAACAGCTCCACATTCAAAGCTCAACAAAACCTTAAACTCTCTGTGGAAATGAATAATGGTCGATATTTTAGGCCAAGACCCTTCTTCAGACCTGAAGGAAGCAGGTGGCAAAAGTTGGTGTAGGGGAACATTTTGCATCCAGTGATCATAATGCCTTTGGTTATGGAAAAGTATAGGTTTGGTCCTCAAGTTGAGATTTTAACTTGGAAAAAGGCCAGTTTTTCTGGTATTGGTAAGAACCTGTCAAGTGTGGATTGGGACAGGCTGTTTTCTGGCAACAGTGTGATTTTTAGAGTACAAAGCTTGTATGTGCCTGTCAGAACAAAAGGCAAGGATGTCAGGTTTAGGGAACCTTGGTTTTCAAGAGATATTAAGGCCCTGGTTAAGAAAAAGGAGATACTAGCAGGTAGGAACAAATGAAATATATGGAGTATAAGAAATGCAAGAGAAAAATGAAGAAATAAATCAGGAGGGCTAAAAGAAGGCATTAGGTTGGTTTCAAAGGTTCAAAGGTTTATTTATTATCAAAGTTTACAACTCTGAAATTAGTCTTCTCCAGATAGCCATGAAACCAAGTAAAAAAAGTACGGCAAAACGATCATCAACCCCCAAATCCCTTCTCCCCACACAAAAAAAAAACAAAAACAGGGCACATCGACCCCCAAATCCCCCACATTGCACACAAAAAAACAAGAAAACTGTAAGACTGAAATAAGAAGTCTATAGTGCAAGTCCATATTGAAAATGTCGAATACCTGGGTAACCTTCTTTGGGCCCAGTAGCAGGTTCTCCCCACTCCAGGAGCAGAACGATCCCACCAGTGATCCAAGGCAGTCTCCTCTCTCTGGTAGCAGAACGATCCCACCAGTGATCAAAACGCAGTCTCCTCTGTCCAGCAGCAGATTGTTCCCACCAGCGATCAAAAGGCAGGCAACCGGTGCTCACGTTCAGCTGGTTCCCCCTTGCTGCTTTAATCGGTAAACCACTTTGACAACCCTGTTGTTATTACACCTTTCCAGAATCTGTCTCCCTATCTGCTCCTCGATATCCCTGTTACTCTTGGGTGGTCTATATAAAACACCCAGTAGAGTTATTGACCCCTTCCTGTTCCCAACTTCCACCCACAGAGACTCTGTAGACAATCCCTCCATGTCTTCCTTCTTTTCTGCAGCTGTGACACTGTCTCTGATCAACAGTGCCATGCCCCCATCTCTTTTGTCTCCCTCTGTCCTTTCTGAAACTTGAAGCCTGGCACTTGAAGTAACCATTCCTGCCCCTGAGCCATCCAAGTCTCTGTAATCACCACAACATCATAATTCCAAGTACTGATCCACACTCTAAGCTCATCCGCTTTGTTCACAATACAACTTTACAACTCAAACCATCAATTTGAGTGCGTTCCTTCTCAATCACCTGCCTATCTTCCCTCTCACACCGTCTCCAGGCTTCCTCTATTTGTGAGCCAACCGCCTCTCCCTCCGTCTCTTCAGTTTCGTTCCCATCCCCCGGCAATCCTAGTTTAAACTCTCCCCAACAGCCTTAGCAAACCTCCCCGCCAGGATATTGGTCACCCTGGGATTCAAGTCCAACCCGTCCTTTTTGTACCGGTCACTCCTGCCCCAAAAGAGGTCCCAGTGATGCAGAAATCTGAATCCCTGACCCCTGCTCCAATCTCTCAGCCACACATTTATCCTCCACCTCCCTTTATTCCTATACTCACTGTTACGTGGCATAGGCAGTAATCCCGAGATGACTACCTTTGTGGTCCTGCTTCTCAACTTCCTTCCTAACTCCCTGTAGTCTGTTTTCAGGACCTCTTCCTTTTCCTGCCTATGTTGTTTGTACCAATATGTACTACGACCTCTGGCTGTTGTCCTTCCTACTTCAGGATATCCTGGACGCGATTGGAAACATCCCGGACCCTGGCACCTGGAAGGCAAACTACCATCTGAGTTTCTTTCCTGCATCCATAGAATTGCCTGTCTGACCATCTAACTATAGAGTTCCCTATCACTGCTGCCATCCTCTTCCTTTCCCTACCCTTCTGAGCCACAGGGCCAGACTTTATGCCAGAGGCGCAGCCTCTGTTGCTTCCCCCAGGTAGGCCGTTCCCCGCAACAGTACTCAAGCAGCAGTACTTATTGTCAAGTGGTACAGCCACAGGGGTATCCTCTAGCCTCTGACTCCTGCCCTTCCCTTTCCAGACTGTTACCCACTTATCTGTCTCCCCAGGCCCCGGTGTGACTACCTGCCTGTAGCTCCTCTTTATCACCTCCTCACTCTCCCTGACCAGACAAAGGTCATCGAGCTGCATCTCCAGTTCCCTAACGCGGTCCCTAAGGAGCTGCAGCTCGACGTACCTGGTGCTTTGTGGTGTAATGAGTAGATCTTACACATTGAGTGGTAGGGCACTGAGGAATGCGAAGAATAAATGGATCTGGTTGGAACTTGTTGGAACCCTGAAGTACCTACCTACTCCTCTTACATCCAATTGCAGCTCTAGTACCTTGAAATAAATTGTCAGAAGCTGGTGTTGGGTACATTATACATAGATGTAGTAATCAGGGAGACAGTAATTTGACTTCCCATGTCTTGCAAGAGGAGCATTCCACTGTTTTGTCATTCTGCCTACACTGAATCAAGTACTAAAGATGAACAGGAAATAAATTCTTCCCTGTTCTTATCTACTCCTTACATGTACCTTCTTGCCAAACATTCAATTCCCTGGTCTCTACACTTGCCCATACCTTCATTTTATTGTCTGCTGTTAATTAACTAATTAGCCAATCAATGAACTTGCCTCTTTTAAACTCTCCTGCTCTTTTTCCAATTCCTGGCTTCCCTTTTGTCAACTCCTCGAAAACTCAGTTATCAGACAAAACCTGTTCATGGTTTTCCAAATGCTCATAAATTCTATCCCTAAGAATCCTCTCCAATATGTTTTCTACCATTCATGTGATACTTGTCAGTAGTTTCCAGGATTATCCCCATTTCCTTTCTTGAATAGCAGAAAAGCATTAGTTACTCACCAATGCTCTAGTATCTTGTCAGTGGCTAGAATGGATGTCAAGATCTTGGTCAAAGCCTGAGAAATCTCCTTTCTTGCTCTTTTCAACAACCATTGAATTAACCACTGTATTTAGTAAATTAGTTTATGTTTGTCAGATGTACCAAAGTACAGCGAAAAACCTTTCTTAAATACCATTCATACAGATCAATTGAGGTAGTACAAAGTACAACAATAGAATGCAGAATGTTACAGTTACTGACAAAGTGTAATGCAGCTAGACAATAAGATGTAAGGTAGATAGAGGTTGAGGGAACTATTCAATACTCTTATAACAGCAGATAGAAACCGTCTGAGCCTGGTGCTAAGCACTTTAAGGCTTTTCTATCTTCTGCCCAGTGAGAGAGAAATGTCCAGCGTGGATGGTATCTTTGATGATACTGGCTGCTATACTATGGCAGCAAGAAATGTGGATAAAATCCACGGAGGGAGGCTGGTTGCCATGATGTGCTCAGCTGCATCCGTAACTTTCTGCAGTTTCTTGTAGTCTTGGGCAGAGAGGTTGCCATTCCAAACCGTGATGCATCTGATAGGATGCTTTCAATAGACTATCAATAAAAATTGATGAGGGTCAAAGATGACATGACAAATTTGTTTGGCCTCTGAGGAAGTAGAGGCACAGTGAGCTTTATGGGCTGAGGTGTCAGTGAAGTTGGACAAGACAAACTAAGACAGACATTCACTCTTAGGAACTTGATGCTCTCAACCTTCTAAATTTCAGCATTTCAGCACTGTTGTAAACAAGAGTATGTGTACTGCACCCCTTCCTGGATTTAATGACCAAATCTTTTGTTTTGCTGACACTGAGGGAAATGTCAAAGGTTGATATCATTACACTATGTCCTAGGCTCTCTGTCTCCTTTCTTTACTCCAAATCATTGTTATTTGAGATACTACTTATTATGATAGTATCATCTGCAAGTTTGTAGCTTGAGTTAGAGCAATATCTCGCCACACAGTCATGTGTATTTAGTGAGAAGAGTAGGGGCTGAGGATGCAACCTTGTGGGGCACTAGTGTTGAGAATGATTGTGGCATTGTTGCTTATTCATACTGATTGCTGTCTGTTGGTCAAGAAGTCAAGGATCCAGTTGCAAAGGGAGGTGTGGAGTCCCAAGTTTAGGAATTTGGAGCTGAGTTTGCTTATAATTACAGTATTGAAGCTGAGCTATAGTCAATAAACAATAGTTTAACATAAGTAGCTGTACTGTCCAGATGCTCCAGAGGTAAGTGAAGGGCCAAGGAGATGGCATCTGCCTTGAACCTTCTTGGCGGCAGGTGAGTTGCTGTAGGTCAAGGTTGTTTGGGAGGTGTTTCGTGACCATCCTATCAAAATGCTTCACAGTGGCAGATGTCAGAGCCACTAGGTGGTAGTCATGAATGTACATTACCTTGTTTTCCTTAGGAACTGGGATGATAGTGGACTGATTGCAGCATGAAGAGGTTAAAAAGGTCTGCAAATACCCTACCAGCTGATCTGTGCTAGATCTACATGTCAGATGTTGGTTTGTCTAAAAACAGCTGCTTGTAATTAACCTTGCCTTGTTCCTGCTTCGTAGTCTTGTAATTTTCCCTAATCTAATTTAATACTCTCCCACAAGGTCCATACTTATCGTAATAGCTGACTTAAAATTGAGGAAATTGTGAACATCATTCCCTAAATGTTCTCCGACTAAAAGGTCAGTCACCTGGTCAAGTTCATTTCCCAGTATCTGGACCAGTATTTCTCCTACTCTTGTTTGACTATTTACATCTTGATTTAACTGACCCCCTGGATACATCAAACACTTTCGAAACCCCTTGTACTAAATAGGTCCCAGTGTATACTGGGAAGTCACCCATGACAACAATTCTATTGTTTTTATACCGTTCCCGAATCTCCCTGCCTATCAGTTCCTCAATTGTCAGTGTCTATTGGGAGGTTTGTAGGATGTAACCTGGTCCCAGCTTGCAGCTATATAAAAAATGACAAGACAGCGGCTACATTTCATTAAGAATTTGAGGAGATTTGTTTCGTCACCTAAAAAACTCAAAAACGTCTACAGATGTACCATGGAGAGCATTCTGACAGGCTGCATCACTGTCTGGTATGGGGCGGGGGTGGTGATTGCTATTGCACAGGATTGAAAGAAGCTACAGAAAGTTGTAAAACTTTATCTGTCTTGGGTACTAGCCACCATGGTGTCCACGATATCTTCAAGGAGCAGTGCTCAGAAGGGTGGTGTCCATCATTATGGACCTCCATCACCCAGGACATGCCCTCTTCTCATTGTTACCATCAGGAAGGAGGTACAGAAACCTGATGGCACAAACTCTGTAAGAGGTGGTTTATTTTTGTATGTCAAATATGATGGCAGAATATAGTATTAATGGTAACACTTGGTAGTGTGGAAGATCAGAGGGATCTTGGGGTCCGAGTCTATAGGACACTCAAAGCTGCTGTGCAGGTTGACTATGCTTAAGGCAGCATATGATGTATTGGCCTTCATCAACCGTGGGATTGAGTTCAAGAGCCGAGAGGTAATGTTACAGCTACATAGGACCCTGGTCAGATCCCACTTGCAGTACTGTGCTCAGTTCTGGTCACTTCACCACAGGAAGGATGTGGAAACTATAGAAAGGGTGCAGAGGAGATTTACAAGGATGTTGCTTGGATTGGGGAGGATGCCTTATAAGAATAGGTTGAGTAAACTTGGCCTTTTCTCCTTGGAGTGACAGAGGATGAGATGTGACCTGATAGAGATATACAAGATGATGAGAGGCATTGATCATGTGGATAGTCAGAGGCTTTTTTCCCAGGGCTGAAATGGCTAACATGAGAGGGCACAATTTTAAGGTGCTTGAAAGTAAGTACAGAGGAGATGTCAGAGGTGAGTTGTTTACGCAGAGAATGGTGAGTGCGTGGAATGGGCTGCTGGTGACAGTGGTGGAGGTGAATACAATAGGGTCTTTTAAGAGACTTTTGGACAGGTACATGGAGCTTAGAAAAAGAGGGCTGTGGGTAACTCTGGGTAATTTCTAAAGTAAGTACATGTTTGGCACAGCTTTGTGGGCCAAAGGGCCTGTATTGTGCCGTAGGTTTTCTATGTTTCTAAACTCAGCGATTCAGGATCAGTTTCTTCTTTGATTTCTAAATGGACACTGAACCTGTGAACACTACCTCACTTTTATTTTTTCTGTTTTTGCACTATTTTAAATTTAACTATTTAATATGTGTGTATATATATATATATATATATATACATACACACACACACACACACACACACACACACACATATATATATATATATATATATATATATATACATACTGCAATTGATTTACTTATTTTTTCCTTATATTATCATGTATTGCATTGTATTGTTGCCACTAGGTTAAGAAATTTCATGGCATATGCTGATGATATTAAACCTGATTCTGATTCTAATCCCATCAAAGTGGTTGCACCTTTCTTATTTTTGAGTTTGACTCATCTGAATTAGTGATTGAGTCTTCCATTATGTCCCATCTGAATGTTATTGTCTCATACTAATAGTGGAGCTGACCTTTTACCTTCCTTCCTTTCTATCTTTTCGAAACATTGAGACCCTGGAACATTAAGCATCCAGTCCTGTTCCTCCCTCTGTAATAGCCACAGAATAATAGTTTCATGAATTGTTCCATACTCTGATTTCGTCACTCTTACCCTTAATACTCCTGGTATTAAAATAAGTACACTGCAATCATCTGCCCCATTTTATCTATTATCTTACCCCTGACTGTCCTTCCTTACCAACTTGACATCTGCCTTCCTCTCTGTTCCTTCACTTTCTGATCTGATGCTCTGGTTTGTTTCTTATATTAGTTTAAACCTCCCAAGTAGCCCCAGCAAACCTCCTAGCCAGGATATTGGTTCCTTAGCAGCTAACATGCAACCTGCCCCTCCTGTATGGGTTGCCCCTGCCCCAAGAGCCTGATATCTTATCCCTGACATCTAATACCACACATTCCTCTGTTCTATCTTTCTGTTCCTGCCCTACCAAGCACATGGCATCAGGAGAAATCTAGAGATTACTACCTTCATTATATATGTGGGCCATTGTTAGAGCAGTCAGGTTTTGACTCAACAGGCTTTGGCAAGAACAGGTAGAAGCTAAAGGTGTGGAGTGTTTTAAAATCATTTAGTTGATTGTAGAACTTGAGCTCAATAAGTTAAAGCCAAAAATTTAACAAATGTAGGCAGAATGCTAGTTAAGGCATTGGACTGCTTCTCCTGTAAGATGTGGGATTGCAAGGTACCTAACAATCTCCCTAATCACTACATCTACATCTTCAGCTCCTGGCTGCCAAGTCCAAGGAACTGGAACAGGAGCTGTATGTACTCAGGACCATCTGGGAGGTTGAAAATCTCAGAAATGAGACTCTTACCCAGAGTTCAGGCTTCAGATAATAGATGGGTGACCACCAGGAAAAGTAAGGGGAGTAAGCAGTTACAACATGGAGTCCTTGAAAGTGTGTCCATAGGTTGTAGGAACATTTCAATGATAGGGCAAGTGAAGTTGACTGAAGTATCCACTTTGGTTCAAGAGCCTGATGGCTGAGGGGTAATAACCGTTTCTGAACCTGGTGGTGTGAGTCCTGAAGTTGCAGTGCCTTCTTCCAGATGGCAGCACTGACAACAGAGTATGTCCTGGGTGGGGTTGGGGTCCCTGATGATGGATGCTACTTTCCTGCGACAGAGTTTCATGTTGCTGTGCTCAATGGTCAGGTAGGCTTTATCCATGATGAACTATATGTATCCATTACGTTTTGCAGGATTTTTCATTCAAGTGTTTCTAAACTGTGATGCAGCCAGTCAATATACTCTCCACTTCACATCTATAGAAGTTTGGCAAAGTTTTAGATATCATGCTGAATCTTCGCAAACAGGTGCTGCCATGCTTTCTTTGTAATTGTACTTAACATGCTGAATCCATGACAGGTTCTCTGAAATAATAACACCTAGGAATTTAAAGTTGCTGATCTTATCCACCTCTGATCTTCCAATGAGGACTGGCTCATGGACCTCTGTTTCCTTCTCCTGAAGTCAATAACCAGCTCCTTGGTCTTGTTGACATTGAATAAGCGGTTGTTGTTATGGTGCCACTCAGACAGATTTTCACTCTCGCTCCTATATGCTGATTCATATCACCTTTGATTCGGCCAATGACAGCGGTCTCATCAGCAAACATGAATATGGCATTGGAGCTGTGCTTGCCACACAATCAGTTGCTTCACCAATATAAACTGAGTCCTTTTGAGTGTAAGAGGTTTAGAAGGGGCAGAATTTGTTAGGTGCATCCAGGGGGGTTCCTTAACTCAACATGTAGACAGTCCAGCAAGAGGAGGGGCTGTACTGGATCTGGTACTGGGTAATGAGCCTGGACAGGGTTTTTCCCACTGGGGTTGGGTGGGATTCCAACTAGAGGTTATGGGTTAATTGAATTGACTTTATTACTTACGTCCTTCATATACAAGTACATGAGGAGTAAAGATCTTTGTTACATCTCCATCTAAGTGTGCAATTTATAGTAATTTATAATAAATATTATGTACAACAAGGCAGTCAACATAACATAGAAATACAATTGTGTTAGCCTGTTGCTCCTGGCTTTTATGCTGTGGTACCATTTCCCAGATGGGAGCAGCTGGAACAGTTTGTGGTTGAGGTGACTCAGGTCCCCAATGATCTTTCAGGCCCTTTTTACACACCTATCTTTGTAAATGTCCTGAATAGTGGGAAGTTCACATCTACAGATGCACTGGGCTGTCCGCACCACTCTCTGTGGAGGTACAGTTCCCATACCAAGCAGTGATGCAGCCAGTCAGGCTGCTCTCAATTGTGCCCCTGTAGAAAGTTCTTAGGATCTGGGGGCCCATACCAAACTTCTTCAACCGTCTGAGGTGAAAGAGGCGCTGTTGTGCCTTTTTCACCACACAGCCAGTATGTATAAACCACGTGAGATCCTCAGTGATGTGAATGCCAAGGAACATAAAGCTGACCACCCTCTCAACCCGAGATCCATTAATGTCAATAGGGTCTAGCCTGTCTCCATTCCTCCTGTAGTCCACAACTAGCTCCTTTGTTTTTACAACATTGAGGGAGAGGTTGTCTGTAGGTTGCCTCAATATTATTTGAGACTAGGCCAACAAATGTAGTATCGTCAGCAAATTAACAGTTTAGAGCTGTGGGTGGCAACACAATCATGGACATACAGAGAGTAAAGGAGGGAGCTTAGGACACAGCCCTGAGGGGCACCTGTGTTGGGATCTGAGGAGCAGAGGTGAGGGAACCCACTCTTACCTCCTACTAGCCATCTGACAGGAAGTGAAGGATCCAGCTGCACAAGACAGGGTGAAGGCCAAGGTCTCTAAGCTTCTTGTCGAGCCTGGAGAGAACTATGGTGTTGAGTGCTGAACTGTAGTCCAAGAACAGCATTCTCACATAACCTTCCTTCTTCACCACATGTACAAGGACGGTGTGTGGAGCTGTGGCTATTGCATCATCTGTCGATTGGTTGTGTCAGTAGGCGAATTGTGTGGGTTGTAGCATGCTGCAGATCTAGTCCATGAACAGCCTCTCAAAGCATTTGCTTTTTATTGATGTGAGTGCAACGAGATGCAGTTGTTTAGACATGTTACCTTGGTCTTTTTAAGCACAGGAACAATGGTGGATGTTTTGAAGCAGGAAGGCACTCTACACTGGGGGGAGGGAGAGATTCAACATGTCTGTAAATGAACCTGCCAGTTGTTCCGTGCACACTGAGTACCCCCCCCGGGATTCCATCCAGTCCAGCAGCCTTGCGACTGTCCACTTGTTGAAATCACCTTAGTACTTCAGCCTCAGAGATGACCAAGCTGTAGGACTCTTCAGCGGCCCTCCTCGGCTCAGTGTGGGCAACATTGAATCGAGCATAAAAAAGATTTGGCTCATCTGGGAGAGAGGCAGCAAAGTTGGAAACAACTTTGTCTAGCTTTGAAGTCTGCGATGGTGTGATCTTGTCCCTGTATTGTCATTTTGCTGCCTTGATGACTTTGTGCAGAACATAGCTGCATTTCTTGAGTTCCTGTTGGTTACTGGCAACATAAGCTCTGTGTCACGCAGTAAGTGCTGCTCGCATGGAACTGTTGATCTGGGGTTTCTGGTTTGGATAGACCCTGACCGTTTTCTTGGGAACATTATCCTCGATGCTGTTCCGGATGAAGCTCGTGACCCCTTTCATGAACTTGGAGACATCCTCATCAGTTGACATCATCAAAGCAGTCCTGTAGCATGGAGGCCGATTGGTCGGACCAACAGTGGATGGTTTTAACTATGGCTGCCTCTTGTTTCAGCTTCTGCCTGTACCTTGGCAGCAGCAAGATGGAGGAGTGATCTGACTTTCCAAACGGCAGGCAGAGGAGCGCTTTGTAAGCTTTGTGGAAGGGAGAGTGGAAGTGGTCGAGTATGCTATCTCCCCGTGTGCTCACCTGAATGTGTTCACAAACCTCTGGAGAGACTTTAGTCAGTGACGCTTGATTAAAGTCGCCAGTGACAATGAAGCAGCCTTTAGATGTGCAATCTCCAGAGTGCTGATGGTCTCGTACAGTTCCATGAGAACCAGGCAAGTATCAGCCTGCGGCGGAATGTACACCGCTGTGGTAATAACAGCCGTGAACTCCTGGGCAGCCAGAGAGGTCTACACAGCAGCACCAGGTACTCCAGGAACAAAAGGATTTGAGGGCATGCACATTCCGAGCATCACACCAAGCATTATTGACCATGAAGCATACCCCACCTCATTTACTCTTCCCAGAGAGGCTTTTTGCCCTGTCTGCTGGAACAGGGAGAACCCAGAGGGCTCGCTGGCATGATCCGGTATCTCCTCCATCAACCAGGTCTCCATGAAGCATAAAACGTTACATTCTTTTTTTTAAATTCCGCTAATAGGAAATTCTGTCTCTCAGTTCGCACAGCTTATTGTCCAGGGGCTAAATGTTAGTCAGGAGTATGCTGGGGAGCGGCAGCGGATTAGCATGCTGTCTCAACCTCACCAGCACGCCGGCCCTTCTCCCTCACCTCGGCCGCTTCAGAGGTAGCGGCTGTGTAATAAATGAGCCTCCCATGGATCGCGCAAGCAGGGGTTCCCAGTGTAGAAAAGGCGGCACGTAGTGGGTAAATGGCATCTTCCTGATGTTCAGGAGAGTCATTCTATCATATCTGATGTGACTATCAGCTACTTGAACAAGAAATGCAAAGGAAGTTGCAGAAATGAGCAGTATACTGTAAAGCTGGAAAGGAGCTCGCAACACGGCCGTCGTATGTGTCGCCATCTTATCAAAGGGTGAAAGGTGAAAAGTTTAAGGGGAAACATGAGGGAAAACCTCTTTGCTTAGTGTCATGAGAGTGTGGAACGAGCTGCCAGTGCGAGTGGTGCATGCGAGCTTGATTTCAATGTTTATGAAAAGTTTGGAGAGGTACATGGAGGGTAGGGGTATGGAGGGCTATGTTCCTGGTCCAGATTAATGGGAGTAGGCAGTTTAAATGGTCCAGCATGGGCTAGATAAACCGAAGAGCCCGTTTCTATGCTGAACTTTCCTACGACTCTATGACTGTAAATCAAGGATCCAGTTGCAGAGGGTAGTACAGAGGCACAGGCATTGAAGTTTGTTGATTGGTGCTGAGGATGCACGATGCATGAGCGCTGAGTTATAATCAATAAACACCCGGTGGTCCAAGTCCGAGTGGAGAGCTGGTGGAATTGCATCCCCATTCAGTCTATTGTGGGTGTGAGGCAAACTGCAGCAGGTCCAGGTCCTTGCTTAGGCAAGGGTTGATTCTGGCCATCAACAGCATCTCAAAGCACTTCATCACTGCAGATGTGAGTGCACCCTGATCTTCCATCCCTCACCACTGAGGTCAACAGTCACCTCCAGTGGCTCAAGGATCAGAGACATACTGTCATAAGGGAGTGGACCCAACTGCAAGACACAGACAGTGAAGTACCAGGAACAGAACTAGGCATGAGAAGGAAGCAAGGGAAGTGGGGAAGAAAGGACACTGGACACAACACAGGTCCCGGACAAGACAAGGACTCCAGGCTGGGGCAAGGACTTGACAAGGATAGGGAACCAGGACATGGAACTGGGGACTAGGAGCCTGGGCTTAGACTCCAAGCCAGAGACTGGACAAGGACCCAGAACCTGGATCTTGACTCAGGCTTGGACTCCAGAACCCGGCAAGGACAAGACATGGCTACAGGATGAGGAGAGGCACAGGACAGGACAAGAGATTCCTGGACTGGACAAGGGAACCCCAGTACGGGCTGGGCAAGGTACTCCTGTGCTGGGCAAGACACATGGACATGACGAGAACCCAGAGCCTTTGTCAAGGGAGAGACATGAACATGGAACACAGAGCCAGGACCCCTCCTTGGGTACAAGACATAGAGCCAGGACTCATCACACAAAACACAGAGCCAGGACCCCTCCTTGGGTACAAGACATAGAGCCAGAACTCATCATACAGAACACAGAGCCAGGACTCCTCCTTGGGTACAGGACATAGGGCCAGGACTCATCACACAGAACACTGAACATGACAAGACAGTTCCCAACACTAGGTAGCAGCAAAACAGCCAGACCTACCTAGCAAAGGCATGGACACAGACAGATAGTTCCAAACAGGGCAAGGCTCCAGGCAGAGGCAAAGCTCAGCAAGGCAAGGCTCCAGGCGATGCAAGGCAGGGCTCCAAAAGGAAGGTGAAGGGATACAGACAGGAGGTTAGGATAGGAACAATCCAGCAGCCCAAGGCTGAATCCTGAAGCTATTTATGAGGCCAGCCCAAACAAGAATCAGCTGCCTCAACAGAAGCTGGGGAAACCCAGAAAACCTAGAATAAGGAACATGGACTGGACCGCGAACCGGAATGCAGATTTCACAGACCATGACACATACATTTTATTACTGTGTGGATGTGAGGAAACATTTTTAGGGAGTGAGTGCTTGTTCCCTGAAACCCATTGACGGACAAAGTGACAGGAATAGTTGTTGAGATCTTTCAAAAGGTAATTGTATAGTTACTGGATGAAAAATTCACTTAGATTATGAGACAAAGTGTTTCCCATACAAAATGATGTTTACTCCTCATAACAGTCCCTGACTTTCATGGTGAGCATAAATCCTGTCTCTCAGAATCTTACGCAGCAACTTCCCTGTCTTTCCCTGCCTATAAATGCTTTCCACCCTACTGCCCTTTTTCAACAAGGGACAGCAGTAACTGTCCTCCAATCTTCTGGCACCTCAACCATGGTTAATGAAGAAGCCGTAATCTCTGGCAGAGCCCCAACAGTCTACTTCTATACTTCCCTTAGCATCCTAGGAAAGATTCTGTCAGGTCCTGGGGATTTATCAAAGTTAATATGCTCTCATGTTTCTAGCACTTCCTCTTTTCTGATACAGTGTCCTAATGAATATCAGTGTATTCCACCTCCGCTTACCTCTCCAGCCTTGATGTCTTTCTCCCTGGTGAACAGTGATGAGAAGTATTAATTTAGGACTTCGATCATAACCTCTTACTCCATGCATCAATCCCTTCCTTAGCCACCCTCTTGTTTCTAATATACTTATAAAAGATTTTTGGACATTTCTTAATTCTACTTGCAAAGTCTTTTCACGGGCCCTTTTTGCCCTCCTTATTTCTTTCTTGATTCTTCTCCCTTGGCTTCTTAAACCTCAAATAACTCATTCAGTACCATTTTCTTGTATGTTACATATGCATTTTTCCCTGATCAAACCCACAATATCCTTTGTCATTCAAGGTTTCTGAAGCTTTCTATCTTTGCTTCTTAACTTTATCCCAAGGCAAGAATAACACTGAAGTTCATCGTGGAAATATGGAAACTATATTTTAGTGCAGTCCACTTCCTAGCAGAGTAATGATGTTGTTAAAGATACTGGGCTAAGTGTAGTAAAGTCATTGACCAGTAGGTGGGAGCTAGTGTATCACAACTACCTGGCTACTTACTGTGATTGCATTCTCTGCTGAAAATCACTAGTACATTCAAGAAAATAGAACTAACTTTTTTTCTCTGTGATTGTAAATGCAAGCAGTAAACAGTGAAATCAGGAATGTTTAAAAAGTGGATAAATTGATATTGTCTCTCAAAGGATATATCACTGTCACCATTTGTTGCCTGTTGAGAATTATAAGCATCCCTACTTCTTAAATGACCTGAACATACTATTTCATATTATTGAAAGCATCTTTCTTTTCTGCAGTTATTTATATAATTAGAACAAACATTCCTCTTCACAGATGGGGTACTTTTTAAAAGTAGCATTCAATAATTCATTATTATAATCTGGATGAAGAATTGGTAATTAGCAGAACATAACATGGCTATAAATTTATCAGTATATATTTAAATTGTTATGCAACCTCCATATCGTGATCATTGCAAGAATCAATCATAAGATATTTTACCAGCTGAATAATGTGAATAATTACTATAGTTGATGACTCTGCTTCTATTAATTACTTGTGATTGGCAAACATACTAGTGCTTATTTTCCAACTTCTGTATCGCAACAGCCTTTGTTTGATATTATCATTTTATATACTGTGTTTCAGCAAAAATAATATTTTTCTGAATTAAATTAGTACTATGGAAGGCATGGCATCATTGAATTATATCTGTATTTAAATGTATGTCAATAATGGATTTGGCTTAGCTTTTCATTATAGATGTGAGTAAGCTGGAAGGTGTTTCTTGAAGATCAAAGCCACCTAGAAATTCAGTTTATGTGGGATATACTGTATGAACAAGTGATAATTTTATTTATCTCAGATATATTTAATATAGGATAGTCAAAACTAGCATTGAGCAGAACACATTTATTGTAGTGAGGCCATAAAACTATCATATGAGAAAGATAATTGCCGATCTCCACCTGGGAAAGAAGTAATTGCACTAAGTAGTAAAATTTTTATTGCACCCGAGTAAAAAGGTAAATTACAGTTTAACTCCAGATGTGATATCTGAGGTTGTGAGATTCAATGTACTGTAGTTGCAAATCTTCATGTAATATACAATATTTATTTTTTACCCTAACAAAGTGATTGAACTATCTGGATTGATATTGTAATAACATAATTTGATTAAAAATAGTTACTTACAATTTCTTTTTCATTTCTGTTTTCATAGACCCAAATCATCTTTCAAACTGGCCAATGGAAAATGCAGCCAAAAATTCTTTCTCAAAATTCATGGACAGACTAAGTGTGGAGATGGAAAATGTTTCTCTTTGGTGTGGCAGACACATCGGATATGAGCATAAAAAATCATTAGTACAATTATTGGGCTCTGGACTATGTAAAGTCAATACCAAGGCAGGAGAAGAAGGATGTCAGGTCACTATGCCAATAAAGGTAATGATGAAAATGCAGCAACTTCTTGATTAACTCTTTTACCCATCAATTTGAGCTTCTAGATCTTTTCTGTTTTACATTTATCAAATATGTCCTTGATGTGCGGAAGTGACTTCACTTTCAAAAGAACAATGAGATTGTTGCTAGCACAGTACAGTTGTTCAGCCATTGGTGTTGTTGTCTTATAGCTCCAGAATCCTAAGTTTGATCCTGATCTTTGGTGCTGCTTGTGTGGAGTCTGCAAATTCTCACTGTGTGCTCACGCGTTTCCCTTGAGTGTTTTGCTTTTCTAGCACATTTCAAAGACTAGGTATTTGTTATCTGGTTGTTGTAAATTAGCCCTTAGTTTCGATTAGTGGCAGAGGAATCAAAGGGAAATTGTTGAGCATTCTGTTGTTCCAAATTTCCAAAGCAGATTGGCAAGGATCAGGTTAAGTAGTGTTTTTGTCATTCTGTTATCTCAGCAGCCATTAGCATGCCATGCAGTCATGTCCTTCAGGATTCAGTCAGCACTGCCAGTAGTAGTATTAAAATATGTTCTGATTATTTTAATAATTTATGTTACAGATTGCTGATTTAAAGAAATTCCAGTAAAGAAATTGGCAAATTGGCCCTTTGTATCCACTGGGGTAATTTACTTTAATACAAACTCCCCCAATTATAGAATTATAAAAGTGTGGAATTTGAGACATATTCTTTTGTTCCAATTTATATATGACTTACATTACAAGACCTATCACTTCAGTTTGTGATGCACTCTCTACAGTATGAATAGAAATGTTTACTCAGGATGTTGAATTCCTTTTATCCTAGACTATCTTTTTTAATTATGGTCGGCAATTACTCACAGTAGAAAATTATTGGAAAGGTAGACTACTGATTTATTTGTGACAAAGTTGTACAAAATACATTTTAAGGAGATTGTTTTGATTTATTAGAATCTTGCAAGATTTCTGAAGCCATTTTATATGAATTAAAATTTAACACTAAATTATTGCATTTGTAACTTTTTAAAAACTTTTTCCTTCTTTGCCAGCAATGTGTGGAAGTATTGAAGAAGCAAATCCTTGAGTTTACTCAGAGGTTGCATGCCGCTGAAGTAGAACGACGTTCATTGCGTTTGGAACTCACCCAACTCAAAAATTATGTGAGTGACTTGAAAAGAGAAACAGGAAAAGCTCACAACCTGGAACAGCAGCTGAATAACCTCAAGCAGTCACTGAAGGTGAACATACTCTATTCTGTGCATTATTGTTTTCCTTACAATTTCAATGTTATGTGCAATCTTTTCCTTTTCTGGGCGATTGTCCAAGATTCCATTATTGAATTCTCAAAATTGTTTAAGTGTTATAAAAGGGCCTTTTTGTTGGCATAAAGCTATTTTTACCTCTGATTTTGCCCAATTTGTTGGTATGAAACAAACTTATTTGACAGAAATGTTTATTCAAAAGCCAAAGAAGAAATACATTAGATAGAACGTTAACAGATTATGATGAGTTTTAAGTGTAGGTTTAATAGAAGCGAGTATCATTAACATAGTGTCAATATATAGAATTTATATAAGTTTTCAGCACAGATTCAAGGAAGGCACATTTGTCTGTATAACAAAGATTACTAATAAAATGAACTATTTGGACTTTCATGTAATAATTGTTGGAGGCAAATTATCCCAGTTCTGGCTTATTATAGGTTTTCCTCAGAGCACCAACCATCTTCATTTATAAAGCAAAAAGTCAGGAATGGGATGAAATATTCTCCACTTGTTTAAATGAATTCAACACCAACATCACTTAAGAAGCCTGACAAACCAGGCCTCTTGATTGGCATATTAAACCCTTCATCACTGGAATTACATGGCTGCATCCTGGGATGGGTAATAAGTCCTGCTTTCTTAATGGATGACATAATTTAAGCAGTTTTATAAAACCATGAGTGCTCTTGTATATGGTGTATATTATACCTTGAACATACATTATATTTTATTAAGTGAAAATTCCATTAGATTGAGCACAACCATTTCCTTGATAAGCTTTAGAATGCATCAGAATAATGAATGCATCAGAGCAATCAACTTAATTAATGCTGATACCTTCAGAGTTATTGGTTTCTGATGACTGTTTTAGGAGTAAGTCTAAAATTAATAGCTAGGTGTCAATGGAGAAGATTTCCTTCCTTAAAAGACATTAGCGAACTTAGTAGATTTTTCAGAAGAATCATAGTTATTTTCAAGTTTGCTGATAACATTTTATTTTAATTTTCAATTTTGTTTTACAATGAACTTGAATTCTCAAGATGTTATTTAGGGAACAGATTCCACATTTTTCATTATTAGTCTCAGTACCCAGAATACAATAATATAACCATCTTGCACTTTTGCAGGGTTCTTGGTCTTGTTTAAGGACATTAGTTTTATTTGCATTTCACAAAATCTAATATTTTGAAAACAAGGAAGGATAAAATTAGACCTTGTCCTTGGATCTGTACAAATAGAAACCAATAAAAAAACTTGTAACTATAGCTATTACTCAGTTTTGTATGTACAAGGTCTTGGATTTGTTTACTGGCTATGAGTTGTCTGGATTTGCTCAAAAAATGATCTTTGTCTTCTGTGCCCACAGTTTAGAGAAGTTAAAAAACATACAAAGCAGGAACACATGCAGGCCATTCAAAATTCAAAGTACCTTTTATATCATGGTATGTATACTGTATACAACTTTGAGGTTCATCTCCTTACAGGCAGGCACATAACAAAGACACTCAACAGAACCCAAAAAAGACCGCTAAACACCTAATGTGCAGAAAAAACATACCGTGCAGACAATAAAAATAAGCAAATAACATTCAGAAACGAAGTTCATGGAAGTGAGTCCACAGCCATGAAACCAGTCACAGTGGATCCAGGAGTCTGTTAGTTGCATTCCACAGCTTCAGTTCAGCATAGAGATGAGTAAACATTGTGGAGTGGCAAGCTGAACATCAACTCACTCTTTGCCTCTGGCTCCGACACCCTGACCTTTTCAATCTGGCCCAGAGCTTAAAGTGGCCAAACTTTAGGTCATTCCCCACTCTCGGATCTGGGCACTGTTGCTTTGATACATTCTTAGGTCCAGTCCCTGCCACCTCAGCTCTGCACGACTCAGCTTTTCATGCCTGCTTTATTATTCAGAAAGAATCATGTGGTTGATCTTGAACCTCAACTTTACTTTGGTTCACTTTAGATCATACCAACCTCAGATCCTTGAGTTCCAAAAATTTACTTGCCTTGATTATGCTAATTGATTGATGTTCCACAGCTCCTGAGCAGACAATGGATGGAGAAATTAGTTCTTATCTCCTCAAATGGCTGACAACCTTTCAAGCTCCATACACATTTTGTACATTTTAAGATATCTCCTCTAATTTTTCTAAACTCCAGGGAATATAAACCCATTCTACTACATCTTTCCACATAAAACAAACAAGACATCTCAATAACCCAGCTGCAGGACGATTACCCATTCTCCTTGCTCTCCCTGACTGCTGCTGCTTTACTGGGTCCCTCATTTTAGCCTGGTCACAACTCTACTTAATCTTACCAAACTGGCTTCAGTATCTGTTTGCTCTAAACTTTCAGTTCCTCTGGAGTCCTGTATTTCTGCTTTTCTTTTTGCTGAGATACAGACAGACAGACATACTTTATTGATCCCGAGGGAAATTGGGTTTCGTTACAGTCGCACCAACCAAGAATAGTGTAGAAATATAGCAATATAAAACCATAAATAATTAAATAATAATAAGTTAATCATGCCAAGTGGAAATAAGTCCAGGACCAGCCTATTGGCTCAGGGTGTCTGACACTCCAAGGGAGGCATTGTAAAGTTTGATGGCCACAGGCAGGAATGACTTCCTACGACGCTCAGTGTTGCATCTCGGTGGAATGAGTCTCTGGTGAACGTACTCCTGTGCCTAACCACTACATTATGGAGTGGATGGGAGACATTGTCCAAGATGGCATGCAACTTGGACAGCATCCTCTTTTCAGACACCACCGTCAAAGAGTCCAGTTCCACCCCCAGAACATCACTGGCCTTACGAATGAGTTTGTTGATTCTGTTGGTGTCTGCTACCCTCAGCCTATTGTCCCAGCACACAACAGCAAACATGATAGCACTGACCACCACAGACTCGTAGAACATCTTCAGCATCGTCTGGCAGAAGTTAAAGGACCTCAGTCTCCTCAGGAAGTAGAGACGGCTCTGACCCTTCTTGTAGACAGCCTCAGTGTTCTTTGACCAGTCCAGTTTATTATCAGTTTGTATCCCCAGGTATCTGTAATCCTCCACCATGTCAACACTGACCCCTTGGATGGGAACAGGGGTCACCAGTGCCTTAGCCCTCCTCAGGTCCACCACCAGCTCCTTAGTCTTTTTCACATTAAGCTGGAGATGATTCTGCTCGCACCATGTGACAAAGTTTCCCACTGTAGCCCTGTACTCAGCCTCTTCTCCCTTGCTGATGCATCCAACTATGGCAGAGTCATCAGAAAACTTCTGAAGATGGCAAGACTCTGTGCAGTTGTTGAAATCCGAGTGTAGATGGTGAAGAGAAAGGGAGACAGGACAGTCCCCTGCATATGCATGCACGTTCATTCCCTTTATCATCTTTACTGTAGTGTGGTTACTTTAATTCCTGCTGCTTCTTCAGGCAGCCTCACAACTTCTAACAATTCTTATCTGCGTTTGGCCCCTAGCCTTCGGACGTCCTGACGTGATCCGCCTCTTGTCCCTGCTTAGAGCTGCTGTTTCTCTGAAGGGCCATGTTGTCTGCTCTGAACATGTTTGCAGACCATGACTCATCCATGTAATCTGCTCTTCCCTGAGTCTATGACACCACTTGCCTTACTTAATGTGTCTGTCCTCAAGAGAGTACTTTCATAGTTTGGGCATACTCAGATATCTACTGGAAGTTGTATTTCCTCCATCTCAGTTACTTGAGGCTCACTTCTCTCAGCTCACTCGTTGGGAATGAGATTCACTCCTCTGCTTTCATTGTTTTCCCCCCTGCAGTGCTAATAGTCTTTCCACTCGTAGGCAATAGTAGGTCAGTTATTGATACTGGTGTCTGACACTACCATTAAGGTGGAAGTACCACACTGGGTGAAAATCCACACTCTATGTGAACCAGCTCTGCCATCAGATTTCTGAACAGGCCATGAACACACAAATGCTGCCTTTTATTCTTTCACTATTTATCTATTCCTGTAAGTTATAGTATTTCTAGTAACTGTACTGTTGCTGCTAAACAACAAATTGCACATCACATAAGTCAGTGATAATAAATCTAATTTTGATTCTGTGTATACTAACTAATCACCTTGGTGATCCCAGAATAAACTTCTTATGTACATTTGTAAACATAACTAGTCAATGGAGACTGCTGCAGAAGTTTATCTAATCTGGATGCTGCATTTACCAGCTCTGTAAACTGGTTGGCAGTCAGATTGGACAGAGAGGGTGCTGCAGTGACACTCACACCATCTTCTCTTGCTATGACACCTCCACCAAGAGGCCACCAGAGTAATGTATCATCTCCTTTGCCCTTATATGTCTACAGTGGCAGTCCCTTGCCCTGGTCACTAACACACACAGCAAGTTCTTTGTGCCCTTCAGCACCTACATTCACTACAGCCATTTTGCAAATCTCTTCTGGTATATCTCCTGGCATATGAAACTATTGATAGATGGATCTCAAAGAGTCATTGAAAAGAACTGCACAGGAATAGGCCTTTGGCTCGTCTAGTACATGCTGAACCATTTAAGCTACCTACTCCCATCGAATTGCACCGGGACCATAGCCCTCCATGTCCCTACCATGCATGTGCCTATCCAAACTTTTTTTAAATGTTGAAATCAAGCTTGCCTGCACCACTTATGCTGGAAGCTTGTTCCAGACTCTCACGACCCTCTGAGTAAAGAAGTTTCCCTTCATAGTCCCTTAAACTTTTTACTTTTCACCCTTAACCCATGACCTCTAGATGTAGTCCCACAAAACCTTATGGAAAAAGCCTGGTTGCATTTACCGTATCTATGACCCTCATAATTCCATATCCTCTATCAAATTTCTTCTCAATCTTCAACGTTCCAAGGAATAAAATCCTAACCTATTAAATAACTCAGAAACATCCTTGTAAATTTTCTTTGTACTCTCTCAACCAAGTCTGTTCCACCAGCATTTTGTGTGTGTTGCTTGAATTTCCAGCATGTGCAGATTTCCTCAAGTCTAAATCAAGTCTAATAGCTATTCCCAAGTCTAAAGACTAGTCTTCAGCAATTCCCGGAAGACTGGATCATCCCTTCCTGGATTGTTTCTCATAAATTGACACTCCACATAGTTCATGCAGCTTTCTGTACCACTGACATGATCATTCCCCTATTACTCTCACTTGCTCCCAGTCATTGCCACATTCCCCTCTTAAAATTATGTTAAATGTCCTTGTTATTGGCATTCCCAATAGTTGCCCATGTACCATCCTACATCCCGGACCATACTGTTCCATATATTCCTAAGGCACTTATTTCTAACCGAATGGTAAGATCATAAGAGCAGAATTAGGCCATTTGGCCCATTGAGACTGCTCCACCATCATATCAAAGCTGATCTATTATCCCTTTCACCCATCCCCTCTCCTCGAAATGTTTGATGTCCTGACCAATCAAAAACCTATCAATCTCCACTTTAAATATACCTAATGCCTTAGCTCCACAGAAGTCCGTGGCAGCAAATTCCAGATTCACTACCTTCTGACTAAAGAAATTCCTCCTCCTCTTGGTTCCAAATGGACGTCCCTTTATTCTGAGTCTATGCCCTCAGATCTTAGACTCACCCACTACAGGAAAGATCCTCTCCACAGCCACTGTATCTCGACCTTTCAAAATTTTATAGCTTTCAATGAGTTCAACCCCTCATTCTTCTGAACTCCAACAAGTACAGTTCCAGAGCTATCAAATGCTCCTCATACATTAATCCTTTCATTCCTGGAACCATTCTCTCAAACATCCTCAGATTCTCTCCAATGCCAGCTCATCTTTTCTCAGATACGGTACCCAAAGCTGCTCACAGTACTCCAAGTATAGTCTGACCAATCCCTTATAAAGCCTCAGCCTTTGACACTCCCGAATTTCTAGCATACTGCTAGTGTCTTCCATATTGAAGATTGATACTACTTATTGAGTTCATCTGCCATTTCTTTGTCCTCCATTAATATCTCTTCAGTGTGATTTTCCAGCTGTCTGATATCCACATTTGCCTCTTTTATTTTTTATGTATCTGAAAAAAAGATTTTTGGTATCTTCTTTTATATTAATGGCTAGCTTATCTTCATATTTCATCTTTTCTCTATGGCCTTTTTAAATTGCCTTCTGTTGATTTTTAAAAGCTTCTCAATTCTCTAACTTTCCACTAATATTTACAATATAATATGCCTTTCTTTTCATTTTTATGCTGCTTTTGACTTCCCTTGTCAGCCACATTGCATCATCTTCCCTTTGGAATACTTCTTCATCTTTGGGATGTATCTATCCTGCATCTTCTGAATTGCCCTTAGAAACTCCAGCCATTGCTGTTCTGCCATCCTCCCTGCTAATGTCTCCTTCCAATCAACTTTTGCCAACTCATCTCTCGTGCGTTTGTAATTCCATTAATTCTATTGTAATATTGAAACATCTAACTTTATCTTCTTCAAGGTGCAAGGTGAATTCTATCACATGATGATCACTGCCTCCTAAGTGTTCCTTTACCTTCATCTCACTAATCAAATCTGGTTCATTACACAACACCTTTGCCCTAGTGGGGTCAACCACAAGCTGCTCTAAAAAGCCACTTCCTACGCATTCTGTCTCTTGAGACCAAGCACCAACCTAATTTTACCAATCTATCTGTATATTGGAATCTCCCATGACTACTGTAACATTTCCCTTTTTACATGCCATTTCTATCTCCCATTTGAATTTGTATTCCGCATCTTATTTACTGTTCAGGGGCCAGTATATAACTCCCATCAGGGAGTTTCTTAACTTTACCCACAAGGATTCTACACTTTCCAATCTTCTGTCACCTCTTTTTAAGGATTTGATTTAATTTTTTTTTTACCAATATTTCCACTCAGTCCTCTTCCTAATTGCCTATCCTTTCAATACAATGTGTATCCTTGGATGTTAAGCTTGTAACTATGGTCTTCTTTCAGCCATGACTTGGTGAAGCCCACAACATCATACCTGCCAGTCTTTAGTTGTGTTACAAGGTCATCTACCTTATTCCATACACTGTGTGTATTCAAATATAACACCTTCAGTCCTGTATTCATCACCCTTTTCAACTTTGCCCCCATGTTACACTTCAACTCATCCCACTGACCGCAGTTTTGCCATATCATCTGTCCTTCCTCACCACCCACTGCATCTACTTGTATACCAATTGCCCCTTCCTCAGCCCTATCACTCCAGTCCCACTCCTGCCAAATTTGTTTAAACCATTCCCCTCCACCCCGTCAACAGCTCTAGCTTCCCACAGATATTTGCCTTCCTCAACTTCAAGTGTAACTTGTGGAGGTCATACCTTCCCAGAAGTGATCCCAATGATCCAGAAATCTGAAACCCTGCCCCCCCATACCAATTACTCAGCCATGTATTCATCTGCCAAATTATGCTGTTCTTACCCTCACTGACAAGTGGCACAGGCAGTAATCGGATAATTCTACTCTGGAGGTGCTGCTTTTTAGCTATCTAACTCCCAATATTCTCTCTTCTGGACCTCTTCCATTGCTCTGCTTCTGTTGTTGTTACCAATATGTACCATGACCTATGGCTGCTCACTGTCTCCTTTTAGAATGCTGTGGACCTGATCCTAGAGCTCCCTAACCCTGGCATCTGGGAGGCAACATACCATCTTGCTTTCTCGTTTACATCCACAGGATCTCCTGTCTGTTCCTCTAACTTTGGAATACCCTATTACTACTGCTGTTCTCCACCCTTCCCTACTGAGCCACAGAGCCAGACTCAGTGCCAGAACCTCCGGTTGGTCATCCCTCCCAACAGTATTCTAAGTTGTAGACTTAACTATTGAGGGGAACAGCCACAGGCTGCTCTGCACTGGCTATCTACTCCCTTTCTCTCTCCTGACAGTCACCCAGGTACCTGCTTTCTGTATCTTAGCAGTGACTACCTCCCTATAGCTCCTATCTCTTACCTCCTTATTCTCCCATATGTGCCAAAAGTCATTGAGCTGCAACTCCATTTATATGTTGTATATCTTTCACGTGCACCTAATGAATTTCAATGATTTTGTCTAGCTTACACCAAAATTCAGTATTCCAACAAGCAGATTTAAGCAAGGACAGTTCAGACAAAATGCTTTGCTTCTCCCTGCTGTGTAACATTTATGGTAATCAGAATCAAGGTCTGCCTGGGGTCATCAGGATTCTGTGCCTGCCATTGTCTGACCTCAACAGCTGCCATCCTGATGGGCATTTTTAGTGGAACCTCTCCAATTTGCTGGCATGCTGCTACTTGTCAATTTCCTGGTCAGTACCTCCTAATCTCCTTTATTCAAGTTCCTCTTTGGCAATCCTCGTAACTGCTACCCAGTGAGCACCAGCCTGTTGGGCCTTACCTATTTATTTCTCAGAGTATCTGGCTCCTGAAGTTGTTCTAATTCCTCTACCTGCTTCTTGTCCCTGTCTTTCTTTGTTCTTTACATTCACCCCACTCAGTTTTCACCCCATATAATCCTTCTCTGTCACTTCTTCAGTTTGGCTGTTTTTGTGCTTTGTGCCTCTTAGACAAGGTTGGACAAGGGAAGCACAGGAGTGCGTCCAGGACTGCTTTGAATTAGTGGTCTGGGCTGTATTCAGGGATTATGCTTTGAACCTGGATGAGTATACTGCAGTTGTTACCGACTTCATGAAAGTCTGTGTGGATGAGTGTGTGCCTACAAAGACTTACTGTACATTCCCAAACCAAAAGCCATGGATGAACCAGGAGGTGTGTCGTCTGCTGAAGGCTAGATCTGTGGCATTCAAGTCGGTGACGCAGGCCTGTATCAGAAAACTAGGTATGATCTGCTGAGGGCTATTTCAAGGGCGAAGAGATAATTTCGAACGAGGTTGGGGCAACATCGGATGCACAGCAACTCTGGCAGGGTTTGCAAGACATTACTTCCTACAAAGCAAAACCCAATAGCATGAATGGCAGCGATGCTTCACTACCAGATGAACTCAGTGCCTTTTATGCATGCTTTGAAAGGGAGAATACAATTACAGCTGTAAAGATCCTTGCTGCACCTGATGACCCTGTGATCTCCGTCTCAGAAGCCGATGTTAGGCTGTCTTTAAAGAGAGTGAACTCTCACAAGGCAGAAGATCCCGATGGAGTACCTGGTAAGGCTCTGAAAACCTGTGCCAACCAACAAGCGGGAGTATTCAAGGACATTTTCAGTCACTCACTGATATGGGCGAAAGTTCCCACTTGCTCAAAAAAGCGGCAATTATACCAATGCCGTAAAAGAATAGTGTCAGCTGCCTTAATGACTATCGTTCAGTAGCACTCAGTGATGAGATGTTTTGAGAGGTTGGTCGTGACTAGACTGAACTCCTGCCTCAGCAAGGACCTGGACCCGTTGCAATTTGCCTATCACCACAATAGGTCTATGGCAGACGCAATCTCAATGGCTGGTCCACATGGCTTTAGACCACTTGGACAACAAAAACACACATGTCAGGATGCTGTTCATCAACTATAGCTCAGCATTTAATACCATCATTCCCACAATCCTGATCGAAAAGTTGCAGAACCTGGGCCTCTGTACCTCCCTCTGCAATTGGATCCTTGACTTCCTAAATGAAAGACCACAGTCTGTGTGGATTGGTGATAACATATCCTCCTCACTGACGATAAACACTGGTGCACCTCAGGGGTGTGTGCTTAGCCCACTGCTCTACTCTGTATATACACATGATCGTGTGGCTAGGCATAGCTCAAATACCATCTATAAATTTGCATACAATACAGCTATTGTATCTCAGGTGGTGACGAGAGGGTGTACGGGAGTGAGATATGCCAACTAGTGAAGTGGTGCCGCAGCAACAACCTGGCACTCAATGTCAGTAAGACAAATGAGCTGATTGTGGACTCCAGGAAGGGTAAGATGAAGGAACACAAATCAATCCTCCTAGAGGGATCAGAAGTGGAGAGAGTGAGCAGCTTCAAGTTCCTGGGCGTCAAGATCTCTGAGGATTTAACCTGGTCCCAACATATCGATGTAGTTATAAAGAAGGCAAGACAGCGGTTATACTTCATTCGGAGTTTGAAAATATTTGATTTGTCAACAAATACTCTCAAAAACTTCTATAGATGTAGAGTGGAGAGCATTCTGACAGGCTGCATCACTGTCTGGTACAGAGGGGCCACTGCACAGGACCAAAAGAAGCTGCAGAAGGTTGTAAATCTAGTCAGCTCCATCTTGGGTACTAGCCTACAAAGTAACCAGAACATCTTCAGGGAGCGGTGTCTCTGAAAGGCAGTGTCCATTATTAAAGACCTCCAGCAGCCAGGGCATGACCTTTTCTCACTGTTACTATCAGGTAGGAGGTACAGAAGCCTGAAGGCACACACTCAGTGTTTCAGGAACAGCTTCTTCCCTTCAGTCATCCGATTCCTAAATGGACATTGAACCCTTGGACACTACCTCACTTTTTTTTAATATATAGTATTTCTGTTTTTTTGCACTTAATCTATTCAATATATGTATACTGTAATTTATTTACTTAATATTTTTTCTCTTTCTTTATTATGTATTGCATTGAACTGCTACTACTAAGTTAATAAATTTCACGTCACAAGCCGGTGATAATAAACCTGATTCTGATTCTTGCTGTGGTTGACACATTTTTCTTTATTACAATATTCCCATATTAAACAAAACACAAGGAAAGGACAAAAATAAAACAGCACATACTTTAAACCAGAGAGTATATACACTACAGTGAGCTCTCTCTATGCCACTGAACTCATAATGGCTGTTGTATTCCCTTTCGTATAAAACTCCCATTACCCCTCATTATTTTTAGTACGCACACAAACACACTCAAGCAAATGTACTGCTATACCGCCTCTCAAATGAGTTAACACACCCGCCCCCACCCCCAGCAACCCAATGGTCAGTAAACACTTTTCGCAGCTGATGTCCCTGTCGCACCAAACTATCCAATGCTGACTGATACCTTGCAAAAACACATACAATACACTTTTATATCTACCAGTTCAGCTTCTCCACAATGTTCTTTCTTACTTTGTGATCTCATGGTGGTTAGCTTGAACAGAACTAAGCGTAGGGTGCTACCTTAAAACTACTCCCTCTCTCCAAAATGCATCATTCAATACTTATACTTCTGCCACTTCTCCACCCATTTCTGCAACTGGCTTTAATTTGCTGTATTCTTTAAACAGTCTCATGAATACTCATGTTTATATTGGTCTGTCTCATTGTTTTGATTGGTTGACACAAGCACTATGTAGGACAGACAGAGAGAAAACTATCCACGAGACAGACTATACAGGAACATCAGTTAGCCATAAGAAGATACGATCCTCCGTCACTCATCTCAGTACCTGAAGACCAAGAAGGACGCAAGTTTATCAGGGAAACTACAAAAATTCTGGCAGAAGCACGAAACAAGAAATCAAGAGAAGTATTAGAAGCGTGGTTCTCAACAGAAGATTCTATTGACAAGCATGTTGAAGTAGACACAATTTATGAACCTATGCATCTGTGGGACCGGGACTGAGGGGTGAACCACAAACACCCGAGGAACCAATGCTCACAGTGACCGATAACCAGGGATATGGGCCGGGAACCCAGTGGACAACCAACCAATCAGAACAACGAGTCAGACCAATATAAACGTGATCACTCAGCAGAAACAGCACTCAATTGTGCACTGATGATGCCACCTCGACTGGGGATGGAAGGTTTGTGACCTAATCTCCAGGCTTGGCAAACAACCCAAACTACTAATCTTCTCTTTCCTTTCAAGCCTTTCTCACTATCTATAACTGTCAACCTCACCCACTTTCTCAGGTTCTAAGAATAAGTTCCTTCCTTTATCCTAGAGTGGATTTACCCTTTCCTTAGCTACCCTGACTAGAGAGTCCAGAATCAGCAATTTCAGGCTCAAAGTAAAGGGTCATTATTCAGGATATAGATAAGTAGAAATTCCTTCACCCAGAGAGTAGAGAATCTTCAGAATCTTTCACCCAAGATGGCTGTGATTTTCCTAATCAAGACAGTGATTGGTGGATTTTCAGTTATCAAAGGTATTACAGGATATAGTATTGGTGCAGAAAAGTGGCATGAGATAAAACATCAGCCATGATCTTAATGAGTGGTAGATCAAGCAGGAGAAGTTGAATTGCCTACTACTACTGCTTCCTATGGTATTTGAAGATTGGCCTAATAAATTGATTGTATTTTTCATGAAACTGATTTGTGTAGACCCAGAAGATGGTTCCATTTGAGAGATTTGGCAGTATTTGTGAAGAGCTGAATAATGCCTTGGAAAGGGAGCAGCAGGCCCAGCTTCTGTTAAATGATCAAGTTCATCAGATGCAAGAGTTAAATCTACGACTGGAGCAACAGTCAAGTGAAGAAGCTGAGAAGAATCAAACACTCTCTGAGGCTGTAATGGTAAGCATTTATTTCTTTTTATACAGAATTGTATAATAACGAGAATGAGCAAAGGCAATTAAAGTTATGAATATGTGTAAAAATATAACATAATTGTAAAATATGGGCTCAAGAGCTGATAGGTTAGGAATGAAGATGATGGACTGAGGAAGAGAAAGTGATGAGTGTAAAGAGAAAGGTTCATGTGATGGAAAGGAGAAAGAAATGAAAAGAATTTGTGGTTTTATCGCTGGGAGTATGTGAAAAGAATAATGCGAATGTATGTACTGAAAAGAACTTTACAGGAAATAAGTATTCTTGGTTCAGGTTGTAGTTGTAAATGGGGGGGGTGGAGGTACGTAAGAAATAAGGAAATGCTAAGGTATGATTAGGGTAGCAACATAGTGCTGAGAGAAATTAACAGAGCTTTTAGCTTTAAAAAAAAACTGCAGGCCCTGAAGATGATAGTTAATGCTATTGTTCACATGGTTTATTTTAGTTATAAAACAAACAGTTTGAACATGCCTCTTTGATCCACAATATCTGTGCCTACCATGATGCTAATGTATGAATCTTATCTCCCTGCTGATGGTCTGTAACCCTCTACTCTCTCATTGTTCATCTGTTTTCTAAATGCCTCATAAATATTAGAAGTCAGAATATTACAGGGCCTTTAGCCCACAGGGTTAGGGTGACCTTTTAACCTACTCCAAGATCAATCTAATACTTCCCTCCCACATTGCTCTTCATTTTTCTTTCATCCATGTAACTATCTAAGAGTCCCTTAAATATGCCTATCCTGTCTCACTCTATACCACCCGCAGCAGTGATTTCCATGCACACCGCTCTGTCTAAAAGAAAACTACCTTTGATAATTCCCTTATACTTTCCTTCAATCACCTTCAAGGTCTGCCCTCTTGTATTAGTCATTCCTGCTATGGCTGTCTACTCCAACAATGCCTCTTATCATCTTATAGACCTATCAAATCACCTCTCATCCTCAGTCACTCCAAAGAGAAAAGCCCTAGCTTGCTCAGTCTTTTCTCATAAGACATGTTTTCTAATCCAGGCAGCGTTCTAGTAAATCTTCTGTGCATCTTCTCTAGAGCTTCTGCATCTTTTCTATACTGAGGCGACTTGAACTAAACAGAATACTCCAAGTGTGGTCTAATCAGAGTATTCTGGAGCTGCAACATTACCTCATGTCTCTTGAACTCACTACCCCAACTAATGAAATCCATACCAAAGTACTATACGCTTTCTTAACTACCCTGTAAACATGTGAGGCAACTTTGAGGGCTCTATGGACCTGAAAGCCACGATTCCTCTGTTATTGTACTCTGTTAAAACTCTTGTTATTGACCTTAAACTCTTGTCATTGGCCTTCCAAAGTGTATCACTTCACACTTCTTTGGATTGAGCTCAATCTGCTGCTCCTCAGCCCAGCTCTGCATCCTGTCAATATGCCGTTGTAACCTACAACAACCTTCTACATTACCCACAACATCACAAACCTTTGTGCCATTTGCAAACTTACTAACCTACCCTTCCACTTCCACATCCATGTCATTTATAAAAATTATACAGAAGACGGGTCCCAGAACAGATCCCTGTGAAGCACGTCTAGTCATGGAGCTCCAGTCAGAATACACTCCACCTTTATGCACCCTGTGGGCAAGCCTATTCTGAATCTACATAGCCAAGATTCCCCGGATCCCCTGCCTCCTGACTTTCTGAATGAGCTTACCATGGGGAATCTTGTCAAACATCTAAAATCCATATTCATCACATCCACATCTCTACCATCATCATTTGTTTCTCATTGCTATCATATTTGCTTCTGAAGCCATTTGCATTGTGTCTGCTTTGAACTCATTGTTGGCTGCAAAAGGAGATCTAATGTGGCCATGATCTTACATTAGTTAATGTTATACCACCTTGTAATAAAATCAGATAGGTGTGTTACCTCCCAGGTGCTAGGGTCCAGGATGTGCTGTACTGGATCTGGGATTAGGTAATGACCTTGGCCAGGTGTCCGAGCTTTTAGGAGGTGAGCAGTTAAGGAGCAGTGACACAACTCTAAGTTTTAAGATTGCCCTAGATAAAGATAAGTATGGACCTTATGGGATAGTATTAAATTGGAGTAGAGGAAAATAAAAGAGCATTAGACAGGAACTAGGATGAGTTCATTGGGAACAGCAGCGTTTTAACAAGTCCACATCCGACATATGGAGGGTGTTTAAGGACTAACTGCACACATAACAGTACAGGTACAGTATGTTTCAGTTAGATGGAATGACAAGTTAAGAGAATCTTCTATGTTGAGGGAAGTGATGAATTTAGTCAAGAAGAAAAATGAAAAAATAGGAAGCTAGAATCAAACAGACCCCTGGAAGATTATAAAGAGGCAAGTAAAGAAGTCAAAAAGGAAATTAGAAAAGCTGGGAAGGGCCAGGAAATGTCCTTGGCAAGTAGCATTTACCAAGGAGGAGGATGTGGAAGATAGGGAGCTGAAAATATTAATATGCTAGGGCATTTTGAAGCAAAGGAGGAGGTATTATTGGGTCTCTTAAAGAGCATTAAGCTGGATAAGGCCACAGAGTCTGATGGGATATACCCCAGGTTATTGAGGGAGGCAAGTGAAGCAATTGCTGGGGCATTGACCAATACCTTTGCATCCTCCCTAGCCACAGGCAAAGTCCCAGAGGACTGGTGAGTAGCTAATATTGATCCATTATTCAAGAAAGGAACCAGGGATAATCCTGGAAACTTTATAAGCATTTGGAAAATCATGGCCTAGTTAGAGAGAGCCAGTATGGCTTTGTGTGAGGCAGGTTGTGTCTTACTAACTTGATTTGAGTTAGGTGACACAGGTGATTGATGAAGGTAGAGCTGTGGATGTTGTCTACATGGATTTTATTAATGTGTTTGACAAAGTCCCTCATGAGAGACTCATCCAGAAGATTAAGATGTGTGGAACCAATGGTGAATTGGCTGTTTGGATTCAAAACTGGATTGCATATAGAAGTCAGAGGCTAGTAGTCAATGGGCCTTATTTGAACTGGAGGTCTGTGATTAGTAGTGTTCCACAGGGATCTGTACCAGGACCTCTGCTAGATGGGCAGATTAGTCAGTGTGCAGATGATATGAAGATTTGTAGTGTTGTGTATAGTGTAGATGACCAACAAATAAATCAGTGGGATATAGATCACTTAAGTATATGTGTAGAGAAATGACAGATGGAGTTTAACTTGGCCAAAGTGTTGCATCTTTGTCAGTCAGATGTAAAGAGACAGTATACTGTTAAGGGAAAGACACTTAGCAGTTTTGATGAGCAGAGGAATCTTGGCATCCAAGTTTATAGTTCCCTGAAAGTGGCTACATATGTTGATAGGGTGGTTCAGAAGGCATATGGCATGCTTGCTTTTATTAGTTGAGGTACTGAGTTCAAAAATCAGGAGGTTATGTTGCAACTTTATAGAACTCTAGTTAACCCACATCTGGAGTATTGCATAGGATATTTGCTGCCCTAGGAATATCAAGGCTTTGCAGAGGGTGTAGACGAGGTTAGAAAGCATGTGCTATAACGAGAGGTTGCACTAACTTGGGTTGTTTTCCCTGGGGCAACAGAGGCTGAGAGGACATCTGAGAGAAGTTTATAAGGTTATATGAAGCATAGATAGATTAGGTAGACAGTATCCTTTCCCCAGGGTTGTAATGTTTAATAAAAGAGATGGAATGGGCAAGGTTTTTACAAAGAGAGTAGTGGGTGCCTGGAATGCACTGCCTGGGGTAGTAGCAGAGACAGATACAATGGGGACTTTTAAGAGACATCTAGATAAGCACATGAGGAAAATGGAAGGATACGAATATTGTGCAGGCATTAAGGTTTAGTTTAGTTGGCCATTTGATTGGTAATTTATTTGGTTCGGCTGAACGTTATGAGCCAAAGTGTCAGTTTCTTAACTAGCCTCCCATGTGGGTCTTTGACAAAGGTCTTGCTGAAGTCCACGTAGACAACATCCACTGCCTTTCCTGGTAACTTCTTTAAGAAACACTCTATAAAAACACAACCTACCATGCAAAAAGTTCCTGTATAATGTATATTCAAATACTTGTATATCCCTTAGAATACCTTTCAATAACTTACCCATGACTGATTTCAGGTTCACCAGCCTAGTTCCCCAGCTTATTCTTAGAGCCTTTCTTAAACAATGGAACAACGTGAGGTATCTTCCAATCCTCCAGCTCCTCACTGATAGCCAGGGATGTTTTAAATACCTTTGCTAGGGCCTCTGCAATTTCTGCGCTAGTCTCTCACAAGGTCGGAGAGATTTATCCACACTAATTTGCCTCAAGACAGCAAGCATCTCCTCCTCTGTAAGCAATATATGGTCTATAACCTCACTGCTGTTTTGCCTCTGTTCTAGAGACTTCGTGTCTATCTTGCGAGTAGATACAGATGCCAAAAATCATTTTAAGTTCTTCCTCATATCTTTCAGTTCCATGCATAGATGATCTTCAAGAGAACCAATTTTGTCATCTGCTGTGCTTCTGCTGTTAATATATCTGTAGAAGCCCAGGGTTCTGAAAAAGGTGGCTGAAGATATTGTGGACACATTAGCAGTGATCTTTCAAGAATCACTAGATTCTGGAGGACTGAAAACTTTTATTTTATTTAGAGATACATAACAGTAACAGGCCCTTCCAGCCCAATGAACCCACATTGTCCAATTACATCCATGTGACCAATTAACCTATGTGTTTGGAATGTGAGAGGAAGCTGGACCATCTGGAGAAAACCCACGTGGTCATAGGTAGAACATAGAAACTCTTTAAGTGGTGAGTGAAACAAGATCAGGAAGATTTCATAGTCTCCCAGCATCCGTAGCTCTCTCTATCCTTCTTTCATCCTTCTACCATTAACCCCTCCTCCCCCTCAAATTGCAATGTCACCGCTCTTTAAGAAGCAAGGGAGGCTAAAGACAGAAAATTGCAAGCCAGTTAGCCTGACTTCAGTGATTGGTAAGAATTTGGAGTCCATTATTAAGGATGATGTTTCAGGCTACCTGGAGGCACATGATAAAATATGTTGGTGATCTGAATGACAGAATTGATGGCTTTGTGACCACGTTTGCAGGTGGAAGGGGAGGTAGTGTTAAGGAAGCAGGGTGTCTACAGAAGGACCTAGACAGATTATGAGAATGGGCAAAGAATTGGCAAAGGGAATAGAATGTAGGGAAATGCATGGTCTCGCACTTTGGCAGAAGGAATAAAGGTGCAGACTATTTTCTAAAGGGCAGAAAATTTTGATAACAGAGGTGTAGAGGGACATGAGACCTCGTGTAGGATTCCCTAAAGACTAACTTGAAGGTTGAATCAGTGCCGAGGTAGATAAATGCAATTTTAGCATTCATTTCACTAGAATATAAAAGCAAGAATGTAATGCTGAGGCTTTATAAGGCATTGGTCAGATGACACTTGGAGTATTGTGAGCACGTTTGGGCCTCTTATCTATGGTTATGCTGGCATTGTAGGCTGTCCAGAGGAGGTTCATGAGGATGGTCCTGGTAATGAAAGGGTTAACAAATGAGGAGTGTTTGATGCATTTGTTGCCTTTAAACTCCATGAGGGCAGAAGTTGGAGATTTGGAGTGGCCTGGTGAGCAATACATATTACAATATATACACTGCAGGTGCACAAAACTATTCTGGAATTGTTTTAACATGAGAACAATCATTTTCAGTGGAAGTACCAGGAAATTAGACTAGACAATTAGTGTTACTGACTGAGGATTGCTGTTTTAGAATATTTGCTTTATTTGCATTTATGTTAATCATGGAGTGGGTATCTTTATCAGCTAAGAATGCAGGTAAATTCCATTCCAGGAACTTGAGAATAAAATCCAAGCTAACATTCCCATATACGGATCTGAGAAAGCACTGCACTGTTGGAAGCTGGAGCTTTCAGTACTGCTGTAGTGAAGGGAATGCCAGTACTTAGTGAAGTTGCCATTTTGAGATGACATTTTGAATGAGTTATTACGCGTCACTTTACTCTCTGGATAATGTGAAAGATCACGTATGGTTACAAAGAAAAGCAATGGAGTCATTCTTGGTATCAGCAGCAATAATTTTCCTTAATCAAAATTATTGAAGTAAGTTAACTGCTTATAATCATATTTCTGTTTGAGAGCCTACAATGCATTTTTGACTTATGTGTTTTCTGTAGCTGTGGCAATATTTTCAGAAAGTCCTTCTTGAAGCTCTCTGGAACATGAAAAATAAAATGAAAAATGAATTCTGTATTTCCTTTTTTTCATGTTAAATCAAAATGAATTGACTGGAATTTGGTGGGGAAATAAACAGTGAAAAATCTGGAACATCCCACAGTACACCAATAAGTACAAAAGCTATCCTTTGAAGAAGAACTGCATAGACATATTTTCTCCAGAGATAGCCTTGTGATTGGTTTGGTCTTAACCTGTGCACTTAGACAGTATCTATTAGACAGCCACTCAGTGTTAATAGAACACAGGAACAGGCCAGTCGGTCCAAAATGTTGTGTTAAACTAATTAAGTAACTAGCTAAATAATCCCTTCTACCTACACAATGTCGATATGCTTCCGATCTCTGCACTATTTGCCGATTTCAGGACATCTTAAACAACTTATCAATCATATTTGCCTCCACTACCACCTCAGACAGTGCATTCCAACTACCTACCATTCTCTGTATAAAAAAACTTGCCCCACACATCTCCTTTGAACTTACCCCTTCTCACTTTAAATGCACATCCTCAAGTACAAGTTACTTTGAGCCTGGGCAAAAGAAACAAACTATCTATGCCTCTCAGAATCTTACAAAACTTCTATCAGATCTGCCCACAACCTCAGCTGCTCCAGAGTACACAACCATGCACAAGTTGCCTGCAAGTTGATGGAGGCTTATGCTGTGTTTCCCTTCATTAGCTGGGGAATAGAATCATGATGTAATGTTGAGACTCTGTATAACTCTGCGTAGAGCACACTTGGAGAATCTGGTCTCTTCATTATAGGAAAGATATAGAAGCTTTAGGGAGGATGCAGGGAAGATTTACTGGGATACTGCCTGGATTAGAGAATGTACTTAATGGGAAAAGGTTCCGTGACCTAAAGGTTTTCTCTTAGGATAAGAGGTGACTTTATAGAGGTGTACAGATGAAAAGGGGCATTAATAGAGATTATATCCAGCACCTTTGATGACGTGTAACTTGGAAAGGACCTATAATATAAAGTCAACAATGTTCCCATGCACTTGTTGCATGAGCTGAGAGCCTGGATCAGCATGTAGGATTGTTACATTCATGGAATGCAAGGTAGGTTTTTTTTAACACAGAACTTAGTGGGTGAGTGGAACATGCTGCCAGGGGTGGTGGTAGATGCAGATACAACAGGGGCATTTAAGAGACTCGAATATGAAGGGCTGGAATTTCTGGAAGCAATTTGGAAGGGACAGGATATATACATCCCAAAGAGGAAGAAGTACTCTAAAGGCAAGATGGCACAACTGTGGCTAACAACAGAAGTCAAAGCCAACATAAAAGCCAAAGAGAGGACATATAATAGAGCAAAAAATAATAGGAAGTTAGAGGATTGGGAAGTTTTTAAAAAACCAACAGAAGGCAACGAAAAGAGTTATTAAGATGATAAAGATGGAATACGAAAGTAAGCTAGCCAGTAATATTAAAGAAGATATCAAAAGTTTCTTTAGATACATAAAGTGTAAAAGAGAGGCAAGAGTGGATATTGGACCACTGGAAAACAATGTTGGAGAGGTAGTAATGGAGGACAATGAAGTAGCAGACGTACTGACTATGTATTTTGCGTCAGTCTTTACTGGGGAAGGCACTATTAGTATGGTGGAAGTTCCAGGTGACAGGGGGCATGAACTGTGTGAAGTTACCATAACTAGAGAGAAAGTGCTTGGGAAACTGAAAGGTCTGAAGGCAGGTAAGTCACCTGCACCAGATGGTGTACACCCCACAGTTCTGAAAGAGGAGTCGGAAGAGATCGTGGAGGCATTAGTAATGCTCTTTCAAGAATCACTAGATATCGGAATGGAAGACTGGAAAATTGCAAGTTTCACTCCACTCTTCAAGAAGGGAGAGAGGCAGAAGAAAGGAAACTATAGGCCAGTTAGTCTGTCCTCAGTGGTTGGAAAGATGGTGGAGTCGATTATTAAGGATCTTGGAGTAGGTTAAAAAGTTGGCACATCATAAATTGAAGGGCCTGTAGTAACCCAATGTTCTAACCCAAGTTTGTCCAACCTTTCATCTTAGTGTATGCCAGTTAATCTGGGTAACATTCTGGTAAACCCACCCTCTCTCCAAAACCCTCAACATCCTTTCTATAATGGAGCGACCAGAATTGAATGCAGTTCTCCAAATGTGGCCCAGCTGGAGTTTCATAAAGCTGCAACATAACTTGCTAACCTCTGAATTCACTGCCTCGACTACTAAAGGCTAGTATGCCATACACCTTCTTTACCTACCCTATACTGCCTCTTTTAGGGAGCTACAGACTTAAACACCAAAATGCATTTGTACATAGCACTGTAAAGGGACTTACCATATGCGGTGCATTGTCCCATAACATTTGAATGCCCAAAGTACAACCTCTCATATTTGACTGGATGAAGCTCCACCTGCCATTTCCTCACCTATATGTAAAAATTATTTATATCCCATATCGGCAAATTATCTACATCTTCTACACTATTCACAACACCATCAATGTTTGTGTCATCTGCAAGTGTACTGAGTCACCATCTAATATTCATCCAGGCTAATTATATACTGTATATCTCTAACAGCAGAAGTCCCAGTACAGATCCTTGGGGAATTTCAATAGTATGGACATACAGCCAGAATAAATCTCATTAACCACTATCTTCTGCAACTTCCAAATCCAAATGGTCAAGTCGCCATGGATCCCATGCATCATAATCTTCTGGATGAGCCTCCCTTGAGAAAGTTTGTCAAATGCAACATCCATATCAATAGCCTTCACAATCTCCCCAAAAAACCTCAATCCTGTTACTACAACATGACTTGCTCCACATAAAGGATATCCTTAATTAGACCCTGATTTTCCAAATGCCCCCCCAATATCTTCCATACCACTGAAGTGAGACATTAGGTACACGCCATTTCTCTGGGATTTCTGGAGAGGTCAGAAAGCTGTTAGTCAAGGCCCCAGCTCCTGTCTCTCTCAGTAAGCAAGAGAGGTCCTATATCCCATTAGGCTTATCCACCTTAATACTATTTAAGAGACTTAACCCTGCCTCTTTCTTCATCAAAGAATGCAATAACATGTTAGCATATTCCACACTAGTCTCACTATCATTCACATTCTTCACCTTGGTAAATACCAAGGCAAAGTGCTCATTTTGGACCTTACCCACATCCTCTTCCTCCTTTATCCTTGACTGGCCCTGTATCCCTCCTAGTTGTTCTCTTGCTCAATGTATGTATAGAATGCTTTGAGATTCTGTTTAATCCTACTTGCCAAGGAATTTCATGGTCCTTTCTGGTTCTCTTAATTCCCTTCTTAAGTTATTTTCTATTTTCCTTATAATCGTCAAGTGTTCTGTTTGATTTCAGCTTCCTAGACTTTACATTCACTTCCGTTCTCTTGTTAACTAAATTTACCACCTCTCTAACATGCAAAGGTTTTACTTATTCTTCCTTCTTGCTGGAACATCCTGCTCCTGGTCAGGACACTCTCAGTGGTGCTCTGGTAGAATGTGTTTAGAATGGGGGTGCGCAGCCTTGTCCGTCTTGATATCCTTAGTAAGTAGAGGCGCTGCTCTGCTTTATTGCCCAGATGAGATCATCCATGATGTGCACTCCAAGGAACTTCTACTCTTGACTCTCTTCATGAAGGAGCCATTGATGTGCAGCAAGTAATGGTCAGTCTATACCTTGCTGCAGTCTGCAATCATCTCTTTAGTCTTATTCACGTTGAGTTGTTGTGTTTACACCAGTCCACAAGCCACTCTATCTCCTTTCTGTATGCAGACTCATCATTGTTGTGTCATTAATGAACTTAATGATGTGGTTAGAGCAGGATTTAGTAGTACATTCCTGCATCAGCATTTTGATTAGCAGCAGGCTGAGCACGCAGCCCTGGGTGGCTCTAATAGTCGGCGTGATGGAGCTAGAGATGCTGCTGCCAACACAGACCATCTGAGGTATCTCCATCAAGAGGTCTACGATCTAGTTACAGAGGGAAGTGTTGAGAGTCAACAAGGACAGTTTACCCATCAGCTTCTGAGGAATGTTAGTATTGAATGCCGAATGAAAGTTGATGAACAGCATTCTGACATAGCAGACACCAGTCTCCATGTACAACAGGACTGAGTACAGGGCAAAGGCATGAATCAGTCCATCATTGGTCGACCAATATGTGTGATATGAAAACGAGTAGGGGTCTAATATAGTGGGAATGTCGGATTTAATGCAGTTTATGACCAGCTGCTCAAAGCATTTCATTATTAATAAGGTCAGTGCCACTAGATGCTAATCGTTAATATGGGTTGCCATCAGTCTCTTGGGTACTGTGCTAGTGGTGGTGGCCTTGAAGCTTGAATAGACATCAGAGAGATTTTAAAGTTGTCTGCTAGCTGGGACGCACAGTCTCTCAGTTTCCGACCAGGTATGTTGTCAGGCCCCACAGCTTTGTGTGTATTAGACTATTTGTGTGTATCTGACTAGAGTCTTCCTCACATACATAAGCTGTGGCCAGACAGAGTGTCCACTCCTCGGGGCGAAGTTGGGAACTTTCTCGCCTGCACATTGTTCAGTGTGTCAAACCGTGCATAGAAGACGTGCACCCTATCAGAAAGTGAGGTTTCACTTTCACTGTGTGGTCTTATTGTCCATTATGGACTGAATGTCCTGCCTGGCATCACAGAAATGGCTGTTGATTCTCTATGTGTTGTCCGTTTCACCTTCCTTATGGTGTGGGAAAGTGCAGCTTTTGTCGACCTGAGAGCCGTCTTATCGCTTGAATGAAGGCAGCAACCTATTCTTTCAGCAGTACTCAGACTTCTGCTATCAGCCATGGCTTCTGATTGAATTAACTTATTTTAACTTGCCTTATCTTAAAATGGAAGAAGTTGTGATCACTGTTCCCTAAATATTCTCCTGGCTAACTGACTTCCCAATGCCTGGTTCAGTATGGCCTCTCCTTTCATTGGACTACCTACATACTGATTTAAGAAACTTCTGGATGCACCTAACAAATTCTGTCTTTTCCTGATAGGCTGAATGTCTTTTAGGCTCGGTTTGATGCATGGAACAAAGTGCCTTTGAGGAAGACCCTAGCCCATTAAGCTGCGGGGCCTGCTAACACACATAGTCAGATGCTGCAGGACTGTGCAGCCCAGTCAACTGAGGTTCTAGCAAGCATTTTCCGCATCTCCTTGGAGACATTTTCCACTGTCTCCTCAGGCTTCAAGGAGGACACCTTCATCCTAATGGTCAAGAGAATGACAGTAACCTGTCTCAATGACCTCAACAATAATGAAGTGCTTTGAGCGGCTGGTTATGAATTGCATTAACTCCCATCTTCATGCTATATTGGACCCTTTCCAAATCGCTTATCACACAAATCGGTGGATTGATGATGCCATAGCTACTGCACTCCACTACTTCCTGTCTGTTGGATCCTGGTGTTTAACTCTAGCATCTTTTAAAAATCAGTCAAGAGGCACAAAACTTGTTGCTTCATAATTGTTTTAAGAGTTGATAGAACAAAGAAAATAGAAACAGAACAGTAACAAGGGTCTACTAATTTAAGAAAGAGAGAAAAACTAAGATTAAAGATTGTGCTGCTTTCTGTTTAGCTATTTTATACCACAGAGATAAGGAAAAATCCCATTTAAATCTAAGATAAAAATTAGCCAATTAGGAAGCACTTATTCATACTACAGTGCCAAGTTAACCAACAAGAAAGCACATTCAAGTTATGCAGTACAAAATAACTTCCAGAGCTTTCCAGAATTATATCTTGGATAGCCATTAGAAGCATATTAATCTTACGTATACATATAAGAGCTACTTAAAATGCAAGCAGATAATTATTGTTAAACTTCAAGGAAAATATCAATTAAATAGTCTAATCTAAGAATTAAACTGTTGGATCCAACATGTCCCACCTGGAAAATGATGCCTTATATGCCAGGATGCTGTTGATTGATTTTAGCTCAGCATTCAATACAATCATCCCTCAGAAGCTGGTGAATAAACTGCCTTCATTGAAGCTCAATACCTTTCTCTGTAACTGTATCCTGGACTTTTTGACAGGAAGGCCTCAGTCAATCTGTGTTGGCAGAAACATCTCTAACTGCATCATGCTGAGCAGCGGAGCCTCCCAAGGCTGTGTGCTGAGCATGCTGCTGTCCACGCTGCTGGTGCATAACCTCATTGCAAGATCAAGTATGAAGATGACTCAACAGTCAATAATGAGACAGCATACAGAAAGGAGGAAGAGTGGCGGGTACCAACTCTTGGGTCTCAACATGGACAAGGCCAAAGAGATGATTGTATACTTTAGCAAGGTGTAGACTGACCACTCCTCACTGCACATAATGGACAATCTCAACTGGTCCCTCAACACCACCTCTTTGGTCAAGAAAGCACAGCAGTGTCTCCACTTCCTGAGGAGATTAAGGTGAATGAGACCCCCCCCCCCCACCACTTTAACCAGTTTTTACTGAAGCACCACCTAGAGTGTGCTGACCAGCTGCATCACCATCTGGTACAGGAATTGCAACACACTTGACCACAAGTTCCTACAAAGGATTGTGAGGACTGCTGAAAGAATCATCAGGTCTCTATTCAACCCCTTAGAGATATGTATCAGGAGTTCTGCCTACGTAGGGACCTTAGCATTGTCAGTGATCCCTGTCAACAACCCAATAATCTCGTTGATCCCCCCCCAATCATCAAGCAGGAGGTACCTTAGCGCTAGAACCAGAACTGTTCAAATGGGGAACAACTTCTTCCCCCAGGTTGTAAGGCTACTGACCTCACTGCCACCACCTAGGTTTCATAATGTATAAATCACTAATAGCGTTAGACTGTTTACATTTTAACTTGTATCATATCTGCACCTTATTATTTGTTAATTTATCTGTGGTAAGATTACGTTATGTGTTGCATGTGAGTTATATGTACCGTGTTGTGCACCTTGTCCCGGAGGAATGTTGTCTCGTTTGGCAGCGTACATGTGCACGGTTGAATTACAATAACCTTGAAGTTGAATATGCTTGCAATCTGTTCCTCAGTATCCTGGTGGCTATTGGGGGCGGCGGTCTGTAGCATAGCACTGTTAAAGTAATTGTATCTTTCTTACTTCAGATTTCTACCTATATAGACTTAGTGGATGACCCCTATATTATGTCCCTTTTAAGTTTAGCTGTGATATTGTTCCTGATTAAGAGTGCAACAACCCGCACTTGCCATTTTGGTGGCATAGTTAAGCCACACTTTGTGCTCAACAGTACTTTCTAGGCAGAGCCACTGTACCATATACAAAGGTAGCCTTGTCTGACTTTTGTCTGTTCAGATCCACATAGATTGGCTGTAATGACCAGCAACTGTTTGGTTAATATTGATTTACACAGTAAAAGCACTCCTTCTGCATCTGATTCATGGCACACACCTCGTGCAGTTAAGTGATGTTACATAAGGTGGAGCTTTAGCTTTGTGAATCATATTAATTGCTTTAAATATATTAATTCAATTAAATTCTCTGCTGAAAGCAAATAAATGAATGAATCTTGGGGTAGCATTTGGGGACATATACTATGTACTTTGATAATAAATTTACTTTGAACTTTGAAATATGAAACGTTGCCCAAGAAAATAATTCAAAAGCTCTAAAAGCAATGTAGAATGCTGACCGGTTACTATTTTGAAAATGTAATAATATTATACTTGTTTACTCTGCATTCTATTGTTTAGTTGAACAGGAATGGCAAACCAGCAAAGAATTCTTTACTAGGACTGTGTGCATTATTGTGCCATTGCTTACCATTTCTAAACCTCTGAATGTACACCAAATTAGCTTGTAAAGTACCTAGAGCTGAGATTCTTCACTGGATGCAGTTGGCAAACTGAGTTCAATTCTTCACATGTTTCCATTCAGAATGTGTGCAAAATGTTTTTGTGAGAATCTGCAGCAGTTCTCTATCTATAGCTGAAAATAAATGATTGTAAGTTTTTTAAAAATGCCGGAAAGATTTAGAAAGTAGGCCATTTTCATATGATATTTTGTGCTTCTTGTAGACCATCCCACAGACAATAATAAGTATGACTGCAAGTGTGTATTTTATTTAGAGATACAGCATGGTACAGGCCTTTCTGGCCCAATGACACCCTGCTGAACAATTACATCCTTGCGACCAATTAACCTACTAACCCATACGTCTTTGGGATGTGGGAGGAAATGCACAGGTTTACAGGGAGAACGTACAAACTTATTGTAGGCAGCGGTAATAATTGAACATGGATTGCTGGTGCTGTAAAGCATTGTGCTAATGCCTGTGCTACCTTTCCAACCGTTTGAATGAAAACTTGTGAAAAATGATTTTAAAGTTAAATCAAGTGAAATAGGTGAAAGCAGGCCTTCACTTCCAGATGAGCCCAATGCCTTTTATGCTCAATTTGACCATCCAAACATGGAGGAACCATCACAAATTCCCTCAGCCCCTGATAATCATGTGATTTTAGTCTCTGAGGCTGACATTGCAAGCAGCCTTCAGGAGGCTGAACCCATGAAAAGCATCTGGCCCAGACAGGGTATGTGGCTAAGGATTAAAAATCTTTGCTGGTCAACTGGCTGGAGAGTTCACTGAGATCTTTAACTTCTCACTTCGGCAGTCTGAGGTACCCACCTGCTTGAAGCAGGCTTCAGTTATACTGGTGCTTAAGAAGAATGTTGTAACCCGTCATTGTGTAGCACTTATGTCCACTATGATGAAATGTTTTGAGAGGTTGGTGTTGAAACATGTCAACTCCTGACTGAGAAACAACTTGGATCTGCTCCAATTTGCTCCAAAAGGTCCATAGCAGATGCTATCTTACTGGCTCTTCACTCAACCCTGGAACATCTAGACAGCAAAGATGCATATGTCAAAGTGCTGTTTATAGACTGTAGCTTAGCATTCAATAACATCATCCCCTCAGAACTAATCAACAAGCTTCAAGACCCTCGCCTCAAACCTCCTTGTGCAATTATATCCTCAATTTCCTCACCTGCAGACCCCAGACAGTTCGGATTGGCAACAACGTCTCTTCAAGAGTCTCCATCAGTACAGATGCATCACAAGGCTGTGTGCTTAGCCCCTGCTCTATTATCTTTACCCTTTTGACTGTGTGGCTAAGCACAGCTCCAATGCATTATTCAAGTCTGCTGATGACACCACTCTCGTAGGCTGAAAGGAAGATGATGATGGATCAGCATTTAGGAGGGAGGTTGAAAATCTGGCTGAATGGTGTCATAACAACACCTCTTACTCAATGTCAGCAAGACCAAGAAACTGATTGCTGACTTCAGGGGGATGAAACCAGCGATCCATGAGCCAGTCCTCATTGGAGGATCAGAGGTGGAGAGCATCTGCAACATTAAATTCCACAATGTTATTATTTCAGAGCCCATCAATTAAGTGCAATTATGAAGAAAACACAGCAGCACCTCCAGTTCCTTAGGAGTTTGTGAAGATTCAGAGTGACATCTAGAACTCTGACAAACATCTATCGATATGCAGCGGACTGTTCCTTGCATTTCTTAAACTCAAGTACCTCATTTGTTCCTACTTGCCTATACCTGCTATACATCTCCTTTTGTTTCTTAACCACGGCCTCAATAGCTCCCGAAAACCAAGTTCCCTACATCTGTTATCCTTGCCTTTTATTCTGACAGGCACATACAAGCTTTGTACTCTTAAAATTTCATTTTTGAAGGCATCCATCTCAATTATCAAGTACACCTTTGCCAGAAAACAACCTGTCCCAATCCATACTTGCCAGATCCTTCCTGATGCCATTAAAATTGACCTTTCTCCACTTCAGAATCTCAACCCAAGGACCAGACTTACCTTTTAACGTAATTACCCTGAAACTAATGGCATTATGATACCAAGCCATTTCCTTTCACAAACTTCTGTCACCTACCATCTCATTCTCTAATGGAAGATAAAGTATTGCACGGTCTCTGATTGGGACTTGAATTGATTTGACTTTATTTCTTACATCCTTCACATACATGAGGAGTTCTATGTACTGATTAAGAAAACTTTCCTGAACACATTTGACGAACTCTAAGCAACACGCACAAAATCTTGGTGGGAACTCAGTAGGTCAGGCAGCATCTATGCAAAAGAGTAAACAGTCGGCATTTTGTGGTTGAGACCTTTCACCAAGACTGGAAAAAAGATGAGATGTCAGTGTAAGAAATTGAGGGGAGGGGTAGAAGAAGTACAAGGTGGTAGGTGATAGGTAAAACCAGAAGAGGAGGTATAATGTTGAATTAGGTTTGTGGGTCTGGCAAATGAGACAGGAAATGCACAGACCTCAGGTAAGTATATTAATCATTTATTAACTGATTTATTTATTAATCATTTATTAACTGAGGCTGTCTACAAGAAGGGTCAGAGCCATCTCTATTTCCTGAGGAGACTGAGGTCCTTTAACATCTGCCGGTCGATGCTGAGGATGTTCTACAAGGCTGTGGTGGCCAGTGCTATCATATTTGCTGTTGTGTGCTGGGGCAGCCGGCTGAGGGTAGCAGACACCAACAGAATCAACAAACTCATTCGTAAGGCCAGTGATGTTGTGGGAGTGGAACTGTACTCTCTGACTGTGGTGTCTGAAAAGAGGATGCTGTCCAAGTTGCATGCCATTTTGGACAATGACTCCCATCCACTCCATAATGTACTGGTTAGGCACAGGAGTACATTCAGCCAGAGACTCATTCCACTGAGATGTAACACTGAGCGTCATAGGAAGTCATTCCTGCCTGTGGCCATCAAACTTTACACCTCCTCCCTCGGAGTGTCAGACATCCTGAGCCAATAGGCTGGTCCTGGACTTATTTCCACTTGGCATGATTAACATTATTACTTAATTATTTATGGTTTTATATTACTATATTTCTTCACTATTCTTGGTTGGTTGGCTGTAACAAAACCCAATTTCCCTGGGGATCAATAAAGTATGTCTGTCTGTCTGTTATTTACAAACAGCAGAAATTCGACCAAACATTCATGCTCCCCAAATTACAAATACTACAAAGCTGAATACTCAACAAACATACTTAGTTAAAAGCATGCGCAGAGCATGTCTTCCCAATGGTCGTGTGCATCCTTGCCTTAAACAAAGGAAGAAAGAGAGCAATCTTCTTCCATGTACTATTTTATGTACCCCTGAGTATTTGAAACTGGAAACCAGGCAGCCACCCTATGGGAAAGCAGCTGCAGTTTCTAAACTTAACAATCACAATGGAAGTGACTTCCAGCAATCAGAATAAGGACAGAGGGAGGGGTGAAACAAAGAGCCAGGAAGTTAATTGGTGAAGCAGATAAAGGGCTGGAGAAGGGGGAATCTGATAGGAGAGGGTAGGAGACCATGGAAGAAAGGGAAGGGGACGGAGCACCTGAGGAAGATGATGGGCAGGTAAGGAGTTAAGTTGAGAGAGGGAAACAAGAATGGGGAATGCTGAAGGAGAGTGGGGGGAAATTACTGTAAGTTTGAGAAATTGATGTTCCTGCCGTCATGTTGGAAGCTACCCAGAAGGAATATAAGGTGTTGTTCCTCCAACCTGAGTGTGGCGTCATTGCAGCAATATAGGACTGACATGTCAGAATGGGAAATAGAATTGAAATGGACTGGCACTTAAATTGTCTAAGCAGCGCATTGTACTTTGCACAAGGACCCAGGCACTGCTGCTACAAAAGGCTCTGGGCTCAGATTTCACTGCCTAGCAAATTGCTCCAGGCCCAAATTTCGCCTCCAAGGCTGAAGCCACTCTCAAGCTCTTCAAATCAGCTTGGCAGTCAGCTCCCGAGCCAGTTGAACAAGCACCAAATGCTCTCTGTCAGGGCCCTGACTTCTTTCAGCACCCAGAGCAATCCAACCTCATTCCTGGGCCACCTGTCCATGTTTCTGAACTCCATCTGCATCAATTCATCCCCCAAACTTGCCTCACCATCTTCACTCTTTGTGTTGATAATTTAACACAATTTACCATAGAAAATGTATCTTTAGTGGTTTTTAGTTGGATTTCTTAGCTTTTTGAACACCAGAAGCTGTTACACACGTTTGGTAGTGCCATCTTAAACGGAAGTAGTCCAACCATGTTGAACCTTTTGATTCCTGACTTTGTCTGAAGTCGTACCAACATCTGTCTCCACAACCATTTCACCATCTGTTTGATACTCTACATGAACTCTATGATCTTCTTACTTCTGGGCTAACTAACACGTGAGTAGCAATGTTGAGATCACAGCCCTGGATGTCCTGTCCTTTAGCTGAGCACCTAAACTCCCTGAACTCGCTTTGCAGAACCTGGTCCCTCATCTTATCTATGCCTTTTGGTACCTACCTGGACCATGGCCTCCCACTTAAGAATGCAGAAGACTCAATTCGAGATGTTCCGGACCCTGGCACCCAGGAGGCAACATACCATCCAGGAATCTCATTCTCATCCACAAAACCTCCTTTCTGTTCCCCAAACTAATGAATCTCCTATCACCACATCTGTTTTCCTTCTTTCCCTTCTGAGCCTCACAGCCAGACTCAGTGCCAGAGACTTGACTGATGTGACTTTCCTCTGCTAGGTCACTCCCCCAGCAGTATTCAAAATTATATACCTATTGTTGAGGGGGATGGCCACATAAGACCATCAGATATAGGAGCAGAAGCAGGCCATTCGACCCATTGAGTCTGCTCCGCCATTCAGTCATGGCTAATCCAATTCTTCCAGTCATTCCCACTCCCCTGCCTTCTCCCCATACCCTTTGATGCCCTGACAAATCAAGAACCTATCTATCTCTGCCTTAAATGCACCCAATAACTTGGCTTCCACAGCCATTCGTAGCAACAAATTCCACAGATTTACCACCCTCTGACTAAAGTAATTTCTCCACACCTCTGTTCTAAATGAAAGTCCTTCAATCCTGAAGTAGTGCCCTCTTGTCTTTGACTCCCTTACCATGGGAAATAACTTTGCCATATCTAATCTGTTCAGGCCTCTTAACATTCGGAATGTTTCTATGAGATCCCCCCCTCATTCTGCTGAACTCCAGGGAATACAGCCCAAGAGCTGCCAGACATTCCTTATACGGTAACCCTATCATTCCTGGAATCCTGGAATCATTCTTGTGAATTTTCTCTGAAACCTCTCCAATGTCAGTATATCCTTTCTAAAATTCGGAGCACAAAATTGTACACAATACTCCAAGTGTGGTCTCATGAGTGCCTTATAGAGCCTCAACACCACATCCCTGCTCCTATATTCTGTACCTCTAGAAATGAACGCCAACATTGCATTTTCCTTCTTCACCACTGACTCAACCCGGAGATTAACCTTTAGGGTATCCTGCACAAGGACTCCCAAGTCCCTGTGCATCTCTGTATCTTGAATTCTCTCCCCATCTAAATAATAGTCTGCCCGTTTATTTCTTCTACCAAAGTGCATGACCATACACTTTCTAACATTGTATTTAATTTGCCACTTCTTTGCCCATTCACCTAAACTATCTAAGTCTCTCTGCAGGCTGTCAGTTTCCTCAACACTACCTGCTCCTCTACCTATCTTTGTATCATCGGCAAATTTAGCCACAAATCCATTAATCCTGAAGTCCAAATCGATATATATCATAAAAAGCAGCAGTCCCAACATCGACCCCTGTGGAACTTCACTGGTAACTGGCAATCAGCCAAAATAGGATCCCTTTATTCCCACTCTCTGCTTTCTCCACCCATGCTTCTAATGCCCTTCCCTTGGACAACATTGGTGGCATGGAGAGGGGAGACTTGCAGCTTGGGCAACTGCCGGTCTTCCATAAAAAATAAACCTTGCCCAGGCTTGCACCCTGGAAACTTTCCAAGGTGCAAATCCATGGTCTATCGAGACTAACGGAGGCCTACTATACCACCCATGCTAGTAACTTCCCTGTAATTCCAAGGGCTCTTTTCTTGCTAAGCGGCCTCCTGTGCAGCACCTTTTCAAAGGCCTTCTGAAAATCCAAGTACACCACAGCCATTTGCATCTCTTTTGTCTACCCTGCTTGTAATTTCCTCAAAAAATTGCAGTAGGTTAGTCAGGCAGGATTTTCCTTTCAGGAAACCATTCTGGCTTTGGCCTATCTTGTCGTGTGCTTCCAGGTTCTCCATAATATCTTTCCTAACTATCGATTCCAACAACTTTCCAACCACTGATATTAGGCTAACAGATCTATAGTTTTCTTTCTGCTGCCTCCCACCCTTCTTAAATAGCGGAGTAACATTTGCAATTTTCCAGACACCCAGTACAATGCCAGAATCTATCGATTCTTGAAAGATCACTGTTAATGCCTCCGCAATCTCTCCAGCTACTTCCTTCAGAACTCGAAGGTGCATTCCATCAGGTCTAGAAAATTTATCCACTCTCAGACCATTAAGCTTCCTGAGCACTTTCTCAGTCGTAATTTTCACTGCATACACTTCACTTCCCTGACACTCTTGAATGTCTGGTATACTAAAGACATCTTCCACTGTGAAGACTGATGCAAAATACACATTCAGTTTCTCTGCCATCTCTGCATCGCTTACTGCAATATCTCCAGCATCATTTTCTGCTGGTCCTATATCTACCCTCAACTCTCTTTTACCCTTTATATACTTAAAAAAGCTTTTAGTATCTTCTTTGATATTAGTTGCCAGCTTCCTTTCATAATCCATCTTTTCCTTCCTAATGACCTTCTTAGTTTCCTTCTGCAAGTTTTTAAAAGCTTCCCAGTCCTCTATCTTGCCACTAGCTTTGGCTTCATTGTATGCCCTCTCTTTTGCTTCTACTTTGGCTCTGACATCACTTGTCAACCATGGTAGTGTCCTTCCATTTGATAATTTCTTCTTATTTGGAATATATCTGTCTTGCACTTCCCTCATTTTTCACAGAAATTCCAGACATTTCTGCTGTTGTCCCTTTCCAGTCAACCTTGGCCAGTTCCCCTCTCATGCCATTTGTAATTTCATTTATTCCACTTAGATACTGTCACATTGGAATTTAGTTTCTCCTTTTCAGATTTCAACATGAACTTGATCATATTGTGATCACTGTTCCCTAAGGGTTCCTTAACCTTAAACTCTCTTATCACCTCCGGATCATTGCACAACACCCAATCCAGCACAGCCTATACCCTAGTGGGCTCAACAACAAGCTGTTCTAAAAAGCCATCTCTTAGACATTCTACAAATTCTCTGTCTTGAGGTCCAATACTGGCCTGGTTTCCCCAATCTATTTTTATGTTAAAATCCCCAACGATTATCATGACATTACCCTTCTGACATGCCTTTTCTATCTCTGCTGTAATCCACATTGGAGCTGCTGTTTGGAGGCCTGTATACAACTGCCATTAGGGTCCTTTTACCCTTGCCATTTCTTAACTCACTTGCTTTTTAACCCCTTTCATCATCCTGATTGTCACCCAGTTTCCAGTGTTTGCACCTTGCGTGTAACTACCTCCCTGTATGTCTATCACACCCTTAGCCTCCTGTACAATCCAGAATTCATCCAGTTCCAGCTCCAGCTCCTTAATGCTGAGTGTTAGAAGCTGCAACTGGATACACTTCTTGCAGGTGAAGTTGCCATGGACTCTGGAGCTCTCCCTGCCTTCCCACATCCCGCAAGAGGAGCATTCAATTATCTTGCCTGGCATCCCTACTATTCTATCTGTGCAATTATAAAGAAGGAAACAATAAAAATACTGAAAACAAAGTCGACCCTCAGCTTTTTGTCTTCTCTTATTCAAGCCTCTCTTCACTGAAGCCTCAAATTCCCACTCTAACACTGTCTATTCCAAAAATGACAGCTCCGCTTGTTCCTGCCTTATTTTTATTTCCCTTGGTCATGAATTGCAACCTCTGATTAGCAGTTGTTCAAATGCAGAAACTTGCATGAAGTGCAAATTTTTAACGCACTCTTGCCAACCTCTGTGAGTCACCTCTTCTCTCACTCCCGACCTCTGACTGACTGTTGTTCAAATGCTGAAACTCACGCAGAGTGCTGCTTTTTAATGCACGCCCGCCAACTTGTGTAAGTCACTCCTTCTCTTGCTCCTGATCCGATTCATTTTTCAGCCTTTCGTAACTAAATTTTGTATGCTTGATGGTCTTTGTAAAAGTTGTAAATTTTGGCCTGTTCTGCATTATACTTCAGAGTAATCCAGTTATTTTTGCTGGAATTTAGTCTCCAATGTACCATTTAGTTTATTCATCTCAATTTTAAACCTTTGTAAAGGGTTGAAAGCAAAATAAATCTATACTTGTCTAATATTTAGTGTGATTTAAAAGACCCCTATATTTAGATGGATTTTTTTGTCTTTTGTTAAGGCTAGGAATCAGGATGAGAGGATTTATATTAACACAAATGAAATTATGTTTCAGATAACCAGCTTTTTCTATTTTATTTTGAAATGATGCTTTGTAGAATTATATCCACTAAAGTAACTTCCTTTCCATCTAGTTTTTCTATTATGATGGACATTATTTTTATTTATAGAGATAATGCATATAAGATAAAATGTAATATTCTCTACTTATGATTAGCTTATAGGAAATGTTTATGATTCCTGGTGCAGCATTTGTGCTGTCTTGAATTAAGCTGTGATGTTGTAATACTGTGAGCATTTCAGATAACTGTAGCCACATTGACCTCTCCCAGACAGAGAATTACCAAGCAGTATATTTTTTGTTTAATTTCATCAGGGTTTAATTAGTATACAAATTAAACTTTCTTTATCTTTTTTCTCCACCTAATTGGCCTGTCTTTGCTAATATGTGAAATATGTGAAAGTGGGCTGTAATTAGCATGACCGTGTTCACCTTTTTCTTTCTCGCTTGCAATTGCCTGAAGGTCTCAGAACCTTAGAACAGTGCTTTGGATTATTGCTTTGCAATCATTCTGGCTATCCCATAGGCTTTATCACGAACAGAAGGGCTTTGGGTGCTGTAAGTTCCCACTGTATAGACGGATCTTCATCCCTTTGCCCACTAAATGTTTATTGATTATCTCACAGTTCCGTGCTCAGCTTCCAACATCTTAATATCGGGTGACAGTCGAGAGAATTCTTTGAGTAATTAGAGTTGAGCATTGGGGGAACAATTAGGAGCAGAGTTATTAAAGTTGATTTATCCTGTTCTCACCCACACGGCTTGCAGATATCAAGCCATCACTTACTCAATAAGAACCATGAACTTGAGCTTGTTAGAAATTAGTGGGTATCCAATAACTTATTATTTTGTAGGTAGGCAGCAACTTAGAGTTAAAAGTTAAAAAATTCATAATCTATAGTTTGTCAAGGGGTTTAATTAGGCCAGTATAAAGCACGTGACGTGGCTTTGTCAATAGAGGAATTCTTTAAATGTTGCTTACAGTTTTACACAGCCATGTTATTAGTCACAATGAAAAGTTTTGTGCACAAGAATAACAATTGAAACATTCGGAAAAAGTGTACATGATTGATGAGCATATCATGTGAATGTAATTATCTACTATATGAACAAGCTCAAAATGTCTTATTCACTTTGAAGAGGTTGGGCAGATTGTTCAATATGGCCAAGACAACTTCTCAAGCAGTATGCAGATGGCCCAACTAAAAAGAGGACAGCATTCAACCTCTGTTAGGGAAATGAGGCTTGACAAGTGACTGAAGTGATGTGGTAGATTATTTTGGGACCAGTGATCATAATCGCATTAGATTTTAAATGGTTATTGAAAAATATAGGACTGGTCCGCAAGTTATTAGGGCAAGGCTAATATTGATGGTAGGTAACTTCCCAAGGTTAATGGCAAGTTGCACCTGAACTGGAGAGGGACTAATACCCTAGCAGGAAGGTTTGTTAATGTTGCAAGGTGGGGTTTCATCTAGTGTTGCAGGGGGATGAGAACCAGAGTGCCAGAAAAGTTAATGAAGAGGTTGTGGAGCCAGATGTTGATAAGACCTCAGCCAAAGTTAGGATTCAGTAGCTTGACCATGGTGCAAGTAGTGTCCTGAGCTGCTTATATTTCAATGCAAGTTGTATCGTAGAAAAGGCAGAAAGGTAGAAATTGGTGCTCTGGAAGACCAGAATTATAATCCACGTGTGTTGCCAGAACACATGGGAGTTGTCTTAAGTGCATTGTTTGCATCTGTTTTTACTTGGGAAACAAATATAGAGTCTATAGAAATGAGGCAAAGCAGCATCAACTTCATGGACCCTGTGCAGGTTACAGAGGAGGAGGAGGTGTTTGCTACCCTGAGGCAAATTAGGGTGGGTATATCCCCGGGGCCTGACAAGGTGTTCCCTCGGCCTCTAGCAGAGATACTTAAAACATCCTTGGCGATAGAAGAAGTACCACAGGATTGGAGAATAGCCAATGTTGTTCCAGTGTTTAAAAAAAGCTCTGAACAAAAACTAGGAAATTATAGGCCAGTGAGTCTGTCATCAGTAGTGGGAAAGTTATTGGAAGGTATTCTAAGGGAATAAATATATAGGTATTTGAATAGCCATGGACTGATTAAGGATAGTCAGCATGGTTTTCAGTATGGGCTAGATAGGTCAAAGGACTAGTTTCAGTGCTGTTGTTCTCTATGACTCTATAAGATATTTAGGAGTACACATAAGAATGGAAGTTAGGAGGGGCCATGAGATATCCTTGGTCATAAGACCAGAAGACATAGGAGCAGAATTAGGCCATTCAGTCCAGTCTGTTCTGCTATTCAATCAAGGCTGATTTATTTTCGTTCTTAAACCCTTTCTTCTTTCTTCTTGCTGTAACCATTAATATTATCACTAATCAAGAAGCTGTCAAATTCAGTTTTAAATATACCCAATAGCTTGGCTTCCACAGACATCTATGACAGTGAATTCTACAATTTCACCACACTCCTGCTGAAGAAACTCCTCCTCCTCTCTATTCTAAAGGGATGTCCTTGTAATTCTGAGGCTGTGCTTCTGGTCCCAGATTCTCCAACTATTGAAAACACCCTGTTCACATCCACAAAGCCATCAGTTCCATCATCAATATTATTAACATATAATGTGAAAACTGGCTGAGAGATAGTAAGAGGGGGCAAAGGAATGGCAGACAAACTGAATAAGTATTTAATTTTCTTAAATTAATTTTTATTTAGAGATACAACATGCTAACAGGCCCTGCCAACCCAACAAGCCTGCGCTGCCCAATTCTGCCGGTGTCTGTAAGGAGTTTGTACTTTCTCCCTGTGACCACGTGGGTTCCCTCCAGGCAGCCTCAGTTTCCTCCCACATTCCAAAGACTTGCAGGTTGGAAGGTTAGTTGGTCACGTGGATGTAATTGGGAAACGCAGGCTTTTTGGGCTCAAAGGTTATGTTACCATGTTGTATCTCGAAATAAAAATAAAATATTTATTCAGTTCATCTGCCATTTCTTTGTCCCCTATTACTAGCTCTCCACTCTTGCCTCTGTTTCACTGTTTACATATCTGAAAAAAGCTTAGGATATCCTCTTTCATATTATTGCTTGTGGCAGGTAGATTAACAATGTTTAGCAGAAACTTGGACAGGTACATGACAGGAAAGTGTTAGAGACATATGGGCCAAATACAGGCAAATGGGGCTAACTTAAGACCATAGGATTTAGGGGCAGAATATGTAAGATACAGGAGCAGAATTAGGCCATTTGGCCCATTGAGTCTTTTCTGCCATTTCATCACGGCTGATCCAATTTTCCTCTCAGCCCCAATCTCCTGCCTTCTCCCCGTATCCCTTCATCTCCTGACCAATCAAGAAACTATCAACCTCTGCCTCAAATATACACAGACTTGGCCTCCACAGCTGTCTGTGGCAATGAATTCCACAGATTCACCACAAGGCTTTTCACCATTCAATGTGTTTTAATGAGGTTACTCCTCATTCTTCTGAATTCCAGTGAATACAGACCCATAGCCATTAAACCCACTTGATATGACAAGGCATTGAATCCTGGAATAATTTTCATGAATCTCCTTTGAACCCTGTCTAGTTTCAACACATCCTTTTTAAGATAAGGGGCCCAAAACTGCTCACAGTACTCCAAATGAGTCCTCACCAGTGCTTTGTAAAGTCTCAACGTTATATCTTTGCTTTTATGTTTTAGTCCTCTTGAAGTGAATGCTAACATTGCATTTGCCTTCCTCACCACAGACTCATTCTGAAAATTAACCTTTAGGGAATCATGCACAAGGTCTCCCAAGTCCCTTTTCACCTCATATATTTGTATTTTCTCATCCATTTAGAAAAAAGTCAACTATTTCATTTCTTCTACCAAAGTGCATGACTTTGTATCCCCATGGGGATGAATAAAGTATCTATCTATCTATCTATCTATACACTTCCTGACACTATATTCCATCTGCCACTTCTTTGCCCATTCTCCTACTCTGTATAAGTCCTTCTACAGCCTCTCTACTTCCTCAAAACTACCTGCCTCTCCACATATCTTCATATTGAATGCAAACTTTGCAACAAAGCCCTCGATTCTGTCATTGAAATCATTGACATATAATACAAAAGAAAGAATCGGTCCCAACACAGACCCCTGTGGAACACCGCTAACACCGGCAGCCAACCTGAAAAAGGCCCCCTTTATTCACACTTTTTGCCTCCTGCCAATCAGCCACTACTTTATCCATGCTACAATCTCTCCTGTAATACCATGGGCTAGTAGCTTGTTAAGCCACCTCGTGTGTGGCACCTTGAAAATCCAAGTACACAACATCAACTGATACTCCTTTGTTGATCCTGCTTGTTATTTCTTAAGAGGGTTCTAACAAATTTGTCAGACAAGATTTTCCCTAGAGGAAAACATGGTGACTATTTCCTGTTTTACTGTGTACCCTGAAGTACCCCAAAACAACATCCTTGACAATCAACTGCAACATCTTCCCAAACACTGAGGTCAGACTAACTAGCCTAAAATTTCCTTTTTTTCTGCCTCTCTCCCTTCTTGAAGAGTGAAATTACATTTGCAGTTTTCCAGTCTAACGGAACCAATCCAGAATCTAGTGATTTTTGAAAGATCATTCTAATGCCTCCATCATTTCTTCATCAACCTCTTTCAGAACCCTGAGGTGTACACCATCTGGTCCAGGAAGACCTTTCAGTTTCCCAAGAATCTTCTCTCTAGTAATGGTAACTTCACACAGTTCATGATCCCCGACACCTGGAATACTGCTAGTGTCTTCCACAGTGAAGAATGATGCAAGATATTTATGCAGTTCTTCTGCAATTTCCTTGTCTCCTATTACTACCTCTTAAGCATTGTTTTCTAATGGTCTGATATCCACTCTTGCCTCTCTTTTTCTCTGTGTATCTGAAGACACTTTTGGTATCTTCATTAAAATTATTGGCTAGCTCACTTTTGTATTTCATGTTCACCTTTGTAATGACTTTTTAGTTGCCTTCTGTTGCTTTTTAAAAGCTTCCCAATCCTCCAACTTCCCACTGATCTTTCTCTATCATATATCCTCCCTAAAATCTCTCTTCAAGACCTCCTCACCTTGTCTACCCATGTTATTGGTGCCAATATGTACAAAGATTTTTGACTTCTGCCCTTGAGAATGCCATGGACACGATCCAAGACGTCCCTGATCCTGGTACGAGGGAGGCAACATATCATCCAAGTGTCTCTATCACATCCACAGAACCTTGTCTATGTTCCTCTGACTAAGCAATCTGCTATCAACACTGCACTCCTCCTCACCTCTCTGCTCTTCTGAGTCACAGCACCAGATTCAGTGTCAGAGACCCAGTCACTGTTGATCCCCCTGGTAGATCATCCCCCTCAATAATATCTAAAGTTGTGTTCTTGTTATTGAGGGGAATGGCCACAGATGTACTCTGCACTGGCTGTGCATTTCCACCCCTTCTGACAGTCACCCATTTACCCATCTCATGTAAGCTAGGGATGACTACATCCCTGTAGCTCCTGTCTATTACCTCCTCATTCTCCCATATGATCGAAGATTATTGAGCTGCAGCTCCAGTTGCATAATACATTCTGTCAGGAAATGCAACTCCGTGCACCTGGTGCAGGTGTGTTTATCCGGGACCCACCTTCAGGGGTTCTTGGATTTATATACTTAATACGTTAAAACTGATTGGGCACCATGGTAGCATAGTGGTTATTATGATGCCACTACAGCTCAGGGTGTCAGAGTTGGCAGTTTAATTCTGGCATCCTCTATAAGTTGGTATATTCCTTCCTTGTGTATGGGTTTCCTCCGGGCACTCAGGTTTCCTCCTACAGTCCAAAGACGTACCGGTTGGTAGGTTAATTGGTCATTGTAAATTGTCCCATGATTAGGCTAGTGTTAAATAGGTGAATAGCAGGGCAGGGCAGGGCAGCTCAAAGAGCCAGAAGGGCATGGTCCACACTGTGGTCTCCAAAGAAGTATAAATAAATAAATAACTTGACTTACAGAAATCCCGATGGCTCAGAATCTGGCTCACTTTCCCAAGCACTCACCTGGTTCACTGGAAAATTCACTATTATACTATATAACATCCAAAAACTGAATCAAAGTGTATTAGGTTATCAATTGAAGTATTAATTGAAACACCTAAAATTAATAAAGTATTCCAATCTGTCTTATTGTACCTCCTGTGGCTCAACAAACCATTGTGTATCTCCCACAATGTTTAGTCCTGTCAATTTGCACCATCTCGCACTTGATATTAAATTCCATCTCACATTTCTCAGCCCACCTTACCAATTCATCAATATCATCCTGTAGCCTTGGACTATTCTCTCCATCAACATCACCAATTTTTGTGTAACCTACAAGTAAACCATAATACCTGCTACATTCGTAATCTATGTAATGTACATAAGGATCTTGGCACTGATCCCTGTGGAACTCTACTGGTTACAAGCTCCTGTCAACTGCCTATTCCACACGAGAGATGCTGTCTGACCTGCTGAATTCCTCCAACATTTCGTGTGTTGCTCTGAATTTTCAGCATCTGCGGAATCTCCTGTGTTTAACATCTCCTACCTCATATTACTGCCAGTTTTAAATCCAATTTGCCAAATTGCAGTGGATTCCACTTGCTGTAACCTTTTGAACTAGTCCTCCTTTTCAGAGTTTCAAAGTAACATTCAATATCAGAGATATGTATACAATATACATCCTGAAATCCTTTATCTTCGCAAACATCCACCAAAGCAGAGGAATGCCCTAAAGAATGACAATTAAATGTTAGAATCCCAAAGCTCCCCCTGCTCCCCTCTCCAACACATAAGCAGCAGCAAAGCAATGACTCCCCTCCCCAACCTGCAAATAAAAGCATCAACGCCCCCATCAAATGCTCAAGTGTGCAGCAAAGCATCAATAAAGACAACACACACAAAATGCTGGTGGAACACAGCAGGCCAGGTAGCATCTATAAGGAGAAGCACTGTTGACGTTTTGGGCCGAGACTTTCGGCCCGAAACGTCAACAGTGCTTCTCCTTATAGATGCTGCCTGGCCTGCTGTGTTCCACCAGCATTTTGTGTGTGTTGTTTGAATTTCCAGCATCTGCAGATTCCCTCGTGTTTGACCAATAAAGACACAGACTTGCAGTACCCCAAAGACTACTCGTTCACTCGTTCATCCATTTAGGACTGCATCAAAGGCCTTACTGAAATCCACGTACACTGCACAAATTGCAGTGCATTTTGTTACCTCTTTCAAAAATTCAAATTGGTCAGACAGAATTTTACCACCACTTATCAAAACTATGCTGTCTTTGATGACGTGCAGATGAATACCGTAGCTTGATTTTTTTCTAAAATGGACAATAATTGACCACAAATTTAAGGGAATTTCTGATTGGAGGCCTCACCACATCTCATGAGAAGTAAACACATTCCATAGGCATCTAATGACAGAGATCCTACAAAGAAATAATCTAAAGAACGGATGATGGTGGAAAAAATACTAAATGTTCAGTAGCTCACTAAAATCTATGACATGCACAGGTTTTTTTTTACAGTGGGAAATTTATAGCTTAAGCTCCTAAAGGCCCACTTCCTGGTTCTCGTGGTGATTCGCATCAAAGTTTTCATAATCTTTTCCAAAAGAATGTAGATGTAGCATCAACCAGTATATCATTTTAAATCTTGCACAACTTCTGACTCCATGAATGTAAAGGGATGTGACAGTTAGAACTTTATTGTCATTGCTGAGGACAACAAAATTGCAGTGTTACTCCATTCAGTGCAAAGCAGCATACTGGCATTTCAATTACTAAAATGATAACCTCTAAATTTAAAAATAATGGCTGAGTTATTTAGAATGAATTGTAAGTTATAACTGAATGCTGCCCTATTCAAGTGCTGCACATGCCCATGTTATAAAATACAATGATTAAATACAAAATGGCATCAAGAATTATGCCCATGTATTGTAGCTAGAGATTGTCCATGGTGCTTATGGACTATGGTTAAGTGGGGGGTGGAATGGTGGCATTGTTCAGTTGCACGACACCTGTGGGGAAGTACCGGTAGCTGTTTTTCAGTCTGGATATCAGGCAGAGATATTTCTGTATCTCCTGCCGGATGGTAGAAGATTGAACAAGACATTACTGGTTTTGAAGTGGAGATTATGTAGGTTGAGCAGTTCCCCATTTGCCTTGAAGATTAGCTGAAATCCAGCTTGCATGCCTTCACATGGTAAATGCAAGATACGGATCACTTCCTGTAGGCAAACTGTGAAGGATGAAAACAATGGTAGATGTCATTGTGAAATTTATCATTGTCATTGGTCTGCTGAGGAATGTTGGAAGATCAGAATCTCAGAGCTGACATGATCTGCTGGCCATCACTGATCCTTTCTCATTCAGAACCGAGAAATACACTACTTACAATAACAATCTCAAAGCACTAGCAAAATAACACACACTGTTATCCCAGAATTCTCTAAATTCTCTCCCAGTCTGACACCCACAGCATCAAATCACTGATTAACAAGATATGTAATTCTCATTCCTGACTCCAGACTTTTCGAAATTGACACTCTGAACACTGAGCTGTGATCTTTATTGCAGCAGGAGATTTATGAGGTTGACAAAGGAAATGATTTGTTTGTTCTTATTGATTCCTGAGAAGAGTAAGTAATCTCCAGAGAGATATATGGTAAATGGGCAAAGATCTGACAAATAATGTGGGAAAATTTGAAATAATTCACTTGTAAGTGACAAATAAACAAGAAGAATTATATAATCTCAATGGTAAGAGACCTCACAAAATGCAGAGATCTGGCTCTCCTGATTTGCACAAGGTTAGTTACAGCAATTAAGAAAGCTGACAGAATATTATTATTCATCATTAGGGAAACTAAATAAAATGGTAAGGAGGGTACTCTTCAAACATACAGGGTTTTATTGAGATTATATCTGTTATACTCTGTAAATATTAGTCTAAGAGTTGTAGAGTCCATACCTCACCTACAGATTATAAGGGCTAAGTAATTTGTCAATTAACATACTAAATTGCTTGTCTTTAGGACATGGGACGAAATGGAAACACCTGGGCCCTATCCACTACTTTTTGTAGGATTTTCCCATTGGTGTTCCCATACCAGACAGTTCATATGCAACCAATCAATATACTCTCCACTATACATCTATAGAAGTTTGTCTAAGTTTTACATGTCATGCTGAATCTTCACAAACTTCTCAGGAAGAAGAGCGCTGCTCTGCTTTCTTCATAGTTGAAGCTTATGTGCTGGGCCTGGGACAGCTCTTCTGAAATGTTAACACTGAGGAATTTAAAGTTGCTGATCCTCTCCACCTCTGAACCTCGCTGAGGACTTGCTCATGGACCTCTGGTTCCCTCTTCCTGTAGATGACAGCTCCTTGGTCTTGATGACGATGAGTAAGAGGTTGTTGGTGTATTTTCAATCTATCTCCTGTATGCTGACTCATCACCATCTTTGATTCAGCCTGTGACAGTGGTGTTCCCATGTAGGCTCACTCAGAAAGTCAGGAAACAGGAAATGCAAGAAGACTTAGCTGTGTGGATTTAGAATTGGCTTGTCGGTAGAAGCCAGAGGGTAGTTCTAGATGGAAAGTATTCTGCCTGGAGGTTGGTGACCAGTGGTTTTCCGCCGGGATCTGTTCTGCGACCCCTGCTCTTTGTGATTTTTATAAATGACTTAGATGAGGAAGTGTACGAGTGGGTTAATAAGTTTGTGGATAACATGAAGGTTGGTGGAGTTGGGTGTCTGTCATAGGTTACAATGGAACATTGACAGGATGTAGAGCTGGGCTGACAAGTGGCAGATGGAGTTACCAAGAGAAGTGCGAAGGTCACTTCTCATTGGAAGGTCGAATTTGAAGGCAGGGTATAGGGTTAATGGCATGATTCTTAGCAGTGTAGAGGAACCAAGGGATCTTGGCACCACGTGCATAGATCCTTCAAAGTTGTTGCACAAGTTGTTTATGGCATATGGTGTGTTGGCCTTCATTAGGGGATTGAGTTCAATAGCCATAATGTAATGTTGCAGCTCTATAAATCCCTGGTTAGACCACACTTGGAATATTATGTTCAGTTTTACTAGCCTTATTATAGGAAGGATGTGGAAACTTTAGAGAGGGTGCACAGGAGATTTGCCAGGATGTTGCCTGGATTAGAGAACATGTTTTATGAGGATAGGTTGAGTGAGGTACGGTTTTTCACTTTGGAGTGAAGGAGGATTAGAGGTGACTTAATGGAGGTGTACAAGATGATAAGAGGAATAGATTGAGAATTTTTCCCAGGGTGGAAATGGCTAACTCAAGAGGGCATCATTTTAAGGTGACTGGATGAAAGTATAGGTAAGATGTTAGAGGTAAGTTTTTTACAGAGAGTGGTAGGTGCATGGAACATCCTGCCAGGGTGGTGGTAGAGGCAGTTACATTAGGGACATTTAAGAGACTCTTACATAGATCGACACACGAGTGATGGAAAAGTAGAAGGCTATATGGGAAGGAAGGGTTGGAATGATCTTAGAGTAAGTTAATGGGTCAGCACACATTGTGGGCCGAGGAGCCTGTCCTGTGCTGTAATACTCTATGTGCAGTGCTACCATGACATCAGACTGTACTTCATCAGTAGTGCCTATACATCTATAATATCAGATGTATAGCTCCCTCGATGTTACCCTGATACCTACCTGAGGTTTGCCTCAAGGTGTCTTGATACTGGCCCGATACCCACCCAGGAACTCCTTCTGTGCTGCCCAAAGTCAGTCTGGGCACCCCACAGTGCTTCCCTGGTGTCAATCCAGAACCTCCTTCAGTGCTACGCTGAAGATCCCAGAAAGTGAAATAATCTTACACTGTAAATCTATTTTCAAAAAAGGAAGTACTGAATATCTTAATCCTCTACATCGTGTTAGACAGATAGATAGATAGATACTTTATTCATCCCCATGGGGAAATTCAACTTTTTTTCCAATGTCCCATACACTTGTTGTAGCAAAACTAATTACATACAATACTTAACTCAGTAAAAAAAATATGATATGCATCTAAATCACTATCTCAAAAAGCATTAATAATAGCTTTTAAAAAGTTCTTAAGTCCTGGCGGTTGAATTGTAAAGCCTAATGGCATTGGGGAGTATTATGCTTTTCTCTCTCTTATTTTTTCTGGCTTTTAATTTGAGTCTGTGAAATGATGAAGAAAAGTCATGAAGATGATTGATGATGATAGGGTAGTGAATGTGGTCTACATGACAAAGTCCTCCATGGTAGGTTGATCCAGAAGATTGAGAAGGCATGGAATCCACAATGACTTTGTAGCTTGGATTTAAAATTGGCTTGGCTATAGAGGTCCAGGTATGTTGTTCTGAAATTGGTGAGCTGAGTTCTGGTGTATAGGAACTGCATGGCTTTTCTTCATTTTGTTGGATACCTTTAAATAATCAAAGATCAATATAAAATTCTTTGCCAAAACATTGTTGAAAGATGACTGAATTGAGGAAACATTCTGCTTTAAAAAAATTCACACTACTTTTGCCCAGTAGCATTCACATCTACACAGCTGAAATGCTTTGAGAGATTGGTCATAGCCAGAATCAACTCCTGCCTCAGCAAGGACCTAGACCCACTGCAATTTGCCTATCACACAATAAGTCTACGGCAGAACCAAATTCAATGGCTCTTCACGCAGCTTTAGATCACCTGGACAATATAAACACCTATGTCAGGATGCTGTTTGTTGATGATAGCTCAGCGTTTAAAACAATCATTCCTACAGTCCTGATCGATAAGCTACAGAACTCATGTTTCTGAACCTCCCTCTGCATTTGGATCTTAGACTTCCAAACCACAATCTCTGCAGATAGGTATTAATAACTCCTCCTCTCTGACAATCAACACCTGCGCACCTCAGGGATGTATGGCTTGACTCTCTTTTCCCATAACTGTGTTGTGTAGCTCAAATGCCATCTATAAATTTGCTGATGATACAGCCATTATTGGCAGAGTCTCAGATGGAGACGAGAGGCCGTACAGGAGTGAGATATACCAGCTAGTTGAGGTTGCAGCAACAACCTTGTACTCAACGTCAGTAAGACCAAAGAGCTGATTGTGGACTTCAGAAAGGGTAAGACAAGAGAACACATACCGGTCCTCATAGAGGGATCAGAGTGAGCAATTTCAAGTTCCTGGGTGTCAAGATCTCTGAGGATATAACCTGGTCCCAACATATCGATGCAGCTATAAAGAAAGCAAGACAGCAACGGTATTTCATTAGGAGTTTGAGGAGATTTGGTGTGCCACCTAAGACACTCAGAAACTTCTACAGATGTACCATGGAGAGCATTTTGATAGGCTGCATCATTGTCTGGTATGGGGTGGTTACTGCACAGGATTGAAAGAAGCTGCAGAAAGTTGTAAAGTTAGCCAGTTCCACCTTGGGTACTAGCCTCCCTAGTATCCAAGAGATCTTAAAGGAGCGGTGTCTCAGAAAGGTGGCGTCTGTCATTAAGGACACCATTACCCAGGACATACCCTCTTCTCATTGTTACCATCCGGCAGGAGGTACAGAAACCTGAAGGCACACACTTAGCAATTCAGGAACAGCTCCTTCCCCTCTGCCATCCGATTCCTAAATGGACACTGAACCCATGAACACTACCTCACTTTTATTACTTCTGTTTTTGCATGCGCCAATTTTGATTTAACTATTTAATATGCATATATATGTATATATATTTACTCTAAATTACTTTTTTTTCTTATATTATCATATTAGCACAGCATTGTACTGCTGCCGCCAAGTTAACAAGTTTCACAACATAAGCTGATGATCTTAAACCGGATTGTGATTGAGATTCTGAAACACGTATATTGCAGGAAAAGACATGAATAGGGTCATATTTTGAAATGTGCAGTATATATTGACATACCCAACATCTAAAGGCATACATTAGGAGTCATCTCAACTGGCACAAAGTGAGTAGGGACGATTGGCAAAAATATAATGACAACTAATATTACAATAAACTTCATAATGTTCAGTAGTTGTTGACTTGCTTGAAGTCTTGTAGCTGGTTAGTGATTTACGCAGTGTGACCAAGAGGTTACTAGCACATTAACCGCAGTGCTTGTTTTCCTCGTTGGATACCACTTTTGCTTGCTTGCAGTGGCTGACACGTATCTATTTTTATCATCTACTTTCACTGCCAAGTTGGTAACTAACAGCACTTGATAAGGACCATCCCATACAGCTCCCAGTGGCTGTTTTTGTGGTTTCTTAATCAGGACCATCTCACCAGGAATCAGGGTGTGTCCTCCTTCTGTTGGATCACTAAGTGGGAGAAGCATTTTAAGAAGTAGTCTGGATACTTCAACAGAAATTGACAAACTTCCACAGATGTGTAGTTGAAAGTGTACTGACTGGCTGTATTCTGGCCTGGTAGGGGAACAGCAATGCCTTTGAATGGAAAGTCCTACAAAAGGTAGTGGATTCGCCTCAGTACATCATAGGTAAAGCCCCGCCCCCAACCATTGAGCACATCTACATGAAACGCTGACGTAGGAAAGCAACATCCATCATCAAAGATCCTCACCACCCAGGTCATTCTCTTTCTCGCTGATACCATCAGTTAGAAGGTACAGGTGTCTCAGGACTCACACACCGGGTTCTAGAACAGTCGCTATCCCTCAATCATCAGACTATTGAACAAAAGAAGATAACCACTCATCTGTTGAGATGTTCCCACTATCAATGATCTCACTTTAAGGACTCTTTATCTTGTTTTTTCATGCTCTCGTTATTTATTTATATTTGGATTTGCACAGTTTGTTGACTTTCATTGATCCTGTTTACAGTTACTATTCTATAGATTTGCTGTGTGAGCCTGCAGGAAAAATAATCTCAGGGTTGCATATGGTGACATGTATGTACTTTGATAATAAAGTTTACTTTGAACTTTTAAACTTTAGACAGCTTGGGTTAATTTCGCACAATAGTTAATGAAACTGTCAGCCTCAGATCAAGGGTTCCCAAAAGTTACCACCTCTGATGGACTTAGTTTAATTGTCATGTTTGGGTTTGCTCTGATACTACATAACACTATAGGAAGAGGTGTAGGCCATGGTACACCTTCCTCATGATAATTTATCAATCATTGTTTCAATGTTCCATTCATTTGTTTGACTTGTCCTGACAACTGTGGGTGATGAGGACAATGTTCATCAGTCAACATAATTCCAGACAAATGCTCCCATTGAAATGTGTTCCTTGGTCAGAGTCAATGTGACACAGCAATTCCCATCTAGGAATATAGTCCTTGATCAGAGTTTTTGCTGTATGTGTGACAGTGACAGTTTTGCTGGAATAGTTTCCACCCATCTGGAAAGCTTGTCCACTATTGCTAGTACGTCTGAGTATCCTTACGACTCTGATAAGGAAATGTAGTCCACTTGTAAATGTAACAATGGACCAGATGGGGCAGGAATACTTAATTGTGATAACTTTTCCACTGCTCCAGGATTTGTTTAATGGCATGTTGTGCATCTTTCAAGCACTTGTCGAGCTTGTGTCCTGAACTTTGGATTCCACCACTATTGGGAGAATCAGTTAATCATCTTTTGCACTCCAATGTGTCCTAGAGATTGTATTTGCCTTATCAGATAATCTTGTCTGTGATACAGCGTTCAACTTCATTTCCATAATTCCATTTGTTGGGTTCACTATATATGTTCTTGATACTTATTTCTTTCATTCCTTGTATTTCTTTCTGTGCTGCCATTTTTTCAATTTAATCCCCGAGTGTATTTCCATAGCTTTCTATAGTAGTCATTTTGAAGTAACTGTTACATTTTAATGCAGCAACTTCTGACAACAGTTGTATGACATCCATAAGTTTTTAGTAGTTGTTTACACTCAAAAGTTCGACTGACGCAAATGTAGTGTGTAATGCGATTCTTTCAACCGTTGCTAGAATACACATTCAGTATCCCAACACTTTTGTAGTTGTTACTGGGGAGTTTAACCATGTTTCCCTTGAGGCAGCAATACCAACATTTTATCAGTATGTCAGCTGCCCTGCACAGGACAATAAAACACTGGACCTTCTGCATGTAAATGTAAAGGGCACATATAGTGCCGCTGCCCTTCTCCCACTTTGCAGATCTGATCTTAAACTGGTCCTTCCAACACCCAGGTACATGCCTCTTGTCCAGCGGCAGCCTGGGTCAACAAGGATTATAAGGAGGTGGACTCAGGATGTTCATGAGGCACTGCAGGAATGCTTTGAGAACACGGACTGGGATGTGTTATGAGCGCCATACAGGGAGGAAATTAACAGAATGACTGATTGCATCACAGACTATATCAAACTCTATGAGAACACCTGGACATCCAGGACTATGCTGCTTCCCCGACAAGCCGCTGGAGTACAAGCTTCAGCAGAAGGTATGTGTGGTCAGGCATGGAGCAGATAACTGTCTTCAAGGTTAAGGAAAGGAAGATCGAGTGCTGCCTGGAAAGGGATAACGAGTTGAACTTGTTTTTCAACAGGTTCAGCATGTGACCTCCTGCTGTCCCCTCCTCCACTTGCAGAAGCCACACACCTTCCCTGCCCCTGAAGCCTTCTCCCTCCACCTTTCCCTCCCCTCTGGTGAGTGCTTGTGTTTCAAGTCTGCCAACTTTGGAGTATCCTGCTTCCATGGGGATGAGCACCCTCCCCCGCCTGACTGTGACTGCAGGTCAGGTTAAGAGATAGCTGGAGAGACTACATCAAGACAAGGCTGCTGGGCTGGACGGTAACAGCCCCAGGGTACTGCAAGCCTGTGTAAGCCAGCTGTTTGGTATTTTGCAGCACTTTTCCAATCTGAGTCTGAGACAGGAAAAGATGCCAGTGCAATGGAAGACTTCCTGCTTTGGTTCGTGTACCGAAGAGGGTGACTCCATCTGAACTTAATGACTGGAGACCAATTGCCCTCACATCTCATGTGATGAAGGTGTTGGAGAGGCTGGTCCTGACTTACCTTGGACCGTAGGTGAAGTCTTCATTGGACCCTGTGCAGATTGCCTCACTTGGGAGTGGATGATGCCATTGTCTGCCTGTTGCAGAGAGCTCACTCCCACCTGGATGATGCTGGTGGGTTGTGAGAATCACATGTTTTGATATCTCTAGTGCCTTCGGTACAATCCAACCACTTCTGAGCGAGAAGCTGCAAAGGATGGGCGTAGACAAGTCCACTCTCACCTGGATTACTATCTACCTGACAAATAGACCGCAGTTTGTGCAGCTGGGTAGTTCTCTGTCTGAGATAGTGGTGAGTGGCACTGGAGTGCCACGGGACTGTCCTCTACTGGCTCACATGAATTTATTATCCTGTTATCTGTGCCTCCTGCTTATACAAATTCAATTTATGATGCTCTTGCAGCTTTTGTATTTAACCTGTGTTCTTCCTGTTTGTAAGTGGCTCTGCTGGGTTGTGTTTCTTTATTACAGCTGTGTTTTTTCGTAAATAGCAACGTAGCAGTTCCTCACTGCTAACTCCCATCCAATATCCAAAGTCAGAACCTGTTTTTCTCTCGGACAACAGAGGAGCAAGGAAGTTCTTACCCCTTTTGCTTAGGCATCGAAAATTCCCTCTTTGTCTTCGATTGTCCAAGTTCTAAATCTCCAGAATCTTCGCTGACTACGCCAGTTGTTGGTTTCTGATATTTAAATCCGACGGTCTTTCAAAAGTCAGGAAAGAGGCACAAATCTTGTTGCTTCATGATCATTTTATTAAGTGCTTATCTAACAAAGGAAACAGGAGCAGAAGCTAAAAGCTTAAAGACAAAACTAAGATGCTAAGATTTTTATCTCACAGAAACAAGAACATTGTTTATACAAATCTATAGATAAAAATTAACCAATTCGAAAGCACTTATTCGGGTAATACGGAACAAAGAAATTTCCAGAACCTTCCACTTTCCAAAATTATGACATGTATAGTCACTAGAGGCATATTAATCCTACGCACACGCACGCTCACACACACACACACACACACACACACACATATATATATATAAACTACTATATATAATTACTTAATCTTAGATATATACATGTAGAGCAGATTGGTAATTGTTAAGCTACAGATAAAATAACAATTAAACAGTCTGGTCCAATAGAACTAGCTATTTTTTCATGTTTCCTTCTTTTGGCAATTAATTTGGAATGAATTTGAACAATAGAAAATTAAACCCTTTTGATGAAGTTGAAGAATATATGGAAAATATTTCCAGAAATTATGACTGCTACCTAGTTATTGTACCAAAAGCAGAGAATACTGGAAACACAGGGGTTAGGATGCATCTGTAAAAAGAGAAACAGGGTTAACTTTTCAGATCTTTGCCAAAATCCAAACTTAGCATCAGTGATTATGTTATTGGCAAGCCAGCAGTGTTCTTGATAACTGCATTCAGCATTTAATTCATTATTGGAGTAGGCTGGTAGTGTTGGTGTCGACCAGGTAGAAACTTTGATATGATCTAAGTCATGATAACCCATACTTATTAAACAAATAATAATAAGATTGTTAGCATTCACCATTGTCAGTGAGAAGTTCTGTTTTCACTATTTCTGTTTTAAAGGCAGATCAAAATATTGAAGTTTAAAGAATCAGGTGTAACTGAATTTTTCAGAAAAGTGGTTAATTACCAAAAATTTTGCGCTGTCCCTAAGAGTCTATTGTTGCCTGATGTTTCAGTCCTGTATGAGGTTGCAGCATTTTTTGTAGTATATTATTATTTTTTGTATTTTTTATGCTTCCCTCGTAGTTCTATATGAATGGCTCTTTCTCTGTTCTACTTAGTGTATAATGATGTAAATGTAATTTATATTGCTTGCTTTTTTGCTGCATGAAGTGGTGAGAATTCTTCAGTCTGATTGGATGAACAGCCTCTTTGTAGGAGCAAGCAAGTTTAAAACAGACATTGGATCTGTGTAAATCTCTGCACTTGGGCTTGCAAATGTCTCTGGGAAACTTTATGATGAATGGATAAAGCAATTCCTTTCAATGAAACTTCACAATGAAATCTAGAGCAGCAGATTCCTGATCAATCCAAATGCTTATACTCAATCTACATTTTAATATTTTTAGCAACGTCTTCATTTTTTCTCTCTGCTATTGCTAATGACTTTTTTTGCTGCAAATTATCATTACATTTTTAACTTCCCTATGTTTAACGTATTTTGTTTTTAATTTTGCACCCTTGGGGATGCAGCATTTGAATAGAAAACGTGTTAGGTAATTTATTGCGACATTTAAACAATTTCGTATTAATTTCTAGCATTATGAGTTGCAATGTATTCACCCATGATTTCATCTATAATACATCTTTCTGGATTACCAACAAATATTTCTGCATCATTGTAGATTTTCTGTCGTGAAAATTATTTTGTACTACTTTCAACAATCTCATAGATGATATAAACTGTTGCCTCACACTGAAAGCTCACAGAACTCTATAGACTGCCAGGCTCTGAGATATGAATAAATTGAACTCAGGGGCTGTCTTTAGTCTTTGCTATCTGAGTGTTAAATCCACCGAGGCAAATATCAAAGCAAGATTTGATTGGGATCAGCAAATACAGGCAATAGAATGAACCTGCCTAATTTTCCTTCCTTTTACATTGAACACGCTTACAATTATCCTTGTCCAATTTTTCTCTTTGTACTCTGCAACAATGCTCCATGGTAGTTCTGTGCAAACTCAGAATTAAATGATGCATGAAAAAAAATCTGTGACGATGAACAGTACTGATGAGCTACATAAACATAAAACCCATTCATGTCTGATGGCCAGTTTTGAAAAGTAACAATATTGTGCTGAAAACCTCAGCACACAGGAAATAAAAATGTAGTGGTATCATTAAATATATTCCAAAATAAGCATACTTTTTAATAGAATAGTAATGATAAACTGGGTTTGGCTTTTCCATACAAAATATCTCACTACTTTAATTAAATACCTTGTTTTCCCCTGTTTAATTTTTAGTTTTCACAAATACAGTGGATTCCAGTTAATTGAGCCATCGGTTAATCAGGGCAGGCGTTTCTTTGGGACAACTCTTAAAGAATAAATACAAATTGAGAAAATCACCATGATTCCCTTCATTTATTTGGAACACTATGACTCTTAATTAAGGCAGGAGGTTTACTGAACAGATTCTAACTAGTATCAGTCATGTGCACTTGTGTGGCTGTTAGATGCTACACCGTGCTTAGACCAAACAGTTTGTTAAAAGTGTCTGGTGCCGATGTTTTTGCACAAGAAACAGTGATTTTCGTCACTGACAGTTGATGAGAAATAAGCATCAAGACAATTCCAGGCTGTTTTGCTCATCACAGTCTCAAGCATTCTGGCTTGGAGATACCAGAAACAACCAGGAGTGAAAATGAAACAAATTCACTACTTCAACAAGTTAGGAACTACAAAGAATTTGAAGGTATCAACAATCATCTTGAATGTTACAATGAAAACAAAGATTTGGAGGATGCAATCGTTGAAAACATTGTACGCCCTATCCTTGTCTTCAGACAATGCGGATTCACGGCTATGCGTCGAACCTATTTCTACCAACTTTTCCTTATATGGGTCCAAAACTCACAGTTATGCGAGGCTGTTGGAACAAGAGGCACCACTTCCCCGCCAATACAAGTCACATGCGCACACCTCACAGTCTCACTCCCGCCAGTCTCGCATTGGTTTCGGCAGCGTGTGGATGTGTGATCTTGCGCTGTTAAACTTTTGTTGTCGTTACCTATGGTGCACTGATTTTGTGCTTGAAATATTTAACCAAGCCTCCTAAGTGTCCTATGTCAAGTCCTGGGCCATCAGCCAAGTGGCAGAGAACCGCTTTAACACTTGAAAAAAAAGTTGGAAATTATAAATAGGGCCGCGTCAGGTGAAGGCAACACAGCTCTGGGACGCTACTTCGGCCTGGGTGAGTCCATGATCAGAAACCTAAAGAAAAGTGCTGTGAAAATAAAAAGTGCAGTGATTGATTCATCACAAGTGTTTTCAAAGATTGTTACTAAAGTGCGTAACCCGATTATGACAAAAGTGGAGAAAATGTTGAGTTTGTACATTGAGCATGAAACAAAGAACAAAAACAACACTCAGTTCCGATCATCTTCGTGTGAAAGCTTTGGAAATTTATGCTCGCCTTTGTTCAGAGGCTAGTGAGGAAGTGTCAAATGATATTGTTAGCTTTAATGCAAGTAGGGGATGGCTTTCTAAGTTTGTTAATTATCACAGGCTTCACAACTTAGCTGTGTGTGGCAGGCTAGTGCTGACCACGGAGCTGCTGAACACTACCCTTTGCAGTTGCAGGCTATGATAGCCGAGTTAGGCCTCACACCAAAGTAGGTGTTTAATGCAGATGAGACTTGCCTTTTTTGGAAGCGTATGCCGAAACACACTTATATAAGTAAGGATGAAAAGACTGTCAGGTTTCAAGGCAGCAAAAGATGGGTTGACTCTGCTTATGTGTTCCAATGCCGAAGGAGACTGTAAAACGAAGCCTCTCTTAGTTTACCATTCACTAAGCCCCCGTGCTCTATGATTTATTATGTTGGATATGACCTTAAATTGATGAAATATAAAACAAATGTTGCCTTGTGGTACTGCTTTTGTGTTGTATTGGTATGAAAATGTAAAATTACTGATAAAACATAGTTAGGAAGCCCTCCAGAACGCATCCCTATTTTGTCCATTTAAATAATTACTTACATTATGCATTTCCATACTATGCGTCGACTACGAGGGACGTATCCCCCGCATATAATGAGATTGGGGTGTATAAAGATCATCCATATTAGGTGTTTGCACTGATTTTGTCCATTATGTACACTGGATGAATTCCTCGGTCAATAACTATTAGGAACTAATACACAGTTTTTGTAGTAGCCATTAGTGAAACTTGGCTACAGGAGGGGCAGGACTGGCAGCTCAATGTTCCAGGGTTCCGATGTTTCAGAGTGATAGAGGCAGAGGGATGAAGGGTTGGGGGGGGGGGGGTGGTATTGCTAGTCAAGGAAACTATTACAGCAGTGCTCAGGCAGGACAGATTAGAGGGCTTGTCTACTGAGGCCATATGGGTGGAGCTGCGAAACAGGAAAGGTATGACCACATTAATGGGGTTGTATTATAGACCACCCAATAGTCAGCGAGAATTGGAGGAACAAATCTGCAGAGAGATAGCAGATAGCTGCAGAAAACATAAAATTGTGATAGTAGGGGATTTTAATTTTCCACATATTGACTGGGACTCCCATACTGTTAAAGGTCTAGATGGGTTAGAGTTTGTAAAATGTGTTCAGGAAAGTTTTCTAAATCAATATATAGAGGTACCGACTAGAGAGGATGCAGTATTAGATCCCTTATTAGGAAATGAGTTAGAACAGGAGATGGAAGTGCGTGTAGGGGAACACTTTGGTTCCAGTGATCACAACACCATTAGTTTCAACTTGATCATGGATAAAGGTAGATCTAGTCCTCGGGTTGAGGTTCTAAACTGGAAAAAGGCCAAATTTGAAGAAATGAGGAAGGATCTAAAAAGTGTAGATTGGGACAGGTTGTTCTCTGGCAAGGATGTCATTGGTAAGTAGGAGGCCTTCAAAGGAGAAATTTTGAGAGTGCAGAGTTTGTATGTTCCTGTCAGGATTAAAGGCAAAGTGAATAAGTATAAAGAACCTTGGTTCTCTAGGGATATTGGAACTCTGATAAAGCAGAAGAGAGAGATGTATGATATGTATTGGAAACAGGGAGCAAATAAGGTACTTAAGGAGTATAAAAAGTGCAAAAAAATACTTAAGAAAGAAATCAGGAGGGCTAAAAGAAGACATGAGGTAGCTTTGGCAGTCAAGGTGAAGGATAATCCAAAGAGCTTCTACAGGTATATTAAGAGCAAAAGGATAGTAAGGGATAAAGTTGGTCCTCTTGAAGATCAGAGTGGTCGGCTATGTAAGGAACCAAAAGAAATGGGGGAGATATTAAACGGGGTTTTTGTGTCTGTATTTACTAAGGAAACAGGCTTGGAGTCAATGGAAATAAGGCAAACAGGTAGTGAGGTCATGGGACCTATACAGATTGAAGAGGAGGAGGTGCTTGCTATCTTGAGGCAAATCAGAGTAGATAAATCCCCAGGACTTAACAGGGTATTCCCTCGGACCTTGAAAGAGACTAGTGTTGAAATTGCAGGGGCCCTGGCAGATATATTTAAAATGTCGGTAACTATGGGTGAGAGCCAGAGGATTGGAGGATAGCTCATGTTGTTCCGTTGTTTAAAAAAGGCTGTAAAAGTAATCTGGGAAATTATAGGCCAGTAAGTTTGACGTCAGTAGTAGGTAAATTATTGGAAGGAGTACTAAGAGATAGGATCTACAAGTATTTAGATAGACGGGGCTTATTAGGGAGAGTCAACTCGGCTTTGTGCGTGGCAAGTCATGTTTAACAAAGCTATTAGAGTTTTTTGAGGAGACTACAAGGAAAGTGGATGAAGGGAAGTCGTGGATGCTGTCTACATGTACTTCAGTAAGGCCTTTGACAAGGTCCCGCATGGGAGGTTAGTTAGGAAGATTCAGTTGCTAGGTATACATGGTGAGGTCGTAAATTGGATTACACATTGGCTCAATGGGAGAAGCCAGAGAGAGGTAGTGGAGGATTGCTTCTTTGAGTGGAGGCCTGTGACTAGTGGTGTGCCACATCAATCAGTGCTGGGTCCATTGTTATTTGTCATCTATATCAATGACATGGATGATAATGTAGTAAATTGGATCAGCAAATTTGCTGATGATACAAAGATTGGAGGTGTAGTGGACAGTGAGGAAGGTTTTCAAAGCTTGCAGAGGGATTTGGACCAGCTGGAAAAATGGGCTGAAAAATGGCAGATAGAATTTAATACAGACAAGTGTGAGATATTGCACTTTGGAATGAAAAACCAAGGTAGAACATACAAGGTAAATGGTTGGGCACTGAGGTGTGCAGAAGAACAGAGGGATCGAGGAATACAGATACAAAATTCCGTAAAAGTGGTGTCACAGGTAGATAGGGTAGTAAAGAGAGCTTTTGGTACTTTGGCATTTATAAATCAAAGTATTGAGTATAAGAGTTGGAATTTTATGGTGAAGTTGTATAAGACATTGGTGAGGCGGAATTTGGAGTATTGTGTGCAGTTTTGGTCACCGAATTACAGGAAGGATATTAATAATGTTGAAAGAGTGCAGAGAAGGTTTACTAGGATGTTGCCGGGACTTGAGAAACTGAGTTACAGAGAAAGGTTGAATAGGTTAGGACTTTATTCCCTGGAGCGTTGAAGAATGAGGGGAGATTTGATAGAGGTCTATAAAGTTATGATGGGTATAGATATAGTGAATGCAAGCAGGCTTTTTCCACTGAGGTTAGGGGAGAAAAAAACCAGAGGACATAGGTTAAGGGCGAAGGGGGAAAAGTTTAAAGGGAACATTGGGGGGGCTTTTTCATACAGAGAGTGGTGGGAGTGTGGAATGAGCTGCCAGATGAAGTGGTAAATGCGGGCTCACTTTTAACATTTAATAAAAACTTGGACAGGTATGTGGATGAGAGGTGTATGGAGGGATATGGACCAAGTGCAGGTCAGTGGGACTAGGCAGAAAAATGGTTCGGCACAGCCAAGAAGGGCCAAAAGGCTTGTTTCTGTGCTGTAATGTCCTATGGTTTTATGTTCTACTGTAGTACTATTGGTAGTTCTAATATGTCTGGATTTCATTTAAATACATAATTTGTTACTCAGTTTGTAGTTTTTATACCTTTTTAACTATTTCCATGGAACTTTGTCTAATTGCGGCTTAATTAGACCAAACTGCTGGTCCTGATATGTCCCAATTAGTCAGAATCCATTGTATTTGCATACTTTCATTGTTTTACATTGTAGCATTTTAATGACAGCCTGTTGCCTGCTAATTCCTGCTTTATCCACACAACATTGGGATAGATCTCCTAAATTTTGAACAGTGTTCTTTTGGCAGCAATGCAATACGATAAAATTCTGGATAAAATAAATGATGTGTTGAAATTGGGACCATGCATCTGGCACACCTCCAGATTCCCTCTAGTTCCCTGAAATAAAAACTCATCTGTTAAGTTTCCTGGTATAATATTTTTGTGTGGGTCTCACTTATATGCTACTAGTTTACACATGTTGACATTAACTAAAAGGATTGATAGAAGTTGTAAGGTCATTTAATGCAAAGGCAATAAACTACCTATACATATAACAATTAAGTGGAATGTTTACCAGATCAGATCAGGATAAGATATTAATTCCACAATTAATTTTTCCACCAGATTGTAAATCAGTCATTTGTGCTGTTAGGTTCCACAATGACTACCAAGTTTTCATTGATGGCTGTAGCATTGCAGTATAATTGATTTGTTCATGCTAATTTCTACACCACTTCTTCAGCTTATGTTACTTAAAAGAAAGACAGATTTTTTCATGCAGTTTGTGAAGCAATGTGAGGAGAGATGTTAGGCTCCAGGTTTTGTAAGGCTGACTGATTTGGAACCAACTTAATGGCATGAGTTTTATTTTCAAAAACTACTGAATTGTTATTTAACATTGTGTTTAAGTTACCGAGCTCGTAACCTGGTGGTTTGGATTAATAATTCATGAACATCACGCCAAATCCCATCATGGCAGTAGGGGAATTTACATGTAGATGATTCAGAGGATTTAAATTTTGGAAGTACAACTTGTAAATGGAGGAGGCCGAGGACAGATATGTCATTGTAGGAATGAGAAGGAGACTTACAATGGTGGCCATGGTGGAGGAGCGCATGGTAATGTCTACTTCACCAGGAAAGGTTGTTTCAGGGTCACGTATGGTGGGGAGGGAGGAGGTTTCACACCTCATGGTTACAGAGGGAAGTGCTTGTGGGGGAAAGAGAGGGCTGGGTGGGGTGCAAACTGGGAAGTGAGGAGTAAGTGATCCCTCAACTATCAGGTCTGCATAGGCAGGCACCTTCTAGTCTCACCCAGCTAACAGGAATCACCTATCACTCGTCTCAACACATCACCTGCAGCCAATTTAAATCTAGTTCCCATCCACAGCCATTATTCATTCATCAATCCAGCCAGCTTCAACGAGTTGCTCATAGCCCTCAGCTACCTTGTTGCTTGTGATGTTTAGTTACTATTCTCTGTCATTTTGTGACTTATTTGTTTGATAGATACTTTATTGATCCCAAAGGAAATTAGTTTCACAATAGCATTACAAGTGCACAGATATACAACTATTAGAAGAGAAGTAAGAAAGAATAAAAAATAAGTTACTACAAACAGTCTAACAGGAGGAGGTCATCACTTTTCCCAGCTATAGGTTGACTCATTGTAGAGCCTAATGGCTGAGGGTAAGAATGACCTCATATAGTGCTCTTTGGAGCAGCATAATTGTCTTAGTCTATTACTAAAAGTTCCACCAAGGCGAGGCTGGAGAAATAATAACAGGGGACAAGGAGATGGCAGATGAACTAAATGAGTATTTTGCATCAGCCATCACTGTGGACAACACTAGCTGTGTGCCAGATGTTGAAGGGTGTGAGAAAAGGAAAGTGAGTGCAGTTACGATTACGTGGGAGATGGTGCTCAAAAAGCTGAAAGACCTAAGGGTACATAAGTCACATGGACCAGATGAACTGCACCTTAGAGTTCTGAAAGAGGTAACAGTAGAGATTGTGGAGGCATTAGTATTGATCTCTCAAAAAAATCATTGGATTCTGGCATGGTGCCAGGAGACTGTAAAATTGCAAATGTTACTCCACTCTTTAAGAAAGGAGGAAGGCAGCAGAAAGGAAATTATAGACCAGTTAGCCTGACCTCAGTGGTTGGGAAGATGTTGGAGTAGATTGTTAAGGATGAGGCTATGGAGTACCTGGTGACACAGGACAAGATAGGAAAAAGTCAGCATGGTTTCTTTAAGGGAATATCCTGCCTGATGAACCTGTTGGAATTGTTTGAGGAGATTACAGGTAGGATAGATAAAGGGAATGTAGTGGATGTTTGTATATTTGGACTTTCAGCGGGCCTTTGACAAGGTGCTACACATGCAACTGCTTACCAGATTAGGAACCCATGGTATTACTGGAAAGTTACTTGCATGGTTAGAACATTGGCTGGTTAGTAGGAGGCAGCGAGTGGGAATAAAAGGATCTTTTTCTGGTTGGCTGCCAGTGACTAGTGGTGTTCCACAGGGTTCAGTGTTGGGATTGCTTCTTTTTATGCTGTATGTCAATGAATTAGATGATGGAATAGATAACTTTGTTGCCAAGTTTTCAGATGATACGAAGATTGGTGGAGGGGGAGGTAGTGTTTGTGGAGCAGGAGGCTGCAGAAGGACTTAGACAGATTAGGAGAATGGGCAAGAAAGTGGTGAATGAAATACAGTCTTGGAAAACTGACAGACAAACAGACCAGACATACTTTATTGATCCCGAGGGAAATTGGATTTCGTTACAGTCACACCAACCAAGAATAGTGTAGAAATATAGCAATATAAAACCATAAATAATTAAATAATAATAGGTAAATTATGCCAAGTGGAAATAAGTCCAGGACCAGCCTATTAGCTCAGGGTGTCTGACGCTCCGAGGGAGGAGTTGTAAAGTTTGATGGCCACAGGCAGGAATGACTTCCTGTGACGCTCAGTATTGCATCTCGGTAGAATGAGTCTGTGGTTGAATGTACTCCTGTGCCTAACCAGTACATTATGGAGTGGATGGGAGACATTGTCCAAGATGGCATGCAACTTGGACAGCATCCTCTTTTCAGACACCACTGTCAGAGAGTCCAGTTCCACCCCCACAACATCACTGGCCTTACGAATGAGTTTGTTGATTCTGTTGGTGTCTGCTACCCTCAGCCTGCTGCTCCAACACACAACAGCAAACATGATAGCACTGGCCACCAGAGACTCGTAGAACATCCTCAGCATTGTCCGGTAGATGTTAAAGGACTTCAGTCTCCTCAGGAATAGAGACGGTTCTGACCCTTCTTGTAGACAGCCTCAGTGTTCTTTGACCAGTCCAGTTTATTATCAGTTTGTATCCCCTGATATCTGTAATCCTCCACCATGTCCACACTGACCCCTTGGATGGAAACAGGGGTCACCAGTGCCTTAGGCCTCCTCAGGTCCACCACCAGCTCCTTAGTCTTTTTCACATTAAGTTGCAGATGATTCTGCTCACACCATGTGACAAAGTTTCCCACCATAGCCTTGTTCTCAGCCTCATCTCCCTTGCTGATGCATTCAGCTATGGCAGTCATTAGAAAACTTCTGAAAATGGCAAGACTCTGTGCAGTAGTTGAAGTCCGAGGTGCAGATGGTGAAGAGAAAGGGAGACAGGACAGTCCCCTGTGGAGCCCCAGTGCTGCTGACCACTCTGTCTGACACACAGTGTTACAAGCGCACATACTGTGGTCTACCAGTCAGGTAATCAATAATCCATGACACCAGGGAAGCATCCACCTGCATCACTGTCAGTTTCTCACCCAGCAGAGCAGGGCGGATGGTGTTGAACCATCACCACCATGCATGGAAAATTCATGGTCATGCACTTTGGCAGTAGAATTAAATGTGCAGATTATTTTCCGACAAAAATACAAAAATCTGAGATGCAAAGGGACTTGGGAGTCCTCGTTCAGAATAACCTAAAGATTAACTTGCAGGCTGAGTCAGTGGTGAGGAAGACAAATGCCATGTTAGCATTCATTTCAAGAGGTCTAGAATACAAGAGCAGGGATGTGATGCTGAGGCTTTATAAGGCACTGGTGAGGTCTCACCTCGAGTACTGTGAAGAGTTTTGGGCTCCTCATCTAAGAAAAGATGTGCTGGCATTGGGGAGGGTCCAGAGGAAGTTCACAAGGATGATTCCAGGAATGAAAGGGTTATTATACAAGGAACGTTTGATGGCTCTGGGTCTGTACTCACTGGAATTTAGAAGAATGGTGGGGGGGGGTCTCCTTGATATGGAAAGGATGTTTCCCATGGTGGGAGAGTCTAGGACAAGAGGCACAGCTCAGGATAGAGGGGTGTCCTTTCAAAACAGAGATGTGGAGAAATTTCTTTAGCCAAGGGTGGTGAATTTGTGAAATTTTTTACCACAGGCAGCTGTGGAGGCCAGGTTGTTGGGTGTATTTAAGGCAGTGATTGATTGGTTCTTGATTGGACACAGTGTCAAAGGGTACAGAGAGAAGGCTGGGGAATGGGGTTGAGGAGGGGAGAAAAGGATCAGCTATGAATGAATGGCAGAGCAGACTCGATGGACCAAATGGCCTATCACTGCTCCTATGTCTAATGGTCTTATGATGGGAGGTAGGAATAGGTGTAAAAGAACTGAGTTTACTGAGGAGGGTGGACCACTGCTGAAATGCCAACCTGATGGTCGTGGTGTCAGGTATAAAATCACTTGGCACTCTGCAGCGGCTGTCCATACACCACCTCAACTGTGGACTGCAGGACCACTTTGGAGCTGTTCTGAGCCCCAGCAGGACCTACAGTAGAAGAACGTGCCAATGCTTGTCCATCAGCGAGGCCCTCAGAGCAGCCTTTAAGGACTGGTAAAATGGTGTGGCCTAGGGGTCTGACGTGTATTTGGGACTTCAGCCAAAATTAAAATCAGATGGAGTGCTGAACCGAACGACCCACATGTTGATGACCACCCGAGCCACATCTGCAGCCATCGTTGACTCTAGAGAGACAACCTCTGACCACCTGGTGGTAAGGTTCACCATGGTAAGGACATTGCATAAAACTGCAAGGGCAGACCAACCAGGCCCACACTGATATGGTCAATACTGCTCAGCGGCCTCGCAAGTATTAATGGTGCCTGGAAGTGATGGTTAATTTTTGCCTGCTAACACACAACTCGAACTTGTTAAGGAGCACCTTGTTAGGCCTGGGGATTTATCCACTCTGATTTGCCTCAGGATGAAAAAACACCTCCTCCACTGTAATCTGTACAGGGTCCACGATGTTGCCTCACTTCTATGGAGTTGCCTCACATCCATCTTCTGAGTAAATGCAAATACAAAGTATTCATTTAAGATCTCTCCATCACTTTTGGTTCCACGGATGAATTACCATTCTGGTCTTCCAGAGGACCAATTTTCAAGATTCAGGATTCAAAAACTTTATTGTCATTCCAACCATACATCAGCTCTGCAGGGCAGAATGAGACAGTGTTTCCCAGGGGCAATTGCAATCATAACATAACAAATGCAATAATAAATAGTAAAACACAACAGCCACATGTCAGTTAAAATCAAGTTATAAGTGTCCAGTGCAAGTTAAAAGTGTCCAAAGCAGAGTCAGGTAGAGCAGCTATTTAGCAGTCTGACTGCCTGTGGGAGGAAGCTGTTTAGTAGCCTTGTGGTTTTTGTTTTGATGCTCCTGTAATGTTTGCCTGATGGCAGAAGAACAGTTCATGGAGAGGGTGTGAGGGGTCTTTAATGATGTACCGTGTCTTCTGGAGGCATCAACTCTGAAAGGGGTCTTGGACAGAAGGTAGGGAGACCCCAATAACCTTCTCTGCTCCCCTAACCACCCTCTGCAAGGCTTTTTTGTCGGCAGCACTGCAGCTGGAGTACCAGGTTGTGATGCAAAAGGTCAGCACACTCTCAACCACTCCTCTGTAGAATGTAGTTAAGATGTTAGTGGGGAGTGATGCTTGTTTAAGTTTCCTCAGAAAGTGCAATCTCTGCTGGGCCCTACAATTATTTGTCCCCTAGAATTATTTTGCTCTTAACATATTGGTAGAATCCCTTGAGATTGTCCTTCCCTTTGTCTGTTAGGGCAACCTCATGCCCTCTTTTAGTCTTCCTGGTTTCCTTCTTAAGTGTTCTCTTACATGTCTTGTATTCTTTAAGCACCTCACTTGTTCCTTCCTGCTTATACCTACTATACACCTTTTTTTCTCTTAAGCAGACCCTTAATACTTCTCAAAAATTAAGGCTCCCTACACTTGTTATCTTTACTGTTTATTTTGACAAGCCTGGTACTCTCCAAATTTCGCTTTTAAAGGTCTCCCACTTACCAAGTACCCCTTTGACAGAAAGCACCCTGTCCCATTCCACAATTGTCAGATTATTTCTGACACCATCAAAGTTGGGCCTTTCATCAATTCAGAATGTCAACCCACAGCACAGATCTATCTTTTTACATATTTACTTTGAAACTAATGGCATTGTGGTCACGAGATATAAATTGTTCCCCTACACAAACTTCTGTCACCTGCCCTGTCTCATTCCCTAATAGCAGATCCAGTATCGTACTCTGTCTCTTTGGGACTTCTACATACTAATGAAGAAAACTTTCCTGAACACATTTGACATCTGTAGAAATTTGCGAGGGTCTTTGGTGACATACCAAACTTCCTCAAATTCCTAATAAAGGATAGCCGCTGTTGTGCAGTCTTTGTAATTGCATTGTTATGTTGGGCCTAGGTTAGATCCTTGGAGATTCTGATATCCAGGAACTTGAAGTTGCACACGCTGTTCACTTATGAAGACTGGAGTGTGTGTCCTCGTCTTACCTTTTCTAAAATCCACAATCAATTGTTTGGATTACTGACACTGAGTGCAAGGTTATTGCTGCAACACCACTCGACCAGCTGATCTATATAGTTCCTATATGCCTTTTTGTCACCATCTGAAATTCTGCCAACAACAGTTGTGTCATCAGCGAGTTAATAGATGGCCTTTGAGCTGTGCCTAGCCACACAGTCATGGGTGTAGAGAGAGTAGAGCAGTGGACTGAGCACACATCCTTGCGGTGTGCCAGTGTGGACTATCAGTGAAGTGGAGTTGTTATTTCCGATCCTCTGTGGTCTTCCAGTGAGGACGTTGAGGATCCAGTTGCAAAAGAATGTACAGAATTCAGGTTTTGAAGCTTTTTACAGTGCTTTGGTAGTGTGGGGCAGTGGAAAGTCCGTAATAGTGGCGACTTTTGACAGCAGGGCTGTTGCATCTTCTGCAGAGATATGGTGGCCAAGAAAGTCAATAGTAGGCGATCCAAGCTGCTATTGAGAGGGGTTAATAATCAGTCCATTTTGGTTTAAGTGCTTAAAAAGTGTGGGGAGATGTGATATGTGTTCAGTTTTGGATGTAATGGCGTTGAGCTAAACAAAAAGAAAATCTAAGTCTTGGTCTGGTCACTGAATTATAGGAAAGGTGTCAACAAAATAGAGAGAGTACAAAGGCGATTTACTAGAATGTTACCTGGGTTTCAGCACCTAAGTTACAGGGAAAGGTTGAACAAGTTGGGTCTTTATTCTTTGGAGCGTAGAAGGTTGAAGGGAGACTTGATAGAGGTATTTAAAATTTTGAGGGGGATAGATAGAGTTGACATGGATAGGCTTTTTCCATTGAGAGTAGGGGAGATTCAAACAAGAGGACATGAGTTGAGAGTTAGGGGGCAAAAGTTTAGGGGTAACACGAGGGGAATTTCTTTACTCAGAATGGTAGCTGTGTGGAATGAGCTTCCAGTAGAAGTGATAGAGGCAGGTTCGATATTGTCATTTAAAGTAAAATTGGATTGGTATATGGACAGGAAAGGAATGGAAGGTTATGGGCTGAGTGCAGGTTGGTGGGACTAGGTGAGAATAAGCATTTGGCACAGACTAGAAGGGCCGAGATGGCCTGTTTCTGTGCTGTAATTGTTATATGGTTATATGGTTTTAATGCAGAGTCTAGTAGTCGTTGGAAAGTCTGTGCTGCATTTTTCAGCTCAAACAACATACACGGAAACTCAAATAGGTTATGACAGCAGTTTTGGGAAACTTAGTGTACACAGGCACCTGATGTTAGTTCCTAGCTAAGGGCACTTTAGAAAATATTATCTTTCTGGAGAAGTCTTGAATAAGTAGGAATTGCTGTATCATTGTGCTTAGGGACCACACAGAGAGATAAAGCCCAAAGGCCTATTCAGCCTACATATAATGGCAAGGATTTTCATAATAGTAAACTCAGCCTTCACGCTGGCCACCCTTTCTGAGTTTAATCTACGAACAGGCATGCACCAGCTAGCCAGTTATGGAAATGTGGTGAGCGAATTCACATGTGGTGGGTGCGTGCACTAGACAGAGTGTTTGTGGGGAGCTTACTGTGGGTACAGGGCAACAATCCAAATTCCTGTGTGTCCACAAGCTGGCTGTTCTTAAGACCTACTAACAGTCCTTTGGTGCGCAGGAAATCTGGCGAGTGGAGGGCTAACGCCTTTAACCAAGACAAAGTCCCATGTGTAGCATCATCAACTGAAGTAGAGTGTCACGTGTTGTGTCCCATACGTCCAGTTCCCACCAGTGAGGGTCCATTGCCATATAATCAATGGGTGATGATGGCAGCGTACTCACTTGAGTGCCCATGACACACCGGAAGCATCATCCTGAAAGGGTGTCCATAATGAGCAATAGACAACCCTGGCAGCTGGGACCCACGGTGTTCATGGACCTCCGGTGTCCCAATGTACTGGCACTTTCGAAGCTGCCCGGTGGTCTGCACTTCTTGGTGTTCGTGCCTAAATGCGCATGGTAAAAACATAGACCTGGTGTTGCTGGTTCAGAACCATGGACATGAATCTGCTGGAGGCTCTGCTGAAAGGACTTATTGAGACAGGAAAGGGAGGAGGAATGATGCATCTCTGCCTGGCTGACTGCAGACTATTGGCTATTTTAGCAAGCTCCCTATAATCCTTCTAGGGTGTGTTAGCAAGGACTGTGTGAACTTGATCGGGCATTTGTTGCATAAAGAGTTGTTCTATATATTAAAAAAAGGATGTTGTTTGCTAAGGAGAGATAGCATGTGGCCCATTAGTTCTGAAGTCTAGCGTCACCCAGGCCAGGCAGGGAGAGCAACACTTCAGGGCACTCAGTCCAAACGTTTGTAACAGGTGAGTTTTCAGAGTGACATTTTTATCGTGTGCAGGCGGATCTTCTAGTAGACTCACCACTCTGGCTTCAGTGAAACTACCTAACAATGCTATGACATGGTAAAATTTGGCATTGTCCAAGGTGATTTCTCTCAACATGAACTGGGCTTCCACCTGTGCAACTGCATTGGTCAACATCTGGTTGTGTAACTCCAGAATGTCAGAGATTGTCAGGATCACCAATGTAGGATTTTGCAAATGAAACATACAAGAATTATTTTATGTGCTTTAAAAAAAGCCACAGCCCTTTACTTCCATTACAAACAAATGAAAAGCAGCTGACAAACACTGACATCATTACATCAGACACGTCATAAAGTGAACACAACAACTTAATGACAGTGTCTGAATTGTGTAGAACAGTTTCTATTATGAATAGTGTGGCTCAACTGTGACCCATTACATTACCCTACAGCAGGACTGGCAGCTCACTGTTCCAGGGTTCAGCTGTTTTAGACATGATAGAGAAAGGGATTAAAGGAGGAGGAGTGGTATTACTAGTCAGGGAAAATGTCACAGCAGTGCTGAAACAGGAGAAACTGGAGAGCTTGTCTTCTGAGGCTGTATGGGTGGAACTGTGGAATGTGACCATGCTAATGGAATTGCAGGCTACCCAATAAACTGTGATTATTGGAGCAAATTTGTAGAGAAATCACAGACTGTTGTAGGATAAATAAGGTTGTCATAGTAGGTGATTGTAACTTTCCACATACTTACTGGGATTCCCATATTGTGAAAAGGCTGGATGGGATAGAGTTTATTAAATGTTTTCAGGGAAGTTTCCACTAATCAGTGTTTCAAAGTCCCAACTAGAGAGAATGAGATACTGGATCTCTTATTAAGGAATGAAACAGGGCAGGTGATGAAAGTATGTATGTGCAAGAGATCACACTGTGATCATTGTGCAAGTGATCATAATTTCATTAGTTTTGAGGTAGTTATGGAGAAGGATAAGTCTGGTCCTTGAGTTGAGATGTGGCAAGTGTAGCCTGGGACGGGTTGTTTCCTTGTTTGATCAATGGTAGGCCTTCAAAAATGAAATTTTGAGAGTACATAATTTGTATGTTCCTGGTAGAATAGAAAGGGAACCTTGGTTTTCAAGAGATATTGAGACCCTGGTTAAGAAGAGGGAGATACATAGCAGGTATAGGCAGGTAGGAACAAATGAGGTACTTGAGTATAAGATATGCAAGAGAACACTTAAGAGGTCAGTGTTGAGAGCGCCCTCTTCTTTGTGGTGGCGTGTTGGGGAGGAAGCATTAAGAAGAAGGACGCCTCACATCTTAATAAGCTGATAAGGAAGGCGGGCTCCGTCGTGGGCAAAGTACTGGAGAGTTTAACATCGGTAGCTGAGCGAAGGGCGCTGAGTAGGCTACGGTCAATTATGGAAAACCCTGAACATCCTCTACATAGCACCATCCAGAGACAGAGAAGCAGTTTCAGCGACAGGTTACTGTCGATGCAATGCTCCTCAGACAGGATGAAGAGGTCAATACTCCCCAATGCCATTAGGCTTTACAATTCAACTGCCAGGACTTAAGAACTTTTTTAAAGCTATTATTAATGCTTTTGAGTTAGTGATTTAGATGCATATCATATTATTACTGAGTTAAGTATTGTATGTAATGAGTTTTTGCTACAACAAGTGTATGGGACATTGGAAAAATGTTGAATTTCCCCATGGGGATGAATAAAGTATCTATCTATCTATCTATCTAATCAGGATGGCTAAAAGAAGCTAAAAGGAGAATTCCAAGGGCTTCTAAAGATATATTAAGAGCAAAAGGCTGGCAAGGGACAAAATTTGTCCTCTTGAAGATCAGTATGGTCATCTATGTATGAAGCTGAAAGAGATGGAAAAGTTCTTAAATCAATTTTGTTTTTGCATTTGTATTTATTCAGGAGGACACAGATTCTATAGAAGTGAAGCCAAACAGCAGTGAGTTTATCAACTGTATGTGGATGACAGAGAAGGAGATACTTGGTATCTTAAGGCAAATTCAAGTGTATAAATCCCCAAAGCATGACAAGTTGTCCCCTCATACCTTGTGGGACACTTGTACAAAAATTGCAGGGACCCTAGCAGAGATACTTAAAATATCCTTGGCCATGGGTTAGGTGCCGGAGGATTAGAGATTAGCTAATGTTATTCCATTGTTTAAAAAAAATCCCATTACCAGAGAGAAGGTTCTTGGGAAACTGTAAGGTCTGAATGTAGATGAGTCACCTGGACCAGATGGTGTACACCCTAGAGTTCTGAAAGAGGTGGCTGAAGAGATTGTGGAGGCATTAGTAATGACTCTTCAAGAAGGGAGAGAGGCAGAAGAAAGGGACTATAGGCCCACTAGTCTGATCTCATTGTTTGGGAAGATGTTGGAGTCAATTGTTATTGATGTGGTTTCGGGTTACTTGGACTCACCTGATAAAATAGGCAGTAGTCAGCTTGGATTCCTCAAGGGAAACTCTTGCCTGACAAATCTGTTGGAATTCTTTGAAGAAATAACTAGCAGGATAGACAAAGGAGAATCAGTAGATGTGGTGTACTTGGGTTTTCAGAAGGCATTTGACAAGGTGCCAACCATGAGGCTACTTCACAAGCTATGAGCCCATGGTATTCCAGGAAAGATTCAAGTGTGGACAAAGCAGTGGTTAATGGGCAGGAGGCAAAGGGTAAGAATAAAGGGAGCCTTTCCTGACTGGCTGCAAATGATTAGTGGTGCTCCACAGGGGTCTGTGTTGGGACCGATCCTTCTTATGTGATATGTCAATGATTTGGTTGTTGGATTAGATGGCTTTGTTACAGAGTTTGCAGATGATATGAAGATAGGTTGAGCGGTGGATAGTTTTAAGGATAGAGAGGTTATAAAAGGACTTAGATTAGGAGAATGGGCAAAGAAATGGCAGATGGAATACACTGTTGAGAAGTGTATGGTCATGCGCTTTTGGTAGAAGAAATGAAATGGTTGACTGTTTTTCTAAATGATGAGAAAATACAAAACACTGAGGCACAAAGGGACTTGGGAGTCTTTGTGCAAGATTCCCTAAAGTTGAATTTGCAGATTGAGTCTGTGGTGAGGAAGGCAAATGTGATGTTAACATTTATTTCAAGAGGACTAGAATATACAAGCAAGGATGTAACTTTGAGAGTTTATGGAACACTACTGGGGCCTCACTTGGAGTATTGTGAGCAGTTTTGCCCCCTTATCTTAGAAAAGATATGCCGATTCTGGAGCGGGTTCAAAGGAAGTTCACGAAAATGTTTTCAGGATTGAATGGCTTGTCATATGAAGAGCATTTGATGGCTCTTGATCTGCATTGACTAAAATTCATAAGAATAAGGGGAGACCTCATTGAAACCTATTGAATGGTGAAAGGTCTTGATAGAGTGGATGTGGAGAGGACTCTGACATCTCAAGTGTGCTAATCAGAAATGAATATAATTCTGTACTTGTGGCCTAACAGATTCAATGTAAGTAGGCTTCCTGGTTCTGTGCTCCAGTGCCTTTGCTTATGCCTCACTTACATTTCTCTCACCTGTCCTGGCACTTTCACATGTGTCAAAGTCCACCATATATATACTTGCATATATTTTAGAACTCTGCCAATTAGTGTTTCACTGCAGTTAATTCTGCTCTGTGACCTGTTATGCAAGTCTCTGACTTTTAAGTGTTGATCACTTTCTGTTCCAGTTTATAGTTGAAATAAACTGCTATATTTTGGCCAATGTACATTCTGAAGTCATACAAGCAATATTTTACTACTTGTTTCAGAGTCTCTCCGAAGCAAAAATGGAACTGAGGAGAAAAGATCAGTCTTTGCGTCAACTAAACAAAAATCTCTCACAGCTGGAGCAAGATAAACGCCAACTTGAAGAGAGTATCCAAGATGCAGAAAACGCCTTGTGCAAGGCAGCAAAGTGAGCATGGGGCCTTAGGGGCCAGACAAATCTGTTGGAATTCTTTGAAGAAATAACTAGCAGGATAGACAAAGGAGAATCAGTAGATGTGGTGTACTTGGGTTTTCAGAAGGCATTTGACAAGGTGCCAACCATGAGGCTACTTCACAAGCTATGAGCCCATGGTATGTAATGAGCTCAGATCAATTCAAGCATCCAGAAGGAGTTTTATTAGAAAATAATTGAGGAAAAGTTCAAAATCAAATAGCAGAATCTACCTTTGAGGAAATGTTATGTCATTAATGCACACATCTAAAGGGATTTCTGAAAATGCACACTTCAAAAAAATACAACCTTGTAAAAGGAATGTATTTGTTGAGGCAAAAAGTGATAGCGATAGTGGTATGTTTTCATATACCATCAGTAATAATTTCTGGTTGTGTGCTAAATAAAAACTAAGCAGTTGATTTTCATTCCCTTCTTTTAACATTTACAATCAGGTTCTAGACTCACAACTTGGTCAGTTATCTTAAATCCACCCACAATCTCTTTCATCAACTTACCCCATTTACACCAGTAATGGGGCTGGCTTCCAGTGCTTGTTAAAAGTGCCTGTCGGACGGCATTGAAGTAGGCCCTTCAGATCACCAGCTGTCAAGTCCTAACTATACCCGTTCTTTTATTCAGCAACCAGCCTGAGTCTTCTGTGCTGAGGTGCTTCCAATACTCCTCTAAATACCTTTTCAATATGATGAGAGTTCTTGCCTCTTCTAGTGTGTTCAGTACAAGGAAACAAACCCAGCTACAACATCTCTTCATGTTACTGAAACACTGCATCTTAGGCAATATCCTAGTGTATTACCTTCGCAGCTTCTCCAGAAAATTTGGATATTTGCATGTGTGCTGTGATAGCGTAGCACACTGATCTCAACCTTGCTGATGCCAGGCAACAACTCTCAGACACCTCTTCTTACCTACCCCTTGAAGAGGATCCCACTCCGGACCATCAGAGAGTTGTCTCTGATACCATCACTGACCTCATCAAACCTGGAGAACTCCCATCCACTGCCACCAAACTCTTACCCTCTTCTACCTCTGAACTGTGTCCTCATACCTCGACTCCATTCTATTGCCCTTGGTTCAGCTACTTCCCACTTACATCCACACACTTCACGTGCTCTTGATGTCCTCAACAACTTTCAATTCCCTGGTCCTGTTCGCCTCATTTTCACCATGGGTGTCCAGTCCCTTCTATCATCCATCATGAAAGCTTTAAAGATCTCTGCTTCTTTCTCAACAAAAGAGAAAATGTTCCCCTCCAGCACCGCCCTTCTCCATCTGGCAGAACTGGTCCTCGCCCTCAATAATTTCTCCTTTGGCTCCTCCCTCTTTCTCTAGACTCAAGGTGTAGTCATGGGCCGAAGGACCTGTTTCTGTGCTGTGTTCTGTATGGCCCATATGGGCCCCAGACATGCCTGCCTTTTCACTGGTTACAAAGAACAGTCTATGTTCTAAGCTTTCCCTAGTAATGCTCTCCAACTCCCCCTTGGTTACGTTGATGACTGTATTGGTGCTGCTTCTTGCACCCAAGCTGACCTCATCGATTTAATCAAAATTTGCCTCTAACTTCCACCCTTAAATTCATTTGGACCATTTCTGACATCTCCCTCTCCTTTCTCGATCTCTCTGTCTGCATCTTTGGAAACAAGCTGTCTAACAACAACTGTAATAAACCTACTGATTCCAGTGGCTATCTTGACTATACCTCTTCCCGCCCTGTCTCCGATAAAAATGCTATTCTCTTTTCTCAGTTCCTTTATCTCTGCACATCTGTTCCCAAGATGAGGTTTTCCTTTCCATGACATCGGAGATGTCCCCCTTCTTCAAAGAACGGGTTTCCCTTCCTCCACCATTGGTGCTGTCCTCATCCGCATCTCCTTTAGTTCCCCGACATTTGTGCTTACCCCATCTTCCCACCACCTTAACAGGGCGTTCTACTTTTCCTCATCTATCACCCCATAAGTCACCATCTCCAGCAAATCGTTCTCTTCAATTTCTACCATCTCCAAAGTGATCCTGCAACCAAACACATCTTTACCTACCCCTCCCCACTCTCTGTTTTCCACAGGGATTGTTCCCTGTATGATTCCCTTGTCCATTCATCCCTCCCCACTAATCTCCCTCTTGGCATTTATCCTTGCAAGGGGTCAAAGTGCTACACCAGCCTATTCACCATCTCCATCACCTCTATTCAGGGCCCAAACAGTCCTCCCAGGTGAGGCAACACTTCAGTGTCCAGTGCTCCCGATGCGTTCTGCTCTACGTTGGTGAGAGCCATCAAGTGGAGGACCACTTTGTTGAGTACCTCTGCTCCATCTGCCAAAAATGAAACTTCCATTTTAATTCCTATTCCCATTCCAGTTCTGACATGTTGGGCTATGGCCTCCTCTCATGTCACAATGATGGCATGAACTTCGATTTCTCCTTTCAGTAAAAAAAAATCCCTCCCCCTTCCCTCTTCTTCTATTCCCCACTCTAGCCTCTTACCTCTTCTCACCTGTCTATCACTTTCTCCTGGTGCCCCTCCTTCTTCCCTTTCGCCCATGGTCCACTCTCCTCTCCTATCAGATTCCTTCCTCTCCAGCCTTTTGCCTTCCCCACCCACCCAGATTCAACTATCATCTTTCCGCTATCTTCCTTCCTTCCCCCCTCAACTTTTTTTATTTTGGCATTTTCCCCCTTCTTTTCCAGTCCTGAAGAAGGTTCTTGGCCCAAAATGTCAACTGTTTATTCATTTCTATATATGCTACCTGACCTGCAGAGTTCCTTCAGCATTTTGTATGTATTGCTCTGGTAATTTCTGTTAAAGCCCTTGCCAATGTCCTTCCTTCCTTACTTACACTGGTCCTTGGGACTTGCGCATCTTTCAGCCCACTAAAAGATCTATTATCCACTTGTTTCAATGATAATTTCTTCACAAATTCCACACCCTGAATCATTTGGTTGATGGACACTTTTTATTACATAAAACAGGCCTCAGTGGAGTAAATCAAATCCCATATTCTCTGAATCTACACTGCATGTTCCAAAATGTTCTAAAAATGACAATTTGATGTGGTCCCAAAGCTAAGTGTGAAATTATGAGTACAGTAGGAGTAACTAGGTTCATAGATATAATGTGAGCTATTATCATCTTGTAACTATTGGGTTTTTTATTTTTATATAGTCCTTTTAGTAAATCTGAAAGAAAATTGGCATTTTTAAAAAAGCAATGAGAATTGAAGTTTTAAAATGTCTGTATTATGAACTCTTTATTATTCAGACAAAATATTTTTTCACTTCATATTTATACCACCTGCTTCTTTCCCCATGCAGAGACAGAGAACACTTGATTAATTACCAGAGATCTTTGGATGTTGCCTTTCAACAGGTACTGTGAATGCATTCCAAAAATATTGTTGACCTTGTGAATATTATATATTACTGTATGGGCGCAGATATATGGGAAAAGAGTGTTTCATAAAAAATATTGAGAATATGAGATTAATCTTATTTTTCAGAATGTTACTTGAGATTTTTAAAACATATGTTTTATATGTATTTTGAGCTTCGTGGTTTAAAGATGAACCTTCGACTTTTCTCAAAAAAAGCCGCCCATTTTTTAAAATGTACTTGTGATTCACTCATCATTGGTCCTTATTGTTTTTTCTGAACTCAGGTAAAATTAAAATTAAGCTCTCTTCTCACTTTACTTGTAGACATACACGGGGAAATGATTTTGGCTCAGCTCCTCATGGATGTAAATAAACCTCCTGAAATTTCCTATAATTTGGAATAATTGGCCTCAGAATATCTCTAAGAGTAAACAGTGTTGGAAAGGAAATGTCCCATCAGTGCAATAAGGGGTACTCTGTGGAATTTAGGTTAAGCCTGCTGTAGAGATGTAAATGTCTGTGCAAAATCTGAATTATTTGATATTGCTGCTGTGTATAAGATATGAGAAAAGTTCAATATGTGATATATTAGATACAAGAGATTCTGCAGATGTGAAGCACACAAAATGCTGGAGGAACTCAGCAGCTCAAGTGGCATGTCTGGAGGGAAATGATCGGTCAATGTTTTGGGCCAAGAGCTATCACTCAGGATTGAAAGGAAGGAGGCAGAAGGCAAAGCAAGAACATGGGGTGAAGGGGAGTACCTCAGGCTGGCAGGTGATGGTGAGACCAGATGGTGAGGAGGAAGGTGGATGGGTGGGGGAATACTAGCTGAGGGGAAGGTGGGTATATGTGATATGTAATATTGCTGGCCAGGCCCTCGATGCTGGAAGGTTTATGAAAAAAAAGGACAAAATGATATCCATGTTAATGGATTAAAGAGCTTGTCTTTAAAGCCTATTATAGCCTTGACCTTTTCATAAGGTACAGGAGCAGAATTAGGCTATTTGACCAATTGAATCTGCTCCGCCATTTCTTCATGGTTTGGTCCAATTTTCCTCTCAGCCCCAATCTCCTGCCTGTTTCTGTATCCCTCCATGCCCTGGCAATCAAGACTGTCAACCTTTGCCTTAACTATAAATACAGACTTGGTCTCCACAGCTGCCTGTGGCAAAGCTTCCACAGATTCACCACTCCCCGGCTAAAGAAATTCCTCCTCATTTCCGTTCTAAAAGGACGCCCTTGTATTCTGAGGCTGTGTCATCTGGTCTTAGACCCTTCCACCATCGGAAACATTTTCTCCACATCCACTCTATCAAGGCCTTTCAACATTTGATAGGTTTCAATGAGGTCACCCCTCATTCTTCTGAAGTACAGTAAATACAATCCCAAAGCTATCAAACCTTCTTCATATGCTAAGCTATTCAATCCTGGAATCATTTTTGTAAGCCTCCTGTGAACCCTGTTCAGTTTCAGCATATCTTTTCTAAGATAAGGAGACAAAACTGCTTACAATACTCCAAGTGAGGCCTTAACGGTGCTTTATAAAATCTTAACATTACATCCTTGCTTTTATATTCTAGTCCTCTACAAATAAATACTAACATTGCATTTGCCTTTCTCAGCACAGGCTCAATATGCAAATTAACCATTAGTCCCTTTGTGCCTTAGTTTTTTGTGTTTCTCACCATTTAAAAAACAGTCAACCCCTTAATTTCTTCTTCCAAAGTGCATGACCATGTACCTCCCAACACTGTATTCCCTCTGCCACTTCTTTGCCCATTCTCCTAATCTGTCTAAATCTTTCTGTAGCTTCTCTATTTCCTCAAAAGTATCTGTCCCATCCACCTATCATCATGTCATCCACAAACTTTGCAACAAAACCATCAATCCCATCATCCAAATCATTGACATATAACATAACTAGAATTGGTCCCAACACAGACCCTTATGGAACACCACTCGTCACCGGCAGCCAAACAGAAAAGGCTCCCTTTATTCCCACACTTTGCCACCTGCCAGTCAGCCACTGCTTTATCCATGGTAGAATCTTTCCTGTAATACCATGGGCTTGTAGCTTGTTCAGCAGCCTCATGTGTGGCACCTTGTCAAGGTCCTTCTGAAAATCCAAGTACACAAAATCAACCGATTCCCCTTTGTCTATCCTGCTTGATATTTCTTCAAATAATTCCAACAGATTTATCAGGCAAGATTTTCTCTTGAGGAAACCACGCAGACTATGACCTATTTTATCATGTGCCTCCAAATACCCTGAGGATCTCATCATTAAAAATTAACTCCAGCATCTTCCTCACCATTGAGATCAGACTAACTGGCCTATAGTTTCCTTTCTTCTGCCTCTCTCCCTTCTTGAAGAATGGAGTGACATTTGTAATTTTCCAGTCTTCGGGAACCATTCCAGAATCTAATGATTCTTGAAAGATTATTACTAATGCCTCCACAATCTCTTCAGCCACCTCTTTCAGAACCTTGGGGTGTACACCATCTGGTCCAGGTGTCTTATCTACCTTCAGACTTTCCATTTGCCCAAGTACCCTCTTTCTTGGAATGGTAACTTCACACATTTTATGCCCCCTGACACCTGGAGCTTCCACCATACTGCTAGTGTTTTCCACAGTGAAGACTGATGCAAAATACTTATTCAGTTCTTCCGCCATTTTGTGTCTCCCAATACTACGTCTCCAACATCATTTTCCGGTGTTCCGATATCCACTCTCGCCTCTCTTTTACACTTTATGTATCTGAAGAAACTAATTTTTCCTCTATTTTATGCCCTCTCTTTGGCTTTTTTGTTGGCTTTGACTTATATTGCTAGCCACGTTTGTGTCACCTTTCCTTTAGAATAGTTCTTCTTCTCTGTGATATATATATCCTGTGTCTTCCACTTGCTTCCAAAAACTTCAGCCATTGCTGTTCTGCCGTCATCCCTGCCAGTGATCTTTTCCAATCAATTCGGGCCAAATCCTCTCATTCGTCTGTAATTCCCTATACCCCACTGTAATATTGATACATCTGACTTTAGCTTCTCAAATTTCAGGGAGCATGTGATCATATTCTGATAATCTGCCCCCTAAGCGGCTCTTTTACCTTCAGCTCTCTAATCAGTTCTGATTCATTGAACAGCACCTAATCCAGAATAGCTGATCTCCTAGAGGGCTCAACCATGAGCTGCTCTGAAAAGCCATCTGTGGGTGCTCTGGAAATTCTCCCCATGGAATCCAGCACCAAACGATTTTCCTAATCTACCTATATATTGAAATGCCCCATGACTACTGTAACATTGCCCTTTTGCCATGCATTTTTTACCTCCTGTTGTAATTTGTAGACCACGTTCTTACTATTATCTGGAGGTTTGAATACAACTCCCGTCAGGGTCTTTTTACCCTTGCAGTTCCTTAGCTCTATCAACAGTGATTCAACACCTTCTGACCCTATGTCACCTCTTTCTAATGATTTGATTTCATTTTTTACCTTCAGAGCAATGCCAACCCCTCTGTCTTCCTGCCTGTCCTTTCAATACAATGTGTATCCGTGGGCATTAATCTCCCAGCTATAATCTTCTTTCAGCAATATTCAGTGATGCCAACAGCATCATACATGCCAAACTACAACTGTGCTACAAGTTTATCTACCTTATTTCATAGATTGATTGCATTCAAATACAGCACCTTAAGTCCTGTATTCCCTCTTTTCAATTTTGTTCTCCTTTTATGTTGCAACTCATCCTATTGACTGCAATTTTGCCCTATCAACAGGCTCTCCTCACTACACATTGCCTCTGTAAACCAGCTACCTCATCTTCAGCACAATCATCCACCTTTCCTGTGATACTTCTTGCATTGAAATATATGCAGCTCAGAACACTAGTTGCACTATGCTCAGCCTTCTGATTCCTAAGTTTGTCAGAGGTCTTACTAATATCTGCCTCCACAACCTCGTCACTAACTGATCTGGTACTCTGGTTCCCATTCCCCTGCACCTCTAATTTAAACCCCACTGTGTAGCATTAACAAACTTTCCCTCTAGGATATTAGACCCCCTCCAGTCTGGTGCAAACTGTCCCTTCTGTACAGGTCCCACCTTTCCTGGAAGAGAGCCCAATGATCCAAAATTCTTATGCCCTCCCTCCTACACCAACTCCCTAGCCACAGATTAAACTGTATAATCTTCCTAGTTCTGGCCTCTCTAGCACGTGGCACTGGTTGCAGTCTTGAGATCACAACCCTGGAGATCTTGACCTTTAAATTAGCACCTAACTCCCTGAACTCCCTATGCAGAACCTCGTTACTTGTCCTACCTATGTCATTGCTACCTACATGGACCATGATTTCTGGCGGTTCATCCTCCCACTTAAGAATATTGAGTTCTTGATCCGAGATATCCTGGACCCTGGCTCCCAGGAGGCAAAATACCATCCGGCAATCTAGTTCTCGCCCACTGACCCTCCTGTCCATTCCCTTAACTAACGAATCCCCTATCACAGAGTATGCCTCTTCCCCCTGATTCACTTCTGAGTCACAGAGCCAGATTCAGTTGAAAAGACCCAATCACTGGAACTTCCCTCTATTAGGTCACCCCCACCCCTAACCCCCAACGGTGTCCAAAGTGATAGTCCTGTTGTTGAAGGGGATAGCCACAGGGGTACTCAGCACTGGCTCCTTCACCCCTTTCCCCTTCCTTACTGTAACCCAATTTTTTGTATCATGCCTGCACCTTGGGTGTAACTACCTCTATATATGTGCCATCTATCACCCCTTCAGCCTCCCGAATGATCTGGAGTTCATCAGTTCCAATTCCAGCTCCCTAATGCAGATTGCTGGAACTGCAGCTGGATGCACTTCTCGCAGTTATAGTCATCAGGGACACCAGAGCTCTCCCTGACTTCCCACATCCTGCAAGAGAAGCATTCAACTATCCTGCCTGACATTTCTACTGCCCTAGCTGAGCAGAAGAAAAGAGGGCAAGGAAAAAAATCTTAACCTTGAGCTTTTTTTTTTCCTTTGCTTACTCTGACTGAAGCTTCTCTTCTCTGAAGCCTCGAAGAGCTAAAGTCCCAGGATCACTACTCTGACTCTGTCCACTCAGACAATGGCTGCTGCGCTTGCCCCTACTCTCCTTTAATTTTCTCTTGCTAATCAATTCCAAACACTGATTGATCGCTGGTCAAAGCTCTTTTTCACTGTAGCAACCCACTGCTGCCTTTTATAGGGCAATGGACCTGATTGAAGTCCCCTCCTCTTAAACTTCCCATGTCCAGATTGGCTACTGGTCAAAATTGTTTTGAAAATGCCACTAGGAGAGATGGCCATTGCATTTATGAGGTATTTTGCAGTGAAAATTAATAGTCTTGAGTTTTTAATGAGCCAATGGGCATAAATAACACACTGGAAAATTTTGGCTAGCCATTTCAATTCAATTTCCAATTCTTACTTCTCTGTCCATGGCCTCTCATACTTTAATGAGGCCAAACTCAGGTTGGAGGAGCAACACCACATAATCTGTCTGGGAACCTCCATCTTGATGGCATGAACGTCAATTTCTCTGTCTTTTGGTAATTTCTCACTCCTTCCTCACTCTCGTTTCCATTCCCTATTTTAGTTACCCTCTCAACCCATCTCTTCTCTTCAGCTGCCCATCACCTCCTCTGGTTCCTCTCCTTCTTCCCTTTCTTGCATGGTCCACTGTCGTGTTCCAGCTGGTATAAAAGGGGAGACTGTAGTTTGTTGCATAGGTTGTTTTGTTGAGGAGTCACAGTCAGTGGTTATGCAATCGTAGAAGGAGAGAGAGAGTGAAGAATTACCGGCTTCATACGAACCCAAAGAATTGGGTAGAAATCAATGGCGTTCTGTGCATCTTGAAGTGATTACCGTGGGTTGTGGCACACACTTTTGGTTAACCCCTACGTGTTCTCAGGTGTTGTGTGGTGACCACCTCCAGTGAAAGGTCAGTTACTTTGAGAAATCTTCTTCTTCGTGATCTCTTCAGAAAAGGCATTTACGACTGGGATCTGCATCTACAGTTTCCTCCTTTCTTCAATAATCGCTCATAAATTAAATCCAAGTTTATCTGATCAGTGTTTCCGATGTAACCAAGAAACTGGTACATTTTTACATTCTACATGGTCTTGTTCTAAAATTCAACCTTTTTGGACAAATTTAAGACTTTTACTGGAACAAATTACGGGAATACAACTTCCTCATAATCCAATATTACTTTTACTAGGTGATATTGAAGGGATAAAACCGAAACTCAAACTAAATAAATATCAGAAAGAATTCATAAAAATTGCACTGGCAGTAGCCAAAAAGGCTATTGCAGTTACTTGGAAATCAGATACATATTTAAGTATAGATTGTTGGAAGAAAGAAATCTATGGCTGTATTCCATTAGAAAAAATTACTTATAATTTAAGAGATAAATATGAAACATTTTTGAAAATTTGGTGCCCTTATTTACAAAAGACAGGACTAAATATATAGGTGCTCTGAAGATGAAACAATTGGTTACTTGGGGAAAGAAATAAATATATATACTAAAGTTATTAAGAACTCCATGGAGCATGTGGAGATCTTCCAACAACCAGACACTCTTTCTTTTTTTTTCTTTCTTACTTTCTCTTTTTTTTTAATATAGGGAAGTTAGGGGGGAGGGGTTAAGGGGAGGGGGGAAGGGATATATACATTTTTTTTCCACACTTGTAATTACTTAAAAACGCAATTAAATAAAAATTTTTAAAAAAGTATCATTCATCGCTGGTTCGGGAAGTCTCTCCTCTCACTTACTTATGAATCAACTGGACTTATTAAACTATCACTTTAAGACTGTGCTTGAGTAAGATCTGTTAAGAATTGTCTCTAAGTCTCCAAGCCTACACTGGTAGCTGTCCTCCTCTTTTCTTACGTTATATCGACGAATGCATCGGTGCTGCTTCCTGCACACATGCTGAACTCGTCGACTTCATGAACTTCGTCTCCAACTTTCACCCCGCCCTCAAATTCACCTGGTCTATTTCCGACACCTCCCTCCCCTTTCTAGATCTTTCTGTTTCAATCTCTGGAGACAGCCTATCCACCGATGTCTACTACAAACCTACAAACTCTCACAGCTACCTAGACTATTCCTCCTCCCACCCTGTCTCCTGCAAAAATGCTATCCCTTTCTCTCAATTCCTCCGCCTCCGCCGCATCTGCTCTCAGGATGAGGCCTTTCATTCTAGGACAAAGGAGATGTCTTTCTTTTTTAAAGAAAGGGGCTTCCCTTTGTTCACTATCAACTCTGCCCTCACCCCATTCCCCTGCCAGCCCACCAGGGATAGAGTCCCCCTGGTCCTCACCTATCACCCTACCAGCCTACAGATCCAACATATAATCTTCCATAACTTCCGCCACCTCCTACAGGATCCCACCACCGGACACATCTTCCCCTCCCCCCAACTCTCGGCTTTCCACAGGGATTGCTCCCTACGTGACTCCCTTGTTCATTCATCCCCCCATCCTTCCCCACTGACCTCCCTCCAGGCACTTATACCTGCAAACGGAAGAAGTGCTACACCTGTCCCCACACTTCTTCTCTCACCACCATCCTAGGCCCCAGACAGTACTTTCAGGTGAGACACCACTTCACCTGCGAGTCAACTGGGGTGATATACTGTATCCGGTGCTCCCGATGTGGCCATTTATACATTGGGGAGACCCGCCGCAGACTGGGAAACCGTTTCGCCGAACACTGGTGCTCAGTCCTCCAGAAGTGGCGGGATCTCCCTGTGGCCACACACTTCAATTCCACAGACCACTCCCACTCTGATATGTCTGTCCATGGCCTCCTCAACCATCTATGTTCTATCATCTTTCGACATCCAAGGTTCTCTTACATTGCCATCCTTGTCCTTTCTTCTTCCTGGAACATGCCTATCCTGTACTCTGTGCTGTTGGTCCTTAAGCATCTTCCACATGTCAGATGTGGACTTGCCCATAAACAGCTGTTCCCCATTAGCTCTCCCTAGTTCCTGCCCAATGCACTCTCAGTTTGTGCTACTCAAATGTAATACTCTCCCTCAAGGTCCATACTTATCCTTACCTGTAGCTATTTTAAAACTTCAGATGTGTGGTCCCTAAGTGCTTACCCTCTGGAAGGTCGGTCACCTGGCCAGACTCATTACCCAATACCAGTCCAATACAGACCCTCCCCTCTTGTTGGGCTATCTACATAGTGATTTAAAAAACCCTCATGGATGCACCTAACAAATTCTGCCCCTTCTAAACCTCTTACACTAAGAAGGTCCCAATTTATTATCAGGGAAATTGACATCCTGCATAACAGCAGCCTTATTGTTTTTACACCTTTCCTGAAACTGCCTTTGTATCTGTTCCTAAAGGTCCTGGGGGATATTGGGGTGTCTGTAGTAGAATCCTATCATAGTGATTGCACCTTCACTATTTTTGAGTTCTACCCGTATAGACTCAGTGGACGAGTCCTCCTTTGTGTCCCCGCTGAGTGCAGCTGTGATATTGTCCCTGATTACTCCCCCACTTCTTTTCCCTCTCTCAATCAAGTCACTGTAATGGCCACAATATCATAGTTCTATGTACAACCCATGTTCTGAGTTCCATCACCTTTACCAATAATACTCCTAGCATTAAAATACACACACTTCAAACGATCCACTCATTGTGCCTCTTAGTTTGCTCTTGACTGTTTCTACTGGCACTGACATTGACCTTCCACCCCATCCGTTCACTCTCTCAACTGGTATTCTGATTCCCATTCCCCTGCCAATTTAGTTTAAACTCTCCCTAAGAGCTCTAGCAAACCTGCCCACAAGGATTTTGGTCCCACTTGGGTTGAGGTATAACCTGTCACACAGGTCACACCTTCCCTGAAGAGATCCCAATGAACTGGAAATCTGAAACTCTGAAATGTGCCGCTTCCTCAGCCACTCATCTGTACCATCACCCTATTCCTGCCCTGTCTAGCTCGTGGTACTGGGACCAATTCAGAGATCACTAGCTTGGGGATGTTGATCTTCAGCCGTTTCCCTATCTCCCTATACTTACTGCACAGGACCTCTGCCCCCTTTCTATCTATGTCATTGGTGCCAATGTGCACCACAATCTCTAACTGCTCACCCTCTCTCTTGAGAATATTCTGCAGCCGATCTGAGACATCTTGGACCCTAACACCTGGGAGGTGGCACATCATCCTGGCTTCTCCTTCGTGGCCACAGAATCTCCTTTCTATCTCCCCAACTATCAAGCCTCCTATCACTAATACTCTACCTGATATTACTCTTACCTGCTGAGCCGAAGTGCCACTAGCCTGGCTGCTGCTGCTGCACCCTGATAGGTCAACCCCCCTCCCACCCACCAGCAGCATCCAAAGGGATATATTTGTTGCTGAGGGGAATGGCCACAGGGGAGTCCTGAACTGTTGCTTATTCCCCTAGACTCTCCTAGTGTTCACCCATCTACTGTCTGAAGCCTGCACTCAGGGTGTGACCACTTCAGTAGAAGTTGCATCTGTGAGGTTTTCAGCCTCCTGGGTGGTCCTGAATACATCCAGCTCCAGATCTTTGACCTTGTCAGTCAGAAACAGAAGTTATGCACACGTCCTGCAAATACAGTCATCAGGGTGACTGTGGAAGTACCCTGCAATCCTAAATCATACAGGAGGAACATTTGACTGCCTTAACTACCATCCTGCCAAAACTTGTTATGCCTTTGGCTCTAACTCTCAAGCTTAAGTTCTACAGCCAAGTAAATTACTCTAAAAGACTAAGCACCTTTAGCCTCTGCCTGTTCTCACTGAAGCCTGACCACTCTAACACTGGCCCACTCACACAAAGGTTGCTCCATTTAAAACTAAATTTTTATCATTGGCCCTTGCTAAGTTATTAATAACCGAAGTGATCTCCTGCTCCTCAGACAAGTCCTGACACCACTGCTTACTTTTTTAAATTGGTGCACAGACTCCACAAGGAACTGTCTCCAACGATCTCTGTGGTTTCCGCACCTCAGACTAGTCCTGACTGGCACCACTCACATTTTAAAACTGGTGTGTAAACTCCACAAGGAACTATCTACAGCAGTCTCTGTGACCTCCCACTCCGCAGACAAGTCTGACAGGCTCTGCTCACTTCTTAATACCAGCACATAAGCTCCACAAGGAACTGTCTGCATCACTCTGCAATCACCCACTCTGCAGACAAGTACCTTAGGCAATGTTCACTTTTTTAAAATCCTTAATCATTTGTTCTTCTTAAATATTTTACATTTACTCTTAACCCATGACCTCCAGTTCTAGTTCTGGTCTCACCCAACGTCAGTTTAGAAGTCAGTGACTCGCATAAAGTCAATTTCTAATCCAATTTACTAACTCATCCTGAATGCCAATTGATATTTCAATGATACAAATCAGCCTGCATATACCATTTTGTAAGACACAAAGACATCTTTTGCTCTGAAAAGAAAGTTCAGCAGCCACTTTGTATCTTTGCCTTCTCTCTCGTTTCTTGTCTTTGCTCCATATTATATTAAATAGATGAGATTATTCCACATGATGTTAGTTACCATCTCCTGGGAGCCCTAAGGCAGAAATTATGTTGTATAGAGCTGCTTCATGTGAGGCACAATAAGTGCAGAAGATGGTTAGTATCTGAATTTGTTTTAACTTAGAAATTCATACATGGAATTCTGACTTCTTGTTAGCAAAAAAACATGGAAGTCAATATTTTTATCCATTTGGATCTCGATTTTGATGGTTTCTAGATAGAATCATGTTGAAACTGTACATAAAAATGTCATTCCTCGTGACACTGCCATATTGGCAAGAGAAGTGCATAAGTGTGGTTCTGTTATTCTTCATCATCTATTTTCAGGTACTCACCTCATCATTAACAAACAGCTATTAATGAATTGTCTCTGTATTTTATAGGAGGTTTCTCAACAGAGAAGGCTATTGATTGATTTACCCATTTTCCTTTAGGCTCCTCCATCACTATATGATAATACTGTACCAATCTTCTCCAGCTCTAAACCCTCAATCCATGGTTCTACCCACTGATCTCTGGTCTCTTGGGACATTATCTCCACATCACCTCAACTCCCTACAGGATCAAATTATACTCTTGAGTCACTGACTGTCCTAACTCAGCAATCCCATTGATGCAGAGGCCAGATCCTGTCACGCAGATCATAAGCAGCACAACCCTATCCAGATGTAATTTCCTGATATCATCTTCAGGCCTTTACCCATGCAACCATACCTCTATCCAAATTCCTGATTCTACTTGCATGGTCTCCACTGCTATAATGCTCCTTACGTGACTCCCTTGTCCATTCATCCCCCCCCCCCCCCCCCATCCCTTCCCACCGATCTCCCTCCTGGCACTTATCCTTGCAAGCGGAACAAGCGCTACACCTGCCCTTACACTTCCTCCCTCACCACCATTCAGAGCCCCAGATGGTCCTTCCAGGTGAGGCGACACTTCACCTGTGAGTCGGCTGGTGTGGTATACTGCGTCTGGTGCTCCTGGTGTGGCCTTTTATATATTGGTGAGATCCGACGCAGACCAGGAGACCGTTTTGCTGAACACCTACGCTCTGTCCGCCAGTGCAAGCACGATCTCCCAGTGGCCACACACTTTAATTCCACGTTCCATCCCTACTCTAATATGTCTATCCATGGCCTCCTGTACTGTCAAGATGAAGCCACACTCAGGTTGGAGGAACAACACCTTATATACCGGTTGGGTAGCCTCCAACCTGATGGCATGAACATTGACTTCTCTAACTTCCGTTAATGCCTCTCCTCCCCTTCTTACCTCATCCCTGATATATTTAGCTTTTTCCCCCCTTTTTTTTCATTCTTTCTGCTCATCACTCTGCCTGTTCTCCATCTCCCTCTGGTGCTCCCCTCCCCCTTTCTTTCTCCCGAGGCCTCCCATCCCATGATCCTTTCCCTTCTCTAGCTCTGTATCCCTTTTGCCAATCACCTTTCTGGCTCTCAGCTTCACCCCACCCCCTCCGGTCTTCTCCTATCATTTTGCATTTCCCCCTCCCCCTTCTACTTTCAAATCTCTTACTATCTTTCCTTTCAGTTAGTCCTGACGAAGGGTCTCGGCCCGAAACGTCGACAGTGCTTCTCCCTATAGATGCTGCCTGACCTGCTGCATTCCACCAGCATTTTGTGTGTGTTGCTTGAACTTCCAGTATCTGCACATTTCCTCGTGTTAACTTTGATTCATACATAGTATTGTAGTGGTCAAGCTGAGCTTCACTTAATAAGCTTTTCTTGCACTTATTATGTGCACTTCCTTGCATCTATTTCACATTCCTTTCAACAAAAGATATAGTGGTTTGAGCACCCTTGCAAAATTTAGAATGAATCAAGAGTGTGACTGCAGCATCACCAGGAATAATCTTGATTCTGCAATATTTTCAGTACTTGGCTTATTAGCATTAGTCTGTATTTTTACTTCACCCGTTATAGACTATTATTATCAACATTTGAACAAAGTTACACTTGAAAAAGGTGCATTTGTTTCACTTTAACTTAACATTATGCTTATGTAATGTCATGAATACGTTCTCAAAAATTAGAAGAGCTTTTCTTCTCTGCTGATTGATTCCACAAGCAGTGATCCGTGCCGTACAAAATTTTGTCCAGCACGTTGTGGAGAATTTTAGACGAAGACTTAGATCCCAAAGTTAAAGTAGAGTCCTTTATTGTGCATATTGTTGGCCAAGTACCACTGACTATCTTTGTCTACATTTAATTGGAGAGGCGTAATATTGTGATACTGTTTGATTCTGTTAAGAAGGTGCATCAGTCTTTCAAAGATGATTACCAGACATTGTGTGCCATCAATAGTTTGACAGAGTGTGAGTTCTTTTTAGTGTCCACATACCATTTTTGTTTGCCTTTGGAACAACTCCTCATTTCAGTCAGTTTTCACAAGAATGCTACTTTAAGGAATGAGAAAACAATGATGCTTTAGAGAATATGGAACTGGTCTGAATATGCAATCTGTCGTCACATCTTTTAAGGTGTGACTTTGAAACAACAGTCCTAGAGATATCCTTCCAATGTAGTTTGAATTGATTCAGCAACTTCTTAGCAATTAAACATAGAACATAGGGGCCTACAACAGTGGTGTCGTCAGCAAATCTGAATATGATATTGGAGCTGTGCTTAGCCACACAGTCATAAGTGTAAAACAAGGAGAGCAGGGAACTAAGCCTTGTGGTGCACCTACGTTAATGGAGATTGTGGAGCAGATGTTGTTGCCGATCCGAACTGACGAGGGTGTGCAAGTGAGGAAATTGAGGATCCAATTCCACAAGGAGACATTGAGGCCAAGTTCTTGAAGCTTATTGATTAGTTTTGAGGGAGTGATGCTAATGAATGCTGAGTTGTTGTCAATGAAGAGTATGTATGCACTTTGCTGTCCAGATGTTTCAGAGTTGAGTGAAGAGCCAATGAGATGGCATCTACTGTGGACCTGTTGCTCCAGTAGGCAATCTATTGAGGTAGGTTACCTTGTTTTTCTTAATAACTGGTATAAGTGAAGTCTGCTTGAAGTAGGTGAGCACTTTAGACTGCCAAAACAAGAGGTTAAAGATCTCAGTGAACACTCCAGCCAGTTGATTAGCACAGGTCTTTAGTACCCTGGCTGGGCTGGATTGTTTTCGTGAGTTCACCCTCCTGAAGGCTGCTTGCACCTTGGCCTCAGTAAATGAAATCTCAGGATCATCAGGGAATGTAGGAGTTTGTGATGGTTCCTCCATGTTTTGATGGTCAAAGCAAGCATAAGAAGCATTGAGCTCAACTGCAAGTGAAGCCTTGTTGTCACCTATCTCATTTGATTTTACTTTATAAGAGGCGATAGTATTCAAGCCCTGCCACGACTGTCAAGTCACCTTTGTTGATTCAGTTTTAGTCCAGAATTGCCTCACTGGTATACTTAAGATATCATTTCATAGCCTCGTACTTTGCTGTGGCTCTCTGATTATAAATTGCAGCAATTCCAGTCACTTGCAGTGGATGAAATTCTCCAAAATTCTGAAGTTACTCAGCAAGCCAGGCAGCATCTATGTAAAAGAGTACAGTCGATGTTTCAGGCGGAGACCCTTCAGCAGGACTGGAGAAAAAAAGTTCTGCTGAAGGGGTTTGGCCCGAAACGTCAATTGTACTCTTTACCATAGATGCTGCCTAGCCTGCTGAGTTTCTGTAGCATTTTGTGTGTGTTCCTCCACAATCTCCATCAGCAGAGGTGCACTATAGGGCCATGTGCTTACACCCTTACTCTACTCGCTTTACACCTATGACTGTGTGGCTAAGCACAGATCCAACACCATATTCAAACGTGCTGATGACACCATTGGTGTGGGTTGTATCAAAGGTAGTGATGAATCAGCATACAAGAGGGAGATTGAAAATTTAGCTGAGTGGTGTCATAACAATAACCTCTCACTCAATGTCAGCAAGCCCAAGGAACTGATTGTAGACTTCAGAGAGGGAAACCAGAGGTCCACGTGCCTGTACTCATCAGTGGACCAGAGGTGGAGAGGGTAAGTAACTTTCAGTTCCTGGTATCACCATCTCAGAGGACCTGTCCTGAACCCGTCATATAAATGTAATTGCAAAGAAAGCACAACAGCATCTCTGTGTCCTTAGGAGTCTTCGGAGATTTGATATGTCATCAAGAATCTTGACAAACTTCTATAGATGTGTAGTGGAAAGTGTATTGGCTGGCTGCATTACACCAATGCCTTTGAGTGGAAAATCCTACAGAAGGAGGGTGCATTTGGCCCAGTAGATCACGGGTAAAGCCCTCTCAACCATTCAGCACATATATCTGAAACGCTGTTGTAGTAAAACAGCATCCATCATCAAAGATCCTCACCATCCAGGCTGTGCTCTTTTCTCGCTACTGCCATCAGGTAGAAGGTACAAGTCCCTCAGGACTCACAGTACCCCTCAACCATCAGGCTCCTGAACAACTGCACTCATCTATTGACAACATTCCAGTTAAGATGGTGCCTGCATACAATTCTCCCACGATCAACATCTTCTGGATAGCTCACAAAACTATTCATTTCACTTCTTTTATGTCTTTTACATATGTTTTTCACCTTAAGTGTGTTTCTGGAACTGTTGGAGTCTGTGATATGCAGTATGGAGATCGTTTGGGTAATCTAGTGTTTTGCTATCCCCGAGAGGATTCTACGAGGCAGAGGCAGTGAGTGCAAGCTTTGTGGTGAGGAGACTAGGATGTTTGGCTCCATTTCACTGATCAAAGTGACAAGAGAGATTGAAAATTTGAGGCAAATGTGGAAGGTGAGCAGAGGCTACCTGCCTTTTGATCACTGGTGGGATTGATCTGCTGTCGGGGAGGGGAGACGTCCTTTTGTTCACTAGTGGGATCACTCTGCTACCAGAGAGAGAGGACTACCTTTTGATCACTGGTGGGATTGATCTGCTGTCGGGGAGGGGAGACGTCCTTTTGTTCACTAGTGGGATCACTCTGCTACCAGAGAGAGAGGACTACCTTTTGATCACTGGTGGGATTGATCTGCTGTCGGGGAGGGGGGCCTTTGTGGCCTGCCGCTGTACCGGGAGAAAGTTACCCAGGTTTTTCTGCATTTTGGATATGGATATGACTATGGACTTGGACTATGGACCTTTTTTCCTGTCTTACAGGTTTTTTTAATATTAGAAACATAGAAACATGGAAAACCTACAGCACAATACAGGCCCTTTGGCCCACAAACTTGTGCCAAACATGTCCCTACCTCAGAAATTACTAGGCTTACCTATAGCCCTCTATTTTTCTAAGCTCCATGTACCTATCCAAAAGTGAGAGCATGAGTGTAGGATTTAGCAGGAGAAGAGAAAAAGGAGAAGATACCCCAGGTAGTCTGTTTCTGTCCATATTAACAGTAAATGATTCAAGCATGGTACCAAAGTTCAAAGTAAAATTTATTATCAGAGCATACACGTCACCACATACAACCTGAGATTCTTTTTCCCTTGCAGGAATTCTCAACAAATCTACAGAACAGTAACAGTAAACAGGATCAATGAAAGAGCAAGAGCATAGAAAACAATGAACTGCAAATTCAAATATAAATAAATAATAATCTCTCAGTGGGAGAGCATTTCGGAGATAGTGATCACAATTCTATCTCCTGTACCATAGCATTGGAGAGGGATAGGAACAGACAAGTTAGGAAAGCGTTTAATTGGAGTAAGGGGAAATATGAGACTATCAGGCAAGAACTTGGAAGTGTCCTGGTCTTCAGATGTCCTTTGTCAGCCGTCCTCAGTGCTGGACTTTGAGTACAGAGTGAAGGCCTTCGTTCCTTGTGCATGTCGTTGGCCTCTGAATGTGGAGTGTGGAATGGAGGCCTGGACTCTGGACATCTTTTGTCACCCGTCCATATTGCTGGACTTTGAATGCAGAGCATGAAGTGGAGGCTTAGATTCGGCTGATCTCCAACTCCTCTGCTTCCTCCTCCTCAATCTCAAAATGTCCCAACACATTAGCATGCTCCACTCTGCCATCACTATCCTCCAAAAACTTCTTGGTTAATACTAAAATAAACTACTCATTTGATACTCAGCTACTTGTTCTGATTCAAGCACAAATTCCTTCCTTTTTTTTCAGTAAACCTACACTCTCCTTAGTTATCCTTATTTTCCTAATAAAATACCTTGGAATTCTCCATGTTACTGTATGAAAGGATATTTCATAACCCTGTTTTGTTTATCTAATCACCTGCTCAAGCACTTTCATGCTACCACAAGGGCTCAGTCTGATTTTAACTTCGTAAACCTTACATATGCTTCCTTTGTCTTCCTGACTAAATTTAGGACCCCTTGGGTCATCCAAGGTTCCCTTACCTTACATTGTTGTCCTTGCTCCCTACTGGAAGATGTCAAACACAAACTCTAATCAGCTGGTCTTTAAAAGAACTTCAACATGTCCTATGTGGAGTTCACTGACAGCAGCTGTTCGCAGTCAACACTGCTTAACCCCTGTTTTATCCTGTCATAATCTTCCCCCGTCAATGTATTACCTTCCAGCTCCTCTGATATTATCCTTACTCATATCTAACTTGAAACATAATGAGCTGCCACTATTTCCAAAATATTCACTCACTATTAGGTCTGTCACCTGGCATGGCTTACTACTCAAAACTAGGTTCAGTATTCTCCTCTAATTGGACTCTCCACATAGTGTTTCAAGAACCCCCCCCCCGAATGCCCTGAAAAAAATCCTGCCCCCCCAAGCCTTTTGTATTCATGAAGTTCCGATCAAGATTTTGTAAGTTAAAGTCTCTCACCATGACAATCTAGTTTTTTGTGCCCCTTTCCATAATCTGTCTGCATATCTGGCCTCCACCTCTAAGTAGCTATAGGAGGGACTAAAGTATAATTCCATCAGCATAATTTTTGAACTCCACCCAAATTTCCTCTGTGGATGAACCCTCCAGCATGTCTTCTCTGGGTACTGCTGTGACATGCTCCCTCATCAATAGTTCGACTGCTCCACCTCTTTTCCCCCAACTCTATTATGTCTAATACAACCAAACCCAGAAACGTTGCTGCCATTACAACCAGGCCTCTGGATCTAAATACATCTTCCCTAGCCATAATACTCCTTGAGTTCAATCCCCTCAGTCTCACCATGTTTATTAGCCTGCTCCTTGCCGACCTTCCTTTCAGTCTTATTCACCGTATCATCTTTCTTGCACTCAACCCTCCCATCTGTTACATTGCTGCTGTGGTTTCCATTCCCTTGCCACTCCAATTTAAATCCTGCTGAGAAGTACTAGCCAAATTCCCAGTGAGAATATTGGTTATCAGATGCAAAATGTCCTGACCTGGAAAAGAGCTCCATGATCCATAAATCCTAAGAGCTCCCACATGCACCAACTCCTTAGCCATGTATTGAACTGCACTATGTACAGTATCTATTTCTCACCTCACTAACATGTGGCATGGGTAGTAATCCTAAAATTATAACTCGCGAAGTCCTGCTTTTTAACTCTCTACCAACCTCCTTACAATCGCTTTGCAGGATCTCACCTTAAACTTATGCCGTCTAGTTCTTGATTCCCCAATTGTGGGAAAAAGACGGAGTATATTCACCCCATCTGTGCTCCTCCATAATGTTATACTCCCCCATATGATCACCTCAGTCTCCTACAGTCTGAGGAATGAAGTCTTAGCCTGTCCAGCCTCTTCCTATAACTGCTCCCTCAACTCATAGCAGCATCCTTTGTAAATGGTCTATTTCCATTTTTACTGTAGTAGGGCTAACAAAACTGAACACAGTACTCCCAAATGCAGCTTCACTAGCATCCTGTACAACTGCACTGTGACTCCCAATTTTTCTACTCAGTGACCTGATTGATGAAGGTCAATGTACCGAAAGCCTTCACCGCCCTGTCTATCCGTGTCTCCACTTTCAGTGAACTGTGTACATGTACACGTGTTCTACTGCATTCACTGTGAAAGTCCAAGCTTGATTTTCTAAAATGCAACAACATGCACTTTTCTGAATTGCACTCTATTTCCCATTGTTCAGCCCACTCACTCAGCTGATCAAGACCCCCTCTTTATTTTTAAACATAGAACAGTACAGCACATTACAGGCCCTTCGGCCCACAATGTTGTGCCGACCCTCAAACCCTGCCTCCCATATAACCTCCCACCTTAAATTCCTCCATATACCTGTCTAGTAGTCTCTTAAATTTCACTAATGTATCTGCCTCCACCACTGACTCAGGCAATGCATTCCACGCACCAACCACTCTCTGAGTGAAAAACCATCCTCTAATATCCCCCTTGAACTTCCCGCCCCATACCTTAAATCCATGTCCTCTTGTACTGAGCAGTGGTGCCCTGGGGAAGAGGCGCTGGCTGTCCACTCCGTCTATTCCTCTTAATATCTTGTACACCTCTATCATGTCTCCTCTAATCCTCCTTCTCTCCAAAGAGTAAAGCCCTAGCTCCCCTAATCACTGATCATAATCCGTACTCTCTAAACCAGGCAGCATCCTGGTAAATCTCCTCTGTACCCTTTCCAATTTTTGATCATCTTCACTATATATCATCAGCAAGCTTCTACATTCTGATTCAAATTGTTGATGTAGATGACAATGAGCCCAGTATAGACACTTGAGGCACACCACTAGTCATGGGCTTCCAGTCCAAGAAGCATTTTACCACCTCTGCTTCTTACTCAAGTAACTGTGCATCCAATTGGTCAGCTTTCTCTGTAATCCATGTGATCTAACCTTCCATAGCAGCCATACAGAAATCCATACAATCACATCATTCTTCAGATAAAATCTCATTGACTCTAATCCTATTACAATGACCACTAACACACCATTTGCCTTCCTAACTGCTTGCTACACCTGAACACTTGCTTTCAATGACTGGCGTACACTCACACCTAGGTCTTGTTTTGTCTTCCCCTTTCCCAATTTTTCACAAATAAGATATTACCTGTGCTTCTGTTTATTTAAAAAAAGTAGATAATCTCACATTTAGCCACACTAAACTGTACCTGCTGTTTTTGTAATTTACAATGGAATTCCTTTGCATTCTCCTCATAGCATATACTCCAGCTCTTCTGACCACCTTCCAATCCAGCCTCAGCCCTGTGTTTTCAGCAAACTTAAAAGAGGATACATTTATTTTTTTTCAGCCAAATAATCAATATATTGTGAATAGCTGAAATCCTATAACACCCCTCTAGTTACCTTCTGTCAACTGGAAAAAGGCTATTTATTTATTCTTCTTGTTTTCCATCTGTCAATGAATTTCTACTACATTTTCTGCACGACATTTCTACTATTAATCATTGTGCTTTATTTTTGCATAACTGTTAGCTAGGAACTTACCAATAGGCTTATGAAAATTGAAGTATGCTACCTATATCAGTTATCCCTTAACTATTCTGAGTGCATCCTCAAAAAAACTCCTGTAGATTCATTAAGAATAAACTTTCCATAAACTCCTTTTCATGACTCCAATGCTGACTTTGTACAATCCCATTAATGCTTTTAAAGTTATCCACTATTGCATCCTTTATAGTAAATTATATTTTTTTCACACAGTTTATGTCAGACTTACTGATCCATAATATTATGTGAATTAACCTTACTACTGTTAAATGCACATTTCTTCCAGCTGGCAAATGTTGACCTCACAGATCTTTGCTAAATAGTTTAACTTAATTCTGTCACTGAGAAAAGTTTATTTTTCACTGCACTAAAGGCTAGTGAACACATTTTAAAACTGCCTTTCAAACGAGATCCATGAAAACCAGTAACATTTAACCATCTTTTTGATTAGATTGATGGGAAGCCATCTGTTAAGTATACAAGCCATTTAAAATGGAAAAATAAAACTCCCCTGAGCACCTGTCCATTTGGTAACAATGGCTATTGAATGAATAGCTTGCAAGTTCAAGCTTGTATACTTCAGCAAGCCAAAACAGTAACGGCTTACTTTTGATTTATGGCACCCATAGTGGAAAGAGAGTGATTAGCTTCTGACTTCTTTATCATCATCCACAGCAGCTGGTATTTAATGGAAGTTGAGGGTCTCCTCTACATCCTGCTATTTGAAATTTTACATAAGGAAGTTTTTTTTTAGCAACTTCCACCTTCATTAACTGGGAGAGACTTGTAGTGTAGTTCTGTTTGCAACCACCAAATTTGTAGGATCTGCTCTAGACTAAGGAATTTTAGAAGATGATTGCCACTATCCATTATTCCCATAGCCACTTCTTCCAGTACCATGGAATGTAGATTTGCAATATTATTTTACAATTACAGATTTCCTTCAGCTCATCCCTGTGTCTAGACCATTGGTTCCCAAATCTGCTGTTGTCACTATTGATCACATATAGTGCTTCCAGTCAATGACATAGTTCCAGGTAATATTTTCATGAAGAATGGGCCAGCCTTACTTCATTTGAACAATCATAGTAGGGCATTTAAAAACCCTCCATTTCAGCACTTATCACTTATTGCAGCATCAAGAATATTTTAATCAACTGCTATTCCTTTTTTCTAATTAAAAGACATATATAATATAATATTTATTATCTGTTTGGAGCTCAATGAAAACTGCCAAAAGCAAAACTCTATTCAGTGGACACTTTATTGGTACCTCCTATACCTAATAAAGTAGTCACTGAGTGTGTGTTTATGGTATTCTTCTGCTGCTTGCTGTAGGCCATCCATTTCAAGGTTTAACATGTTGTGCATTCAGAGGTACTCTTCTGCACATTAGTTTTGTAATGCGTGGCTATTTGAGTTACCGTCGCTTTCCTGTCAACCTCAATCAGTCTCGCCGTTCTCCTCTGACCTCTCATTAACAAAGGCAATTTCGCCCATAGAATTGATGCTTACTGAATGTTTTATTGTTTTTGAACCATTTTCTGTAATCTCTATTGGCTGTTGAACGTGAAAATCTCAAGAGATCAGCATTTTCTGGGATACTCAAACCACCCCATGTGGCACCAACAATCATTCCAGGTCAAAGTCATTCAGATCACATTTCTTTCCTATTCCAATGTTTGGTCTGAGCAACAATTGAACCTCTTGACAATGTGTGCATGCTTTTCTGCATTGAGTTGCTGCCACATGATTGGCTGATTAAATATTTGCATTAACAAGCGGGTGTATAGCTGTACCTAATAAAGTGACCAGAGTGTATATTGAAAAACTCTTCGTTATTACTGTAAGTTAATGCTTTATTTGGAAACACTCAGTTGATAAAGCATGGTTGGAGAAATTCAACATGATGAAACTGAGTGATGAAATAATGAATGAGTAATAGGGGATAGAAATCTAATACTCATGCATTCTGCATTGTTAATGACATGTGCACTGTATTTTTACTTGCAAATGCCATGTTAATTGTGTTAGTACATGTTGCCATATGCATAATCATACTTTTGTGTCCAAAGACTTCATAGAAGTCTTTCAAAAAGTTATTAATAGTCTTTTATTTAGAGCCGGAAAGGCATTTTTGTCATTCCCCCTCTTTGCTAACATCTACAAGTCACCTTGGAGAAAGAAGGTCCGGGGAAAATTGAGAGCTTATTGCAACATTGATAGTTCGATCCTCAAGGTTGTCTGAAATGATCCCCTAGAAAAAAAAACAGCAGTACATGAGGGGATAACAGCAAATGCTGAATGTAAAATCCTCAGAGTTTTGCTGTTGAACAGGGTGAATTATTTTAGAGTTGAACTACTATATTTGAGGTGCATAAAGACTATTTTTAAAAATTCAGTTAAAGATTGTAATAATAAGCTAAGCATTTGTAAGTGATCAAATTGGTGAACATTGAGCTCAGAACTGGAACAGGCCTTCCAAGCCATGACGTCAGTGTCGAAATGATGCTAAATGAAACTAATTGCATTTGCTTACACATGATCTTATCACTCCATGCCCTGCATGTTCATGCCCATATAAATTCTTCTTAAATGGTGACATCATTTTTGCTTCCACTGCATCCCTGATAGCACATTACTACTCTCTTTGTAAAAAGTTTTCCTCATAAATTTCCTTGAAACTTTCCTCTTTTCACCTTAATGCTAGGCACTCTGGTATTAGCCTCCTCTAAGTTCCTCCTTGTGACCTCCTAAATTCCTTTGACTTACTGTAAACATGTGTCCTCTAGTTAAGATACCACTATTGTGGGGAAGTGTTTTTTGCTACCTATTCTATCTGGACCCCTCAAAACACCTCAACCATGCCTCTGCTGCTCCAGGAAATGCAAACTAGCCAATCTAAGCTCTTAACCGAACATGCTCCATTCCAGGCAAGATCCAGTTTGATCTTTGCAGTCTCTCCATTACAATATATCTTTACTGTAATGTAATCAGAATTACAATACAGCTGTGGCCTAACCAATATTTTATGAAGTTGTATCAAAATCTCCCTTCTCTTGCTCCATACCAGGCAATATCTAGGTTAATCTTTGCACTTTCTCAATTGCAATATATTTTTACTGTAATGGTGTGACCAGAATTACACCACACTTATGGCATAACCAATATTTTAGGAAGTTCTACCACAACCTATCTTTTTCTTATATACCTCAGCAAATGAAGAGAAATATCCCCTGTATCTTCCTAACCATCTTATTGACCCGTGGTATGCATTTCAGGGATTCTTGCAGTGTTACACCACGGCTTCTCTGTACCTCAATACTCCCTAAGACCATACCATTCATTGTGTCTGTCCAGTCCTTATGAGTATTTCCAAAGTGTATAATCCCAAAACATACTTTGATGAAATTCCATCTTCCATTGCTTTTCCCATTTTATCAACTCATCAATATTGTCCCTTTGCCTAAGATTATTGATTTCAAGGACATTTCTAACTTCCACATTATCTGTGAACTTACTAATCATAACTCTTTCATCCATAGCCAAATTGTTAATTTGTTTTGGAATTTCACTAATTTCTTGATTTACCCATCTTGAGCACCCTCCTGCTCAGTTATTTCAGGTGAGAAGCCATTTCTAAGGACCTTAATTTCTGGTTTATGTTATTTTCTTTTTCCATAACTACAGTTATTTTTGGAAGTTTAATGGTGCCGGACTACCAAATTTTCCAGACTATTAATACTCCAGAATAGCACACACAAAATGCTGCCTTACCTGATGAAGGGTCTTGGCCCGAAACATTGACTCTTTATTTATTTCCATAGATGCTGCTTGACCTGCTGAGTTCCTCCAGCACTTCGTATGTGTTACTGTGGATTTCCAGCATCTGCAGAATCTTGTGTGCAGAATACCACCATTCTTTTAATTCACTTTTGTTTTAAATATTACACTTAGAATTGTAAATTTTCCAGTGAAGCAAGTACTGTAATTTTAAAGGGAGCATGGGAAATGTGGTTCCACTACATGCTGCTGCGTTCCACCAGCATTTTGCAAATGTGGTTCCAGTAAGATTTGAGGGAATTTGAGAAGAAGGTGAATTTCAAGAGAGCCTCAGAACCAGTGTTCCAGTGCGTTTAAAGGGAGTGTAGGAACCAAAACCCTGAGGATTTTATGTGAAGCAAAGAACTGCAGTGTTGGTGCTTGAAAGTGATGGCTGCAACCAGAACCTAGGGTGTGAAAGGGAACATAGGAAACAGCACTCCAGGGTAGAAAAGTGAGTCTCGGTACTGAGGCATTTGCCTCCTTAAGGAAGTGTGAGAACTGGGGCCTCAGTATGTTAAAGAGACCATAAAAATTAGCACCAAGTGAGCCAGCTACCAAACCATTGAGGTGACCAAATAGGTGGCTAGTAGTTTAAAACTCTATGTTGTCTATCCCCAAATTCTTTCCCGACCAAATGACTTGTTTAGTTCAGATCTCTTGCAGTACTGCCGATATACATGCTGGAGCAAAAATCTCTCCTGGACACATTTTAAAAATTTCACCCTTTCAAAGCCTTTCAGACTAACGCAATCACAGTTAGTGTTAGTAAAGTAGATATCCCTAATACTGTAATACTCTTATTCTTATATGTCTCTGATTTTCCAACAGTGCTGCTCTCTATCTCCCACTGATGGCAGTAGTATACCCCAACAAAGTGATTGCCCCTTTTTGTGCTTGATCTCTACTCATTGGGCCTCATTTGAAGAGCCTTCTCAGATAGGACATATGTAGCGGATAATGGACAGTTGAAGTCTTGGTCAAGTCCCTTCATCTGAACTGAAAGAATAGAGACTGTATCTCAATATTCTGCCTAGTTAGTCTACAACCTGATGGCATGAACATTGAATTCTCCAATTTCAGGCAACCCACTTTCCCTCTACTCCTTTTTCTTTCATTCTGATTACCCATGCCATCTCACAATGCCCTTCATTCCAAACTTCCACAGCTCCATTCCCACATCTCCCAATTTTTTTCTCTCTCCCATATATTCCATTTGCCTTCTTTGTACACTCATTTCGCTCAGTTCCTTGCCCCTCCCTCCACCCAACAATCCCATCTGCCACCTGTATCTCTTTATTTCCTCTTCACCTTTCAGATTCCATGAATGGCAGCACTTCACTGCCTCCACCTATCGCAGCCTTTATAGCTATCTCCACCCTTCTCTACGCTTCAGACAGAGAGCCAAATTTGAAAGAGCCAGTGTCAATGCAACTCTAACCTTTATTTCTTCAGCTGCCCTTTGGAGAGAGCCAGTAAGAAGTAGGGTTATTATTAATTCCTCATTGCAAAACGCTCTTGGAATTTTACAAAACAGGGTTGCTTCAGGATTATAGAGAGGTTAGACAATGAATATTTGCATTAAGGTTGAAAAAGAAAGCTGTTTTATATTATGTTAAGGATTGTTATTTTCCATGTTTATCAAAAAGTGATTAGCAGCTATGCCTAAATGACTTCTTTGAACATTATCTTCATCAAAACAATTGATGGTTTGATTCCCAAAGGTCAAGATACATGTTGTTATTTATTATTTGCCAATAGTAAGTTGTTTGTCTTGCATCTTCTTAAGCTTCAGCAAAGTAAAACCAACTAGATGCAACAGTGTAAATGTTAATTGGGAAGAACTCTCATGTGGTATCTTAAACATGGCCTTGGGCTGTTCCACACAATATTTGACAGGGCAAATGTACAGCTATTCCCATTTGTTATATAAAGATAGAGGCTAAAGCTATGCAGAGCAAGAGGATTGTGTCACTGCTTAGTTGTCAATTTACTTTTTCTCCTCTCTCACTCTTTAGTAATGAAAATGCCACAGCCATGGGTGGATAAATTCAAATCTTGCTCAGATGAATACCTCATTGGAGCTTTTTGAACGACCCCGTAAATTTGTAGTAATATTTGAATATAAAACTATTAGTCAAGTTATGTAGTATTTAAAAGTTGGAATTAATTGAAAGGGTGCAATGGCAGCCATAGCCCAGGAATTTACACTCTGTGGTTATTTTATTAGGTGCACCGGTACACCTGCTTGTGAATGCAAATATCTAATCAGCCAATCATGTGGCAACATCTCCATGCATAAAAGCAGGCATGGTCAGAATAGGGAAGAAATGTGATCTAAAGGACTTTGACCTGGAATGATTGCTGGTGCCAGACAGGGTGGATTGAATATCTGAGAAGCTGCTGATCTCCTGGGATTTTCACATATGTAAACTCTAAGAGTTTACAGAGAATGGTGCAGAAAGCAAAAAAAATCCAGAGAGTGGCCATTCTATGTGCAAAGATGCCTTGTTAATGAGAGAAATTGGAGGAGAATGGCCAAACTGGTTCAAGCTGACAGGAAGGTGACCGTAACTCAGATATTCATGCATTACAATAGTCTGTGCAGGTGTGCACAGCGAGTTGAAGAGGATATGCTACAGCAGCAAAAGACCATGAACGTACAGTCAGTGGCCATTTTGTAAAGGTTACAGGGGTACCAAACAAAGAGACGACTAAGTGTAAACGACAACTTATATTTGACTCATACTTGCCCCCTGGTTTTCCCTGGAATGCAACTTTTGCCAGGCTTCATTCAAAACTTCTACTCAGAAAAATTAGATAATCATAGAATTTTACAGTACTACTGTAACAACCTTAAGGTAATAGCAAGATTTGCGTTTTTTTCTCTGACTTGCACAAATGAATTGCAGACTCTGCACATTTGTTTGAGTAGGCAGTTTTATAACATGTACAGACCTGCTGCTGTTCAGGTAAAGGTCTACCTGCTTTAAATATAGCCAGTTCCTGGTCCTCCAGAGCCACCTGAGGCAAAGAATCCACAGATTCATCACACTCTGTCCAAAGAAATCCCTCCTCATGTCTTTTCTAACATCCTCTTCATATTTATTCTGTGTTGTCCTTTCAATATTCGATAGGTTACAATGAGATTCCCCCCCCCCATTCTTCTAAACTTCAGTGAATATAAGCCTAGAGCCATCAAATGTTCCTCATACATTAACCCTTTCATTCTTGGGATCTTTTTCGTAAACCTCCTTTGGACCCTCTCCAATGCCAGAACATCCTTTCTTAGATAAGGTGCCTAAAACTGCTCACAATACTGCAAGTGTGATCTGACCAGTGCCTTATAAAGTCTGAGCATTATATCCTTACTTTTATATTCTATTTCTTTCGAAATGAATGCTAACAATGCATCTGCCTTTCTCACCATCAGCTCAACCTGCAAGTTAACATTTTGGGAATACTGCACAAGGACTCCCCAAGTCCCTTTTCACCTCTGATTTCTGAATTTGCTCCCCATTTAGACAATAGCCTATGCCTTTATTTCTTCTACCAAACTGCATGACCACACACTTCCCTATACTATACTCCATCTGCTACTTCTTTGCCCATTCTCCTAACCTGTCTAAGTATTTCTGCAGACTCCATGCTTCCTCAACACTACCTACCCTTCCACCTATCTTTGTATCATCCACAAACTTGGCCATAAAGCCATCAATTCCTTCATCCAAATCACTGACATATAACATGAAAAGAAGTGGTCCCAGCACTGACCCCTGCAGAATACCACTAGTCACCAGCAGCCAAGAAGATAAAGCTCCCTTTATTCCTACTTTTTGTCTCCTTGCAGTCAGCCAATCTCCCATCCATATTTGTATCTTTCTTGTAATACCATGGGCTCCTATCTTGTTTAGCAGCCTCATGTGCTGCGCCTTTACAAAGGCCTTCTCAAATCCAAGTAGACAATATTCACTGATTCTCCTCTGTCTATTCTGCCTTTTATTTCCTCAAAAAATTCTAACAGATTGCTCAGGCAAGACTTTCCCTTAAGCAAACCATGCTGTCTTTGGCCTATTTTTATCATGTGTCTCCAAGTTCCCTGAAACCTCATTCTTAATAATGGACTTCAACATCTTCCCAACCATTGAAGTCAGGTGAACTTTACGTACCTTAAAGAATGGAGTCACAATTGGAATTTTCCAGTCCTCCGGAACCATTCCAGAATCTAGTAATTCTAGAATTTAGTGATGGAGCATTCAGAATGCAGGTGCAAGTGAGGATGGGGAGCAGTAGTCTTGATAGAAAGGGAGGAATTGTCCACATGGATACTTAGCTTGTAGGCAAATCGAGTTCTGTTCAAATTCATTGTCATCTGACTGTCCATATATACAACAAATTAAATAATATTCCTCTGGACCATGATGCACCCACAAAAGATATATCTTGCACAGACATATAACAAAATATTACCACAAATAAGTTAATAAATATAATTCAAAATGCACGTAGTGTGTAGTACAGGTAGACAGTAAACAACAAACAGCTCATTGTCCTAGTGAAGAGACAATGGTGGCAAGGTATTCATTTGTCTCACAGCCTGAGGGAAGAAACTATTGCCCATACATGCCTCAGTCTCCTAAGGAAGTTTAGATGCTGCTGTGTATTCTTGTCTAATGAGAAGGGGTTGTGGGTCCAGCTTAGACTGACCACTAATTTGCATACCAAAGAACTTTATGCTTTTCACTCTCTGCACAACAGAGTCATTGATGTGCAATGGAGAGTATTCGACCTGCTCCTTCCTGAAATCCACCAATCATCTCTTTTGTCTGGTGTATGTTGAGACTCCATTTGTTGTTCTCTCACCATTTGACAAGTCTCTCTACCTCCTCTCTGTGTGGTGACTCATCATTGTTGCTGATGAAGCCAACCATGTTTATCATCAGCGAACGATGATGCAGTTTGTGCTTGATCTGGCAGTGCAGTTGTGAGTCAGCAGGTGGGCTGAGTGCACACTCCTGGGGAGCACCAGTGCTGAGCATGATGGAGTTTGAAGTGTTGCTGCCGGCAAAGACTGACTGGGATCTTACCATAAAGAGGTCCAGGATCCAATTACAGAAAGGGGTATTGAGTCCCAATGAGAACTGTTTACCCACCAGCCTCTGAGGATTATAGTGTGAAATGCTGAGCTGAAGTTGATGAACAACATTCTGGCATATGAGGCATCATTTATTAGATGGGACAGGATGGAGTGGGCCAAGTATTGCATCAACAGTGAACCAGTGTCAGTGGTAGGTAGAGTGAAAAGGGTCAAATGCAGTTGGAAGGTGGTTCAATTGGTAGTTTAGCTGGTTCAGTTGGGTGGTTCAATTGGTTCAAACTAGATGGTAAATAAATCATTAAGTGACATTCTTTTTTTTTACTTAAACACATAAACTATCTAATATCAACATTTGATGCTTAAACTACAAACCAAGCTTTTCCAGCATCTCTCTACATCAGCCAGAAATTATAAGATCATGGCTTGTGCTTGGACTCACTCCAAATCTCACAATATCCTGGCTTGGCCAGACATTACAGGTTCATATTCTGGAGGAGTCTCTACCTTATTGTTGTTCCAACGCTTCCAGCACATAGCTACAACTGTTCAAGCAATTAAAAGTTGCATAAAATAAGGATTTTCTACAATATCAGAATCAGAATCAGGTTTATTATCACCGGCATGTGACATGAAATTTGTTAACTTAGCAGCAACAGTTCAATGCAATACATAATCTAGCAGAGAAAAAATAATAAATAAAATAAAATAATAATAATAATAATAAATGAACAGGTAAATCAATTATGTATATTGAATAGTTTAAAAAACCGTGGAAAAACAGAAATACTGTATATTTTTTAAAAAGTGAGGTGGTGTCCAAAGATTCAATGGCCATTTAGGAATCAGATGGCAAAGGGGAAGAAGCTGTTCCTGAGAGTCAAAGAGCCCTTGGGTAACCTGTGTCTGTACCAGACACAATTACCCATCTATTTTTAAGTAGGTACTGTATGTATCTATCTATTTATTTATTTAAAGATACATCATGGAAAGGCCCCTTTGAGCCGCACCGCCCAGCAACCCGTCAATTGAACCCTAGCCTAATCACAGTTCTTCAGTAGCACCTGGAGAAAACCCATGCGGCCACAGGAAGAATGTGCAAACTCCGTACGGATAGTGAAAGGAATTGAACCCAGGTTGCTGGTACTCTAATAGTGTTACTTTATAACACTATTATGTGTGTAATAGAGTAACACTGTAATATTGTTATGCTACTGTGCCACCCAATTTGACTTCCCTTGTCAGCAACGGTTGCCTTATCCTGCCATTAGAATGCTTTTTCTTCTTCAGAATGACCCAATCCTGTGTCTTCCAAATTACTCCCAGAAACTCTGGCCATTGTTGCTCTACCATTATCCCTGTGAGTGTTTCTTTCCTATCAACCTTGGCCAGCTCCTCTCTCATGCCTCTGTAGTCCTCTTTATTCCACTGTTAAACTAAGATATCTGATTTTAGTCCCTTAAGAGCTCCTTTACCTTAAGATAGATAGATACTTTATTCATCCCCATGGGGAAATTCAACTTTTTTTCCAATGTCCCATACAGCTCCCTCATGAAATCTGATTCATTAAACAACACCCAACCCAGTATTGCCTTTTCCCTACTGGGTTCAACCACAAGCTCCTCTAAACAGCCATCTCGCAGACATCCTACTAACTTCTTCTTTAGGGATCTAGCACCTGATTTTTCCAATCTGCCTGCATTTTGAAATTCCCCAATACGTCATAACATTGCCCTTTTTATATGCTTTTTCTATCTCCCATTGTGATTTGTGTCCCATGTTGTAGCTACTGTTCAGAGGCTCTGACTCTTTTTACCCTTATCGGTCTTTTTAGCCTTGCAGTTTCTTAACTCTACCTGCATCCTCCATTCCTGTCTCACCTCTTCCTAAGGATTTAATTTCATTTTTTACCAACAGAGCCACCCCAACCCTTCTGCATAGCTGCCTGTCCCATCAATACAATATGTATCTTTGGATGTTAAACTCCCAACTATTATCTTCTTTCAGCCACGACTCAATGATGCTCATTATGTCATACCTGCCAATTTCCAACTACACTACAAGATCGTCTACCTTATTCCGTATACTGCTTGCATTCAAATATATCATATTCAGTACTGTATTTGTCACCTTTTTCAGCTTAGCCCCATATTACACTCAACTCATCCCACTTGCTGTGGGTGAAAACGAAATATTCTTCAAATCCTCTTACATAAAACAACTTTGCTAAGGAAAAATGTGTCACGGTATCCAATCACAAACAAGAAAATCTGCAGATGCTGAAAATCGAAGCAACACCCACAAAATGCTGGATGAACTCAGCAGACCAGGCAGCATCTATGGAGAAGAGTGCAGTCAACCCTTCATCAGGACTGGAGAAAAAAAGATGAGGTCAGATTAAGAAGGTGGTGGGGGAAGAAGAAGGAACACAAATTATATGTGAAACCGGGAGGGGGGAGGTGTGAATTAACGAGCTGGGAAGTGATTGGTGGAATGGATACAGAGCTGGAGAAGGGGGACTCTGATAGGAGAGGACAGAAGGCCATGGAAGAAGAAAAAAGGGGAGGAGCATTATAGGGAGGCGATGGGCAGGTAAGGAGATATGGTGAGGGAAATAGGAATGGGGAATGGTGAAGGAATGGGGGAAGGCATTACCAGAAGTTTGAGAAATCGATGTTCAGGCCATCAGATCGGAGGCTACCCAGACAGAATAAAGGTTGTTGTGCCTCCAACCGGAATGTGGCCTCTTAGGCAGTGGAGGAGGCCATAGACTAACATGTCAGAATGGGAATGGGAAGTGGAATTAAAATGGGTGGCCATAGGGAGATCCCACTTTTTCTGGCGGACGGAGTGTAGGTGCTTGGCGAAGTGGTCTCCCAATCTACATCGGGCCTCACCGATATACAGGAGGCCACACTGGGACCACCGGACACAGTATATGATGCCAACAGACTCACAGGTTAAGAGTTGCCTCACCTGGAAGGACTGTTTGAGGCCCTGAATGGTAGTGAGGGAGGAAGTGTGGCACTTGTTTTGCTTGCAAGGAAAGGTGCCAGAAGGGAAATCAGTGGGGAGAGACGAAGAGATTAGGGAGTCACGTAGGAAGTGATTCTATGTGGAAAGCAGAAAGTGGGGGGTAGGGAAAGATGTGCTTGGCTGTTGGATCCCACTGGAGATGGTGGAAGTTATGGAGAATTATGTGCTGGGTGCAGAGGCCGGTGGGGACCCAATTCCTGCCGGAAGGATGGGGTGAGGGCAAACGTGTGTGAAATGGAAGAGATACAGTTGAGGACAGCATTGATGATGGAAGGAAGTGGGAGGAGAGAGTGAGGACAAGTTCCGCCAACCAGAGGAGAGCGGTGGTGGAGGGGAACTGGTTGGAAGAAACAGAGAGCTTTGAGGCCTTCCTGGTGGGGGATGGAAGTGTATAGGGACTGGTCATCCATAGTGAAAATAAGATGATCAGGGCCAGGGAATTTGAAATTGTTGAAAAGATCGGGAGCGTGTGAAATATCATGGTTGTAGGTAGGAAGGGACTGAACCAGAGGAGATTAAATTGAATCGAGGTATGCAGATATAAGTTCAGTGGGGCAGGAATAAGCAGAAACAATGGGTCTACCTGGACAGGGAGGTTTGTGGATCTGGGGTAGGAGGTAGAAACAGGAAGTGTGGGGAGAGCAATCTATGAGGTTGGTGGCAGCGGATGGGATATCCCAGAGTTAATAAGGTCAATAATGGTGTGGGAGACAATGGTACTTATCCTTGCAAGCAGAACAAGTGCTACACCTGCCCCTACACCTCCTTTCTCACTACCTCACTCCATCTGCCAGAAAAAGCAGGATTTCCCAGTGGCCGCCCATTTTAATACCACTTCCCATTCCCATTCCGACAAGTAAGTCCATGGCCTCCTCTACTGCCCCAATAAGGCCACACTCAGGTTAAAGGAACAATGTTTTATATTCTATCTGATGGCATTAACATTGATTTCTCAAGCTTCTGGTAATGCCCCCCCCCCCCCCCACCATTCTCCATTCCCATTTCTCTCTCTCACCTTATCTCCTTACCTGCCTATCACCTCCCTCTGGTGTTCCTCCCCCTTTTCTTTCTTCCATGGTCTTCTGCCCTCTCATCAGATTCCCCCTTCTCCAGCCCTGTATCCCTTTCACCAATCAACTTCCTAACTCTTTACTTCACCCCTCCCCTTCCTGATTTCACCTATCACCTCGTGCCTTTTACTTCCCACCCGCCCCCCCCCCCACCTTCGTACTCTGACTCCTCAACTTTCTTCCAGTCCTGATGAAGGACTGTATTCTTTTCCATAGATGCTTCTACCCTGCTGAGTTCCTCCAGCATTTTGTGTGTGTTTCTCTGTGTCCATATACCTTATGTTTTTTATAGTTCAGTCAGTTCCTCCTTAGCCTTCTGCTTCTCTAGAAAAACAAATCTAGCTTACCTCATAACTAAAACAGCGTTGCAGAAAACAAGCTGGTGAACTTCTCTGCACCTTCTACAGGGTATTCATGTCCATTTGATTAGTAATACATGTGGTAGTTCAGTTGTAGCCTAATTAAAATTTTAAATAGTTTTGTAATTTGAACATATCCTCTCAGCTCTTATAATCTGTCCCCAGTTTATGAAGGCAAATATCCTGTATTACATACCTTTTTAGGCTGTGCTGTTGCCTTCAGGGAATTTTCAAACATGTACACCAGTTCCTTGCTGATTCCTAAGGCCCTTTCAATTGTTGTGTATATCCTAGCTTTGTTGGTCATCCTAAAGTTCATCACATCATGTATTTCAGAATTAAATTGGTGAAGATGTTTTTTTGTCACGTTGACCTCTATCAGTCAAGGCGTTGACTATAGAAGTTGAGATGTTATGTTGCAATTGTACAAGCCATTGATAAGGTTGCTTTTGGAATATTGCGTTCAATTTTTATTACCCCACTGTATCATTAAGCATATTGGCAAAAGCTCCCAATGTATAACCAGAGACTAAAGACCTCAGCACCAGTGGTGAGGATGAAGAAGTTATGGTCAAGGGAGGTGGAGGAGCACTTATAAGACTACTTTGAATTGGTGGACTGAACAATAATCAGGGATTCATCTTGGAGTCTCAATGAATAAACCACAGTTGTCACCAACTTCATCGAAACCTGAGTGGATGAGTGCACTTTCGAGAACATATCGGACATATCCAAATAAAAAGTCATGGCTGAACCAGGAGATCCGTAGTTTTCTGAGAGCTAGTTCAGTGGCATTCAAGACCAGTGATCCAGAACTATACAAGAAGCCCTGGTATGACCTAACGGAAGTGAGAAAACAATTCTGGTTGTGATTGGAGGTGGAATCAAATGCACACCAGCTCTGGCAGGATTTGCAGGCCACAAACACAAGAAACTCTGGAGATGCTGGAAATTCAAAGCAACACACACAATGCTGGAGGAACTCAGCAAATCAGGCAGTATCTATGGAAAAGAGTAAACACTCGACATTTCAGGCTGAGACCCTTTATCAGGACTAGAAAGTAAGAGGAGAAGTCAGAGTAAGAAGGTGGGGGTGGGGAGGAAGAAGTACAAGGTGGTGGGTGATAGGTGAAACTGGGAGAGGAGGAGGGGGTGAGGTAAAGAGCTGGGAAGTTGACTGGTGAAAGAGATAAAGGCTGGAGAAGGGGGAATCTGTTAGGGATACATGACTGTGGTAGCAGGTCTGGGTGAGCACGTGATCGAAGAGTCGGAGGGCCGCAGAGATCACAGAGGATGAGCACTGAGAGAGAGTATTTAAATTTAAATTAATTCAGGGTAGGCATCCCTCAAAGAGACTTCACAGTAGTAGTAGTGATATCAAAAACATGAGAAAATCTGCAGATGCTGGAAATACAAAGTAACGTACTCAAAATTTTGGAGACACTCAGCAGGTCAGGCAGCACCTCTGGAAATCAACTTCCCAGCTCTTTACTTCACCCTTCCTCCCCTCCCGTTTTAACCCAGATGTGCTACCACAACCAAGTATATCTATCAGATTGCCTCTTCTCCAGCCCTTTATCTCTTTCACCAATCAACGTCACAGCTCTTTATTTCACGCATCCTCCCTCCCAGTTTTACCTATCACCTACCGTTTTGTACTTCTTCCTCCCCTCCCCCACCTTCTTAATCTGACTTCTCCTCTTTCGTTTCAGTCCTTATGAAGGGTCTTGGCTCCAAACATCGACTGTTCACTCTTTTTCATAGATGCTGCCTGCCCTGCTGAGTTTCTCCAGCATTTTGTGTGTGTTGCTCAGGATCTGCAGGCCATTAGTTTTTACAAAGCAAAAGCTAACATCATGAATGACAGTGATGCCTCACTCCCAGATAACCTCAATGCCTCTTATGCAAGTTTTGAAGCTGAGAATTAAACTACATCTGTGTGAATCGCTGCAGCATCCAGTGACCCTGTGATCTCTGTCTCAGAAGCTGACTTCAGAACATCTTTCAAGAGGGTGAACCCTCGCAGGGCGTCAGACCCAGATGGTGTACCTAGTGGTGTTCTGAAAACCTACCAGCCAGCCTGATGTGAGTGTTCAAGGAGATCTTCAGTGTATCACTGCTACGGTTGGAAGCTCCCACCTGCTCCAAAAGGGCGACAATCACATCAGTGCCCATGAAGAGCGCGGTGAGCTGCCTCAACAAGTATCGTCCAGTGGCAGTCATGTCTACTGTGATGAAGTGTTTTGAGAGGTTGGCTTGAATCAACTCCTGCCTAAGCAAGGACCTGGACCCTCTGCAATTTGCCTTTTCACCACAATAGATCTACAGAGGATACAATTTCACCCCATTCGGCCTTGGATCACCTGGACAATAGTAATTAAGCTAGTAGTTACCCCTAACTAAACTAATCCCTTCGGCCTAGTCAATGTCCATATTCCTTCATTCTCTCCACATCCTTACGCCTATCTAAGAACTTTTTAAATGACTCTAATCATATTTGCCTCCACTGCCATCCCAGGCAGTGCATTTCTGACACCCACCACTAAAACACTTGTCCCCACACACCTAAAACTTAAATGCATGCCTTCAAGTATTAAGCATTTTGACCCTGGGTAAAGGATACCATGAGTACTCTGCCTTTTAGAATCTTACATACTCCTCAGCCTGTGCCAATCGACAGAAAACAACTCAAGTTTGTCCAACCGCTCCTCACATCACATGCCTTTTAAAGTCCAAAAGTTCAAAGTGAATTGATTATCATAGTATATACAGTGTATGTAACAATATACAACCCTGAGATTCATTTTCTTGTGGGCATTCACAGTAAATACAAAGAAACACAATAAAAACCCACACCCAATAGGACGAACAAACAACCAATGAGCAAAAGGCAACAAACTGTATAAAAACAAAAACAAATAAGATTAATATTGTCAAAATGTCATCAACCATAGCAGAGAATTATCAAAAAGCACAGAGATGATGAACTTTTGGTCTAATATCTGGTCAAACAGGATGATACACCATCAAGAAGCAAGCTGGATTAGGGAGGAAAAAGAACATACACATACGATTGAAGAAATGCTAATACCTGAAGGTACAATGGATATGCTAAAAGCAGTTATAAAAAGTACCCACAACTGAAAAAGTAACAGCAGAGATAATATTCAAAATTATTTGTATAAAAAATTTACTTCTCTTCATCCATACATATCAACAATTTTCTTAAAAGTTCTGGAAAAAGTGCCTGAATTTTTGACAGAATATAAAATATATCTCTTGCCTAAAGGAGAATTCACAATTGACCTATCAAAATACTGTCCTATTACTTGTTTACAAAGTGTATACAAAACTGTTAGATCATGCATCTCGCAACTAATCTCCACTCACTTAAATAACCACAACATGCTTACAGAAGAGCAGAAAGGATGTTGTAAGGGTATGAAAGGATGTAAAGATCAACTGATAATAGATCCTGTAATTCTAAATCAAGCCCAGAGGAAAAGCAGAAATCTTTCATATCGTTATATTGACTACTGAAATGCATTTGATTCTGTCCAACGTTCATAGTTAATAGAAGTTCTTAATAAATATAAATTGCACCCAATAATTGTGAAATTCCTGCAACATCTGATAAAGTGTTGGCATACTGTATTCAAACTAACTATTAACAACAAAAAAAGAACAACTACTGTTTTCAAAATAAACTGAGGCATTTTTCACGGCAACTCTCAAAACCTACCCTCTAATTTAATGAATTGTACGAAAATCAGGAAAAAAAGAAACAAATTATACCTTGACACACCTATATATGGATGATTTGAAATTATTCTTACTTCATCAGTAAAGCTAAAGGAATTAATTCAAATAGTAGAACCATTTTGTAAAGATATAATCATGCTGGATAAATGCAGAACATTAAACATGAAGAAAGATGCAATAGAGCTAATAGAATACAAAAAAAAGAGCAGCAGGATTCAATACAACTGATGGATGAATGTGAAACAGGTAAGTATTTGTTGGATATCAACAAGCAAAGAAAATAGTTCATACTGCGATGAAGGGAAAACTTTTGCCAAAATTTACTTAAAGGCTTAAGAAAATCTGCCAAACAAGGCTCAACAGTAAAAATATAACGAAGACAATATACACTTACGCTATACCCATATTAATGTATTCTTTTGGCCTGAAACTGATCTGGAAAATTTGCAAAGAAAAATAAGAACTGAAGTGACAAATTTTAGAAAACACCTTGTACACTTGAATGCACTTACACATTTGATCCCCCAAAGGCAACACCTCAGACTTGCCCAAGTTAGACTTCATCTGCTATTTCATCTGCAACTGATTTATATCTTGCTGTATCCTTGGGTAGTCTTCTGCAATGCTACCGATGTTTGTATCATCTGCAAAATTACTAATCCACCCATCCACATTTTCATTCAAATCATTTATATGTTTTCGAAGGGTAATCCAATCCTGAATCGAATTGCCATGTAACCATAGACCCCATGTATCTTAATCTTCTGCATGTGCCTACCATGAGGGAACTTGTAAAACACCTTACTAAAATCCATGTGGACAACACCCATCACTCTACCTTCATCAATCACCTTCTGTAATTTCTCAAAAAAATTAACGAAGTTAGTAATACACAATTTGTCCCATTCAACACCATGCTGCCTGTCTCTAATTAGTTCATGGTTTTCTAAATGCTCACAAATCATATCCTCAAGAATCCCCTCCAGTAACTACAGTACCATTTGATATGAGATTCATTGGATTGTCTCTTGAACAAAGGAAAAACATTAGCTACTGGCCAGTATTCTAGGATCTCACCTGTGGATAGAGAAGGCATGAAGATCTCGTCTCTTGCCTCTCTGAATAACCAGGGGTATATCCCATCTGGCCCTGGGACCCAGCCATCTTTACAATCATCAAGGGACCATCTCTTTCTTTATCACGAAATTCCCTGGTGTACTAGCACACTCCACAATGACTTCACTATCCTGCACCATATCCTCCACTTCCAAGTATATGTTCTCTCCTTTATTGTTAATGGGAGCTACCCTCTCCTTTATCTTCTTGTCTTTGATGTGTCATTTAACTTCCTAAATCTTACATGAACCTTCCTTTTGTTCTTGACTAATTTTACCTCCTCTCCTGTAATCCTTGATTCTTTTACCTTACCATCTTTGTTCTTGCTTCTTGCTGGAACATACTTGTCTGATATTCTGTGCAGTTGGTCTATAAACATTCTCCACTGGTTAGATGAGAACCTCCCCAAAAACAGCTGTTCCTAATTAACAGCGACATAAGACTCTACAGATCCTAGAATCTGGAGCAACACATAAAATTTAGCAGGTCAAATGAGGATTTCCAATGAAGGGTCTTAACCCAAAAAGTTGACTGTGTATTTACCTCCACTTTCCTGACCAACCAAGTTACTCTAGCATTTTGTGTGTTGTTCCCAATGAACTCTCCTTAGTTCATGCCTTTTTTTTGTTCACACTAACTTCAAGGGGAGGTCAACGGAACACACCCCTGTCCTCATTGAGGGATCTGGAGTGGAAAGGGTGAGCAGTTTCAAGTTCCTGAATGTTAGCATCTCTGAAGATCTATCCTGGGCCCAACATATTGCTGCAGTTATAAAGAAGACATGACAGTGGCTATATTTCATTCGGAGTTTAAGGAGAATTACCATGTCTCCAAAGACACTCACAGTTTCTATAGATGTACAGTGAAGAGCATTAACTGGTTGCATCACCATCTGGTATGGAGAGACCACGATGCACAGGATTGAAAAAAAGCTGCAGAAAGTTGTAAGCTCTGCAAGTTCCGTCATGGGCACTAGACTCCCCAGCATCCAGGACACCTTCAAAAGGTGATACCTCAAAAAAGTTGCATACATCATTAAGGACCCCCATTACCCAGGACATGCCCTCTTCTCATTGCTACCATCAAGGAGGAAGTACAGGTGCCTGAAGACACACACTCAATGTTTTAGAAGCGGCTTGTTCCCCTCCCCCATCAGATTTCTAAATGGACAATGAACCCATGAACACTACCTCAATATTTTTCCTCTCTTTTTGCTTTACTTACTTAATTTTATTTTATTTTTTATGTGTACACTGTAATTTATAGTTATTATTATAATTATGTATTGCAATGTTCTGTTGTTGCAAAACAAGAAGTTTCACAGCACAAACACGAGGAAATCTGCAGATGCTGGAAATTCAAACAACACACACAAAATGCTGGTGGAACACAGCAGGCCAGGCAGCATCTATAGGGAGAAGCACTGTCGACATTTCAAGCCGAGACCCTTTGAGTTTCACAACACATGCCAGTAAAATTAATCCTGATTGTGAGTCTGTTTCTGATTCTGACACTTTCCCAAAAGGTCCATTCTTATACAGAACTACCTTAAAACTTAAGGATTTATGATCACATTTTCATAAGTGTTCTCCCACTGAAAAGTCAGTCAGCCTCCTTTCTACTTACGTCATTTGTGCCCAATTTGCACCCCAACCTCTGCTCATCTTCCTCTTAAGACAAAGATATCTTTAACCCTGGAACACAAGAAGCGACACACTATCTTTGGTGTATCTTTTGCGGTTGCAGAATCTCTTATTTGTCCCCCTAACTATCATGGTTGTATCACTATTGCTCTGCCTGACTTTATCCTTCCCCAATGAACCAGTCACAGTTCACCGACCTGGACCACCTTGCTAACTCTCCTATCTATAATGTTCTCAACATCCTGGACAATCTTAAGTACATCCAACTCTAGAGCCAATTTTAATTTTAATTTCATTTTTTTTATTGAAGTTCATCATCAAACAAACATTTCCATAAGATGTATTTCAGATGTTGTACATATATATCATATAATCATATATGTCACAAATCTCCACAAAGTATTTATCTGAGGTATACACTTATAGAAAAGAGTGCAAAGAAAAAACAAGCAAAAGGAAAAAAAACTATGTACAAGTAGGAAGTGATCTTTTTTTACAACATATTCATTGATTTGTGAGAATAAAATCAGGCCTATGAGGCATTATGTAGTTAAACCATTTTTCCTAGTATGAATCAAATTGTTCCAACTTATGATTGACAGATGCTGTTATCTTCTCCATTACATAAATATCCATTGTAATTTCCATCCATGCATTTAAAGTTGGGCTCTCCTGTGATAACCATTTCCTAGTAAGAGTCTTTTTACCATTCACCGACAGTATATTCATTCAATATTTATCTCTTTTCAACCATTCTTGAGGTATATATCCAAAATATATGATCTTACTCTCTAAGTATTTCACATTTAAAGATGTCTTGTAGGGCATTGTGTACCCCCCCTCTAATAGTCTTTGATAACAGGGCAATCCCAAAAAATATAATGATTTGCATTTTGATTTCCACAATTTCTCCAGCAAACAGGGAGGTTACTATCATAATGGGATTTCTGAGAGGGTGTAATAAAATATCTTATCTATTTTTTTCCATCCAAACTCCCTCCATTTCTTTGAACTGGTACACTTCATTGATACCTCCATATTATTGTCCATTCTTCCTCAGATATAATTATCCCTCCTTCCTTTTCCCATTTTGTTTTAATGTTCGAAGTCCAATGTGTTTTAAGATTTGGCAGCCCCTTATACATGCTTGAAATGATTCTACTACCATTATCTGAATTATATGCTTTTCTAAATAGTGCTATCAAGCATGTACTTGCCTTGGTTACATTTTAAGCGTCTTATTGACATATTGTCGCATCTGTAAATACCGATAAAAATCTTGTTTTTCTAATAAGTGTTTCTCTTTAAGGATTTCAAAACTGAACAGTGTTCCTTCTTTCATTATGTTGCAAAGAACTGTTATTCCTTTAACTGTCCAGTCCTTAAATCTAGCATCCAATTTATTTGGTGTAAAATCCGAGTCATATGCACACCATTTAAGAATTGCAATATCTCCCTGTAGATTATATTCTTTTATAGTAGTTTTCCATATTTTAAGAGTCAATTTCACCCATGGGTTATCAATAGTATTTCTGTACCTTTGCAGGTTGTTATCAGCCAAAATTGCTTGTATGGGGATGGGAAGTACCCGCTCCTCAATGTTTTTCCATTGAGCGTCATATGATGGGTTGCACCAACATATCACAGCTCTCAACTTTGCTGCAAAATAATGATCTCTAAGAGATGGTAGGCCCCATCCCCCCCCCCCTTTTCCTTTGCTAATTGCAAAGTTTTGAGACGAACTCTAGGCCTTTTACCCTGCCAAATATACCTTGATAACATCTTGTTCCATTCAATGAATTGATTTTGATTAATCTCTGTTGGTAGGTCTGAAAGAGATATGACAGTCTGGGCAGTATATTCATTTTAATAGACTCAATCCTTGAACTGAGACTGAAAAAAGAAATCAGGTTCCATCTTGCCACATCTTCCTTAATTTTTTATGTAAAGGCTGATAATTACATTCTGATAATTTTGCCAAATCTTTTGGCATAATGATGCCCAAATATTTGAAAGACTCTGTGTGCCATGCCCAGGGATATCTACTTTCAATTTCTCTTGGTGGGCTATAGTAATATGAAAGTAATTGGGTTTTATATATGTTGAGCTTGTATCCTGGTAATTGACCATATTGTTCAAAGGATTGCATCAATTTAAGTAAAGAGTACGTTGGTTGCCCTAGATAGATCAAAATGTCATCCGCATAACAAGCCAATTTATGCTCTGTCCCTTTAATAATAATTCCCCTGATATCTTCATTTTGTCTGATGTATTGAGCTAATGGTTCCAGATATAAGAGTAGCGGTGACCATGCACAACCCTGTCTCATGCCCCTTTCTAGGGTAAGACTATTTGATAAATATCCATTGATTTTAATCCGAGCAGTGAGGTTGTCATATAGTGCCTGCATAGTTTTAATAATTGTGTCTTGGAAACCAAATTTATGTAAAACTCTGTAAAGAAAATTAACCAAATCAAATGCCTTTTCAGCGTCAACGCGTATCACTATTGCTTCGATTTTATTTTTTTGTCTTGTGTTTGGCGTTGTCGTATAAAACCTTTCTGATCGTTACGTATCAGTATGGGTAGAAACTCGTCTAATCGTTTGGCCATAATGGAGGTAAATAATCTATAATCTATATTAAGAACGGATATTGGTCTAAATGACCCGCGTTCCATTTTATCCTTGCCTTCTTTCGGTATAGCTGTGATTATCACTTCCTTCCAACTGGGTGGCATTTGTGCCTTTTTTAGAGCCCAGTTCAGTGTGGGGAGTAAAACAGGAATTAACTCATTTTTAAATTCTTTGTACCACTCTGCCATATACCTATCTGATCCTGGTGACTTGCTTAATTTAAGCCTGCTAATTGCAGCTTTTAATTCAACTTCAGTTATGTCAGCAGTCATCGTTCTATTTTGTTCTTTGCTTAAAGTGGGTAACTCTAGAGAATTCAAGAAGGTGTCAATTTGGGTTATGCTTCCCCCTGGAACTTTGGAATATAGAGTTTTGTAAAACACTTCAAAAGCTTCTTGATTTTCACTTAGCTTATTTTTTATCATTTTTGTTCTTGGGTCCCAAATTCTATGAATTGTATTTTCTGCTATCTTTTTTTTCAGTTTCCACGCCAGTATTTTCATAGACTTTGATCCACCTTCATAATGTCTCTGTTTCAGAAACATTAAATTTTTCCTGATCTCTTGCGTAGCCAAACTATTAATTTCATTCCTAATTTTTAAAATTTCCCCTAATGCATCCTGTGCCAAATTCAATTTGTGTTTTTTCTCTAGTTCCTTCAGCATATTTTGTAATTCCTCTAATGTTTTATTCCTTATTTTTTTCTTATATGAAGATATCGCTATAATTTTCCCTCTTAAGACAGCCTTCAGAGTATCCCATAAAATGGGAGGTGAAACCTCTCCATTATTGTTAAATTCTAAGTAGAAACCATTTTCTTTTTTAATTTGTTCCTTAAAGTACGGATCATTCAGTAGACTTGAATTTAGTTTCCAAATAGTATTCTTTGGTTGTAGGTCAAAATCAACAGATAAATATATAGGTGCATGGTCACTTACATCTATTGTCCCAAATCCACAGGTGTTTATTTTGTCTTTGTCTTTTCCAAATGTTATGAAATAGTCTATTCTTGTATATACAAAATGGAGAGCAGAATAATGCGTGTAATCCCTTCCGGCGGGGAAAAGGTCCCTCCATATATCAATTAAACCAACATCCTCAAAAAGTATATTAACTTTCTTATGTAAGGATTTTGTTTCATAGGTTTTTCTGTTGGAAGCGTCTAAGTTTGGTTGTAATTGTAAATTTAAGTCTCCCCCACATATCAGGAGACCTTATGTTTCCGCTACCATAATATCAGTAATTTTCTGAAAGAAACCAATATCACTTCCCGGGGGTGTGTATATATGGACAAACAGACAGACATACTTTATTTATCCTGAGGGAAATTGGGTTTCGTTACAGCCGCACCAACCAAGAATAGTGTAGAAATATAGCAATATAAAGCCATAAATAATTAAATAATAATAAGTTAATCATGCCAAGTGGAAATAAGTCCAGGACCAGCCTATTAGCTCAGGGTGTCTGACACTCTGAGGGAGGAATTGTAAAGTTTGATGGCCACAAGCAGAATGACTTCCTATGTCGCTCAGTGTTACATCTCGGTGGAATGAGTCTCTGGCTGAATGTACTCCTGTGCCTAACCAGTACATTATGGAGTGGATGGGAGACATTGCCCAAGATGGCATGCAACTTGGACAGCATCTTCTTTTCAGATACCACCGTCAGAGAGTCCAGTTCCACCCCCACAACATCACTGGCCTTACGAATGAGTTTGTTGATTCTGTTCGTGTCTGCTGCCCCAGCACACAGCAGCAAACATGATAGCACTGGCCACCATAGACTGGTAGAACATCCTCAGCATCGTCTGGCAGATGTTAAAGGACCTCAGTCTCCTCAGGAAATAGAGACGGCTCTGACCCTTCTTGTAGACAGTCTCAGTGTTCTTTGACCAGTCCAGTTTATTGTCAATTTGTATCCCCAGGTATTTGTAATCCTCCACCATGTCCACACTGACCCCTTGGATGGAAACAGGCATCACCAGTGCCTTAGCCCTCCTCAGGTCCACCACCAGCTCCATAGTATTTTTCACATTAAGTTGCAGATGTTTAATAGAGTAACTGAATTTCCGTCTATATTCCCCCTTACCAGAATATATCTGTCCTCCTTATCTCCCATTTCGAATACTTTTTCAAAATTTAGCTTACTTGAGATAAGAATAGCAACTCCTCTACTATGTCCTGATTTATATGAGGAGAAAAACAAATTAGTGAAGCCCATTCTCTTTAGTTTTCTATGCTCATTATCACTTAAATGAGTTTCCTGTAAATATACTACATGGGCTTGTTCTTTTTTTCATATTGGATAAAATTCTCTTATGTTTGATTGGATTTAATAGCCCATTGACATTAAAAGAAATGAATTTTACTTTGTCCTTAGCCATCTGTATTTATCTGTCAATGCATCATTGAAATTAGCAGAATAAACCTTAATCGATCTACTCCCTGAACAAATAAGAACCAAGAAACGCAAATAATAACAAAAATGGCAACGAATGTGTGATTCCAAGGCTGAGGTCTCTAGTAGGTGACCCTGTGTTGAGCTGGAGGAAATGTCTAGCTGTGGGGGATAACCCCTCCTACTTGTGAGTTGAGGGCCCCCATTGCAGTATTCATAAAAGTCAGTGAACAAATCCATTACACAGAAAAGATTTCCCTGTGTACTCCTCCTATGTATATATATGCACACACACACACACACACGCACATATTTATATATATATATATCATATACATACACATATATATATTCTCATTTTGGTGGGGAAAAAGGAGTAAGTGAGCAAATAAAGAATAAATAAGTAATATAAAATCCAGATTATAAGTATTTCTCGAGATACGTATATCACCGTCTACTTTTGCTTCCGTTTAGCTTCTCAACATTTTTAAAGTTAGCCAAACCTTATGGCTCTTCTGAAGGGGGTGAGGACAGTCTTTGGGAAACTCCTGGTCTCTTCCTGATATACTTCTCTCGGCCTCCTCCCGTCCCCTGTCTTCTAGATTCTCGCACTATTTCCCAAGCGGAGCGGGATAATTCCTCTGCCAGGCTTTCCCTCGGTTTGATCACGCTGACGGGCAACCCTCTGGCCTTCATGTCTGCAGTCGCCTCTTCCACTGTCTGGTACAACCGCGTCCCGTTGTCATAAAACACTCAAAGTTTAGCAGGGTATGGAGTTTGAAATGTAAACCTTTGTTGCTTTAGTATTTGCTTTACTTCAGAGTATTCTTTACATTTCTGCAGGACCGCGGGGGGGGGGGGGTAATCTTGGTCGAAATATATTAATTTATCATCTAAAAACACCCTCTTCTTACCCCAGGCCCTTCGTAGAATCTCCGCCTTGGTACTGTACCAAAGGAATGTAATTATTATTGAGCGTGGCTTATCTGCTCTATCTCGGGTAGACGTTGAGACTAGCACGCGATGCGCTCTCTCAATTTCCAGCTCCATAGTCGAGGGAAGCTCCTGCGCATCCCGCAGCAACTTTCGGACAAACTCCGTCATAGAAAAACCCTCCGCTCCTTTGGGAACGTTATATATTCTGATATTTTTCCGCCGTGATGTTCCCTCCAGGTCAAGCAGTTTACCTTCTTGTTGATTTAATATTTTTATCGTCTTACTTAGTATCCATTCCACATTTTGAACGCGATCTTCCACCTTCTCAATTCGAGTCTCTGCCACCACTATTTTTTGATTGATGTTGGCAAGCTCTGACTTAATATCATGTAGCTGCTGTTTTATATCTTTCTGGAACTCCCTTATCTCTTTCAAAATTTCGATCATATTTGCCGCTTCGCCTGAACGAGGCCCAGCGTCAGCCTCGTTAGCACGCGGTTGGGTAGGACAGCCACTCGCTGCACTCCTCTCGGCCGCAGCCTCCGCAGTGTCGCTTTTTTAAATTTCCATTCTTTTTCCCCATTCTGGCCCCTCTTATCAGTTCAAATACTTTTGAAAAATACTATATTTGATGGGTTAACGGGGCTTAATACACGTTTTTCCGGAGGAGCTAGTGACTTAAACTGCCATTCTTGACAATGACGTCACCGGAACCTCTCATTTATTTTTTTTAATTCCGAGCTACAGCACAGTAGCAGGCCCTCCCAGCCCAATCAGGCCACGCCACCCATAAACCAAAGCCTTGGCACTTATACTCAAATGCAGCAAGTCCCAAAAATGGCTGTTCTACTAGAACCTGCCTCCCTTTTATAACCGCAAAATAGCTTTGAAATGCTGTTGGCTGATCCCCTCTGCTAATAAGGTGCCGGGACTGGAAAGCACAAATCCTATCTGTCCATTTTTTTTTACACTTTTTTCTTCTCTGTCCCCTACCCCAGCCTGTCTCTTAACTCTCACCTCTTCCCCTAGCTCCACCTGCCCATCATCCTCCATCTTAACGAATAACCCCTGTGTTACCCTCTCTCAATTCTTTCTACCCACACTCTAAAATTTTGACCTCTTTTTCTTTGCAAATACTGTCCAACCTAATGTTATTCCAGCAATTTGCTCTTTGTGCTGGATTCAAGTGACTGCAGGCTCGTGAGTCACCAGAGTTCATGGGATGGTGCCCGTGTGCCATGAAGAGGATGTAGAGTGGGCAAAAATATGTCAAATGGAATCTAATTCAGAAAAATGTCAGGTTGCTCACTTGGGCAGAAGCAAATGTGATACTGAGTGTTTTTCAATAATGAGCAATGGAAAAGTGTGTTCAGAGTGATCTGCGTGTCATTGCGCATCAGTCACTGAAAATGTTAATGCAGCTGCAAAACCTTATTGTTAGTGCACTTGATTTGTTGGCCTTCACTACAAGAGGATTTGAGTACAAGAATAGAGAAGTCCTGCTGCAATTATACCGAGCTCTTGTGAGAGCTCTCAGAATATTCTGTGCCAAACTCTGTTTGTGATATATTAAGGGCAATGAAACTTCATCAGATTGATTCCTAGAATGGGTAGATGGTCCTTTGTGGCAGATTGAACCTCTTGTTCAATATGAGGAGTGATCTAATTGAAAAATTTGGAATTCTTCTAAGGTTTCAAACGTTATATGTACAGATAATATTTCCCCTGCCTGTAGTGCCTTGGGCCAGGAGCAAAGTAAGGGGTCAGGTATTCAGTAGAGATATATGAATAAGTTCTTCACCCAGAGAGTAATGAATCTTAGGAATTTTCCTCCCTGAAGGTCTCTAGAGCTCAGTCCAGACAAAATATATTCAAGATAAATTTTTGGATGCTAAGAGATAGGAGGTTGTTGCAAGGAAATGGAGATGAGATCAACCATAATTATTTTGAGTGGCAGAAAAGACACAAGAGGCTGAATGGCCTTTCCTGCTTTTATATATTATACTCATGTTCAATTGTAATCAGAATCAGCACTTCATGAAGATGCCAATTCGGTAAAATTGTTCACCCCCCAAAGATGTGACTTAGTTTTGTTAAGAAATAATTAAAATAGAAAAGGTATTTTAGTAAGATCACGATAGAATATTTTAAAAATGCAATGTTATTGGATAAATACCTATAAAATACAGATGTGGTAAATTCTATTAAAAGTGTACCTATTACCCACCTCAGTCCATGCTAAATAGTGAGGCCCTCCATTGGTCAGGGGTGACCATGGATGTTGCGTCCTAGGTGCCGACGTGATACGCAAGCCAGGGTAGTATGATATAGGGAGCAAACTGTTTCCCATGCAGCAGGCTCCACCTCTTCACGTAGTTGATGAATCCAAAGGTACGGCAGAGACTGTTACAGTTTGGCACCAGCAGTATCAGAGGAGTTGCCAGTCAGCATTGAACTCAACGGAGGACTGCTTTATGGACTCCAGCTCCAGAATTTTCCTTGGGGTTTACTCCTGAAGCCTTTCCCATAAGAGGGTATGACTGCAAGGCAGCGGAGGTTTCAGTTTTTCTTCTCCTAGGTGAGCTGCCATCAATGGCTGAGGAACCACATCTACCCGAAGCAAATGGTTTTAAGGCACCAGTAATCCACCTTTGTCCCTTCTCCTGTCACTAGAAACGGTTCTACCAGGCTTAGTAATAAGACCACACATGAAGACCAGGAACTAGACTTGATTGTTAGAGGCTATTTGAGATGCACACCATCGGGAGCATTTAATAGGTGGTGGGAACTTATCCATACAACCTCGCCCAGCTATAACAACCTTAAGGAACCTGCTAAATAGTATTACTGAAATATGCAAATAGGTATACTTAGTAATCATCCCATGCTTGTACTATAAGAGCTTACTTACCCAGATCAGTTGTTCCTGTGAAGACTTAGGCAAGTTTATTAATTTTTTTCTTCTTAAAAAAAGGCTTATCCAGTAAATTCATTTTATGCAAAGCCTGTTCAAGTACTGTATGTGCCCTTTAATGTAGCAAAAAGAAAAACATATCATAAGGATCTTATCTATTTTGCTTGAAGGAGGTCAGCAAAGAGAGTGAGCTCAGTACTAAGTCAGATATTATTGACTGGAAGGAATGTGTAAGATGCCACGTTGTTTGGTCTTTGGTGTCATATGTACATTGTTCCCTGCTGTTATCGTCAATTTTCCTTTGTATTCTGACACCAAACATTTCCCTGGTGGCTGTTGTCACAGAAAAAAAGAGAATTATCAATATTGCAGTTAAACTCAACTTTCAAAGATGATAGCAACTCATTGGAGGGCTCAGATTTAATGAATTTTCTTTGATTTTTGGTGAGATTTTAAACATCAAACAATAAATTGGCCTGGGTGCAGTAAAATATTTAGATATATTGACTGTAGCTGTGAGATGGAGACAGCAAAAAAATCACTCGTGGTTTGAATCTTTCCTTTTATCAGCCTGAATTTCTTTAAAAAGGCTAAAGAAAGATTTTTCAGAAGTATTTTAATATTTAATTATACATTTACTATTGAACGAGAGATGAGTACACCCTTGATGAACATGTTCATTTTTGTGATAATTGTACCAGCTAAAATTTTGTATGCACATGGGTCCAATTGTCTCCTAGAGGATGTGCTCTCCTTCGTTGAGTGTACCTTATGTCCAGCCCTGAGCATGAAAAATTAGCTCATTCAGGACCCAGTTCTTCCATAAAAGTTGCATCACAGTGTTTCTGCCTGATAGGTATTTGCAAGGCCAAGATATTGTTTGTACATGAGTAGTGTAACAAGGGAAATGTGAAATCCCAATTTCTCAAACCAAAGGCCAGGGATAAAAAGAAAGCTCAATAAAAGAGGAAAATCTGACTGTTAGTTTGTAATATTTTTTCACAAAATACATTACTTTTTATACAAGAAATGTCCTTTGTTTTTAAAATTGGATATGCTCTTAAGCAATGTTCAGATCTTCTTAAATGGTTTGTTTTCTCTAACAACCCTCCCCCCCCCCCACTTGCCAACACCCCACCTGCCTTCATAAACTTTGCTTCAGGAGATTATGGACCATTGAACAGCTTAATACAGTGTTACTGGCGCCCCAGAATAAAACCAAATGTCAATATTATTTGGCTGGGTTACAAAAATTAACTGCTATGACAAAGACCTATCGACATGGCTCTTACAGATATGAGGGTCACAGTTAGTTTCTTGGGTGCAAGGTATACCAGCTTTTTAAGTGGCAAGGTCCCATTCTGAGAGATCACTTGATAAAGAAGACAGTGTACTTACAGAGGAAATGAAGTACTCTCTCTTGTAGCCCCTTCCTTTATTATTGAGCTATCAAACATCCTGCAAACCACACCTGACTTTTAGCACCAGTCTTTTAATCTCTCTCCCTTTAAAGGACAGTGGAAGCAAAAGTTGTTCAATATTTTTAGGTGCAAATAGATAAATAGGGTACAAGGGGGTGAAAGACCCTTAATTAATCAGAGACAGTCTTTGTAACTATGTCTAGGGCAGTTCTTGTCTGTCCAATCTGATTGAAATCTTTGAAGAGGTTATAATGTGCATCAGTGAGAGCAGGGCAGTTAATGATGGAGGGGAAGAGGCTACTCATAAAACGTTGGGTGTGGGTCTTCAGGGTCCTGATGAGGGAGGAGAAGCGGGCATGACCGGGATGGTGAGAGCTCTTCTTGAGGCACCACCTTTTGAAGATGTCCTTGATGCTGGCGAGTCTTGTACCTTGATGGAGCTGTCCGAGTCTACAATCATCTTTCAGTCCTGTGCATTGAAGCCCCCTACTAGGCAGTGATGCAATCAGTCAGAATGTTCTCCATGAGACATCTGTAGAAATTTGTTATAGTTCTTGGTGACATACTAAATTTTCCCAAGCTTCTAATAAAGTATATCTACTGGCATGCCGTCTTCATGATTGCATCAATGTATTGGTCCCAGGACAGATCCTCTGAGATCCTGGCACCCAAAAACTTGAAGTTGCTCACTCTTTTCACTGCTGACCCCCTTAGTGATGATTGGTGTATCTTTTACCAGCTTCCCCTTCCTGAAGTCCACAATCAATTCCTTCATCTTGCTGACATTGAGTGCAAGGTTGTTGTTGCAACACCTCTCAAACAGCCAAACTCTCTCACTCCTCTACACATCCTCATCACCATCTGGGATCCAGCCAACAGCAAATTTATAGATGCCATTTGAGCTGTACATAGCCACACAGTTGTGAGTGTAGAGAGAGAGTAGATCAGTGGGCTAAGTACATGTCCTTGAATTGTGCCTGTGTTGTAAACAAAGAGGAGATGTTACTACCAATCCACACTAACTGTCCTGATGAGGAAGTCAAGGGTCCAGTTGCAAAGGATGGTACAGAGGCTTGGGTTTGAACCTCTGACCCCAGTGAGAGGTTGAAGATGTCCTTGAACACTCTAGCCAATATTGTTGTTCACTGTTTGAGGAATGAAATACATGAATAGGGACTTCAAAAACAGTCAAGAGAGCACAGGAGAGCATTTATAATCTAGAATCCAATTCTTGGGAGCACAGACAAGCCCAAATGGCAAAAGGAATATCCCAAACTATTCCCGCCCCCCCCCCTCCCCACATCCACTGTGGCAAACCTTTCCAGCCTAATTTGTATTATTGGCTTTGGTAGTCACCTCAAAATCCACAAATACTGGAGTGGAAGACTTTACTTATTCTAATAAGTAGAAACAAAACAGGATATTTCAATCCTGTAGAATAATCGACCCTTGTGGGAATTCCAGGGTCCTTCCTACATGCTGGAAAACCACACTTGTGATTAGGGAGAGCTCAAAATGTAGATTTTGGAACTAGATGTGGATAGCATGTTCCAGAAAGTGGTCACCATACTGCTTAAGGTGAACAGAGGCTAACCAGATCTGCAAGACCAAGCAAGAAGCTCATCGCTGTCCCTAATCATACTCACTTCTTAACACTAGAGGAAGACTGTAAGACATAGGAGCTGAGTTAGACTTTTCGGCCCGTCGAGTCTGCTCCACCATTCCATTATAGCTGATTTATTATCCCTCACAACCTCTTTCTCTTGTTTTTTTCACCATAATCTTTGACACCCCTACTAGTCAAGAACCCTTCAACCACTGCTGTAAATATACCCAATGATTTGACTTCCACAGCCATCTGTGGCAATGACTTCCACAGATTCACCATCCTTTGGCAAAAGAATTTCCTGCTCATCTCTGTTCTAAAGGTACGCCCTTGTATTTTGAGGCTGTGCCCTCTGGGCCTAGACTCCCCCACTATAGGAAGCATCCTCTCCACATCCACTCTGTCTGGGCCTTTCAATATTCAATAGGTTTCAATGAGATCACCCCTCATTCTTCTAAACTCCAGTGATGTCCAGATCTATCATACGCTCCCCATATGTTAACCTTTTCATTCCCATGATCATTCTCGAGAACCTCCTCTGGACCCTCACCAATACCAGGACATTCTTTCTTAGATAACAGGCCCAAAAACTGTCCACATTACTCCAAGTGCTGTCTGACCAATGCCTTTTAAAGGTGCAACATTGCATCCTTGCTTTTATATTCTATTCCTCTCAAAATAAATGCCAACAGTGCATTTTCCTTCCCCTGCCACTTCTGCCCATTCTCCTAATCTGTCTAAGTCATTCTGCAGGCTCCCAGCTTCCTCAACACTACCTGCTGCAATCAGTACTAATGCCTCCACAGTCTCTTTAGCTACCTCTTTCAGAAACTCTACCTCCTCTAAGCTGGGCCAGTGCAGCGCCATGCAATAACTGAAATGCTCCTTTGTACAAAGCCTTTATTGTTGCTCAACTGTTAAAATGTCATGTAGTTTTCAGACCGTGTGAAAATTTCCTACTCAGAGCAATGGTTGCTCTGTGCAGTTGTAAAAAAAAACATGAGCGGGAACGTTGTTCAGAACCCTGGGGTGTAGTTCATCTGGTCCAGCTGACCTATCTACCTTCAGTCCTTTCAGCTTCCGAGCACCTTCTTCTTAGAAATAGCGACTACACTCACTTTTGCCCATTGGCACTCAAATTTCAGGCATACTGCTGATGTTTACCACGGTGAAAATGAATCATAAAATACATCCGCCATTTCTTTGTTGCCTATTACTACCTCTCCAGTGTCATTTTCCAGCAGTGCAATATCTACTCTCACCGTTCTTTTATTCTTTATATACCTGAAAAAAAAACATTTGGTATCCTCTTATATTATTGGCTAGTTTAGCTTCATGTTTCATCTTTTCTCTCCTTATTGCTGTTTTAGTTGCTTTCTGTTTTTTAAAAGCTTTCCGATCTTCTAGCTTCCCATTAATTTTTGATATATGCCCTCTCTGTTTTTATGCTGACTTTGTAAACCACAGTTGCCTCATCCTCCCTTTAGATTACTTTTTCTTTGGGATGAATGTTTTGTTCTTCTTCTTGGGCCCTTATCTCCCAGTGGAGCTCAGGCCATTAATGACTTCCAGTCTCCATCGTCCAAAGTCAATGGTATGATTGGAGTTCATCGATGTTTCTGTAATCCATTGTATCCACTGGCATCCCTAATCGTAGTATAGCACTGGTCAAGTTTGTTGGAACCTCTGGTGCTGATGTTGAATCATTGATGATAATTGGTCAGAGATTTCTTCAAACAAGCCTGACTGAAGTTCCTGATGACGATTTGATAAGGATAAAGATGGTGCTGGTGAGACACAATGATGCTTTACAGGCAGCAAACAAGACTACTACCTATTCTATTAATTACACTTTTTCTGGTCTATGATCACTGCAATCCACAGCCTGTAATTTTCCTTTGGGAGTTATGCTTTCCAGCTGTCTGTACGACCTGGCACTTCTGCAGTATCCTAAAGGATTCAGTGAACTGGCCTCTCAAGAATGCAGGTGCGGCCACGGCAGCCATTGCTGCCATCAAACCGATGTTTAGCCATTGTTAGAGTGGGCTCGGGGCCAGATTGAAGTGGTGGGGCCCAGACGCAAGTGCAAAAAAACAAACTAATGTTTGGCTGACTTAAGCACTAAGCTTAAAAAGATAAAGTTCCAAGGGTGAAGGATGAACCAGTGTTCAGCTCACTACTCTACAAGGTTTACTCACCTCAGTACTGAACTGGCTTCCTGGCTGTGGCCTGCAGTCACCAGGCAATTGGAACAACTGCAGGGCTGCACTGGCTCCATAGTTGTGGACTCTTTTTCAGACGCTCTGCAGTTCATGTTCTTTGTTATTTGTTTACTTTTTATTGTTTGCATGATGTGCTCTTTTTTCCCCTCACACTGGGTGTTTGATAGTGCTTGTTGTGTGGGATTATTTTCATGGGTTCTATTGTGATTCTTTGTTTTGTGGCTGCCTGTGAGAAGACAGATCTCAAGGTTGTATATAGTATACACACTTCGATAATAAATGAACTTTGAACTTGAAAGGTATCAGGGTAGGCTGCTCCCTGTTTGCTGAGGGCAGCATTCTGTTCCTTAAGTGCCTTTTTAACATCAGCCTTTGGCAGTATGCAAACTGTGGTTAGGATCACAGAGGAGAACTCTTTTGTTGAGAAGAATGGTAAGCACTTGATTATTAGCTGTGCCAGGTCACAGGAATCAGCACTTCAGTCTATCCTATCTATTGAGAAGCCCTCTGGTCTTACCTCATATCTGGTGTGTCCAGATGAGCCATTTTTCCATGAAACAGAGGATGCAGCAATTTCTCATTTCCCATTTATACAGCAATCTTGTCTCTAGTGACTGTATATTTGCTAACAAGATGTTAGGTAGCAGAAGTTTCATATCCCAACATTTTAGCCTGAATTGGAGTTCTCCTCTCCTTCCTGTATTTCAGCTACGGTGATGTACCTTTGTGCACTTACAGGTGCCGTAACCTGCATCCTTGAGGGTTAAGTCGGGCAAGTCCTTCAGAAGATTATGAAATTACTAGTGTGATAGGATGGTTCAAAAGAGACGTGGCAATGTTAGTCAGGGAAAATGTCACAGCAGTGCTCAGAAAGGACAGTGTGGAGGGCTGGAACTGAAGAAACTGAACTTTGCCCTTCCTGAGGGGTTGCCCTTCCCCTACCATTGATACCACCCTCACTGGCATCTCCTCCATTTCCCATACATCCACCACTACCCATCTCCCCACTGCCTTAAAAGGAATAGAGTTCCTCTTGTCCATGAGCCTCTGCATCCAGTGGATAATTTTCCGCTACTTCCTCTATCTTCAACGGGATCCTACCACCAAACACATTCTTATCTCCTTCCCACTCTCCGCTTTCTGCAGGGACCACTGCCTCTGTGATTCTCGCCCATTCATCTCTCCCTACTTATCTCCCTCCTGGCACTTACCCCTGCAAGCAGAATAAATGTTACATGTGCCCATGCATCTGATCCCTTACCATCATTCAGGGCCCCAAACAGTCCTCTCAGGAAAGGTAACACTTCACCTGCAAATCTGTTGGGTTCATCTACTATATCTGGTGTTTTTGGAGAGGCCTCCTGCACGTTGATGAGACCCAATGTAGATTGAGGGACTACTTTGTTGAACACCTTCACTCCATCTACAACAAGGAGGATTTAACATTTTCTATCATTTGAAGAAAATCAATGCTTTTTCAACAAGGTTGACAACACTTCGGCAATGGTAAATTGGGAGGGACTTGTAATAAAAACTATGAACCTTAGATGTGCCTTTTATCTATAACTATTTACGCAATTGCTTGCGTATTTATCTCTGGACATTTCATTTTTGTATAGAACGTAGAACAGTACAGCACAAGAACACAATTTTCGGCCCACAATGTTTATGCCAAAAATGATGCCAAATTAAAATAATCTTCTGCCTGTACATGATTCTTATGCAGACATGCCCTGCATATTCATGTGTCTGTCTAAAAGCCTCCTAAACACCACTTTAGTATCTGCTTCAATTACTACCCCTGGCGGCCTGTTCCAGCCACCTACTGCTCCATGTAAAAAAAACTTTTCCCTCTTCACCTTAAATGCATGCCCTTATTAAAGAAAACTAAATAACTAGGTATAATCTGAATCAATAATATGATCTGAACACATCATTGCTGCCTGACCCTCTGAGATCCTTCAGCAGTTTGTTTTCTTTTGCTCCAGATTACAGCATCTGAATTCTCCAGTGTCTCTATTTTATTATTACTCCCTGTGTAGAAGACATTTTATCTTCAGCTGTACCATTAACCATTGTACTGTTAATAGCAAGGAACCAAATGATAATTAGACTTTGAACAAATAACTGTGCTAAGATTTTTATGGTTATTTTAAAATTGGAATTGAGGGAAAAATTACATTTTCATTGTTTTCACAAATCAAGGGGTTTGCTATCTTTTGTGATAACTTTTAGAAAATCTATCATGTTTGGGGCAGATAAGTTATTTGATTTGGGCAATTTTGTAAAAACACAAATTTGAACATATTTGCCTTGTTGTATCAATATAATATCTAGATTACAATGCTCACTTTCATGCCCAGATTGAGTTTCAGCCTTTTACGTAAATTTGTCTTTGACCAAGTTTACTTTGATAAATCTGAACGATGCATCGGAGAAATGCAGGACAGGTCACTGACTTGGATTCTGTATTTACAAATGTTTGAAACATTATCAATCAGCAGCAAGAGACTATTTATACTGCTCTAGAATACAGCAGTGAAATTGTGTAGTATAAAGTGTAGTAATCTATTTTACTGATGTGAACCAAGTATACCATAAATTGTGAATTTGTTGAAGTAATTTATATTCATGCATAATTTCTGATATTCTAACACAACATTTATATTTATATAAATCTGAATTGCTAATCAAGTAAATTTCTTGTCCGTCAGATTGCTTAGGCGCCATTGAATTTTATACACGTAGTTTGTGCATTTTTACAAATTATTATATCTATTGTATATAATGTCCACTTTCTCAGAAATGTTCTGAAATTTTGAGCAACTTCTCTGGAAGCATAGAATTATTACTATTTATTATAGTTTTTCTGCTTTCTGTGTTTTTTGTCAAATTTTAACAATAAAATTAAAATCTGCATACCTGTGCATGAGATGGTAATTCTTTTGAAATGTACCTAAAGCTTTTAGTATAGAAGTAAAGCATTTTTAAGCAGTGAGCCAATAAAGATTTTCATGAAGAGCCCCTTATGAATAAATTGTTTATGTTTAATGTTCACCACGATTAACTTTGAATAGAGGTAAAATATTGAAAAAACTGACTATCACTAATTCATACCAACTTATTTATTGACCTCATTGATGATTTCTCACTTATTTCACAAATGTCTCCTATTTCTGTAGAACTTAAACATTGAAAGAAAAAATATATTTTCAGTCACGCTTCTCAAGATAATTCTCTGCAGTAGTTCATTATCATTGGACAGATTCTCAGCTGCAAATTATTTACATTTTATTAGACAATTAATTTTACACTTTAGCTGAACTCTTTTTTCAGTCTGCCCCTATGTGTTGAAATAGGAAAGGAAGCAAATTTACTACTTCAATGTGTTTGTAATTGTCGATTTGCAAAATCCTGCTGACCTTAAAGAATCAAGGACTTATTATTTGGTGAAATATTTATCAAAGAAATATCTTTTACCACAGGGTGGCAGTATGATACTAACAGCTTGCTTATTTAATCCTACATGATCAAACACAGTCACTGCATGTGTAGAACTTTAATGTTTTACTGTTCAAAAATTTTAAATGCAAGGACATAGCCTAGAGACTGCTTAACCATTGTGCTTTGTAATGCTTGTTGTAGCCTTGGTTATAAGAATTTAACTGCTCAAAGGTTTAAGTATTCTAGAGACTTGAGAAGGACTCTTGGCAACTTTAACAAAAATTCAATCAAATAATGCTATACTATCTTTTTTAAAATTCTCAGTGGCTGTTCTGAATCACTGATTTATTTGCAACAAAAAAAAATCAATTAGTCTTAAATTTATTCATGGATTTCAGTCCTACCGATCAATGCAAGTCCACTCAGCGGACTCAAGAGGACCCAGTTCATCCTAGTTAATGTGTCTAAAGGGGAATTGCCATTGATGCTGTTTTCTCTTTCTCAGGTCAGAGATCAGATCTCACTGTCATGGTCTGTGACACCAAGAAACGACTTTACCCTGCAGCTCCCTAAACTGCAACTGGAAACCTTGGTATCAAAGGGGCCAAAGGATGGGCTGGAGGTTACATCATTGCAGGTTAGGATCTGATACAATGCATAGAGTTAATCTCAAACTTGGGAGCTGATTGTTCATTATGGCTTACTGATTCACTGATTGATTTCATTTGCTGTCAGTTAAAGCTCCCTTAATGTCAGTTTTCTTTGCATAATGCCTTGAAACAAAGGCTGGTGAAGTTCCCCAGATTGAAGTAGCTGACATAAACTGACCCTGATTTGCCCTATTCTGCATGGTAATTTAAGCAAAACAGTTACTGGAATTGCTGTAATGAATATGAAAATACCACTGTTAGCAAGCTGTGATACAATATCTCTGAATACAGAAGAAGAAACAGAAGCTTATATGTAAATGTGTCTTCTATCCATAGTATATGCTACACTGTTTTACTACACAGGGTGTGGCATTGTCATCGTGGGCAGTATTGTAAATAGTCTGTGTTTTCCAACACTATTTTATTCCACGTAGTTAGCATGTGCTATGCTATGTTACACCACAATGTTGTAAGAAAGCTATAATCCATTGTTATTCTTCTACAGCACATTTAAGTGAATGATAAGATGGTTATATTCCATGGAAACTTCTGATGAATCTAGGTTTATGGACTATGAGTTCAGCAAAAGGAGTGAGAGAGTCATGAGCACAGTAACAAATACAATAACAGTAACAAATCCATAGACCCACTATGTTTGTGCTAATCGTCAATTATCCTTTGACATTAATTCTCTTTACCAGAACTTAAACTTATAGCCATCTATGCCTTGGCAATACATGTACTCATCTAGATAATCCTTAACTATCTGATTTCAGGGATTGCATTCCAAGTTCCAACCTCTTCTCGTTGAAGAAGTTCGCATTCAGGCCCCATGTAAACTGGGGGAAAAGAAGATACCAGCTGTATTCTCTATCTATGCTTCTCATAATCTCATGAGCATCCATCTGGTCTCCCTTCAGCCTCTGCCGCTCCAGAGAAATCAACACAAATTTGTCCAACCACTGCTTATAGCACATGCCCTCTAAACCTCACCTCCATTCTAAAGCCTCTACATCTTTTTAAGGAGTGACCAGTATTGAATGCAATATTTCAGATGTGGCCGAACCAGAGTTTTATCAAGCTGCACCATAACTTGCTGAATCTTGAACTCAGTGCCTCATCTAGTAAAGGCGAGCATGTCATATGCCTTCTTTACTACCCAATCAACATGGTTAAGTGTCCTGCCATTAACTATTTACTATCCCTTGAAATTTGATCTGTCAAAAGTGTATCATAACTGACTTGGCCAAATTAAACTCCATTTGCCATTTCTCCACCATATCTGTAACTGATCTATATCCCGATACAATTTTCTACACCATTACAACACATTGTCTGCAAACTTACTAACCCACCCATCCACATTTTCAATCCCTGTGGAACAGAAGTCACATAACTTAAGCCTGGATAAGTCCCATCGACCACTAGCCTCTGTCTTCTATGCGGCAGCCAATTCGGAATTCAAACTGCTAAGTTGCTCACCTTTGTCACCTCCTCGAAAAGGCAATCAAGTTAGTAAGATGTGACTTACCCTGCATAGTCATGCTGACTGTCCCAAAGTATGCCATGGTTTTCTAAATACCGATAAGTCCCATCCCTAAGAATCCTCCCCAATAGTTTTTGTATCACTGATCAGAGGCTCGTTGACCTGTAGTTTCCCTTCTGGATTAACGGAAAAACATTTGCTATTTGCCAGTCCTCTGGGATCTTGCCGTGGCTAGAAAGGATATGAAGATCTTGGTAAAGATCCCAGCAATATCGTTTCTTTCCTTCTCAATAACCTAGGGTCTATCCAATTAGGTACTAAAGACTTATCCACCTTAATATTCATTAAGAGACCAACACTACCACTTTCTTTATCAAAATGCCCTTGAATATTAGCATGCTCTATGCTGATCACACTATCTTCCATGTCCTTCTCCTTGTTAACTATAGATAAAAATACGCAATCAGAAACTTCCTCACATCCTCCATCCATTTGAGTTCATGTGCCCTCCTTCAACCTTGAATGGTCCTATGCTCTCCCTAGTTGTCCTCCTGCTCTTAGTGTGTGTATATATATATATATATATTCTTTGCTTCCTACACTCTACATATGCTTCCTTTTTTTTGGACTAAATTCACCACCTCTTTCATAATCTGTACCTTACCATCCTTGTTCTTCCTTCTTACTGGAACATACCTGTTCTGCATTCAGTGTTGATGGTCTTCAAACACCTTCCATATTTCAGATGTGGACTTGTCCAAATACAGCTATTCCAATTAACTCTCCCTAGTTCCTTTCTAACACAGTTTTAATTTTCCCTGCTCCAATTCAATACTCTATTTCAAAGTCCATACTTACATATTGTTATCTTAAAACGGAAAGTGTTGTGGTCATTGTTCCCTTAATGTCCTGCCATTCACAGGTGAACAGGACTCTTGCATCTTGTGTCCAGGAGATTGGCTTCTGGTGTATACCATCTTCGGTTCTTGTGTACATGGCGTTCCTTCTTGTGTACTGTTGGATTTGGTTTCTGTGGCATATGGGGATTGCTTATTGTTGAAGGAGCATATTTCCAGAGGATCACCTCTTGTGCATAACATAATCGTTACTTTTGTACAGGTGGTTTGCATCCTAAGTACAGGAAATTTGCTTCTTTTTTCCTGTGTTTTTTCTCCTTGTGCATGAGTTGTAACCTACCAGTGGTACTTGGTGATTGTATTTCTTTATACAATTAGTCTGCTTATGTACACAAGCATCACTTCCTATGTAGATGATGTCTATGTTTTGTGTACTGAGAGATTGCTATTTGTTGTGATTGTGTCCTTCTTGTGCACATGACGTTTGCTTTTCATATAGAGGATGTTGAACTTAGATCCTACTGAACTGGAGTGTTTGAGTTATATGGAGACGTTAGTTAGTCTAGATTTGTCTTCCCTGGAGTTAAGGGAGCTGAGAGGTAGCACAGAGTCTATAGAAGTGAGGCAAAGTGGCATCAACATCATGGACTTTATATAGATTACAGAAGAAAAAGTGTTTGCTGTCCTGAGGTAAACTAGGGCCTGACAAGATGTTCCCTTGGACCCTGCAGAAATTGCTGGAGCCCTAGCAGAGATATTTAAATCATCCTCAGCAAAGTTTGAAGTACAGAGGATGGGAGTATAGCCAATGCTCCGTTGTTTAAGAAAGACTCTAAAAATATTTATAGACCAGTGAGTATTGGAAAGTATTCTAAGGGACTGTATATATAAGTATTTGGATAGACATGGACTGATTAAGGATAGTGAGCATGGCTTTGTGCGTGTTAGGTCATGTTTAACTAATCTTACAGAGATTTGAGGGATGTTACTAGGAAAGTTGAAGGCAAGGCAGTGGATGTTGTCTACATGGACTTCAGCAAGGCATTTGACAAGGTCCCACATGAGGGGTTGGTCAAGAAGGTTCAGTCTCTCAGCTTTCAAGATGAGGACATTGGATTAGACTTTGATTTTGTGGGAGAAGCCAGAGAGTGGTAACAGGCCAGTGACTAGTGGAGTGCCACAGGGTCCATGTTGTTTTTCATCTATATCAATGATCTGGACGATAAAGTGGCTAACGTGATTAGCAAATTTGCAGATGTCACCAAGATTGGTGGTGCAGTGAACAGCGAGGAAGACTATCATGGCTTGCAGTGGGATTTGAACCAGCTGGAAAATTGGACTGAGAAATGGAAGATGGAATTTATTGCAAACAAGTATGAGGAGCTGCACTTTGGGAACACCATCTAGGGTAGAATCAGAATCAGGTTTATTATCACCGGCATGTGACGTGAAATTTGTTAACTTAGCAGCAACAGTTCAATGCAATACATAATCTGGCAGAGAAAAATATAGTAATAGTAAATAAAATAATAATAAATAAAATAATGATAAATAAGTAAATCAATTATGGTATACATATTTTGAATAGATTTTAAAAACATGCAAAAACAGAAATATTGTATATTAAAAAATGAGCGAGGTAGTGCTTAAAGATTCAATGTCCATTTAGGAATCAGATGGTAGTGGGGAAGAAGCTGTTCCTGAATTGCTGAATTTGTGCCTTCAGGCTTCTGTACCTCTTACCTAAATGTAACAGTGAGAAAGGGGTCTTACACCGTGAGTGGTAGGACACTAAGGAGTGTGGTAGAACAAAGGGATCTGGGAATACAGGTCCATAATTCATTAAAAGTGGTGTCACAGGTAGATAGGGTCATAAGGAAAGTTTTTGGCACATTGGCCTTCATAAATCAATGACGTGAGATGTTATGTTGAAGTTTTATAAGATATTGGCGAGGCCAAATTTGGAGTATTGTGTGCAGTTTTGGTCGCCTTCCTACAGGAAAGACGTAAATAAGGTTGAAAGAGTACAGAGAAAATTTACAAGGATGTTGCTGGGTCTGGAAGACTAAGTGATAAGGGAAGTTTAAATACGTTAGTACTGTATTTTTTGGAATATAGAAGATTGAGGGGGATTTGATAGAGATATACAACATTATGAGGGGTATAGATAGGGCAAATGCAAGCAGGCTTTTTCAACTGAGGTTGAGTGGGACTACAACCGGAGGTCATGGGTTAAGGATGAAAGGTGAGAAGTTTAAAGGGAACATGAGGAGAAACTTTTTCACTCAGGGGGTTATGAGAGTGCGGAATGAGTTGCCAGTACAAGTGATGCATGCAAGCTCGATTTCAGTATTTAAGAACAGTTTGGATGGGTGCATGGATGGTAGGGTTGTGGAGGACTGTGGTCCCAGCGCAGGTTGATGGGAGTAGATGGTTTAAATGGTTTGGCACAGACTAGGTGAGGCTGAAGGACCTGTTTCTGTGTTGTGCATTTCTATGACTCTATGATTGATGCTCATAAAATTATGAGGGGCATTGGTAGAGTAAATTGCAAGAAGCTGTTTCCTATAGTAAGGATTTCTAAAAACAGAGGTGTAATGTGAGAGGAGGATGTTTAAAGGGGAGTTGAGGGGTAAATTTTGCACGCAAGGAGTAGTTGGTATTGGGAATGAGCTGCCAGAGGAGGTAGTGGAGGCAGAATCAGTAACAATATTTAAGAGGCATCTGGAATTGTACTTGAATGAGTGGAGCTTCAAATGATATGGAGTTAATTATGACAAGTGGAATTAGTATAGATCAGCATGATGTTTGGCATAGATGCAGTGGTCCAAAGGGGCTGATTTATGCTTCACAATTTTATTTCTCTGTGACTCATAGCAGGTTTGCATCTCATGTATAGCAGGATTGCATTTTGTATACAGGAAGGTTGCTATTCATGTACAGGAATTTTGTTTCTCGTATACAGCAAATATTTATGCAGGATATTTGATTCCTGTGACATATGGCATTTGTTTCAACAATCGTATCGTGATCTGATTCTTGTGCAATTGGTGATTATTTCTACAGGAGGTTAACCTCAAAGGTTGTTTTATTCTTATTCAGTGATACAGCACGGTAACAGGCCCTACCGGCCCAATGAGCCCACACCGCTCTATAATACCCATGTAACCTATTAACCTACTAACCCATCCGCCTTGGGAATGTGGGAGGAAACTGGAGCATCCGGAGGAAACCCACACAGTCATGGGGAGAATGTCCAAACTCTTTACAGACAGTAACGGAAATTGAACCAGGGCCCCTGGCGCTGTAAAGCATTGTGCTAACCACTATGCTACCATGCTGCTTAAGCAGACAAAGACTGTACTTTCTGTACAGAAGGATTGCTTATTCTGTACAGCATCTTGTGAGGAAGGTGATTGCCTCCTGTTTCAGGACTTTTCCTTCTTGAGCACAAGCCTTTGTTTCCAGTGACAAAACAATACAGCTCAGGAAATGGCTCTTTGGCCTACGATACTTGTTCTGACCATGATACGAATTTAAGCTGCATATTTCCCTGCACACAGTCTATATCCCTTTCTTCTAAATGTATCATAAAATTTGCCACTTCCACCACTTTCCCTGGTTGTGTATTCCAGGCACATAATGTGCCCCATAAATCTCCTGTAAACTTTCTTTCTCTCACCTGAAAGCTGTACACTCTAAATTGACATTGCCACCCTAAGTAAAAAAGCTCTCTCTACCCTATCTATTCCTCTAAGATTTTATATGCTTTTATCAGATTCCTCCTCAGCCTTTGATGCTCTCAAGTAAACAATTCACATTTGTCCAACCTCTTCTTAAAGCTAATACCCTCTAATCCAGGCAACATAATTGGGACCATCTCCAAAATCTCCATCTGTAGTGACCAGCAGTGTCTGCAGTACTTCAAATGTGGCCTAAGCAAAGCTTTGTGCAGCTGCAACATGACTTCCCGATTTTTATATTCAGCACCTAGACTATTGAAGGCAAGCATGCCATACATTTTCTTTACCATCCAATCTACTTATGTTGACTACCTAGGGGTTGTTTGTACATGGGGTTTGTTTCTTATGAAGTCTGCTTCTTGTGTGCAGAGGGATTGCTTCATGAGCATGGGCAGTTGTCCCTTGTGCTGGGGAGTTACTTTAGTAGTACCTTCACCAGCAGGAATGCAGCGGTTCAAGCGAGTGATGCACTGCCATTTTCTTATGCGCAATTTGGGATGGGCAATAAATGCTGACCACACCAGTGAATCCTTGATCCAGGAAAATATAATGTGTTAAAGTGAGCAAGTCTGTACAGGTGAGTGTAATGCGAATACGCTGATTATAATCAGGAACAGCAGTCGATTCTGTGGAGGGCAATGTTGTTTGCTCACTAGATCAAGAAATACATGGAATTTCAGAAGGAACCAAAGGATCAGGAAATCAAAGTGGAGCACCTAAGGAATTTTGTGTTTGCAACATAGGCTTTGGAAAATTATTGTGACTTTGAAGAAAATGTTTTAGAAAATAATAGTGATGAAAAAAGTGTTTGCCAAAACATTTACCCCTTTTCTGTTTTTTTTCTCGAATTACACTAATCCTCAAAATCCAAATTGCCTATTTCGATTGTGAGTTCAATAACCATCCCCAGCAAGAGCGAGCTCAACCAATTACCGATGACACTTAATGGCATTACTATTACCAAGTTTCCCAACATCAATTTCTGGGGGTCATCATTGACCAGAAACTCAACTGGACCAATCACACAAAATACTGTGTCTACAAGAACAGTACACATCAAGGTATCTACATCACCGAGGATCTCACGTGGTCTGCACACACTAACTGTGTGGTGAAAAAGGCACAACAGCGTCTCTTTCACCTCAGTCAGTTGAGTAGGTTTGGTATGGGCCCCCAAATCTTAAGAGCTTTCTACAGGGGCACAATTGAGAGCATCCTGACTGCTGGATCACTGCCTGGTATGGGAACTGTACCTCCCTTTATCACAGGATTCTGTAGAGAGTGGTGCACACAGCCCAGGGTATCTGTAGTTGTGAACTTCCCAATGATTCAGGACATTTACAAAGACAGGTATTAGAAAAGGACCTGAAGGATCATTGGGGACCTGAGTTACCCTACCACAAACTATTTCAGCTGTTACCATCCAGGAAACGGTACCACGGCATAAAAGCCAGGACCAACAGGCTCCAGGACAGCTTCTTCAACCAGGCCATCGGACTGGTTAACTCACACTGATTTGAGTGTATTTTGATGTTACATTGACTGTTCTGTTTATTATAAATTACTTTGATTGTACATTGCACATTTAGATAGACGTAACGTAAAGATTTTTACTCCTCTTGTATGTGAAGGATGTAAGAAATAAAGTCAATTCAATTCAGAGACTGGGCAAGCTGTGGCAAGTTTCTCAGCTCCTGACAGCTTTACACAAGGCAAGATCACAAAGGAATACACTTCAATGTCCTGGAGGTCCACAACTCCACTAATACTCAAGAAGCTCAGCACCATTGAGGACAAAGATGCCCGTTTGACTACCATCCTGTTCTGCCATTCCAAAGAATTTATTTCCTCCTGTATCAGCATACAGTTCAATTGGATAGGGAATTGAATTCAATAGCAGAAAGAGACTTGGCAATGTGCTTCCAAATGAGAATTGTGAAGAGTTAGGAGCAGTGCAGTGTGTACTATCCAAATTATGTTGCAGTTAAAAAAAAACACTAGTTAGGCTGCATCTGGAGAATTGCATTCAATTCTAGTCACCCATTATAGGGAAGATGTGGAGGCTTTGGAGAGCATGAGAAGGGTTTTACCACAATGCTGCCTGGATTAGAGGGAAAGTGTTATATGGAGTTGGGTTGGTTTCTTTTGTGCAAAATGAAACTGAGGGCAGACCTGATGGAAGTTTATAAAATTACGAAAGGCATACATAAAGTAGACAACCAGTATCAAAATGTCTAATGCTGGAGACTGTGCATTAAAGATGAGAGGAGTAATTTCAAAGGAGATGTGTTGGACAAGGTTTTATAGAGAGTGGTGGGTGCTTGGAATGCACTGCCTGGGGTGAGATGTTTAAGAGGCTCATTGATATATGAATGTGCAAAGAATGGAGGGATATAGATATTGTGTGGGCAGGAGGAACTAGTTTAGTTAGGCATTTAATTAGAGGAAGTAAGCTTCTTACGTTCAGAGGGATTGCTTATCATGTACAAAAAGATCGTTCCTCCTATACAGATGGTTTATATCTTGTGTACAGATAGTTTGTATTTTAAGTACAGGATTATGCCTTCTTGTGCACAGGAAGTTTGCTTCCAGAGGCTTGGTTCAGACATACATTGGGATTGCAATTTTTGTTCAGATTTGTTTTTAGTCATAGAAATGCACAGAATAGGAAAGAGTATGGTGTTTCTTTTTCTGTATAGAAGGCTACTTCTTCTGCATAAGGGAATACTTGTGTCCAGACTGGTTGCCTCTTTGTTTACAAGGGATTTCCTTCTTGTGTACAGTGATTTTGCTATCACATACACAAAGTCTTCCTCTGTGCACATTTCTATTATGATCAGAAAACCTTGTTGGTATTGGTAATGTACAATACTGCAAGTCTGATTCACTGGTTCATTGGTGAAACTGACAGTGGGGGAGTTGCATTGCCTCAGTTGTGGCGATGATGCGGCCCTCAACTCAGTCACCTGTTGTAGTCGCCCAAGGTGGAAGACGCTGAGAGTGCAGAACCCTCTGTGTTGAAATCTGTCTTCCACTCATCTCATCTGCATTGTGCAGATCTATCTTTGAAAATATGATACTCCCTAGAGATGTTTTTAGCAGCAGAGGCAAGCAGAGGAAGGGTTAGCAGTTCTTCACTCTGATGTTGTTGAGGGGCCAATAATCAATGCTGGGACAGGACTTGGCCCTTCCCTGTTGGCGAGGTTGACATATGGATAAACCCCAAGGCCAATGCCTCCTTGATGTTCTCTTCCATAGCCACCATTTCAAGAAGGGAAAGGAAAAGGAGTCGGCTCCTGGGAGAACTAGTACCGAGTAAGTCGTATGGCTGATGTAGAGTCAGAGAGAAGGCCTCCTTTTTATCAAAACCTCAAGATGATTGGCGTATTCAGCTGGAATGCTAGACATGCCCACACTGGCTGTTGTTCTGCCACAGATAGCTGTGGAGGCTAAGACTGTGGGTATATTTAAAGTGAAAATTGATAGTTTCTTGACTGGTCAGGGCATCAAAGGTTATGGCAGGAAGGCAGGTGTATGGAATTGAGTGGGATCTGGGATCAGCCATGATGGAATGGCAGAGCAACTCGATGGGCTGAATGGCTTAATTCTGCTCCTCCTCCTTATGGTCTTATGGACACAAGAGAGGATTCAGGGACTGGGGCTTGAGCTGAACCCAGACAGTTGGGCAGGCAAGCTGGTTCCCACTTTTGATGCACGTTTAGGAACCATTCAATCCATGGGCTGTGTCAAGATTACAAGTGTAAGCCAAACACCAGCAGCGGTTCAGGCAATTCAACCAGACAGAAGGAGAGCTGTTCCTTTTGTTACTTTCTAGCACAAGTTGGAGGAGTTCTGTGGAAAGGTGGATCTTGCTGGTACCAAAAGGCTAACCATCTAGGGCCTTGATGTCAGTATTTTGTCTCAGTTGCTGAGTTGGAAATCTCTGTTCTTGAGCCAGAGAGATATCCATGGGGTCCTTGGCTGCCTCGGAGTCAATAAATGCCTGAAGCTCGTAGGTTTGAGACCTGCACAACAAGGAAGCTGAGAGCAACAACTGAGAAGATGCTTGCAGTGAGAACCAACCTGTCAGAACGCCCCTTCTTGCTGACGGGTATTTTCTTTGACTGGGCACTTGGGACATGAAGCCCAAGGAGTCCTGGATGGCCACAATAGAGGCAGGAGCCCATTCTCCTGCATCAATCTCAGTTCTCCTGAGATTGGTGCATATGCCCCAGCTGCACAGGCTCCTCTGTGAACTGGGTACTGGCTGATGAGGGAGAGGGTACGGATATATGGTAATCTAAGGAATGGGTAGCTCAAGACATTCTTTCTCTGTGCCACTCAGTTGCCCAGTTGTCAATCCGAATGGCCAGATTAATCTGGTCAACCAGGCAGTACTGCTCATCATACGCTACGATCTTGTGCTGGACCCCTGCACTCAGTCCCCACTGGTTCGCAGTAATGAGAGATCTCATTCCACCCCATCTCCACCACAAGCATGCGGAACTTCACTGCATAGTTCCTCACTTTCCCTCTATCTTGGAGCAGATCCAGGAGTCAGTGGACAGCCTCTTGACACCATACTGAAAGATCAAAAACTCTCTTGAACTCAACAACAAATTGCTAAAACAACTGGGCTGCAGGGGAACCTTGATACTGCAGAGTGTTGAACAAGCTGAGTGGGAATCCATCTAAGAGATTCATCATGTACGCCAGTTTGCACACATCATCACCGAACTGACCAGGCTGGGCTTCGGACTGACCAGGCTGTGCTTGGGGCTGACATGTCACCTGATTCTGGCTGTTGGTAGTACCCTATTGGACCGCTGTATGAGAGCAGTAATAGCTGTCTGTAGTGAGTTGCCATACTGTCGCTGCAAAGGCTGACACCTGTTCTTCCAGCTGACACTGTGCTTGCCGCTGTCGCACTGCATGAGAAATGTCAGCCAATCTAGCTTCTACCGATTTTTGTTTCTCCTCCATGGACTTCATTTTGTACTGGGCTTGTCTTTCTGAAAGTATCTGTCACATCTGCTGGGTCCATTTTCTTTCTACAAGACTTACTGACACAAATGGTACATTGTACACCACTTGGTACCAATATGTACCACAAGTTCTAGCTACTCACCTTCCTCCTTTGGAATGCTGTGGACTGGATGTGAGACATTTCTCATCCTGCCACATGGGAGGCATATGCCAGCTAGTGTCTCTTTCACGTCTTAAGAATCTCCTGTCTCCTCCCCTCACTATTGAATCCAGACTAAGTGTCAGAGCCCTGTTTGCTGTGGCTTTCCCCTGATAATTCACCCCCTCCAGCGGCATCCAAAGCAATATACCTGTTATTGAGGGGAATGGCCGCAGGGACCAGGTTAGGGAACTAGAGTTGCAGCTCGATGACCTTCGTCTGGTCAGGGAAAGTGAGGAGGAGCTATAGGCAAGTAGTCGCACCGGTGCCTCGCGAGACAAATAAGTGGGTAACAGTCAGGAAAGGGAAGGGCAAGAGGCAGATGCTAGAGAGTACCCCTGTGGCTGACCCCCTTAACAATAAGTACTCCTGTTTGAGTACTGTTGTGGGAGACGGCCTACCTGGGGGAAGCAGCAGGGTCTGGCCCTGTGGCTCAGAAGGGTAGGGAAAGGAAGAGGAAGGCAGTAGAGATAGGGTACTCTATAGTTAGGCGGTCAGACAGGCAATTTTGTGGATGCAGGTGGCAGTTTACCTCCCAGGTGCCAGGGTCCGGGATGTTTCTGATCGCATCCAAGTTATCCTGCAGTGGGAAGGAGAACAGACAAGTTAGGAAAGCATTTAATTGGAATAAGGGGAAATATTTGAGCTATCAGGCAGGAACTTGGAAGCATAAATTGGGAACAAATGTTCTCAGGGAAATGTACAGCAGGAATATGGCAAATGTTGAGGTGATATTTGTGTGGTGTTCTGCATAGGTATGTTCCAATGAGACAGGGAAAGAAAGGATGGTAGGGTACAGGAACCGTGGTGTACAAAGGCTTTTGAAAATCTAGTCAAGAAGAAAAGCTTATGAAAGGTTCAAAAAACTGGGTAATGATAAAGATCTAGAGCTTAAGAAGGAAATTAAGAGAGCCAGAAGGGGCCATGAGAAGGCCTTGGCGCACAGGATTACAATGGGAAAGTGTGTATGGAACCGGGGGAGTTAGCAGAGATACTTGATGAGTACTTTGCTTCAGTATTCACTACGGAAAAGGATCTTGGCAATTATAGGGATGACTTACAGCAGATTGAAAAGATTCGAGCATATAGACATTAAGAAAGAGGATGTGCTGGAGCTTTTGGAAAGCATCATGTTGGATAAGTCTCTGGGACTAGATGAGATGTGCCCCAGGCTACTGTGGAAGGTGAGGGAGGAGATTGCTGAGTCTCTGGCAATGATCTTTGCATCATCTTGGTGACAGGAGAGGTTCTGGAGGATTGGAGGGTTGCAGATGTTGTTCCCTTATTCAAGAAAGGCAGTAGAGATAGCCCAGGAAATTATAGACCATTGTGTCTTACCTCAGTGGTTGGTAAGTTGATGGAAAAGATCCTGAGAGGCAGGATTTATGAACATTTGGAGAGGCATTATATGATTAGGAATAGTCAGCATGGCTTTATCAAAGGCAAGTCGTGCCTTACAAACCTGATTGAATTTTCTGAGGATGTGACTAAACACATTGATGAAGGTACAGCAGTAGATGTAGTGCAAATGGATTTCAGCAAGGTATTTGATAAGGTACCCCATGCAAGGCTTATTGAGAAAGTAAGGAGGCCTGGGATCCACACTGCCACATTGCTTTGTGGATCCAGAACTGGCTTGCTGACAGAAGGCAAGGAGTGGTTGCAGACGGGTCAAATTCTGCATGGATGTCAGTGACCAGTGGTGTGCCTCAGGGATCTGTTCTGGCACCCTTACTGTTTGTGATTTTTATAAATAACCTGGATGAGGAAGTGGGGGGGATGGGTTAGTAAATTTGCTGATGACACAAAGGTTGGGGGTGTTGTGGATAGTGTGGAGGGCTGTCAGAGGCTACAGCGGGACATTGATAGGATGCAAAACTAGGCTGAGAAGTGGCAGATGGAGTTAAACCCAGATAAGTGTGAGGTGATTTATTTTGGTTGGTCACATATGATGGCGGAATACAGTATTAATGGTAAAACTCTTGGTAGTGTGGAGGATCAGAGGGATCTTGGGGTCCGAGTCCATAGGACACTCAAAGCTGCTGCACAGGTTGACTGTGTGGTTAAGAAGGCATATGGTGCATTGGCCTTCATCAACTGTGGGATTAAGTTTAAGAGCCAAGAGGTAATGTTACAGCTATATAGGACCCTGGTCAGACCCCACTTGGAGTACTGTGCTCAGTTCTGGTGGTCTCACTACAGGAAGGATGCGGAAGCCATAGAAAGGGTGCAGAGGAGGTTTACAACAATGTTTCGTGGATTGAGAAGCATGCCTGATGAGAATAGGTTGAGTGAACTCAGCCTTTTGTCCTTGGAGCGACAGAGGATGAGAGATGACCTGATAAAGCTGTATAAGATGATGAGAGGCATCGTCATTTAGTGTGGATAGTCAGAGGCTTTTTCCAGGGCTGAAATGCCTAACACGAGAGGGCACAGTTTTAAGGTGCTATGGGTAACCTGAGGTAATTTCTAAGTAAGTACATGTTTGGCACAGCATTGTGGGCCAAAGGGCCTGTATTGTGCTGTAGGTTTTCTATATTTCTTTTTTTTTATGTTTACCAATCTGTAGGTCTTATCTGTCACCTCCTCATTCTCATATTGAGCGGTAGGTCGTGTAGCTCAAGGGGATCCTATATGTATAATAGAACTAATTATTTTCAACAGAATTCTGAGAGTACCATAAAAAACTGATTATTACATCCACTGTATTACATTTTATAATATACTGTTCAATGCATATATAATTGTTCTGTTATGAGTAACTAGGCCTAGGAATGACAGGCCACTGAAAATTAGCTGGGTCATTAACTAATGGTGATCAAAGATATTGGTAGCCAGATGCTAAGTATACAGTCGGCCCTCCTTATCCGCGAGTTCCACATGCGCGAATTCAACCAATTGCGAATCGAGAGAACCCGGAAGTGCTCTTCCAGCACTTGTTGTTTGAGCATGTACAGACTTTTTTTCTTGTCATTATTCCCTAAACAATGCAGTATAACAACTATTTTACATAGCATTTACATTGTATTAGGTATTATAAGTAATCTAGAGATAATTTAAAGTATACGGGAGGATGTGTGTGGGTTACCGTGGATTGGGATTGAAAAAAATCAGAAGTTCTCTTACTAAGTAAGTCAGAACAGGTACATCCAGTATTATTTAGTGTCAGTTAGTCAAACATTTGTCTTATTATATAGTATATTTTTTTACCATTCTATGCATATAAAACGCTTAAGAATGTATGTTTCAGTGCCAGGCTTTCCTAAGTTTGATCCAGTGACAGATCACCCCCCAGCGTGCTCTCCACCGTGTCCGGTGGATGTGGAGGATCAAAAACCCAATAATTAAACCACTGTGTTGTTTATTAATAATTGTAGCTTTCATCAGGGCAGAGCCTTCCTCACTTTATCCTTTAAAATTGTTCCGATCGTTGACAGACATAGCCTAACGCTTTTCCAATGACCGATGGCGTTTCACCTCTTTCCAATCACTTTATTATTTCCACTTTATTTTCAATCGTGATCGTGATTATTTTCATGAACAGAAACACTGTGGATTCAGAGGTCCACCGCCGGGTCCTAATGTCCACCGCACTGAGACAGGTTGAATAAGGGACTTGAGCATCCGCGTTTTCTGGTATCCGCGAGGGGTCCTGGAACCTATCCCTCGCAGATAAAGAGGGCTGACTGTAATTTGTTGATGCTCAATGATTAGCTGTGTGCTTCTTGAGACTGACTGCATGGTAATGTAGCAGATAGCACAACACTTTGCACCACCTGCTGTAAGATCGGGGTTCAATTCTGCTGCTGTCAATAAGGAATCCGTATGTTCTCCCCGTGACCGTGTGGGTTTCCTCTAGGTGCTTCGGTTTCCTCCCACATTCCAAAGATATCTGGTTAAGGTTAGTTAGTTGTGGGCATGCTATGACGACACACGTGGGCTCCCTGTCACAATCCTCGCTGATTTGACTTGACGCAAACAACATGTTTCACTGTATATTTCGGTGTACAGTACATATGACAAAGATAATCTTTAAAAGGTCTTTAATTTTTAATTTGCAAAAACAGACCATTAATGGAAGAAGAGAGCTGTATTGTCATTGGAGGTCATTGACTCGTATCTTATGGCAGGGATAGGTGCTGGACTTGCTGTTTGTTATATACATTGACAACTAGATGTAAACACAGGAGATTCTGATTGGTACATTGGCAGATGAGACAAAAGTTGGTGGTGGTTTTAATAATGAAGAGGGTAATCTCAACGTACAGGACAACATTGATGAATTGGTAAGAAATGAAGAACAATGGCAGATAGTAATTAATCCTGAAAATGTGAAGTTTTGCTGTTTGAGAGGACTAATATAGCTAGAATATTCCTAATGAATGGTAAGACCGTCAGAAGTACCGAGGAACAGAGAGTTGTCCAAATATCTTGAAAGCAGCCATACAAGTCGGCAAAGTGGTTAAGGAGCCTATGCTAACTGGGACATAGAAAGTAAGAACAGAGAGATTATTGATCAACAAGACACTAGGAAAACCAAAGCCGGAGTAATGGCTGTAGTTCTGGTCACTTCACTAAAGTAAGAATATGATTACATTGGAAAGGGTGCAGAGAAGATTCACCGGCATGTCTCCTAGGATGGAATGTTTCAGTTATGAGTAGAGTTTGAATAGATGGGTTTGCTTTCCTTTGATTGGAGGAGGCTAAGGAGGAACCTGACAGATATACAAAATGATGACAGGCATAGGTAGGGATGACAGTAAGAAGCTCTTCTTAGCAGCTCTATGTAACCAGGGGCATAGTTTTAAGATAAGGAGTCATAGATTTAGAAGGATTTGAGAAAAAAAATTGAAATGGTGTTGGTTGTAACATGGAGTATAGTGCCTCTGGTGTTGCTGGAGGTAGGTATTCTCAGAACATTGACTCAGTACTTGCTGTTTTATTTTTAACATTTTCCTTTAGAAGCACCCAGTTAGCTAATTATTGAGCATCAATAACAAACCAATGACCAGCTGTCTTTCCGTTTGTTACAACAATGAACAGTAAAATCCATTTCAGTGGCTCTTCACTCAGCCCTGGAACATCTGGACAGTGAAGATGCATACATCAGGATGCTCTTCATTGACTACAGCTCGGCATTCAGTAGTATCATCCCCTCAAAATTAAGCAATAATCTTCAAGTCCTAGACTTCAGTACCTCCTTGTGCACTGAATTCTCAGCTTCCTCATTTCCTTTTCAGTTCAGATTGGCAGCGATACCTCCTCCACAATTTTCCTCAGCATAGGTGTACCACAAGGCTGTGTGCTTAGACCCCTATTCTGCTTACTTTATACTTATGTTTGTGAGGCTAAGCACAGTTCCAGTGCCATATTTAAGTTTGTCCATAACACCACTGTCAATGGCCACATCAACAACGACGAGAATCGGCACATAGAAGGAAGATTCAAAATCTGTCTGAGCGGTGCCATATCAACAACCTCTTACTCAATGTCAGCAAGAACAGGGAGGTGATTATTGACTTCAGGAGAAGGAAACTGGAGGTCCATGAGCCAGTCCTCATCGGAGAATCAGAGGTGGGGAGGGTCAGCAACTTTAAATTCATTAGTGTTATCATTTTAGAAGATCTGTCCTGGGCTTAAAAAGCAAATGCCATTATGAAGGAAGCACAGTAGTGCCTTTACTTTCTTAGAAGTTTTCAAAGATTTGGCATGTCATCTAAAACTTTGACAAACTTCTATAGATTATGTTGTAGATAATATATTGACTTCTTGTATCGCAGGTTGGTATGGAAACACCAATGCCCAGTTCATCACGGGTGAAACCCTGCTCGGATTTCCAGCATCTGAAGATTTTGTCTTGTTTACGTGTAAAGCCCTCCCCACTATAATGCACATCTACACAGAGTGCTGTTGCAGGAAAGTAGCATCCATCATCAAGGACCTCTAGTATCTAGGCCATGCTCTCTTCTTGCTGATGCCATCAGGAAGTAGATACTGGAGGCTCAGGACTCACACCACCAGGTTCAGGAGCAGTTATTATTCCTCAACCATCAGGTTCTTGAACCAAAGGGGATCACTTCAGTCAACTTCACTCACCCCCATCACTGAACTGTCCCACTTTCGAGGACTCTTCATTTCATGTTGTCAATATTTATTGCCTATCTATTTATCATTATTATTATTTCCTTTTTCTTCTCTTTCTTCTCATATTTACACAGTTCATTGGATATTTTTGCACAGTGGTGGTTGTCCGTCCTGTTGGGTGCGGTCTTCCATTGACTCTATTTTATTTCTTATATTTACTGTGATTGCCTGCCAGATAATGAGTCACAGGTTGTATATGGTGACATATATATACTTTGATAACAAATTTACTTTGAATTATGCTCTCAGTAGCCAGTCATTTCTAGGCTGAGTCAGTTGGGCATTGGACATCATTCACCAGTCACTCTTAGTAACTGTCATCTCCAGCCTTCCTTTGTGAAACTTAAGTCTTACTTCCATTTTATGAAAAATGCTGCACATGTGCCTTGTGTATGTCTGGAAGGTACCAGTGTGGATTCTCCATTGATTTGATTAGTCAGATTTCACTGTCATCTTCTATTTCACTTTAGTGTGCCCTCAGGGAGGAATCTCTTTAAATAGGTGATTTAGCAAATGTGGGTTGCATTTACACAACCTAAATACAAAGATATGTTTGTCAGCCAAATGTTTGAAGTGGGTAAGTGACATATCCTGTGCTATATACTGATATATATATACACCCTTGAGCACAGTGTTCTATGAGGTTTGAAAGGCTATGAGAACTCACCTAGACAATGATTCCATTTTGACATAAGCATTTACATGGCCAGTGGTTGTGAATGAGGTGTACAATATGGTCTATAAGGGGCTGTAAGGGAAGATAACTAACTAAATTTTGCTACCAGAGGCATTCACATCGTTTTCTTTTATGGTTTCAACAGAGTATCATTCCAAAAGTTGATGATGTTGATGCAGAACTGTAAACTGCAGTAAGCAACAAGGATGGTAGTACCAGATCTCCAAGGTCTAGTGAAATGGGCACATGTTGTAGATGGATTTTAACATAGATACCTTAAGTTCTTTTTTGAAAGAAAGTATAAGGATATGCAACAAAAACTGAATAGTGAAATTTTAAAAAGGTGCAGGAGTTGGAAGAGCTCCACACTGGTTATGTTGCCACCCTGATCCCAAGGTCTTGCAAAGAGTGACAAAGGAACATTTTCAAGGGGGGAGGTGAGCAGCCAGATGTTGTTGTATATGTTTGTACAAATTAGATATTAAAGAAAGGAATGAGGTCCTGCAGAGTGAATAAAGAGAGCTCGAGAAGAATTTAAAAAGCAGGACCTTCAGGGTAGTAATCTCTGGATTACTTCCAGTGGCACATGCTAGTGAGAATCTCGCCAAAGAGTGCATGGCTGAAAAACTGGTGTAGGCAGCAGGGATTCTGATTTTTAGACCATGGGGATCTCTTCTGGGCAGAGGTAGCCTGTACAAGAGAAATGGATTACACCTGAACTGGAGGGGAACCAATATCTTGGCAGCCAGATTTGCTAGTGCTACTTGGGTGGGTTTAAACTAGATTGGCAGGGGAGGGGGGATCTCAGGCATCAGAGAGGCAAAGGAGAGGCTGGAAAATGATGTAGATATCAGTCACATCAAGTTGAATAGGCATGACAGGCAGGAGGATGTCAGGGAGCAAGGAAAGTTTCCATTGGATTAAATTGCATTTATTACAGTGCAAGACAGCTAAGGTGGATGAAAGGGCTTGGATAGTTATATGGGATTGCAATATTATAGCCATTATGGAAACATGGCTAAGGGAGGGGCAGGACTGGCAACTTAGTGTTCCAGGATATGGGTGCTTCTGGCAGGATAGAGATAGTGAAAAGAGATAAAGGGAAGTTGCATTTTTGATTAAGGATGATATCATAGCTGGGGTTAGGGATGAAATTACTGAAGAATCAAGCAATGAGGTTTTATGAGTGGAGCTAAGAAATAAAAAGGGGACTATCATACTGTTGGGATTGTACTATAAAACCCAAGATAGTCAACAGGACTTACAGGAACAAATATGCAGGGGTGTGATGCAGCTTTGTAAGTATAATAGGGTTGCCATAGTAGGGGATTTTAACTTTCCTAATATAGTGTGTTCAGTAAACGTTCCTTAGACAATATATTGAGGGTCCTACCAGGGAAAGGGCAAAGTTAGACCATAGGGTGCGAAAAGTGGCTGAGGTGAATGAGGGTGACCATAATAGTAACAGTTTTGAAATGGTTAGGGAAGAGACAGAACTGGTTCACAGGTTAGCTTTACAAATAGGGGCAAAACAAATTCAAAAGATATGAGATAGGAATATACAAAGCTTGATTGAAGTAGGTTGTTGAGTGTAAGAGATCCACAGGCCTGTGGGAGGCTTTTAAAGGTGAGACAGGGTCTCCCTTTTTATGTTAGAGTGAAAGCCATGGCTGGTAGGGGTAGGTGACCCTGGGTGATGAGGGATATTGAGACCCAGGACAGGAAAAAGAAGGAGGCATGGGTCGGTTACAGGCAGCTGGAATCAAGTTCATCCTTGGAGGAGTATAAGAGATACAGATGTGTACTCAAGAGGAAGTAAGGAGAGAACTGAAAGAAGCATGAAATAAATCTGGCAGAGAAGATTAAGGAAAATCCAAAGATATTTATTTTCAGTGAGAAAGATTAACTAGAGAGAGAATATGTTCTCCTAAGACCAAAGGGGACACCTTTTCATGGAGCTGCAGGAGATAAGCAAGATCTTAATGAATATTTGTCCTCTGTTATTACTGTGAAGAAAGACAATGAAGACTTCAAAACTAGGAAAGGTAAGTGGGGACATCTTGGGGGTAGTCTGCATTTCAATAGAGAAGGTGCTGAATGTCTTAAAATATACGAAACTATACAAATTTCCAGGGCCTGGCCAGATTTATCCAAGAACACTGTGGGAGGCCACAGAAGAAATTGTGGGAGCCCTGGCTGAGCTATTTGCATCATCTTTAGCTACAAGTCAGGTGATGATAGACAGGAGGGTAGTGGATGTTGTGCCTTTATTTAAGAAAGGTGGCAAAGAAAGAGCAGGAAACTATAATTCAGTAAGTCTAACATTTATGGTAGGCAAATTACTGGAGAGGATTCTGAGTGATAAGATATACCCGTATCTGGAAAGGCTGGGTTTGATTACGGGTAGCTACCATGGCTTTGTGTATGGGAGATCATGTCTTATGATCTTGAATGAGTTTTATTTTGATGTAGCTTTGTGAGGGTAGGGCAGTAGAGGTTGTTTTTATGGGTGTTGATAGGGTTTCACATGGTAAGTTGCTCTGGAGATTTAGGTAGCATAGAATCTGGAGAGAGCTGGCTAATTGGATACACAGTTAGCTTCTTGGTAGAAAATAAAAAGTTGCATCTCAGACTGGAAGTCCATAACTTACTAATGTTCCCCAGGGCTTTTTGTTAGGACCATTGTTGTTTGTCATCTTTATCAATGACTTGGATAAGAATGCATAAGGCATGGTTCGTAAATTTGCAGATAGCACTAAAATTGGTAGGATTGTGGACAATGAAGAAGGTTATCAAAAATTACAGGGTGATCTTGATCAGCTGAGTAACTGGGCCAAGGGATGGCAAATTAAGTTTAATTTGGCCAAGTGAAAGGTATTGCATCTTTACATGTCAAATCTACACAGGACTTGGACCGTAAATGGCAGGGACTGAGGAGTGGTATAGACCAGATTGACCTTGGAGTACAAGTATATTGTTCAATGAAAATAAAGTCACAGGTAGACCGGGTGGTGAAGAAGGCTTTTGACTTGCTGGCCTTCATAAGTCAAGGCGTTGAGAATAAAAGTTGGGAGTTCAGGGTGCTGGTGAGTATTCTGTTCAGTTTTGGTTGCCCTGCCATTTGAAGGATTTTATTAAACTGTAAAGAGTGTAGGAAAAAAATTACAACGATGCTGCCAGAACTTGAGGGACTAAGTTATAGGAAGAGGTTGGACAAAATAAAACTTTATCCCTAGCTTTGTAGACTGAGAGGTGATCTTCTAGATGGGTATAAAATCATGAGGGACAGAGATAAGGTGAACGTAGTCTTTTTTCCGGAGTTGGAGTTTCAACAACTTGAAGGCATAGGTTTAAAGTGAAAAGGAAAAGTTGTAATGGAACTTATGGAACGTCAGTGGTCTCATTATTGGTACACCAGCTTCTTAATGTAAATATCTAATTAGCCAATCATGCGGCAGTAACTCAATGCATAAAGCATGCAGACGTGGTCAAACGGTTTGGTCTGAACAACTGAACATCAGAATGGGGAAGAAATGTGACCTGTATGATTTAACTGTGGAATGATTGTTGGTGTCAGATGGAGTGGTTTGAGTATCTCAGAAACTGCTGATCTACTGGGATTTTCACATATTACAGTCTCTAGAGTTTACAGTGAACGGTGCAAAAAACAACAAAACAATGAGTGGCAGATCTGTGGACAAAAAATGCCTTCTTAATGAGAGAGGTCGGGGAGAATGTCCAAACAGGAAGGTAACAGTAAATCGAATAACCACATGCTGCAAGAGTGGTATAAAAAAAGCATTTCTGAATACACAACACAACAAACCTTGAAGTGGGTGAGTTACAGTAGCAGAAAACCATGAACATACACACAGTGGCCACTTTATTAGATACAGAAGATACCTAATAAAGTGACCACTGTGTGCATGTGAAATCAGCTGCCAGAGGAAGTGGTTGAAACAGATACATTGCAACTGTTAAGACAGTTGGAAAGGTTTAAAAGGTCTCATAACACACTGGCAAGTGGAATTAGCTTGGATGGGGCATCTTGGTCAACATGGACCAGTTGGGTCAAAAGACCTGTTTCTGTGTTGTTTTGACGTGCAACGCCAAAACATTGATGTTAGAGCAGGCTGCTTGAAAAGCACTTAGAAACAAACAGCCCAGAAGCCAGTGGATTATGTTAAATATTGCAGATGCAGGAGAGCTAAATAAACACAGAAAAATCCTGCAGGTACTCAGCAGGCTAGGTAATGTATTTGGAGAGAAAAACAGTATTAATGTTTAAGCAGGTTATCTGTTATGCTCTAAGAATTTTGAAGGGCATAGATAGAGTGGTTGTTTCCTATTGTGGGGTGTCTAGGGTCTGAAGGCACAGCCTCAGAATTGAGAGACTTCCATTTAGCACAGAGATGAAGGAAAATGTCTTTAGTCAGAGAATGGTAAATCTGTGGAAGATATAATAAATCAGCCATGATGGAATGGCAGGGCAGACACCATGTGCTGAATGGTCTAATTCAGCTTCTATATCTTTCATTAAAACTGCTCTCAGCTGGCGTTCTGTGTTCAGTCCTGGACACCACACTTTAGGAAGAATGTCGAGAGTTTACTACACTACAGAAGGCATTACTGAAATAGAATGGGGGATGAGGAATCTGTGTAATTTAGAGGAACTGGAGAAAATTGGATTGTCCTCCAGAAGCATTTGATGGAGTAAATAAATAAGAACTGTTGTTAGTAGTATACAGGTCAGTAATTGGGAGTGGGAGGAATACAGAATTAAGGTAACTGGTAAAAGAATGAGACACCAAAAGACATTTTTACCCATGTTGTGACCTGGAGTGTGTTGCAGGAAAGGATGATGAAAGCAGATTTATTGGTAACTTGCAAAAGAAAAATGGATAAATACTTAGATGAAAGAAAGCTATGGAAAAAATGCACCGTCATTGGATCCATTAAATTGCTCCACAAAATCAATGACACAGGCAAGAGAGACAAAAAAGAACATACCACAAATTCCTGTTTCCAAGCTTAGTGTTCCCAGGTTAAATTTGAATTGCCATCCCTTCCTTTAATTATTCCAAGCTGCATGCTGAGATTGTGTTAACTATGTGGCATAGCCAAAGCATATACAACCTAAACAAGTTTTACCATGATGGTGCATGACTTCAAATGCAGAACATTAATGATGGCGTACCAATAATTAGGCTGGGAAGGGCACCAAACAACAAAATCTCATTGGTACGAAGCAAGACTCTGAAAGTAAAATATGCTGTTAATATGTTGGGAAGGGGACCTTTGATGGGAACGCATTTCTTTGACAAGAGAAGTGTGGTTTACTTGTTAGAAGGAACTCCATTAATCCTACTATATTTTTTCAGTCTTTGAGTGAATATTAAGTTACCATTTTGACTCACTTCTGTGGTTACTTTCTTAAGCCCCTACATGAGTATAGGCTGCTGACAGTAGCTCACCAGAACATCCTGTCCATGTTGTCCCCAGGTGGAGCTCATCTTCAACGATCCTTCCTCTCCCAGGGATGAGGTCTTTGGAGCTTCTGCTGGTGTTTCAGTAGGTCTGGGTTTTTATGGGATGGGATGGCTAGCCCCATCCCCAATCCTCCCCCTTTTACAGCCAGGCTTGGGACTGTCCATGGTGGAGTTACTTCAGTGATTTATATTATGACGGGAATTCAGTCCATGATGACAGAAGAGAAGAGCTCGTCTATCTCAACAGCCGGTTTCATTGCGACAGAGCACTGTCGCTTGGTGAGAACCTACTCAGTCAATATAGACAGTGGAGATGATTGTTACACACCCCAGCTGGAGTCAGGGTGACTCACAAACACCCAAGCAAATAACTGTATAACCCAAGCTAAAATGTTACCATTGAACTTGAATGTCTCACTATAATCCCATGAACACATTTTAAAACAAGATCAATAAATAGTGCTGGCCGCTAGGAATGTTGGGGCGAGGTTCCCTCCCACCCCCGGAGCATCACAATATTTTTATTTCCTGTTATATTCTAGTGTATAGTTAGGCTCCTCTCAGAGACCTGGATACCACTGTAAAGGTAATAATTTACTCAGCTTCATAAGTGGCACTGAGAAAAAAATATTCTGAGAAGTGCTTTACAGAAAACGTAAGGATGTTAAAATATTTAGACATACTATGTCTCACTATTCATATAAGATTTTTGGTTAAAACAGTTTATCAAAATATTATGGGTTCCTTACCCCTGACAAATCCATATTATATTACACCTGGAATACCAGAAGAACACTTAAAAATACAGAACATTGTTTATAGGAAAAGTTATATGATAAGTACAATGGAGATTAGCAAACCAGTGTTATTTAAAATTTCCATCTCAGGGTGGAATTATTTTCTAAAGCCTGTCACTTCAATATGGTGTACCAGATGCTCTGAAATATTTCTGTCCAAGCTTAGTCATAGTTGATAACTACTTTGCTTTATTTTTCTGTTTGCTAGAACTTAACCCAGACTTTTATGGATATTTACCAGCTGGCTAGCTCCAGGGTTGCTGCTCTGGAAGCAGAAGTCACTTCACATCAAAAGCACATCGGGGCTCTTAAATCAGAACTTCAGACTGCATGCCTGCGTGAAAATAATGCCTTAGTTCCAGTAAGTTTCTCTTTTCACACATAACATTTTACATGTAGGTCGCTGGTAAATTGTCAGATGTATGATGACCATCAGTCACTGTAATCTAATTATACTTATATCTGACAGTTATCGTCAAAAATATTATAGGAAGGTATGCTTCTATTTGTCACTTGTTATATATATGCAATTAAAGAAAAAGTAGATAAATCTTAACTCACACATATCACACCAGTGACAGTTATAGAAGTGGTTATTTTACCTAGAACAAGAAGTGTTTCATAGTATATTAAATGTTATGTTAATAAATATACCAAGTGTCTGTTTCCCAGCTGCTAAATGAGCAGCCAAGCTTTCATCATGGCAGATCGAAAGTACACAATGGGCTGTAATATTAAGCTCAAAAGTAGATCTTTAGTGAAATAATGCGATGGCTCTCTCATGGTCTTATGCTTCTCTGTCTTTACACAACAAATTATTTCATTTATTTGTGACCTCCGTACATCCTGGTTCTCACATTGCAATGATCTTAAAAATGTCAGAAACAAAACAATGTAGCTAATTTTTCAGCAGTTAATGTATTACTCAGTCAAAAGATCAACAATACAGCCATCGCGTTGCTGACACACGTTATATTCGGATATTATGATGGCCTTTGAGTTTTATGATAGTTGCCAGATGCTCAGTCCCTGGATACACAGTGGTTTGTGTAGCTACTTCACGGCTCAGGCAGCCTGGGTTCAATCATGACATTCAACAGTGTCTAAGTGGAGTTTGCATGTCTTCCCAGTAACTGTATGGGCTTCCTCTCCTTTCTTAAGACCATAAGACCTTAGACATAGGAGCAGAATTAGGACATTCAGCCCATCAAGTGCTCTACCATTCCATCATAGTTGATCTATTATCCCTCTCAAACCCATTCTCGTGCCTTCTCCTTATAACCTTTGATGTCTTGACTAATCAAGAACCTATCAGCCTCTGCCTTAAGTATACCCAATGACTTGGCCTCTACAGCTTTCTGTGGCAATGAGTTCCACTGATTCACCACAATCTGACTAAATACATTTTTCCTCATCTATACTCTAAATAGATGTCCCTCTCTTCTGAAGCTCTGCCCTCTGGTCCTAAACTCTCCCGCTATAGGAAACACAGAATTCTAGTTCTCTCGAAATGAATGCTAATATCCACTGCCTCTCCTTTGTCTATCCTGCCTGTTATTTCCTCAAATTGCTCAGATTCTAGGATTCCAACAGATTTTTCAGGCAAGATTTCACTCGCTGAGTATGGGGTGTAATGTGCCTCTGAGTATCCTAAAACTTCCCCCTTATTAATAGACTCCCAATGTCTTTCCAACCACTGAATTTAGACTAACTGGCCTATAATTTCCTTTCCTCTGCTTCTCTCCCTTCTTAAAGAGTGGAGTGACATTCGCCATTTTCCAGTCCTCTGGAACCATTACTTAATCTAGTGATTCTTCAAAGATCATTACTAATCCCTCCATAATCTCTTTCAGAACCCTGGGGTATAGTGCATCTGGTCCAGGTGACTTATCTGCTGTACCTTTAGACTTTTCAGCTTCGCAAACACCTTCTCCTTAGTAATAGCAACAACACTCACTTCTGCCCCCTGACACTCTCGCATTTCTGCCTTTCTTCTAGTGTCTTCCACAGGGAAGACTGATGCAAAATGCTTGTTAAGTGAATTCGCCATTTCTTTGTCCACCATCACTACCTCTCCAGTGTCATTTTCCAGCAGTCCAATATCCACTCTTGTCTATCTTTTACTCATCTATCTGAAAAATCATTTTGTATCCTATTTTATATTATTGGCTTACTTGCCTTCATATTTGATCTCACCAGCACCAACCTGATTTTCCCAATCTACCTGCATATTGAAATCCCCCATGACTATCACAACACTGCCCTTTTGACATGCCTTTTCTGTCTTCCATTGTAATTTGTAGCCCACATCCTGGCTACCTTATATAACTCTCCTCAGGGTTTTTATACCCTTGCAATTTCTTAACTCTATACACAGGGGTTCTACATATTCTGATCCTATGTCATCTCTTTCAAAAGAGTTGATTTTATTTTTGACCAACAGAGCTACCCCACCCCCTCTGTGCTTTTGGTACAAGTGATCTAACTCTTTCCTTAGATTTTAAACTCCTAACAATGATCTCCTTTCAGCTATGACTCAGTGATGCCCATAATGGCATACCTGCTACCTCTAACTCTGCTACAAGGTCATCTACCTTATTTCATGTACTACGTGCATTCAAGTATAACACTTCCATGTCTGTATTTACCACCCTTTTCAATTCTGGTCCCCAGATACACTTTAACTCATTCCACTGACTGCAATTGCTCTATCATCTATCTGTCCTTACTCGCAGTCTCACTACACACTGTATACCAACAGCTCCATTCTCAGCCCTATGACGCTAGTTCTCACCCCCCTGCCAAATTAGTTTAAACCCTCCCCAACAGCTCCAGCAAGCCTACCCACAAGGATATTTTTCTCCCTCGGGTTCAGGTGTAAGAGGTCATATGTTCCCTAGCAGAGATCACAATGATCCTGAATCTGAAACCCTATCCCCTGCATCAATTCTTCAGCCATGCATTCTTCTGCCAAATCATCCTATTCTTTCCCTCTCTGATGCATGGAACAGGCAGCAATCCAGCGATTTTTACACTGAAAATCTTGCTTTTCAGCTTTATAACTAACTCCATGTATTCTCTCATCAGGTCCTCCTCCCTTTTCCTATCTATGCTGTTGTTATCAATATATGTACCATGGCTTCCAGCTGTTAACCCTCCCCTTTTGAATGCTTCAGACCCTATTCCAGATGTCCCTGACCCCCTGGCATCTGGAAGGCAACATACCATCCAGGTGTCTCTTGCATGTCCACAAAATCTGCTGTCTGCTTCTCTAATTATGGAATCCCCTATCACTGCTGTACTCCTCTTTTTCATCCCTTTCTGAGTCACAGACACAGATTCAGTGCTAGAGATCTGGTCGCTGTGGTTTTCCCCTGGTAGGTCGTCTCCCCCCCCCCCCCCCCCCCACCAACAGTATCCAAAGCAGCATACTTACTATTGAGGGGCATGGCCATAGGGGTACACTGACTGCCTATTCCCTTTCCTTTCCTGACAGTCACCTGGGTATCTACATCTTGAAACTTAAGGGTGACTACCTCCCTGTAGCTCTTATCTATCGCTTCCTCATTTTCCCGTATGAGCTGAAGGTCATCCAGATGCAGTTCCAGTTCCTTTGTGGCCTCCAAGGAGCGGTGCACTTCGTGCAAGTGTAGTTATCAGGAAGACTGGAGGTCTCCCAAAATTATCACATTTCATATAAGGAACATAACACTAACTCTGGACCCATTCTTGGCACACTAGATATGTACTAACAGGAAAAAAACAACTTACTTAGAAACTCCACCTGTGTTTGCCCAAGCCTGCCCAATCTAACACTGTCCATTTACACAAGAGCCACTCCCACAATGGCCACTCTGCTTACACCTTGCTTCTTTTTAATTGGCCCCTGCCGAGTGCCTAATGGATCATTATGATTGTAACCTGCTAAAAATTCCAAAAGCACCGGAGCTCTTTTTAAACTCGCACTGCATCACCAATGAACGACCTCTCACGATGTTTGGAACCCACCGAACAGTCCTGAAAATCTCTATTCTTCTCATATTCCAAAGCTCTGCTAGAGTAGGATGGTAGACAGGGTAATAGGAGAATTAGGTAATGGATCTGCATCTATAGGGAGAAGCACTTTCGACGTTTCGGGCCGAGACCCTTCGTCAGGGCCTGCTGTGTTCCACCAGCATTTTGTGTGTGTTGCTGGAATTTCCAGCAACTGCAGATTTCCTCGTGATGGATCTGCATGTGTAGTTTAATGTTTAGCCTTCAGATTTAGAAATAATTACAAATTATGCATTTTAGAACTTAGAAAATGATGTCAATCATTGTGCCTAATTAGCTTTAAAACTCTTTGACAAAGACAATGATTTGGTCACAATTGATATAACACCAAATTAATTTAAGTGGTTTAGTTTGGTCTCTTGTTCAATGTTGGCGCTGTGGTAATTCAGGAAATTCTTTAGAGCATGATTTAAGTTTTTATAAATAAGAGTTAGGGTTTGAACAGTAGTTGAGAATATTCATGAAAATGTGCTTTGTGAGACACCTCCAGCATAACCTTAGTTAATGAAAATTGCTTTCCATGCTATTAGCTTATAAACTAAAAAATATTTTTATATTGTGAAAATTAATGTAAATTATCTAGCACTTTCAAAGCTACTGTGCAGTACATTGCATTATTAATTATAATATAGGTCTTGATTTAAGTGTCCTTGTTCCTTGCTGAACTACATCAATATCATGTACCTATATTTTCTGCATCTGGAAAGGTAACCTTCTACTGAGACTGTCTGTGAGCTGAATGGTGAGGCTGTTCGGTGTCAGGGTCTAGAACAAGACCCACTACCTCTGCGAGCTTTGACCATTAAAAAATAGCCCCCAAGTTTGCTATTTGTCAAAGCTGTCATTTTTGTTTCAAATTCTTCTTAAAGATAAGGCCTTTCAACATAATTAAAACTAGAAAAAGTGAAATAAGCATTAAAAATAGTTTATAAAATATTAATAAATAAAATAATTCAAAATTCTATGAAACAATTTAAAACATTACCGCAGACACAAATAGTGAAATTAAATTATTAATTTAAATTGTTACTGCTCTTCCGCATACCCGTGAAATCTCCATTAAAACAAATAAGCTTTCAGATCCTGGTTCAGCATCTCTGTCCAGAGATAACAGCTGGGAAATTCCAGCAAGCTCCTGCTCCACATTTCTGCTTCATACAGTCTAACAGCTGAGTGCAGCCAAGAAATTGCCATCATGCTTGGCCAACAAGTTCAGGACATCGAGATTCACATGAGAGTTCTAAACTTGTCTGCACTTGCAAAATCAAATACCAGCAATTTTGCCTCACAGAATCAAATCCGCAGTTTTTATGCTATTACATATTAATCCTAATTTAGCTTCTTGATGAAAGAAAGGAGGAAAATATTGCAAGAGTAGAAAGAGTTGAACTAGTTTTAGGAAATACATTATGCATGAAATGATAAATAGATGAAATTAACTTCTAAATGAAGTTGAGCAACAACTTGTAATTCACTAAAATTTTAACACATTTGAACATCTCATGGAGCCTCTCAATTATATTATCAATTTAAATTAAACCACTTGAGAAATTAGGGAAAATGACAAAAAAAGGAATTCAGAAAGATCGGTCTTAAGATTTCAAGAGAAAAGAGAGGCAAATAGGTAGATAATCTTGGAGGGTAGCTTTAGACCTTTGCAGTAAAGGTTTGGTTTTTAATGGTAGAACAATTAAGACCAGAAATGGTCATACTGTGTTTCAGGAGGTTGCACTTTCACAGGCTGATTCCAATCTAATCTTTCTACATGCTGCACCAAGATTTCTTGGCTTTCATTGTAATGTTTCAGGGAATCTCAGTAGGTTATCTGTGGTGGTGAAGATGTTATGCCATTTTATTTCAATCAACCATAAAGGTCCTAGTAAGCGATGCTAGCAATAATTTCAAGGTCGGCATCTGCATCATAATTTTAAAATTTTCACGTTCAGATGCATGTATTCATCACATATACATCGAAACGCACAGTGAGATGCACCTTTTGCATAAACCAGCATTACCTAAGGATGTACAGGGAGCAGCCCACAAGTGTTGTCACACATTCCAGTGCCATCATAGCTTGGCCACAATGGTCAGCAGAGAAACATAAAAAACAACAGGCAACACAACAACACCACCCAGATACTCTCACAGACAATCCTCCAACCCCAGGAAAGGCCTCCAGGCCTCCAGCAGACTCGTGGAAAACAGGTCCCCAATATCCCCAGTGGACAACAGACTCATAGACCCAGGGCTTTGGCCATTGGGTTTCAACTTCCAGACTTCCAAACAATCTTCGGTATCAACCCAGGACTAACTGATGACAGCACCCTAAACTCCAGATCATGAACTCCAGGCACCAATTTGTATATCTAGGGAGCCACAAGCTCTTGCTACCATTGCTTGCAAGACATCTGTTCACATGACCCACTGACCTTGTGGGACTAGTTGACCTGGTAGGCCACAAGCCTGCATCCTTGTTGGTCCTCGTCTACTGCGCTTACCAGGCCAGCATCCACAGATGCCCTTCATCACATGACCACATCACTGGCCTTCAAGTGCAGAGCAGAAGCCTGGACTCCAGATGTCCCCCATCACCCATCCACATCACTGGCCTTTGAATGTGGAGTGCAGAGCTAAGCCCTAGACCTTTAACTCTTGCATGTTCCTGTCCTCAAAACCTAATCTGACCTTCAAACCCCCAACATCCCTATCCCTAAGCCCTAACCTGACCCCAAAACCACCCCTACAAAATTAAAAAAACAACTAAATTTGAACCATACACTCGACAAAAGCTTCAGCAGCTTGACGCCATCTTGACCTGAAATTTCTTGCTTTCAACCCATTCTACGGATTCAACCCATCCTATCCATATCATCTTCCCAGCTTATAATTCAATCAGAGGAACTTGTGTTCTGTTGGACTTCACAATGTCAAGATGCTTTACAGCCAGAAGTACATCTTTGGAAGTGTCATCACTATTATTTAGGAAACCTGGTGACTTAATTGTTGTATCAACGCCCCTTGATTTCCTGACAAATCTGTATTTGCAGAACAACTTCAATCTGGCTTGGGACTCTGGCTGTGAAAGGCAAAATTGTACTGGTATAGATATGCTGAAAACTCTTCTAAGGTACAGAAGATCTATGAATATACTCGATAGCTACTGCTTTAGGTACCTTGTGTACCTAATAAGGTGGTCACTGATTCTATGTCCATGGTCTTCTGCTACTATGGCCCACCCACTTCAAAGTTTGATGTGTTGTGCATTCAGCGATGTTCTTCTGCACACCGTTGTTGTACCACAAGGTTATTTGAGTTGCTTTCACCTTCCTGTCAGCTTGAACCAGTATGACCGTTCTCCTCGTACCTCTCTCAATAATAGTGTATTTTCACCTAAAGAGCTGCAGGTCATTTTTTTTGCACCATTTCTCCAAACATTAGAGACTGTTGCGCATGAAAACATTCCAGAGCATTGAAAAATTGCAAATGGCATTGCACTCTTCAAGAAAGTAAAGAAAGGCAGATGAAAGGAAATTATAGGCCAGTTTGTCTGACCTCAGTGGTTGGGAAGATGCTGGAGTTGATCGTTAAGGATATGGTTTCAGAAGACTTGGAGGCTCTTGATAAAATAGGCCAAAGTCAGCATGGTTTCCTTATGGATAATATTGCCGGACAAATCTCTTGGAATTCTTTGAAGAAATAACAAGCATGATAGACAAAAGAGAATCAGTGGACGCTTTTTAATCAGGATATTCAGAAAGGCCTCTGACAAGGTGCCACATTGAGGCTGCTTAGCGAGTTAAGAGTACCTGGTCTTACAGGAAAGGTAGAGCATTGGCTGATTGGTAGGAAGCAAAGAATAGGAATAAAGCAAGTCTTTTCTGGTTGGATGCTAGTGACCAGTGGTATTCTGTTCTGCAGAGATCTGTTGTGAGTGCTTCATTTTCCATTCTACGTCAATACTTCAGATGACGGAATTGATGGCTTTGTGGCCACGTTTGCTGACAATACAAAAGTAAGTGGAAGAGTTAGTAGTCTTCAGGAAGCAGGGAGGTTGCAGAAGGACCTAGGCAGAATAGGAGAGTGGTCAAAAAAGTGGCCAGTGGAAAACTGTCAGGAAGTGTATGGTCGTGCACTTAGAAGAAATCAAGGCGTAGACTATTTTCTAAATGGAGAGAAAACTCAAAAATGCGAGGTGTAAAGAGACTTGGGAGTCCTCATGCAGGATTCCTTGAAGGTTAATTTGCAGGTTGAGTCAATGGTAAAGAAGGCAAACACAATGTCAGCATTCATTTTGTGACAACTGGAATATAAGCGCAAGGGTATATAATGTTAAGGCTTTATAAGGCACTGGTAAGACCTCACTTGGAATATTGTGAGCTGTTTTGGGCCCCTTTTCTAAGAAAGGACATGCTGATAATGGAGAAGGTTCAGAGGAAGTTCACGAGAATGATTCTGGGAATGAAAGGGACTGATTGATGGCTCCGAGCCTGTACTCACTGGAATTCAGAAGAATGAGGGGAGATCTTACTTACAGCTATTGAATGTTGAAAGGCCTCAATAGAGTGGATGTGAGAAGATAGTTCCTAAAGTGGGGCAGTCTAGGACTAAAGGGCACAGCCTCAGGAATAAGGGATGTCTTTTTAGAACTGAGAGGAGGAGGAATTTCTTTAGCCAGAGAGTAGTGAATCTTTGAAATTCTTTGCCAAGTCTTTATGTATATTTAAGACAGAGGTTGAGGTTTCCAGTGATGTCATCGTCGAGAATGGCAGCTTAAGTCACTAGCTCCTCCGGAAAAACGCGTATTAAGCCCTGTTAACCCATCAAATATAGTATTTTTCAAAAAATATTTGAACTGAAAAGAGGGGCAAGAATGGAGAAAAAGAATGGAAATAAAAAAAGCGACATTGCGGAGCCTGTAGCCAAAAGGAGTGCAGCGAGTGGCTCTCCTACCCAACCGCGTGCTAGTGAGGCGGACGCTGGGCCTCGTTCAGGTGAAGCGGCAAATATGATCGAAATTCTGAAAGAGATAAGGGAGTTCCAGAGAGAAATAAAGCAGCAGCTACATGATATTAAGTCAGAGCTTGCCAACGTCAATCAAAAAATAGCGGTGGCAGAGACTTGAATTGAGAAGGTGGAAGATCACGTTCAAAACGTTGAACAAGTACTGAGTAAGGCGATAAAAATATTAAATCATCAAGAAGGTAAATTGCTGGACCTGGAGGGAAGATCGGGGCGGAAAAATATCATAATCTACAACGTTCCTGAAGGAGCGGAGAGCTCATCTATGACGGAGTTTGTTGGAAAATTGCTGCGGGACGCGCTGGAGCTTCCCTCAGCTATGGAGCTGGAAATCGAGAGGACGCATTGCGCGTTAGTCCCGAAGTCTACCCAAGATAAGCCATGCTCAATAATAATTAAATTCCTTCAGTACAGCACCAAGGCGGAGATTCTACGAAGGGCGTGAGGTAAGAAGAGTGTGTTTTTAGACGATAAAGTAATATATTTCAACCAAGATTACCCCCCCCCCCCCCCACGGTCCTGCAGAAACATAAAGAATACTCTGAAGTAAAGCGAGTACTAAAGCAAAACAAGATTAGATTTCAAACTCCGTACCCTGCTAAACTTTGAGTGTTTTATGACAACGGGACGTGGTTGTACCAGACAGTGGAAGAGGCGACCACAGACATGAAGGCCAGAGGGTTGCCCGTCAGCGTGACCAAACCGAGGGAAAGCCTGGCAGAGGAATTATCCCGCTCCGCTTGGGAAATAGTGCGAGAGTCGAGAAGGCAGGAGACGGGAGGAGGCCGAGAAAGGTATATCAGGAAGAGACCGGGAGTTTCCCAAAGACTGTCCTCACCCCCTTCAGAAGAGCCAAAAGGTTTGGCTAACTTTAAGAATGTTGAGAAGCTAAACGGAAGCAAAAGTAGATGGTGATATACCTATCTCGAGAAATACTTATTATAATGTGGATTTTATATTACTTAGTTGTTATTCTTTATTCACTCACTTCTTTTTCCCCACCAAAATGAGAATATATATGTGTGCATATATGTGTATGTATGTAATATATATACAAACGTTTGTATATATGTATATGTGTGTGTGTATATATATGAATGTGTGTGTGTGTGTATATATATATATATATATATGAGTGTGTGTGTGTGTGTGTGTGTATGTATATATAGCAGGAGTACACAGGGAAATCTTTCCTGTGTAATGGATTTGTTCACTGACTTTTATGAATACTGCAATGGGGGCCCTCAACTCACAAGTAGGAGGGGTTATCCCCCACAGCTAGACATTTCCTCCAGCTCAACGCAGGGTCATCTACTAGAGACCTCAGCCTTGGAATCACACGTTCGTTACCATTTGTGCTATTGTTTGCATTTCTTGGTTCTTATTTGTTCAGGGAGTAGATCGATTAAGGTTTATTCTAATTTCAATGATACATTGACAGATAAATACAGATGGCTAAGGACAAGGTAAAATTTATTTCTTTTGATGTCAATGGACTATTAAATCCAATCAAATGTAAGAGAATTTTACCCAAAATGCCCATGTAGTATATTTACAGGAAATTCATTTAAGTGATAATGAGCATAAAAAAGTAAAGAGAATGGGCTTCACTAATTTGTTTTTCTCCTCATATAAATCAGGACATAGGAGAGGGGTTGCTATTCTTATCTCAAGTAAGCTAAATTTTGAAAAAGTGTTCGAAATGAGAGATAGAGAGGGCAGATATATTCTGGTAAGGGGGAATATAGACGCAAATTCAGTTACTCTATTGAATATATACACACCCCCGGGAAGTGATATTGGTTTCTTTCACAAAATTACTGATACTATGGTAATGGAAACAGAAGGTCTCCTGATATGTGGGGGAGACTTAAATTTACAATTACAACGAAACTTAGACGCTTCCAATAGAAAAACCTATGAAACAAAATCTTTACATAAGAAAGTTAATACACTTTTTGAGGATGTTGGTTTAATTGATATATGGAGGGACCTTTTCCCTGACAGAAGGGCTTATACTCATTATTCTGCTCCTCATTCTGTATATACAAGAATAGACTATTTCATAACATTTAGAAAAGACAAAGACAAACACCTGTGGAATTGGGACAATAGATGTAAGTGACCATGCACCTATATATTTATCTGTTGATTTTGACCTACAACCAAAGAATACTATTTGGAAACTAAATTCAAGTCTACTCAATGATCTGTACTTTAAGGAACAAATTAAAAAAGAAATTGGTCTCTACTTAGAATTTAATGATAATGGAGAGGTTTCACCTCCCATTTTATGGGACACTGATGGCGGTCTTAAGAGGGAAAATTATAGCGATATCTTCATATAAGAAAAAAATAAGGAATAAAACATTAGAGAAATTACAAAATAGGCTGAAGGAACTAGAGAAAAAACACAAATTGAATTTGGCACAGGATACATTAGGGCAGGGGTATCAAACTCATTTTAGGTCACGGGCCGGATTGAGCAAAATGCAGCTTCATGCGGGCCGGATCAGTCGGACGCGTGCGAACGCAGCTTTCGTTGCCTCCATTTTTTCAGCCTGCTCTCATGTGTCTCAGTCTCTGCTATAACTACAAAGTGTTTCACTTTACAAATTCCATTTCTTATAAAGAAGACTGCTGAGCAAGACTGCAGAATAAACACTAAAAACCCTGAAAACCTGGTACCTGAATAAACTCAGCATTAGCCATATCATACGCCATAGGCGCTTCGATTACTGGGGCCAGCTTTAATAGTAATTAGATATTATCTCGCGGGCCAAAGATAATTCCACCGCGGGCCTTGAGTTTGACATATATGCATTAGGGGAAATTAAAAGAATTAGGAATGAAATTAATAGTTTGGCCACGCAAGAAATCAGGAAAAATTTAATGTTTCTGAAACAGAGACATTATGAAAGTGGATCGAAATCTATGAAAATACTGGTGTGGAAACTGAAAAAAAGATAGCAGAAAATACAATTCATAGAATTAGGGACCCAAGAACGAAAATGATAAAAAAATAAGCTACCGTAGATGTCGGATTATAAGCCGCTACTTTTTTCCCACATTTTGAACAGCTTTGAACACTGCGGCCTTTACTACGGTGCGGCTAATGCATGATTTTTTTTCATGCCGCCAAAAACATTTTGCTTCGTAACAGTAGACCAATAAAATTGATGAGTAGTTCACAGAGATCCAATGAAATTGTACGATAAATCAAGCGCACTTTCACAATTAAATTATTGTAAATCAGTCATTTGTACTCACCCTCATCAACATGGAAAACACTCGAAGAAAAGCATTGTGCTGCCTTTATGGCAGTTATTTAGTTTATAATATTTTCGCTTAGTAATTCATTTGTTAGTATTTTCTAGTTAAAGTTAGAAGTGTTTTAACTATATTTGTTTTCTGTACTACATCCCGGGATGCTATGACGTCACACCCGGTTTCGCCGCGTCTTGTGGGAAATACCGGTTTGCGATAAACGGGAAGGTGGGGGGCGAGCGGCATTAGATCTGAGCGAACGCTGCTTTTAAGTTAAAGGCGATCAATAACTTTTCCTGGTAGGCTGCAGTATATATATTTTTTACCAGTCGTTAGGAGATATTGGAATGTTGTTCAGTAAAAAAGTATACGCAACGTAATTTGTGTGTTACCGATACGTATGTATATTTAAAAGTAGCCGCGTTACAGGCACGGTTCGAAAAAAAGCATTTGCAATATGTATTTGTTTATGTTACCATATGGATTTAATTAAAAGTTAAAAAATCCTCACGTGTAATATCTTTCTGTGTAAATATCTCATATTACAACGTGAGACACCTGCGGCCGAAAATCCGGTGCGGCTTGTACAAGTACAAAATTGATTTTCTTTCTAAAATTAGAGCCAGCGGCTTTTAATCAGGTGCGCTCTGTAGTGCGAAATCTACGGTAAGTGAAGTTCAAGAAACTTTTAAAGTGTTTCACAAAACTCTATATTCCAAAGTTCCAAGGGGAAGCATAACCCAAATTGACACCTTCTTGAATTCTCTAGTTACCCACTTTAAGCGAAGAACAAAATAGAACGATGACTGCTGACATAACTGAAGTTGAATTAAAAGCTGCAATTAGTAGGCTTAAATTAAGCAAGTCACCAGGATCAGATGGGTATACGGCAGAGTGGTATAAAGAATTTAAAAACAAGTTAATTCCTGTTTTACTCCCCACACTGAACTGGGCTCTAAAAAAGGCACAAATGCCACCCAGTTAGAAGGAAGTGATAATCTCATCTATACTGAAAGAAGGCAAGGATAAAATGGAATGTGGGTCATTTAGACCAATATCCGTTCTTAATGTAGATCATAGAGTATTTACCTCCATCATGGCCAAATGATTAGAGGAGTTTCTACCCATACTGATATGTAACGACCAGACAGGTTTTATACAACAACGCCAGACACAAGACAATATACAAAGGACACTTCACATTATGGATCATATACAAAAAAACAAAATCGAAGCAATAGTGATAAGCGTGGACGCTGAAAAAGCATTTGATTTGGTTAATTGGAATTTTCTTTACAGAGTTTTACTTAGATTTGGTTTCCAAGACACAATTATTAAAACTATACAGACACTATATGACAATCCTACTGCTAGGATTAAAATCAATGGATATTTATCAAATAGTCTTACCCTAGAAAGGGGCATGAGACAGGGTTGTGCATGGTCACCGCTACTCTTCACGTTATATCTGGAACCATTAGCTCAATACATCAGACAAAATGAAGATATCAGGGGAATTACTATTAAAGGGACAGAGCATAAATTGGCAAGTTATTCGGATGACATTTTGATCTATCTAGGGCAACCAACATACTCTTTACCTAAATTGATGCAATCCTTTGAACAATATGGTCAATTATCAGGATACAAGATCAACATATATAAAACCCAATTACTTTCATATTACTATAGCCCACCAAGAGAAATTGAAAGTAGATAACCCTGGGCATGGCACACAGAGTCTTTCAAATATTTGGGCATCATTATGCCAAAAGATTTGGCAAAATTATCAGAATGTAATTATCAGCCTTTATATAAAAAATTAAGGAAGATGTGGCAAGATGGAACCTGATTCCTTTTTTCAGTCTCAGTTCAAGGATTGAGTCTATTAAAATGAATATACTGCCCAGACTGTCATATCTCTTTCAGACCCTACCAACAGAGGTTAATCAAAATCAGTTCAATGAATGGAACAAGATGTTATCAAGGTATATTTGGCAGGGTAAAAGGCCTAGAGTTCGTCTCAAAACTTAGCAATTAGCAAAGGAAAAGGGGGGATGGGGCATACTTTCTCTTAGAGATTATTATTTTGCAGCACAGTTGAGAGCTGTGATATGTTGGTGCAACCCATCATATGACGCTCAATGGAAAAACATTGAGGAGCGGGTACTTCCCATCCCCATACAAGCAATTTTGGCTGATAACAACCTGCAAAGGTACATAAATACTATTGATAACCCATGGGTGAAATTGACTCTTAAAATATGGAAAACTACTATAAAAGAATATAATCTACAGGGAGATATTGCAATTCTTAAATGGTGTGCATATGACTCGGATTTTACACCAAATAAATTGGATGCTAGATTTAAGGACTGGACAGTTAAAGGAATAACAGTTCTTTGCAACATAATGAAAGAAGGAACACTTCAGTTTTGAAATGCTTAAAGAGAAACACTTATTAAAAAAACAAGATTTTTATCGGTATTTACAGATGCGACAATATGTTAGTAAAATGCTTAAAAATGTAACCAAGGCAAATACATGCTTGATAGAGCTAGTTAGAAAAGCATATAATTCAGATAATGGTAGTAGAATCATTTCAAGCATGTATAAGGTGTTGTCAAATCTTAAAACACATTCGACTTCATACATTAAAACAAAATGGGAAAAGGAAGGAGGGATAATTATATCTGAGGAAGAATGGACAACAATATGGAGGTATCAATGGAAGTGTACCAGTTCGCAGAAATGGAGGGAGTTTGGATGGAAAGACTTGATAAGATATTTTATTACACCCTCTCAGAAATCTCATTATGATAGTAACTTCCCTGTTTGCTGGAGAAATTGTGGAAATCAAAATGCAAATCATTATCATTTTTTTGGGACTGCCCTGTTATCAAAAACTATTGGAGGGGGATACACAATGCCCTACAAGACATCTTTAAATGTGAAATACCCTTAGAGAGTAAGACCATATATTTTGGATATATACCTCAAGAATGGTTGAAAAGAGATAAATATTTAATGAATATACTGTTGGTGGCTGGTAAAAAGACTCTTACTAGGAAATGGTTATCACAGGAGAGCCCAACTTTAAATGCATGGATGGAAATTACAATGGACATTTACAAAATGGAGAAGATAACAGCATCTGTTAATCATAAGCTGGAACAATTTGATTCATACTGGGAAAAATGGTTTAACTACATAATGCCTCATAGGCCTGATTTTATTCTCACAAATCAATGAATCTGTTGTAAAAAAAAAGATCATTCCCTACTTGTACATAGCTTTTTCCTTTTGCTTGTTTTTTCTTTCCACTCTTTTCTATAAGTGTATACCTCAGATGAATACTTTGTGGAGATTTGTGAGATATATGATTATATGATATATATGTACAATGTCTGAAATACATCTTATGGAAATGTTTGATGATGAACTTCAATAAAAAAATAAATTACAAAAAAAAGACAGAGGTTGATAGATTTCTGATTGGTCAGGGCATGAAGGGATACAGGGAGAAGGCATGAGACTAGGGTTGAGAGGAAAATCGTATCAGCCATGATGAAATGGCAGAGCAGACTCAATAGGCCAAATGGCCTTTTTCTGCTCCTATATCTTATGGTCTTATTTTGAAGGCAGAGGTTGATAGGTTTTTCATTAGTTGTGGAGAAGGCAGGAGATTGCTGCTGAGAGGGAAATGGATCAGCAATGATGAAATGGTGGAGCAGACTTGATGGTTCAAATGGTTATAACCATAACTATATATCTTATAGTCTTATAATCCCAGGAAATCAGCAGCTTCTGGGATACCCAAACAACCAAGTCCGGCACTAACAATCATTCCACGGTTAAAGTGACTTAGATCATATTTCTCCCACATTCTGTTGTTTAGTCGGAACAACAATTGAACCTCTTGACCATATCTGCATGCTCTTATGCATTAAGTTGCTGCCACATGATTGGCTGATTAGATATTTGCATTAATGAGCAGATGTACTTTCCTTTACCAGCTAAGACATAGAATTTTGGAGTGGGTATGTTATGGAATTTTCCTTGTGGTGTAGATGGTTGAGAGTGGGTCCAATTGAGGTATTGAGATGAAATTATGCGGTGCATAGATAGGTTGGATTATGAAATGCTTTACCCCCAATGTTATTTTAGCAGATTTATCTAGAGCAAAGGAGAATGGGCTTAGCAACAGAGGCAGGATGCTTAAGATTCAAGATTCAAATTTATTGATCAGGTGTACATCAAACTGTGCAGTGAACTGCATTGTTGGTGTTAACAACCAACACATCTGATGGTGTGCTGGGGGTTGAAATGCTTTACCCCCAATGTTATTTTAGCAGATTTATCTAGAGCAAAGGAGAATGGGCTTAGCAACAGAGGCAGGATGCTTAAGATTCAAGATTCAAATTTATTGATCAGGTGTACATCAAACTGTGCAGTGAACTGCATTGTTGGTGTTAACAACCAACACATCTGATGGTGTTGCCGCACATTCTGGCACTAACATAGCATGCCTACAATGCTCAGCAGAACAATCAAGAACACAAGCAACAAAACAACAACATCAAAACATACAATCTTCCTCTCTCTTACCCACACATAATAGTCCTTTAACCCCAGCACACACCTGCACCCACCAATAGACTCAGACTTGCAAATATTAGGTTTTGACTTCCACAGTGATTTGCGGACTTGGCTCTGGCCAATGGGACTCAACTTCCAGACTTCCAATTCAACCCTTAGTCCTCTTCGGCATCGATCGCAGGGCACACCGATCACCAAGCACTAGGCCTCAAACTCCAGACTTGCTGATGACAGGACTCTGAATACTAGACCTCAAACTCCAGTCTTGCCAATTCACAAGCCCCAGGATTGTCATCGGAACTCATTCCTCCAGTCTGTATAGAGCTCCTATTCTGGAACCCACAACAACTCGTTGAACTGGGTGGGTGGAGAGGGTGTCCACTTTCTGCCAATCCAACATCCAACCACGGATGTCCCATATCTGTGTCACTGTCCTGTGAACATGTAGTGGAGATTCAGATTCCAGCCTGATCTCTCACATCCCTGTCCCTAAACCCTAACCTAACCCTCTAACTTCCCTCTCTATTCCCAAAACCATCCTTAGGAACCTCAAAAACAATTTAAAGACAGCTAAATCTCAGAATCTGGAACACACAATGCTGGTAAAAGCAGAAACCCTCACAATATTTAAGAAGTATCTAGTGAGCACTTACATTGTCAAGGTACTGAAGGCTATAGAGCAAGTGCTGGTAAATAGGGTTTATATAGTTGGGTACTTAATAGCAGGCATGGAATGATGGGTTGATTGGCTTATTTCTTTTCTGTACACTCAGTGGCCACTTTATTAGGTACCTTGTGTACCTAATAAAGTGGCTACTGAGTGTATGTTCATGGTCTTATGATCCTGTAGCCCATTCACCTCAAGGTTGGTGTGTTGTGCATTCAGTAATGTGTTCTCTGTGAACTCTGGAGACTGTTGTGCATGAATATCCAAGGAGATCAGCTGTTTCTGAGATACTCAAACTAACCCATCTTGTACCAACAATCATTTAGTCACAGTCAAAGTCACTTAAATCACACTTCTTTCCCATACTGATGTTTGGTCTAAACAATAACTGAACATCTTGACCATGTCCGCATGCTTTTATGCATTGAGTTGCTGCCACATGATTGGCTGATTAGTTATTTGTATTAATGAACAGATGTAGAAGTGTACCTAATAAGTGGCCACGAGTGTGCAACTCTATATAATTGATCTCAATGAAGAGGAGCAGTTGTGAGGAAGAGAGGTTTGTTACATGTAATTTATCTTATTTAAATTATTTAATTTAAATGTTCTAACTTTTTTAAAATGTTCTAATGTTTTTAGATTCTTTAAGAAAATTTTTAAGGTTGGGAGAAGATGGCGCCAGCAAACAACGCAGCCAAAGGCTACATCCATCAGACAGTTCATGAAACTACGTCTTTTACTTCTTCTTTCAAATATGATTCTTTTACTATTGGAACCTGTAATTTACATCTTGGTGATGCGTCTTCGGGTGGACTGAGCGATCTGGCACTTTGCTGTCGCTGAGGAAGTTCGCTGAGGTTTCAAGTGGACTCTGTGGCCTGGGGTGTGAGTCCATAATCAACTTCATTTCTCACTGATCTCGCCGATTAAAGTGTCAAGCAAGATTGAAATCAGTGAGGATGACAGCAGGGGAGCAGGTGTTCAGTGGCATCTGCCTTCATTTGACCAGTTTCTCTCTCCCTTTCGCTTGCTGTACCTGCATGTGATTGGTCTCTCTCTCTCTCTCTCTCTCTCTCTCTCTCTCTCTCTCTCTCTCTCTCTCTCTCTCTCTCTCTCTCTCTCTCTCTTCTCTCTCTCTCCCTCTCCCTCTCCCTCTCTCCCCCTCCCTCCCTCGCTTTCTCCCCCTCCCTCTTGCTCGATGCTGCTGGAGGATGATATCAGAGCACTGGGTTTTGGATAACATTTAATCGACTCGGTCTGTAGATTGGACTCAGTATTCATGTTATGATGTGTTTCTGGTTTCTGACTACTGCTTTTTTATTGCTATTTTGTGCAATTTTGATTGGGGCAGACTGGCTCTGCATCCTGCAGTCAATGAACAGCATAGCACTAAATTGAACTGAACTGAACAAGACTGCACATTCCTGGACTGTTTCAATGATTTTGTAGTTTGATATTTTATATTATGTGTTTCATGCTCATTTTTTACCATTTGTGTGATTTTTTCCTTTTTTGTGTATGGGTGTTTGATATTTTTCTTTGAACGGTCTCCGTAGTGTGTCTTTGTTCCATGGCTGTCTGCGCGAAGATGAATCTCAGGGTTGTAGACTGCATACATACTTTGATAATAAATGTAATTTGAATCTTTGAATTTTTAATTATGCACTTAATTTTTTGTAGTTCTTAAATGCCACTGTCTTAAGCCACTGACCTAACTGAAACCTATTGAAAGGTGAAAGGCCTTGATAGAGCTGATCTGGAGAGGATATTTCCTATGGTGGGAGAGTGTAAGACCAGAGGACACAGGTGCAGAATGGAGGGGTGTCCGTTTAGAACAGAGATGAGGAGTAAATTATTTAGCCAGAAAGTGGTGAGTCTATGGAATGCATTGCCACAGGCAGCTGTGGAGCCAAGTCTTTATGTAAATTTAAGGGAGAGGTTGATAGGTTCGTCATTGGTCAGGATTTGAAGGGATATGGAGGGAGAAGGTTGGACATTGGAGATGAGGGGAAAATTGGATCAGCCATGATGAAATGGTGGAGCAGACTCGATGGGCCAAATGTCCTAATTCTGCGCCTATAGCTTATGGTCTTATAAAGTAGACCATAGTTTTATTGGTTTAGAGATTGCCACGTGGCAATCATATAACCCTGCAGAATGTGGGCGGTCAGGGAAACTTCCAATTTTCTAGTGATGAGACCTGCAGGAACTGTGTCCAGCTACAGTGCCTGACTGACTATCGAGTGGCTGGAGCTGCAGATGTACTTTCTCAGGAGCAAACAGGACATCAGAGACAGGAGCTCTGAAGGTACAGACACCATGTAGTTAGGAGGTTATAAACAGGAAATGCAGAATTCCCCACAGGAACAAACACACTCAGTGGCCACATTATTAGGTACAGCAGCACACCTGCTCATTAATGCAAATATCTAATCAGCCAATTGTGTGGCAATAACTCAATGCATAAAAGCATGCAGACATGATCATTTGGTTCAGTTCAAACATCAGATTGGGGAAGGAATGTGACCTGCGTGACTTTGTCTGGGAATGCTTGTTGGTGCCAGAGGGGGTGGTTTCAGTATCCTTGGATTTTCATGCTCTACACTCTATAAAGCAGGGGTTCCCTACCTTTTTAATCCATGGAACAATACTATTAGGCAAGGGGTCCATGGACCCCAGGTTGGGAATTCCTGCTAGATTTTACCAAGAATGGTAAAAAACACAACAAAATATCCTGTGAGTAGGAGTTCTGAGTGTGAAAATGCCTTGATAATGAGAAGAAACAGAGGAGGATGACTGGACTGGTTCAAGCTGACAGGAAGGTGACAATACAAATAACCACACATTACAACAATGGCGTGTGGAAGAGCATTTCTGAACGCACATGCCTCAGACCTTGAAGTGAATAGCCTACAGCTGCAGAAAACCACAAACCTACACTCAGTGACCACCTCAGGAGATACAGTACCTAATCAAGTGGCCACTAAGCAAGAATTGTCATGAATGTTGTCAGGGGAGTGTGGGGCGGGATGTCGGTGTCCTCCCAGAGCGGAGCAGCAACAATGGTCAGGTCTGTGGCACAACAATTAGCAGGACAGAGAGCAATGGAGATCTGATAGGCTCAACTACATTTATTTTAATGCAAAATGTCAGATGGCAGATGAATACAGGGCATAGATAGTCTCATGGGATTGTGATATAGCAATTGATTAGTAGGCAGGTTTGGAATTCAATGTTTCAGGTTATTGATGCCACAGTCATGTTAAGGGTGGAGGTAGGAAACAATGCCATTGATTAGAGAGAATATCCTTGTAGTACTTAGAAAAGCTGTTGCTTGGGGAACATCTAGTGAGGTAATTTGGGTAGAACTTAGAAATTCCAAAAGAGTATACTTTCATAGAATAGTGCTAGCAGAATTTAGAGTAATTACTGTGTAGAGAGATCACATATGTGTACGGATAATAGGGCTTAAATTCCCCAATATTGACTGGGACTATCATAATTCTAATGGGTCAGAATTTGTTAAGTATCAAGGAAAATTTTTTGAAGCAACAAGCAGTCCAAAGGTTACAAGAGGGCTCCATTCCAGGCAACTGTTCACAAGTTGTAAATGAGCAGTGTGCAGAGTGTGGGAGAGGATCACAGCTGCAACAGGAGAGTGAGCAGACAGCGTGGTAGGAGGCAGCAACTGGGAATAAAAGGATCCTTTTCTGGTTGGCTGCCAGTGACTAGTGGTGTTCCGCAGGGGTCGGTATTGGGACTGCTTGTTTTTATGCTGTATATCAATGATTTAGATGATGGAATAGATGGCTTTATTGCCAAGTTTGCAGATAATATGAAGAATGGTGGAGGGGCAGGTAGCGTTGAGGAAACAGGTAGGCTGCAGAAGGACTTAGACAGACTGGGAGAATGGGCAAGAAAGTGGCAATGAAGTACAATGTTGGAAAATGCATGGTCATGCACTTAATAGAAGAAATAAATGTGCAGACTATTTTCTAAGCAGAGAGAAAGTTCCAAAGACCTAAGATGCAGAGGGACTTGGGAGTCCTTGTGCAAAACAGCCTAAAGGTTAACTTGCAGATAGAGACGATGATGAGGAAGGCAAATGCAATGTTAGCATTCATTTCAAGAGGTCTAGAATACAAGAGCAGGGATGTGATGCTGAGGCTTTATAAGGCACTGGTGAGGCCTCACCTTGAGTACTGTGAACAGTTTTGGGCTTCTCATTTAAGAAAAGATGTGCTGGCATTGGAGAGGGTTCAGAGCAGGTTCACAAGGATGATTCCGGGAATGAAAGCGTTATCATACGAGGAACGTTTGATAGCTCTGGGTCTGTACTCGGTGGAATTTAGAAGGATCGGGGGGATCTCACTGAAACCTTCTCAATGTTGAAAGGGCTAGATGTGCTATATGTGGAAAGGATGTTTCCCATGGTAGGGAGTCTAGGACAAGAGGGCACAGCCTCAGGATAGAGAGGTGTCCATTTAAAACTGAGATACAGAGATATTTCTTTAGCCAGAGGGTGGTGAATTTGTGGAATTTACTACCACAGGCAGCTGTCGAGGCCAGGTTGTTGGGTGTATTTAAGGCAGAGCTTAATAGGTTCATGACTGGACAGTGCATCAAGGGTTACAGAGAAAAGGCCGGAGAGTGGGGCTGAGAAAGCGGGGTGAGATAGGATCAGCCATGATTGAATGGTGGAGCAAACTTGATGGGCCAAATGGCTTAATTATGTTCCTATGTCTCATGGTGTGCAAAGAGTGGTCACCAGGTGGCCTCACTGACTCAGTGAGCGAACAAGTCTGTTCAAGTCTGGACAAATTGGACAAGTCTGTCTAGCTCTGCTCAGCTTTGCCAAACACTCAAAAGTGGTAGTTCTTTTGGTGAAGGGGGCGATAGAAGAGAAATCACCATCAATCCCAGCTGTCTCCCAAACTTTCAGTCATATATGCTGAAAATCCATGAGTAACCCGAGGAGGATCTGTATGTAAATGGCTCTACCAGAGAGGGAGCAGCACCTGAGCGCTCAACCTTCTCTTTGGAAATGAGGCAGGGCATGTGACTGAAGTGTCATTGAGCACATTGGGACCAGTGACAATAATTCTATTAGTTTCAAAATAGTTGGGGAGAAAGATGGACTGACATCAAATTATCGTCGTAAGTTGGGAAACTAATTGAGAGCAAGGCTATTTTAATGACACAAGATAGGAATTTGCCAAGGTTAATTGAAGAAGAGGCTGTTAGCATGTAGAGGTACATTTGGAAAATGCGAGGCTTTTAAAAGTGAAATAAGGTTATTGTTCCTGTTTGAGTGAAGGGCAAGGCTGGCAGGATTAGGTAACCCTGGTTAATAAGGAATATTGAGGCCCAATCAGGAAAAGGGAGGCATATCTCAAGAATAGGTAACTGGGATCAAGTGAATCCCTTGAAGAGTATAAGTATTGTAACAAGATGATCAAGAGAATTGATTGGGGAACTTTGGTAGCCATTGTTTATACGGACTTCAGTAAAGTCTTTGGGAAGGTCCTGTATAGTAGGCTGCTCCATAATATAGAATCACATGGGATATAAAGTGTCTTAGCCATGTGGATATAAAATTGTCTTGATGGAAGGAGGTTGATAGTGGAGGGTTGTTTATGAGACAGGAGGCCTATACCAATTGTGTGCTGCAAGGATCAGTGCTGAACCCTCAGTTGTTTGTGGATGGCAGCAATATTGATTGTATACTGAACTGTGAAGGAAATCATCAAATTTACAATAGGATCTAGTTAAACTGGGAAAATGAGCTGATGAGTGATTAGTGGCAGATGAAATTTAACTTAGACAAGTGCAAATTGATATTTTTTTGGAATCTAAATGGGACGTATACAGTGAAAGACAAGATGTACCGCAGAGAGGTCCAGGGGTACAAGTACACAGTTCCTTGAAAGTGGTAACACAGTTTGATGAGTGGTGAAGAGGGCATAAGGGGCATTTGTCTTCAGTGGTCGAGGCACTCAGTTTCAGAATTGAGACATCAATTGGGCAATTCATTTGTAAGTCTGCAGTTGGAGTAATGTATGAAGTTCTGATTTCCCAGTATAGGAAGGATTTATTTATGTAGGTACAGTACAGAATAAGCACTTTCAGGGAGCTATGGAATAGCATCCCAAAATTTCTCTCTACATCAGTGCTCCAAGGTTTCTGCCTTTCGCTGTACACTTTCCACTTTTATTTGACCTCCCAATGTGCAAAATATTATGATTAAATTCCGTCTGCTATTTCTCTGCCCATATCTATAATTTATCTCTGTAGATCAATACAACAGGTACTACTCGTTTGCTATATCACCATAGCCCAGGGGTTCCCAACCTGGAGTCCACGGACCCTTTGCTTAATGGAATTGGGAACCCCATCACAGCCTGAACGTTTTTCCTAAAGTCTCAAACTTCTACAATTCCACCATCCTCACAGCCAGTAAATCTCAGGTCATCACTACTCACTGCAGTAATCTTTTTTTCACACATCTCTCCTTTAACTCTTGAATCTTTGTACTATGAGCCAATAGGAACAGCTTTTCTTATCAAAACCTGTCTTGTGTAGTTGTCCAAGAAATGACTAGATGTTCATCTTATGCACCTCCATCAAACCTCTCCTTAACTTTCTCTGCTCCAGTGAGAGCAAACCCAGCATTACTTGCCTGTTTTTGTATTCAAAACAGCTCTCTCATGTGTAAACCCTCAAGTCCTCCTGGTCTTCATACTCTTTATTGCCTACCCCAAGCCTTTTGCCAAGAAGTTCAAAACTCAAAGAACATTTCAGTTTTAAGATTGATCTAACATTAGTTGTCTCAGGCTTATTATCACTGACACACAGTATGTCTTGAAATTTGTTGTTTTGTGAAACATATAAAATATATTATAAACTACAATAAGAAATATATATCTAAAAATTAAAAATAAATAAATAATGCAAAAAGAGAGCAGAAGTAGTGAGGTTGTGTTCATGAGTACATTGTCCATTCAGAAATCTGATGGCGGAGGGGAAGAAGCTGTACCTAAAACACTGAGTGTTCCTGTACCTCCTCTCAGATGTTAGTAACGAGAAGGGGGGTATGTTCTGGGTACTAGGGGTCCTTAATGATGAATGCCATGTTTTTCAGAATGACCATTTGATGTCTCAGTAGTGGAGAGGTTAGTGGCCACGATGGAGTGAGCTGAGTTTACAATCCTCTACGTCTTTTTCTGATTCTTTGTAATGGCCCCTCCATACCAGACGGCGACGCAACTAATTAGATTTCTCTCCATAGTACATCTGTAGAAATTTGCTGAAGTCTCTGGTGACATTACAAATCTCTTCAAATCCAAATGAAATATAACCGCAGGCGTGCCTTCTTCATTATTGCATCAGTATGTGTGGCCCAGGATAGAAAATAGAACATTTCAATACAGTACCGACCCCTCGGCCTATAATGTTGTTTCTATCCCCTAAATAGAACATTTCAACATAGTACAGATCCTTTGGCCCACGTCATGGAAGGATTGTCTACGGAGTCTCTGTGGGTGGAGATTAGAAACAGGAAGGGGTCAATAACTTTACTGGGTGTTTTTTTATAGGCTGCCCAATAGTAACAGGGATATCGAGGAGCAGATAGGGAAACAGATCCTGGAAAAGTGTACTAATAACAGAGGTGTCGTGATGGGAGATTTTAATTTCCCAAATATCAATTGGCATCTCCCTAGAGCAAGGGGTTTAGATGGGGTGGAGTTTGTTAGGTGTGTTCAGGAAGGTTTCTTGACACAGTATGTAGATAAGCCTACAAGAGGAGAGACTGTGCTTGATTTGGTATTGGAAAATGAACCTGGTCAGGTGTCAGATCTCTCAGTGGGAGAGCACTTTGAAGAAAGTGATCATAATTCTATCTCCTTTACAATACCATTGGAGAGAAGTAGGAACAGACAAGTTAGAAAAGTGTTTAATTGGAGTAAGGGGAATTATGAGGCTATCAGGCAGGAAATTGGAGGCTTAAATTGGGAACAGATGTTCTCAGGGAAAAGTACAGAAGAAATGTGGCAAATGTTCAGGAGATATCTGTGTGGAGTTCTGCATAGGTATGTTCCAATGAGACAGGGAAGTTATGGTAGGGTACAGGAACTGTGGTGTACAAAGGCTGTAATCTAGTCAAGAATGAAAGAAAAGCTTACAAAAGGTGCAGAGAGCTCAATAATGTTAGAGGTCTAGAAGATTATAAGGCTAACAGGAAGGAGCTTAAGAAGGAAATTAGGAGAGCCAGAAGGGGCCATGAGAAGGCCTTGGTGGGCAGGATCAAGAAACATCCCAAGATATTCTACAAGTATGTGAAGAGCAAGAGGATAAGATATGAAAGAATAGGACCTATCAAATGTGACGGTGGGAGAGTGTGTATGGAACCGGAGGAAATAGCAGAGGTACTTAATAAATACTTTACTTAAGTATTCACTACGACAGTGGTCCCCAACCTCTGGGCCGTGGACCGATACCGGGCCGCAAAGCATGCGGGGGGTTCAGCGGTAGCCGACGCACACCCAGCACCTCTTTAAGAAAAAAAGCCAAAATAAACAAGCTAATTAATTAGGTGTAATTAATTAATTAGTTTCGGCTGGGTGCGCGCCAGCCACTGCTGAACCCCTGCATGCTTTGCATCCCGGAGATTGAGGACCACTGCACTATGGGAAAGGATCTTGGTGATTGTAGTGCTGACTTGCAGCAGACTGAAAAGCTTGAGCATGTAGATATTAAGAAAGAGGATGTGCTGGAGCTTTTGGAAAGCATCAAGTTGAATAAGTCACCGGGACCGAATGAGATGTACCCCAGGCAACTGTGGGAGGCAAGGGAGGAGATTGCTGAGGCTCTGGCAATGATCTTTGAATCAGCAATGGGGACAGGAGAGGTTCTGGAGGATTGGTGGGTTGGGGATATTGTTCCTTTATTCAAGAAAGGGAGTAGAGATAGCCCAGGAAATTATAGACCAGTGTGTCTTACTTCAGTGGTTGTTAAGTTGATGGAGAAGGTCCTGAGAGGCAGGATTTATGAAAATTTGGAGAGGTATAAAAGGATTAGGAATAGTCAGCATGGCTTTGTCAAGGGCAGGTTGTGCCTTACGAGCCTGATTGAATTTTTTTGAGGATGTGATTGATTGAATGTAACGCATTGATGAAGGAAGAGGAGTAGATGTAGTGTATATGGATTTTAGCAAGGTATTTGATAAGATACTCCATGCAAGGCTTATTGAGAAAGTAAGAAGGCATGGGATCCAAGAGGACATTGCTTTGTGGATCCAGAACTAGCTTGCCCACAGAAGGCAAAGAGTGGTTGTAGACGGGTCATATTCTGCTTGGAGGTCACTCACCAGTGGTGGGCCTCAGGGATCTGTTCTGGGACTCTTACTGTTTGTGATTTTTATAAATGACCTGGATGAGGAAGTGGAGGGATGGGTTAGTAAGTTTTCTGATGACACAAAGGTTGAGGGTGTTGTGGACAGTGTGGAGGGCTGTCAGTGGTTACAGTGGGGCATTGATAGGATGCAAAACTGGGCTGAGAAGTGGCAGATGGAGTTCAACCCAGATAAGTGTGAGGTGGTTCATTTTGGTAGGTCAAATATGATGGCAGAATGTAGTACTAATGGTAAGTCTCTTGGCAGTGTGGAGGATCAGAGGGATCTTGGGATCCGAGTCCATAGGACGCTCAAAGCAGCTGCGCAGGTTGACTCTGTGATTAAGAAGGCATATGGTGTATTGGCCTTCATCAATCTTGGAATTGAATTTAGGAGCTGGGAGGTAATGTTGCAGCTATACAGGAACCTGGTCAGATTCCACTTGGAGTACTGTGTTCAGTTCTGGTCACCTCACTACAGGAAGGATGTGGAAGCCATAGAGAGGGTGCAGAGGAGACTTACAAGGATGTTTCCTGGATTGGGGAGCTTGCCTTATGAAAACAGGTTGAGTGAACTCAGCCTTTTCTTCTTGGAGCGACGGAGGATGAGAGATGACCTGATAGAGGTTTATAAGATGATGAGAGGCATTGATCATGTGGAGGTGAAAGACAGGAGCTACAGGGAGGTAGTCACCCTTAGATTGCAGGAGACAAGTAACTGGGTGACTGTCAGGAGGAGAGGAAATGCACAGCCAGTGCAGAGTACACCTGTGGCCACTCCCCTCAATAATAAGTATACAATTTTAGATACTATTAAGGGAGACAACCTACAAGGGGTCTTAGATTGGTCCATGGCATTCTTAAGGGCAAGGGTGAGCATCCAGAAGTCTTGATACATATTGGCAGCAATGACATAGCTAGGACAAGGGAGGATATCCTGAAGTGAGAGTTCAGGGAGTAGCTAGAAACAGTGAAATTGAGAATAGGCTGATTTTGCAGGTGAATGCATGGCTGAGGAACTGGTGCAGGCGGTAGGGTTTCAGATTTCTTAATCGTTGAGATTTTTTCTGGGAAGGTACGGCCTGTACAAAAGGGATGGGTTACACCAGAACCCAAGGGGAGCTAATATGCTGAGCAGGTTGCCTAGAGTTGTTTGGGAGGATTTAAACTAATCTGGCATGGGGATAGGAACCATAGAGTGATAGTGCTGAAGAAAAGATAACTGGTTTACAAACAGAGGCAATGTGTAGTGAGGAGAGGCCGTCAATAGGGCAAAACTGCAATCAACAGGATGATTTGTAACGTACAAAGCAGATAAAATTTAAAAGGGTGAATACAGAACTGAAGGTGTTTTATTTGAATGCACGCAGTATATGGAATAAAGTAGATGAACTTGTAGCACAGTTACAGATTGGCATTATGATGTTGCAGGCATCACTGAATCATGGCTGGAAGAAAATTATAGCTGAGAGCTTACTGTCCATGTATGGATCTTGTACCAAAAGGACAGGCAGGAAGGCAAAGGGGGCAGTGTTGCTCTGTTGGTGTTCCTCAGGAGTCTGTGTTGGAACTGCTTCTTTTTACAAAAGGTTTGAGGAAGTACAGACACTACTGAAGGACTTAGGTTAGGAGGTTGAGCAAAGAAATGACAGATGGAATACAGTGTCAGGAGGTGTATTGGCATGCACTTTGGTAGAAGAAATGAAAGGGTTGACTATTTTCTAAATGGAGAGAAATACAAAAACACTGAGTTGTAAAGGGATTTGGGAGTCCTTGTGCAGGGTTCCCTAGTGATTACAGGTTGAGTCTGTGGTGAGGAAGGTGAATGCAATGTTAACATTAATTTCAAGAGGACTAGATTATAAAAAAAGGATGTAATGTTGAGACTTTAGAAAGCACAGATGAGGCCTCACTTCTAGTATTGTGAGCAGCTTTGGGCCTCTGAAACTGGAGAGGGTTCAAAGGAGATCCACAAAAATTATTCCAGGATTGAATGGCTTGTCATATGAAGAGCATTTGATGGCTGTGGGCCTGTATTTAGTTGAATTCAGAAGAATGTTGGGTGACCTAATTGAAACCAATTGAATGGTGAAAGGCCTTGATAAAGTGGATGTGGAGAGGATGTTTCCTGTGGTGGGAGAGTCTAAAACCAGAGGACACAGCCTCAGAATAGAGGAGCATCATCTTAGAATGGAGATGAGGAGGAATTTCTTTAGCCAGAGAGTGGTGAATCTGTGGAACTCTTTGCCACAGGTAGCTGTGGAGGCTCAGTCTTTCTCTACATTTAAGGCAGAGGTTGATAGGTTCTTGATTGGTCAAGGCATGAAGGGATACAGGGAGAAGGCAAGAGATTGGGCATGAGAGGAAAATTGGATCAGCCAGGTTGAAATGGTAGAGCAAACTCAATGGGCCAAATGGCCTAATACTGCTCCTATATCTTATGGTCTTATGGGCTAACTCATCCCATTGACTTCAATTCTGCCGTATCACCTGCCTGTCCTTCCTGACAGTCTCACTACACACTGCCTCTGTCCCATTTTTAGCCCTGTTACTCAGTTTCCCATCCCCCTGCCAAATTAATTTAAACCCTCCCCAACAGTTGAGAGAAACCTGCCTGCAAGGACATTGGTCCCCCTCGGGTTCAGATGTAATCCATCCCTTTTGTACAGGTCATACCTTCCCAGAATAGATGTCAATGATTAAGAAATCTGAAACCCTACCGCCTGCACCAGTTCCTCAGCCACGCATTCACCTGCCAAATCAGCCTATTCTCACTTTCACTGTTGCGTGGCACAGGCAGCAGTCCAGAGAATACTAGAGGCCCTGCTGTCAACTTTCTAGCTAACTCCCTGAACACACTCTTCAGCATATCCTCCCTTTTCCTAGCTATGCCATTGGTGCCGATATGTACCAAAACTTCTTGCTGTTTGCGCTCCCCCTTTAGAATGCTGTGGACGTGATCTGAGATGTTTCTGACTCTGGCACCTGGGAGGCAACATGCCATCTGGGTATCTGTTGTGTCCACACAAGCTCAAGTCTGCTTCTCTAACTAAGTAGTCCCCTATCACTCCTGCAGTCATCTCCCCCACCACCACCACTTCCCTTCTGAACCACAGCACCAGAGAGCCAGTCACTGCAGCTTCCCCTGGTAGATCATCCCACCACCCTCTTCTCCCCTCCCCCTGCCAACAGTATCAAGAGCAGTACACTTATTATTGAGGGGAATAGCCACAGGCCTTCCCTGGCTCTCTCCTGACAGGTACCCCGGCAGCTGCCTCCTGCAAGTTAGGGATGACTACCTCCCCCACGGTAGCTCCTGTCTCTTATGGTGCACCTGTTGCAGCTGTGGTTATCTGGAAGGCTGGAGGTCTCCCAGAATTCCCACATCTCAAGCAAAGAACAAAACACAGCCCTGGAGCCATTCTCACTGCAATAACTGTGTAGTAACAGATAAAAAATGAAGAAGAAGGAACTTAACTGATATGTATCACATCCAACTCTGTTCCCGCTGAAACCTAATGAACCAAAGCCTCCCCACTCCAACACTGTTCCCCTCCAACAATGGCCGCTCCACTTGTCCCTACTTTATTTTTATTTGCCCTTGTAAATTAATTGACAGGGCAGAAAAAAATAGTGAGTTAATTGTCATGGGTTCCTGTCCATTCAGAAATCTGATGGTGGAAGTGTAGAAACTGCTCCTGAAACACTGATTGGGTGCCTTCAGACTCCTGTAACCCTTCCTTGATAGTAGCAATGAAAAGAGGGCATGTCCGGGGTGATGGCTGTCCTTAAGGATGGACGCCGCCTTTAAAGGCATTCACTTCTGAGGGTGTCCTCAGTGCTGGGGAGGCTAGTGCCCATGATGAAGCTCGCTGAGTTTACAACTTTTTGTCCCAGTCCGTGACTTCTCTATCCACTCTGCTAGTCATTCCGGCCTAATCTCATGCAGACCTCTTCCTACTGCCATTTATCTCCATTCTCTTCACAGTATATAGGAATCATTTGAAATTTTATTTTGGCATGCACAGTAACATAAGCTGATTATGTTCTTTACACTGGGGACAAAATCACCATCTCAAGCTTCATGGAATTTGCAACCTGGTGCCATTGATGGTGGTGCACCATACCCATGGGGTTTTCAATACTGTATTCCTTTTCATAAAGTGTAGAAGTCATTGTGGAACTAATTTTTGAAACTTCTTTCTCCTGCATGTGTCAAGAATATAGAAATTGGTCAATGTGGAATACATATTGCACAATTCAATAGAAAGGTTTTAGTGAAATCAGTTAATTATAGGGACCATAATATAGAACAATAGAACAGAGGAAAGGACCCCTTCAACTCTCAATGTCTGTGCCAATGAAGTGGGAATCCTTTACTACTGTATAATGGAACTTATGGGATTGTTGCCCTGATGCTACTTGTGCATGTGAGGGGGGAGCTGGGTGGGGGCTTTGGGGTTCTAAAGGGATACCTATCATTCATTCTTTGGGGCACTACTCTATTTTCATGGATGTTTGCGAAGAAAAAGAATTTCAGGATGTATATTGTATACATTTCTCTGAAATTAAATGTACCTTAAGAACCTATTGAACAAATATAATGAGCAAACACGAGGAAATCTGCAGATGCTGGAAATTCAAACAACAACACACACAAAATGCTGGTGGAACACAGCAGGCCAGGCAGCATCTATAGGGAGAAGCGCTGTCAACGTTTCGGGCCGAGACCCTTCGTCAGGACTAACCAAACGAAACGTCGACAGCGCTTCTCCCTATAGATGCTGCCTGGCCTGTTGTGTTCCACCAGCATTTTGTGTGTGTTGTTGAACAAATATAATCCTTTCTGAAATAACCCTGTAGTATCCAAATGCACATAGCTCGTTGGCATAGTAAAAATCTGGAAGTTATTCTCCGTAGAGTAGGATTGAGCATTGATTGACGGTGGCTGAAAAAGATTGGATAGATGTTGATGGTTTCAGAGTGGACCAACTATTTCTGTTCACAACTATGAATTGTCACTGAAACTGTTACAAACGCTGAGTGGTACAATGGAGACCCTGAGTCTTGCTGCAGGTTCTTAAATCAATGCTCCCTTGTCTTTGAATTACAACCTACAAAATTCCCCTCGGAGAGGAGTAAATCTGCCTATATAATTTCCCTTCTCATGGGCAATGGCTTTATGGGAGAAATTCGCTCACATGTGTTCTGATATAAATTTATTTCCAAGAATGATGAAGAAGGTACTCTTCATCCTGCGGAGGGCTCAAAGGCAACAAATAGACTTCTCCAGCTGCATCCGGGAGTGCGATCCATGGCCGCCTATTCCATTCATTTCCATACCCTAGTGCCGGAGAGTGAGTGGAACAATGAGGGTTTGGTTGCTCTGTTTAGGTGGGGGTAAGTGATCAGCTTAAAGATGTTCTTGCATCCAGGGACCTGGTGGATGATTTGGAGGCCACTGTATTTCTGAAAGGAGAAGGGAGAGATGTGGCTAGTTCACCTGGAGGGCTTGTTCTCAGAATTACTCAATGCCTACCCTGGCTCCTCAATCTGATAACCAATTCAGATCCCCATAGTCATCTCCAGAAGAACTCATGCAACTTGGAAAAACCCAGGTCTCCCCAGTGAAGTGAGAGATGCATGAGGCAGAGATGTTGCTTATACTACGGTAAGCCGGCCACGTCCAAGTCACCTGCCCTGAATTCTTGGGAAAACTTCCTGGACCGTTCATTGAAGGAAGAACTGTATCAATCTCAAGTCTGTCTTCCATTTTATTGAGTCCCTGAATAGTTTTGCCATCCCTATTGTCTTGGGGAAGACATCAACATTCTGAGAGAGCCTTAGAAGACTCTGCTTCAGCAGGATATTTCTTGGGCATCGGACTGGCAGACAGAGAGAATCCAAATTCCTAAGGTATTCCTCAAACAGCCTGTCTCTGCTACGGCTCTGGGTGGTAGACCATTGGAAGCTGGACAAATCTCTTACCTTTCCATCTCTCTCAAGTTGACTATTGAAAGGCACCAGGAGATGATTAATTTCCATCTCATTCATTTTCTAGATAATCCTGTACTCCTTGGTTACATCTACATCATTCTTGGATTAACTGGTTCAGGGCTGGTTGACCCTATGCCAGGCAAGTGCCTTCTAGAGGTTCCAGGAGGCCTTCCTGAAGTTCTGAGATGCCTGCCCGAGTTTCTGAGCGACCTGCTGTGAACCATGTCGAGTCATCTGTCGAGTTCCTATCTGACTCCTCAAGACCAGACTTGAACTTATTGGAGTTATCTAAAATATCTTTAGAATATTCAGATTTGTTGGAGTTCAGCAAGAAGAGAGCCACTGCACTTCCACCACATAGGGACTGGAATTGTGCCATCAAATTAATACTTGGTAAGTGCCCTTGCTGGGGAAGGCCGTATGCCTTTTCTGTTCCCAAGAGACAAGCTTTGGAGGATTACATTAAGGAGGTTTTGATGTCCTGGTTTATCTGACCATCTACTTTGCCTGCCAGAGCGGGATTCTTTCTCATATTCAAGAAGGACAGCAGACTGAGACCATGTGCCTATTATAGAGGTCTAAATAAAATTGCTATTAAGAACCTGTACCACTTCCTCTAATGAACACAACATTTGAGTTATTTCAGAGAGCCATGGTCTTCACTAATCTAGACCTCTGGAATGCCTACAACCTGATGTGGGTCCAAGAGAGGTGAATGGAAAACAGCATTCAACACTGACACCAGACATAATGAGTACCTGGTGATGTCATTCAGTTTAGTTAACGCTCCAGCAGTCTTTTGGAACTTCATCAATGACACACTCCAGGAGATGCTTAACCACCTTATATATTTGTACAATATTCTTATTTTTCTCGGTCTCCTCAGGAACATGCCCACCAAATATGGAGTGTTCTTCTATGCCTATTAGAGAACTAAAGTTTTGTTAAACTTAAAAAGGGCGAATTTCATGTCTCCAAAGTTTTTTTCTGGGTTTTGTCATTTCCTATGGGAAATGATGGACTCTGAGAAGACTGAAGTGGTACGAAATTGGCCACAACTTATGTCAGTCAAACAGCTCCAATGTTTTTTAGGATTTCAGTGCATTTGCAGCTCCACTTATGAATCTCACTAAAAGATCTACTGGGCCCTTCCGTTGGCAGAAGCCATTTTCTGCAGTTGCAAGAACAGATCCACCACAGCACCTGTACTTGTTTCCCCTCATCTGGACCTACCTTTTGTAGTGGAGGTTGACACCTCGAACATCAGGGTCGAAGATGTACTATCTCAACAAACCATCTTAGGCCAGAAGCTACACCCATGTACTTTCTTCTCCAGATGGTTCTCTTCCCCGAGATTAACTATGATATTGGCAACAGGGAGTTGCTTGTCATCAAGTTGGCACTCGGGCATTGACTAGCGGGAGCCAGATACCCTTTCTTGGTTTGGATCGATCAGAAGAACCTAGATTTTATCCAGGATGCCAAGAGACTGAACTTTTAGCAGGTACACTGGTCATTGTTCCTTAATAGGTTCAATTATATCATTACTTACAGACCCGTAACTAGAATCAGAAACTGGACACTCTTTCTAGGCAAGCAGAAACATCAGATAAGGAGGAAGTCTCAGAGACCGTTTCCCACAATTCAAAGCTGGTGGCTCCCATTAGACTAGAGATCAATTCCATTGTGCGGAGGGCCCAGGAATAACATGAGGCCAAACGTGGTGACGGGACACCCGACCGTGTCTCTGTTCCTGAGGTTATCTGCTCTAGGGTATTGAATTAGGGGTGTGTCCCCAACATCATTAGTCACTCGGGCATTTCACGTCCTCTGGACTTTTTTATAAAGAGGCAGTTCTAGTGGCCAGGCATGACCTACAATATCAAAGATTATGTTTCGGCATGCAATGTGTGTGCCGGGAATAAAGAGCTCTACCCCTAGGGCTTTTACAGCCTCTACCTTTTCCCACTTGTCATTGGTTGCAGATTTTATCATTGGTCTTCCTCCATCCCAAGGGAATACTGTCATCATGGTTATGGTAGACCAGTTCTCAAAGGCTTGTCACTTTGTTCCTCTCCACAAACTAGCCACAGCGGTGGAGATAGCTAGGTTGATGATACAAAATTCTAGATTCAATGGCTTCACCCAAGATATCGTCTCGGACCGTGGCCCTCAATTCACTTCCAAATTCTGGAGGGCCTTTTCTTCTCCTCAGGACAACTGTTAGCTTACCCTCAGGATTCCACCAGCAAGCTAATAGTCAGACAGAAAGAGTGAATCAGGATTTGGAGAGATCCCTAAGGGTCCGGTCTCTGGAAATCGTGGGGTGACCATTTTATTTGGGCAGAATTCACGCACAATAACCTTTTATTGTGAGGACAATACAGAAGGACCTGAAAGCCAAGATCAGGGAGGCTAAAGACAGGTATAGGAGGAAGCTTGAGTGGATCTTCCAGCAGAACAACATGAGAGAGGTCTGGAGTGGGGTGAGGACCATCACTGGGTTCCGGGAAACTAGCAACAGAGGAGCTGAAGGCAGTGTGGACAGGGCCAACGAATTTAACCTGTTCTTCAACAGATTTGACACTGTGGCCCCTACCCATCCTCCACATGATTCATCTGTTGTCGGCCCCCAATCAACACATACTTCACTCTCCCCTCCTACCCCTCCTCACAGCCCTCCACCCTGCTCTAATGACTACACCCCTCCCACACCTGAAACCACCATGGTGGGCTTCACAGCTGAACAGGTGAGAAGACAGCTGAAACGTCTCCACCCAAGCAAGGCTGCAGGCCCGGATGTTGTCAGCCCCAGGGTGCTCAAAGCCTGTTCCCCCCCAGCTATGTGGGGTGCTTCACCATGTCTTCAACCTGACCCTGAGTCTCCAGAGGGTTCCTGTGCTGTGGAAGACGTCCTGCCTCGTCCCTGTACCGAAGACGCCGCGCCCCAGTGGCTCCAATGACTACAGACCGGTGGCACTGACCTCCCACATCATGAAGACCCTGGAGAGACTTGTTCTGGAGCAGCTCCATCCTATAGTTAGGCCACAGTTCGCCTACCAGCCCCAACTAGGAGTTGAGGATGCCATCGTCTACCTGCTGAACCGGGTCTACGCCCACCTGGACAAGCCGGCGAGCACTGTGAGGGTCATGTTTTTTGACTTCTCCAGTGCGTTCAACACCATCCGCCCTGCTCTGCTGGGTGAGAAGCTAACAGTGATGCAGGTGGATGCTTCCCTGGTGTCATGGATTATTGATTACCTGACTGGCAGACCACAGTACGTGCGCTTGTAACAGTGTGTGTCAGACAGAGTGGTCAGCAGCACTGGGGCTCCACAGGGGACTGTCCTGTCTCCCTTTCTCTTCACCATCTACACCTCGGACTTCAACTTGCCATCTTCAGAAGTTTTCTGATGACTCTGCCATAGTTGGATGCATCAGCAAGGGAGATAAGGCTGAGAACAAGGTTACGGTAGGAAACTTTGTCACATGGTGTGAGCAGAATCATCTGCAGCTTAATGTGAAAAAGACTAAGGAGCTGGTGGTGGACCTGAGGAGGGCTAAGGCTCCGGTGACCCCTGTTTCCATCCAAGAGGTCAGTGTGGACATCGTGGAGGATTACAAGTACCTGGGGATATGAATTGACAATAAACTGGACTGGTCAAAGAACACTGAGGCTGTCTACAAGAAGGGTCAGAGCTGTCTCTATTTCCTGAGGAGACTGAGGTCCTTTAACATCTGCTGGACGATGCTGAGGATGTTCTACGAGTCTGTGGTGGCCAGTGCTATCATGTTTGCTGTTGAGTGTTGGGGCAGTAAGCTGAGGGTAGCAGACACCAACAGAATCAACAAACTCATTTGCAAGGCCAGTGATGTTGTGGGAGTGGAACTGGACTCTCTGACGGTGGTGTCTGAAAAGAGGATGCTGTCCAAGTTGCTTGCCATCTTGGACAATGACTCCCATCCACTCCATAATGTACTGGTTAGGCGCAGGAGTACATTCAGCCAGAGACTCATTCCACCGAGATGTAACACTGAGCGTCATAGGAAGTCATTCCTGCCTGTGGCCATCAAACTTTACAACTCCTCCCTCGGAGTGTCAGACACTCTGAGCCAATAGGCTGGTCCTGGACTTATTTCTACTTGGCATAATTTACTTATTATCATTTAGTTATTTCTGGTTTTATTTTGTTTATTATATTTCTACTCTATTCTTGGTTGTTGCAACTGTAACAAAACCCAATTTCCCTCGGGATTAATAAAGTATGTCTGTCTGTCTGTTACACTCCTCCACTGGGTTGTTCCCCTTCAAATGTCAGTACAGCTACAGTCTACTACTATTCCTGATCAGGAGTCCGAGTAGTCCCTGCTGCTGATGAATTCATTAAGAAATACATGCAGACTTTGTCTAAGGCAAAATCGACTTTAATGGCCAACTCTCAACAGCAACAGCAGCCACAGGCTAACCGTCGAAAGTGACCAGGTCTTTCATTCTATCTGGTCCAGCAGGTTTGGCTTTCCAGCTGGGATCTCCTCATGCAGGTGGAGTTTCACAAATACATCGGCCCTTTTAAAAATCAATCTAGTGACATATGGCTTACAATTACCCAGAACCTGCTCCCAAGGCTCTTCCTCCACCTTGTTTTGTCGACAGACAAAAGATTTACACAGTTAGTTGACTACTGGACTCTCTGATTGTGTTCATGGCAAGATACAATACCTTGTAGACTGGGAAGGCTATAGTCTGGAGGAGAGATGCTGAGTTCCCTCTCAGGACATTCCGGACCCTCAATTATTGATGGACTTTCATAACAGGTTCCCTGATTGCCCTGAGCCGCCAGGAGCCAGCCATCGGGGAGGGGAGTTCCTGTCATCAACTCTTCGGACCATTGAGGGGCCTGGGTAGTGGCAGGTCTCGGTACACACGGACATCATTTATTTGAGTTTATTAGAGTTGTTTAATGACTACTTGTATCGTTAAGCTGTCACTGTGCTTTTCATGATGCCCATTATGTGAATATGGTTCCTTATGCTTCCCGTTCTTAAGTGATTCGTTTTTGATTTTGACCCACAGAGGTTTCCTGTGCTTTGTATTTAAGGTTATTTCGGAGCAGCACTCATTGCTAAGTTTTGGATTCCCATTCTGTGTGCTCAAGTGTTGATTACTCCCTGTTACTCTCCGAATAAACCTTCATCGATAATTTCCCCCTCATGTGCCCTTTGAACATTTCACCATTCATCATTAACCCCTGACCTCGAGTTCTAGTCTCACCCGACCTCAGCAGAAAGAGTCTGCTTGCATTTGCCCTCTCTATACCCCTCGTAATTTTGTATATCTCTATCAAATCTGTCCTTATTCTCTTAAGCTCTAGGATAGTTATAGTCTTAATCTATTCAACCTTGCCCTATAACTCAGGTCCTTAAGTCCTTGCAAATATTCTCTGCACTATTTCAATCTCAATAGTTTATTTCTTTAAGCGGTATGGGACAAAAAGATACTTTTAATCACAAACGAGAAAATCTGCAGATCCTGGAAATTCGAGCAACACACACGAAATGCTGGAGGAACTCAGAAGGTCAGGCATGGAAAGGAGTACAGTCAACATTTTGGGCTGAAATCCTTTGGCATAGCTTTTAAATATTTAATTTATTAAGAATGTGCCAATGTAACCATTTAATCGTTCTAAAGTGTTTTTTTTTCAAAATGCCATCTTCAGTTATTTAAAATGAGGTTATTTCCATGTGTCAACTTAGACACTGATATTTTTAATGTATTAATTTTTCAGGGTATACGGTAGGTGTCATTGGTGAGGCCAGTGTTTATTGCTCATCCATAATTATCCTTGAGAATATGATAACGATCTTCTATTACTACAGTCCTGGTAAAGATCCTCCCATAGTGCAGTTGGGGCAAAAGTTCCAGGATTTGGGCTCAGGAATGATGATATATTTCCACATCAGGGCAGTGTGCTACTTGAAAGCAAATGTGTAGGTGGTGGTCTTCTTCTGGATTTTCTGCCCTTGCATGCTAGAGTTCATGATTTTGAAAAGTACTGCTGGAGTTACCTCAGTGTGAAATTCAGTGCAATTTATAGATGGATATATAGATACACCCATGACTGTGTGGCTAGGTATATCTCCAATTTGCTGACGATATAACCATTGTTGGTAGAATCTCAGATGGAGATGAGAGGGCATATAGGAGCAAGATATACCAACTAGTTTAGTGGTGTCACAGCAACAATCTTGCACTCAATGTCAGTAAGATGAAAGAGCTGATTGTGGACTTCAGGAAGTGTAAGATGAGGGAACACATACCAATCCTCATAGAGGATCAGAAGTGAAGAGAGTGAGCAGTTTCAAGTTCCTGGGTGTCACAATCTGTGAGGATCTAATCTGGTCGCAACATATCAATGCAGCTGTAAAGAAGGCAAGGCAGTGGCTATATTTCACTAGGAGTTTGAAGAGATTTGGTTTGTCAACTGAAACACTTGAAAACTTCTATATATGTACCATGGAGGCATTCTGTCAGGATGCATCACTATCTAGTATGGGGGTGCATTACACAGGACCGAAAGAAGCTACAAGAAGCTGTAAAATTAGTCAGTACCATCTTGGGTACTAGCCTCTGTAGTATCCAAGACATCTTCAAGGAGCGATGCCTCAGAAAGGCAGTGTCCATTATTAAGGACCCCCATTACCCAGAACATGGCCTCTTCTCATTGATACCATCAGGAAGGAGATACAGAAGCCTGAAGGCACACTCAGCAGTTCAGGAACAGCTTCTTCCTCTCTGCCAGCCGATTCCTAAATGGACATTGAACCCGTAAACTTTACCTCACTTTTTTATATTACTTCCGTTTTGCACTATTTTAATCTATTTTATATATATATATATATATACACTTACTATAATTGATTTACTTATTTATTTTTTCTTTCTATATTATTATGTATTGCATTGTGCTGCTGCTGCTAAGTTAACAATTCTCATGACCCATGCTGGTGATAATAAACCTGATTCTAATTCTGAAAATAGTGTAGCCACTCTGCATTAGTGGTAGAGAAGATGAATATTTAGGATGATTGATGATGTGTCAAATCAAGTCAACTGCTTTCATAGTCACAGAGTTATAGAGAGATATAGCTCAAAACAGGCCCTTCAGCCCAATGAACACATACAAACCGGAGCACCAGGAGGAATCTCACATGTACTTAGGGAGGACATGTAAACTCCATACAGACAGCAGCCCGGATGCTGCTGTACTGGGTGTTGTTGGAATTCTTGAGAGAGTTTGGAGCTCCACATACCAGGCAAGTGGTGAATTGTGCTTTGTAGACTCTGGAAAGGCTTTGCATTGTTGAGATGCAGTGACACATGGTGAAGGATATGTTCTTGTAGCACAAGCCTTTCTTGGACATACACGCTCACCCCATCTTCCTGCTGCCTTTGCAGAGATACAGTTACACTGTACTCACCTACCTTCCTGTGAGCCTCCACATCCATCACATCATTCTCCACAACATACACCATCTTCAACAGAACCCTACCACCAAACCGACCTTTCCCACCCCGCTCTCCACGATCTGCAGGGAGCAAAATTTCATATTCTGTCTAGGTAGCCTCCAACCTTATCAGAGAAACACAAAATGCTGACAGAACTCAGCAGGCCAGACAGCATCTATGGGAGGAGGTAGTGACGACGTTTCGGGCCGAAACCCTTCATCAAGAGGAAGGGTTTCGGCCCAAAACGTCGTCACTACCTCCTCCCATGGATGCTGTCTGGCCTGCTGAGTTCTGGCAACATTTTGTGTTTTTATTTATTTCCAGCATCTGCAGATTCACTCGTGTTGCCTGATAGGATAAATACTGTTATCTTTTACTTCTGGTAATTATTTTCTTCCCCTCCCCCTTCTCCCATCTTAATTTACTCACTTTGAATACTTACCTTTTCTCCTCACCTGCCAACACCTCCCCCTGGTGATCCTCCTTCCCAGTTTCCCATAATCCACTCTCGTCTCCTGTCAGATAACTCCTTCTGCAGCTCTTTGTCTTTTCCACTTATCACCTCCCAGCTTCTTACTTCAGCCCCTCCCTCACTCACTTGTCTTCACCTATCATCTTCCAGCTTGTCCTCCTCTCCCTCCCTGCACCCTCTTATTCTGGCTACTTTCCCCTTCTTTTCTAGACCCGATGAAGGGTTTTGGTTTCAAACCTCAACTGTTTACTAATTTCCATAGTTGCTGCCTAACCTGCTGAGTTCTGCCAGCATTTTGAGTGTGTTGCTCTGGATTTCCAATATCTGCAGGATCTCTTCTATTTATGTGGTTGGTCTAGCTGAGTTTTTGGTTAATGATGACCCCCATGAAAGTGACGATTAGTTTATCAGTCCCATGTACATTAAGAGTAGGTGGATAAAATCTGTAATTTTAAAGATACTCATTGCCTGCCCCTTTCACAGAGGAAGAGCTACATTCTAAGTAACACACAGAAAATGCTGGAGGGATTCAGCAGGTCAGCCAGTGTCTATGGGAATGAATAAACACTCGACATTTCAGGCTGAGAGCCTTCTTCAAGACTGGAAAGTGAGAGGGAAAACACCAGAATTAAAAAGTGAGGGGAAGGGAAGGAGGACTAGCTAGAAGGTGGAGCCAGGTGGGTGGGAAAGTAAAGGGGAGAGAGGTGCGATAAATAGACTGAATGGATTGATGGACAGGGTGGAAGATGGAGGCAAAGTCATTGAAATTGACAAGCTCAGCATGCGTGCATGAAGCAACACCCATGCAGTAGTCAATGTAGCACAGGAAGAGCTGAGAAGCATTACCAGGAAAGGCTTGGAACATAAGACCATAAGATACAGGAGCAGAATTAGGCTATTTGGCCCATCAAGTCTGTTCCGCCATTTCATCATGGCTGATTGAATTTTTCTCTCAGCCCCAGTCTCCTGCCTTCTCCCCATATCCCTTCATGCCTTGACTAATCAAGAATCTTATCGACTTGTGCCTTAAATATACCCAATGACTTGGCCTCCACAGCCACCTGTAGCAACAAATTCCAAAGACTCAGCACTCTCTCTCTAAAGAAATCCCTCCTCATTTCTATTCTAAAAGGACACCCCTCGATTATGTGTCATTTGGTCTTAGACTCCCCCACCAGAGGAAACATCCTCTTCACATCCACTCTATTGGGGCCTTTTAACATTCACTAGGTTTCAATGAGGTCACCCCTCATTCCTCCGAATTTCAGTGAGTACAGGCCCAAAGCTATCAAATGCTCCTCATCCCAGAATCATTTTCGTTAACCTCCTTTGAATCCTTTCCAATGTCAGCAAATCCCTTCTTAGGTAAGGGGCCCAAAACTGCTCACAATACTCCAAGCCTTATAAAGCCTGAACATTACATCCTTGTTTTTATATTCTAGTTCTCGCAGAAGAAATGCTAACATTTCATTTGCCTTCCTTACCACTGACTCAACCTGCAAATTAGGGATTCTTGCACAAGGACTCCCAAGACCCATTGCACATCAATTTTTTGTATTTTCTCTCCATTTAGAAAATAGACAACCTTTTTTTTCTTCTACTAAACTGCATCTGTAGCCTCTACTCCCTCAAAACTACCTGCCCCTCCACCCATCTTCATATCGTCTGTAAACTTTGCAACAAAGCCATCAATTCCATCATCTAAATAATTGACATATAATGTAAAAAGAAGCAGTCCCAAAACAGACCCCTGTGGAACACCATTAGTCACCAACAGCCAACTAGAAAAGGCTCCCTTGTTCCCATTCTTTCCTTCCTTTCAATCAGCCAATGTCCCATTCATACTAGTATCTTTCCTGTAATCCCATAGGCTCTTAACTTGCTAAACAGTTTCATGTGTAGCACCTTGTCAAAGGCCTTCTGAAAATCCAAGTACATAACATCCACCGATTCTCCCTTGTCTCTCTAGCATTTAATTTCTTCAGAGAATTCTAACAGATTATTTAGTTAAGATTTTCCCTTAACAAAACCATACTGACTTTGGCCTATTTTATCATGTGCCTCCAAGTACCTCAAAACCTTCAGTCTTGTGTTTATGGACAATGAAAAGGATGGCATAGTTCTGGCCCATGCAGGTGCCCATGGCTACCCCTTGAGAATGGCTTCTACATTCTGGTGCCTGGATGTTGACAAGGTGTTCCTGCATACAAAGATAGACTGTTTCATTTGCTTAGGAATTTTGCAGATGGATCAGAACCTTGTGAAATCATCAGTGAACATCTCTACTTCTGACACTATGAAACAATGGAGTATTTGAAGAGGCATTTGGGTCTTGGATCACTGCCCTGAGGAAATCCTGCAGTGATGTAAAATCAGGTAATGCTGAAAACACTTAGCAGGTTAGACAGCATCTGTGGTTCAAGACTAAAAAAGTTTAGACGATGCAGCAGACTTTCTGCTGGTACTGCAGGGCATCTCCAGAGCCACCCTGCAAACATAGCACAGATTTGCCAGTGGTCCACTCTAAATATTTTGTGTGGCTGAGAAGCTGCACATCATAGCTTTCGGCAAAGGGAGGATGTTCTTGTGTGTATCACTACAGTGTAAAACACTTTGTGAAAATACAGCACGTATTTTCCTTTATTAAAGTGAATTGTTTCAACAAAGAAATTAACCAAGAGATTTGCATTCAATACAAAGGCAAAACTAAGCAAGTCATTGTTAATTAATTAATGGCATGACATGTAATCTGGATATTAAAAATATTTGCCTTTTCTAATTAATTGCAATGATCACGCAGATATTTAAAAATGGTTTGATTACTTTGAATTTCGCACTTTGATGATGTATTAAATTAGAATAGCAATTTTTGCCGAGGTCTATGTATAGAGAGAAAAACAGATGATTTGTACTTGATACATCTTTTTCTGTTCACCACTAGCAGGCAGAAGCAAGGTAGTTAAACCGCTTGCTCTGCGTGAACAGTCCGAGGGCAGACAGGCGCCTTGCACCTTGACCACCTATTATGAAGCTCTTTGCTACAATGTCATGTGAAAGCGAGTTAATTGGGTGAAGCTGTAGAGCATGTTAGAGGCATGGTAAAGGGTTGCTCACTGACAGTTGAGTGTCAGTGAGAGCCAGTCAAGTGTGGCTGAGGAGACAGAGGCCTGTCACAAACTTCATGTGGACTACAGTGCTGTTAGAGAGCTGAAATGTGGTTTTGTGTCAGAATTTAGCCTTATTGCATGCAGACACCTCGGCTTTCACACTATATGTGTCAACTCTTGTTACCTTATTTCTTTTGTTCAGTGTTCTTGCATTTAAATTATTGGACAAAGCATTTCAGTGTTAGGTATAAACAAGGTATGAGATCACATGCTACCAAGTGGAATATGGATGTAGTTCTTTTTTTTATCCTAAAAGTTGGAAATGTCATCAATTCATAAGATGAAACAATAATGAATAAATACTTAAAATTATCCTTATAATATATTGTACTGCTGTTGCAAAGCAATAAATTTCACGACATGTATCAGTGACAGTAAACCTGATTCTGAGGCAGATTCTGATATAGTAATCAGAGTAGAATATAGTTAAGCAATTTCCTTGAATTTAATTATTTAATTGAACTATCCCATTGTTATGTTTGAAGAGATCAGTAGCTATTCCTCACTTTGCTGCTACATCTATATTCATGGGTATTATTAGAGATATTTTCTTTCTGGAAATGTATTGTGAGATTTTAGATATGCACATTAAAGAAAAGAAGAACTAAGCCTAATTCTTAAGTAATAAAAAGTTTGATTCAGACAAAAAAAACTAGTTGTGTTTACAATGCTGATATTGCTTGCATAATTGTTAAGACTAATCTGAAGTGATAAATTTTATCTGTTAAAACATGTTCATTAGCCAGGAATTTAAAATTTTCTGTAACGGAAATGCTGACAATCTGAGTGTCAGATAGTGAAAAGTCCTTAAATCTTGTAATTTTCTAACTACAAAAATGCTGTACAAAGCAAATTATATATCTACATGAAAAGAACTTGGAAAAATATATCTAATAACAATTTAATAACCTTGGAAGTAATATACCAATTTAATATTTTAGCAGCTCTAATAATATAGAAAGACTGTTGAACAACGTGGCACGAAAAGCTAAGGAACAGGCAGCTGGTTGAAGCTGGAAGAAATACCTTCATTGAATCTGAAGAAACTTTACAATTCAATTTGCAGTGAAGTTTGACACTTTCTAAATTTATGCACACATGCATTAGTCTAAAGACAATTCCTACTGAGCAAGATTTAATTATGTTTGTGGTGATAAATGATTTGTCTGGCTGTAATACACCCTTTGCTATTTTCAAAACATTGCAGAGAATTCTCTGTTTTGGAAACATTGCAGAGAAATCTGGTAAAGGAAGATTTGTTGGTAATCCAATCTTTTCCAGTCAGACATTCTGTCTTTTAGTAAAATGGTTTCAAGCAACAAGTATGAATTTCTGAATATGTATAGGATCCAGATCCATCCTATTAATATGAATACAGATGCAATTAATATGAATGCATACACAATTAATATGAATGCATAAACAATTAATATGAAGGTGTGCACAATTAATATGAATATATACGCAATTCATATGAATATATACACAATATGAATGCATATAAAAACACTGTTATTGACATTTGCAAGATTCCACAGCATGAGGTCCTCAAATGATGTCAAAATATGATGTAGTTGCAGGTATTTACCCAAAAACATAGGCAGACTGTCCATGCATTGCTGGTTTACAACACAGTGGCACTACTGATGAATCTCAGGGTTGTATATGGTGACATACTGTGTATGTATTTTGGTAATAAAACTTACTTCGAACTTTGATAATGCAACTGTCTCACAGTTCTCGCAACCTAGGTTTAATTTTGATCTCTAGCGCTGTCTGCGAGGAGTTTGCATGTTCACCAGTGACTGCATAAATTTCCAAGAAGTACTCTGGATTACCCTTGTGTCCTAAAAATATGCTGATTAGTATGCTAAGTAACAGTGGGGTTTGTTATCAAAAGTATGAGTGAAGAATTTACTAGAAAAGAAATAGAGATAGGGGACTGATAGGATTGTTCTAAGGACTGACATAGAGTCAAATGGTCTCATCTTACATCACAAAGGAAGTTTTTTCAGGCTCTAAATAGCATTGGTATAGCACAAACATATCCTTATGTAGCTTATACTTGATAATTGAGAAATAAAATACAGAGCGAAGGGAAAGTTTTACAGTACTTTAATAGTTTGAATCATAGTTCAGGATTCATCTGGTCAACAGATAATGATAGTACTCCTCACTGTAATATGTAACCTCTTGAGTAAATTTATTTCTGACATTGTGTAACAATTAATCACATTTCAAATGTATTAACTCTTAATTGAAGTTGTGATGATTTGCTTTTTATTGAAAGTTGTAGGCTAGTCAGTTCATCAATTTTGCACTGGTTGAAAAGTACTGTCCATCCTAATCCCACTTTCTAACATCCAGTTTGTAGGCCTGTGGATCATGGTTTTTCAAGCACACGTCCAGTGCAGTTTAATGTGTTGAGCTATTGGTTCCTCTCAAACAGTTACGGGTATTTCCAGACCCCACAACCCTTTTTTTTCACCTCTCCACTTATCTTTCTACTAATCACTTTATATTTATTCTCCATAGATATTGACCCCATTACTAGGTGTAAAACTACCGATGTTTTCTTTCAATCATAATTTTATACATCTCAGTTAGGGCATTTTCTTCTATTCTTCTCTAAGGGCAGCCCAACCTATCATGTGTTGTGGTAACCACAACTATTGCTGAACTTGGTGTTGCATGTAGTTCTAGCACAAACTCCCTGCTCTTCTGCTCTTTACCAAAGCTAACAAAAGAAGCCATCTCTTTAGCTTTTTAACTACCTAATTGACCTGACCTAACTTTAGGGTTCTGTAAACAGACACCTTAACAACCTTCTGTTCATCTACATCACACAGTTAGTGTCATTTATTTGTATTCCCTTGCCTAATTGTGCCTCCCTAACTGCATTAGCTCAGACAGTTCTGGATTGAATTTCAAGTGCCATTTTTCTGCCTAACTGACCAAACCATCTATATCTTCCTCCTATTTAAAGCATTTCACCTAACTGTCAACCACATAGCCATTTTTTGTATTGGTATCTCTTGAATAATTATCAGAGAATTACATGTTATAACACTTGAATTAGTTTGATGTGTTTATTAAAATCTGCTATCTATGTTATTTATATTATAATTTCATTTATTGCAGAACCATATATGTGCAAACATTGTAAAATGATTCTCAGTAGGAACTTTTGTTTGGAATCCTTTTCAATTGTCAGATTTATTTATATATTAATTATATAATCAATATTTAATTTATGAATTGCTTTGTAGGCCATAAGTTCCTGTCTTAAAAGTGAAGATTGATTTCTGTTGAATTTTACATAATTTTATATTGTTGAACTACTTTTAAAATATCTCATTAAAAATAATCATGTAACAGAAATAAGTAGTATTTTTGTTTCCAAAAGACCATAAGGCATAGGAGCAGAATTAGGCCATTTGATTCATCGAGTCTGCTCTGCCATTTCATCATGGCAGATGCATTTCCCTCTCAACACCATTTTTGGCCTTCTCCCCATAACATTTCAGGCTCTGAGTAATCAAGAACCTATCAACCTCCACGCTGTGTCCTGGCCTCCACAGCTGCCTGGGACGATGTATTTATAGATTCACCACCCTCTGGCTTGACAAATTCCTCCTCGTCTCCATTCTAAATGGACATCCCTCTATTCTGGGGCTGTGCCCTGTGGTCCTAGACTCCCCCACTATAGGAAACATCCTCTCCACTTGCACTCTATGTTGGTCTTTCATCAATTGATAGGTTTCAAAGAGATCATCCCTCATTCTTCTAAATCCAGCGAGTAAAGGTCCAGAACCATCAATCACTCCTCAGATTATAAGCCTTTCATTCCTGCAATCATTCTCATGAACCTCCTCTGATCTCTATCCAATGTTAGCACACCCTTTTCTTAAATAAGGGGCGCATAAATGCTCACAATACTCCAAGTGAGGCCTCACCAGTGCCTTATAAACCCTCAGCATTACACCTTTACTTTTATATTCTAGTCTTCTCAAAATAAATGAACCTTCCCATAATCTGTCCAATTCCATCTGCAGCCTCCCTGCTTCCTCAACACTACCTACCCCTCCACTTATCTTCGTATCATCTGCACACTTGGCCACACACCCATCAATTCTGTCATCCAAATCATTGACATATAACGTAAAAATAATTAGTCCCAACACTGACCCCTGCAGAAGACAACTAGTCACCGACAGCCAATCAGAAAAGGCTCCCTTTATTCCCTCTCTTTGTCCCCTGCCAATTAGCCAATGCTCTATCCATGCTGGTATCTTTCCTGTAATGCCACGGGCTCTTAACTTGTTAAGCAGCCTCATGTGTGATGCCTTCTGAAAATCAAAGAAAGCAACATCCACCAATTCTCATTTGTCTGTACTGCTTGTTACTTACTCAAAGAATTCTAATAGACATAGCAAGAAGATTTTCTATTAAGGAATACCTGCTGTCTTTGGCCTGTTTTACCATGTGTCTCCAAATACCCTGAAAACACATATTGGATCGACTCCAACCACTTAGGTCAGGATAGCTAGCTCATAATTTTCTTTCTTCTGCCTTCCTCTCTTCTTGAAGAGTGAAATGATATTTGCTATTTTCCAGTTCTCCTGAACCATTCCAGAATCTGGTGATTCTTGAAAGATCATTGCCAATGCCACCACAATCTCTTCAGCCACCTCTTTCAGAACCCTGGGGTGTAGTTCATCTAGTCCAGTTGACTTAACTACCTTCAGACCTTTCAGTTATACTTCCGTCCGCTGACATTCTCAAACATCCAGTACACTGTTAGTGTCTTCCACAGTGAAGATTGATGAAAAATACTTATTCAGTTCAGCTGTCATTTCCTTGTCCCCCATTACTACCTCTCCAGAATTATTTTCCAGCAGTCCAATACCTACTCTCACCACTCTTTTACTCGTCATATATCTGAAAAGCTTCTAGTATCCTCTTTGATATTGTTGGCTAACTTACCTTCTTCCCTTAATCTTTCTCCCGATGGCGTTTTTAGTTGCCTTCTATTTGTTTTTGAAAGTTTCCTAATGTCGTAACTTCTCACTAATTTTTGCTCTAGTATGTGCCTTCGCTTTTGGATTGATGTTGGCTTTGACTTCCCTTGGTGCTACGGTTGCAACATCCTACTTCTTCTTTGGGATGTACGTATCCTGCGCCTTCTGAATTACTCCCAGAAACTCCAGCCAGTACTACTCTGCCATCGTCACTGCTGGTGTCACTTCTCTATCAACTTTGGCCAGCTCCCCTCTCATGCCTCTGTAATTCTCCTTACTCTATTATAAAACTGATATATCTGACTGTAGCTTCTCCCTCTCAAACTGCAAGGTGAATTCTATCATATGATCACTGTTACCTAAGGGTTCCTTTTCCTTAAGCTCTCCAATCAATTCCGGTTCATTACACAAAACCCAATCCAGAATAGCTGATCCCCTCATAGGCTCAAGCACAAGTTGTTCTAAAAAGCTTTCCTGTAGACAGTTTACAAATTCTCTCTCTCGTGATCCAGCTCCAACCTGATTTTCCCAGTCTGCTTGCATTTGAAATCCCCCATGACTATCATAACATTGCTCTTCTGACATGCCTGTTCTATCTCCCATTGTAATTTGTAGCCCACATCCTGGCTACTGTATCAGGGTCTCCATTAAGTCTGTAAAAGACCCTCCATCAGGGTCGTTTTGCCCTTGCAGTTTCTTAACTCCACCCACAAGGATTCTACATCTTCCAATCCTATGTTACCTCTTTCTCAGGATTTGATGGCTTTTTTTTAACAACAGAACCACATCACCCCTTCAGCCTGTCCTGTCCGTTTGATATAATGTGTATCCTTGGATGTTAAGCTTCCAGCTATAATCTTCCTTCAGCCATGACTCAGTGATCCCCACATCATACCTTCCGATCCCTAACTATGCTACAAGATCATCTAATTTATTCCGTATACTGCATGCATTCATTTATAAAACCTTCACCCTTTTCGATTTTGTTCCTCCTTTGATACTCCCATTTATCACACTGATAGCACTCTCTCTCCATTTCCCAACCCCCTGCCAAGATATTCTCTGTCACTGTTTTCTGTGAAGAGGACATTATGTTACAGAGTAACACACTCAAATGCTGTAGGAACTCCATAGGTCAGGTAGCATTTATGGAAAGGAATAAAGAATTGCTCTTTCTGGCCGAGGCCCTTCATCAGAACTGGAAAGGAAGGAGAGGGGAAGGAGTACAAGTTACAAGGTGATAGGTGAAGCCAACTGAGGGGGAAAGGGATGAAATGAGAAGTGGGGGGGGTGATAAGTGGAAAAGGGAAAGAGCTGAAGAAGAATGAATCTGATAGGAGAGGAGAGTGGACCATGGGAGAAAGGGAAGGAGGAAGGACACCAGGGGGAGGTGATGGGTGGGAAAGGTAAAGGGCTGAAGAAGAATGAATCTGATAGGAGAGGAGAGTGGACCATGGGAGAAAGGAAAGGAGGAGGGGCACCAGAGGTATTGGTCTTTTAGTCTTAACTAGTATCAGGAGCTGCTCCTTCAGCCTGAGTGTGGCATCACCTTGGCCATGGACCAATGTATCAGAATGGGAATGGGAATTGGAATTAAAATAGCTGGCTGCTGAGAAATCCTGCTTGTGAAAATGCTCGACAAAGCAGACCCCCAACCTACGTGTAGAGGAAGTTTCACCAGGAGCACCAGATAGAGTAGGTGACCCCGAAAGACACTCAGGTGAAGCATTGCCTCACCTGAAAGGACCATTTTGGGCCCCGAAAGGAGATAAGGGAGGAAGTGAACGGACAGGTGTTGCACTTCTTCCACTTGCAGGGATAAGCGCCAGGAGGGAGATCAGTGCAGAAGGAATTAATTATGTACTTAATTGTGACCTAATTGTGTATTAAGTTGCACGTAGAATCAGATGAAGTGAATATGATTCTTAATGACAACATTCTTCAAAATTAAATATAGTTAACATTGTTTCTTTCTCTATGTGAAAAATTATGTAGTAATGACATAATTTATGATAAAAATAATCTGTGGAGTTTTCTTAAAACAGGCCCAATTGCCAGAAATATGATAATTATTATCATTTGTTCAACAGTATAAATATTTAAACATTCAACAATTCACAGCACAGGTTGATATTCTCACTGTATGGGACACATCTTGTAGTCACTATTTAAGCCAGGTCCATATTTATTTAATTTACACATTACCTACAGGTTAACCCACCACTGTGTTAACGGCCACTTGATTTGGATTTCATCCTTACAGAGTTCACAAATCATTACCCAGAAATCTGAGATATGAAATTAAATACACTCTTGCAGAATTTATGTGAGAGAAAGTAAATCATTCATTTTTTTTCAATTTGCATTATGGAAACTTATGATACTGACCACTTTCATGAAAGAAAACTCTCATAAGGGAATTGCTTGTACAGTCACTTCAAACTACTTCCAGTGGGCAACAGGAAATTCAACCAGTGATCAACTCTAATCTATTTATTGCTCAGCAAATGGTCAGTATTTATTCCCCATCTCTAATTTCCCTTGTGAAGATATTGCGAGTGGCCTTTTTGAACCAAAGTAGTTATTCTGGTAAAAGTACTCCTACTGCAATATTAGTTAGGGTGTCTGTGAATTTAAACCCACCAGTGATGTGGGACATCAGTGGGGAGGTAATTAATTATGTGTTTAATTGTGTATTCAGTTACACCTAGAATCAGATGAAGTGAATATGATTCTTAATGACAAAATTCTTCAAAGCTAAATATACATATTTAACATTGTTTCTTGCTACATACGATGAGGGAATGGGAATATATTGCCAAGTCAGGAAGCTATGTGCTTTTGAAAATCAAAGTGTGAATGTCGGGACATTGAAACAAAAATAGAAAATGCTGGGAGAACACAGAATGTCAGGCAGCATCTGTGGAAAGAGAAACAATCAATGGCTTGTTCTGGGAAAGTGGAGCCTGCATGTGATAGTGTTCCAGAGTGCCTGAAATCCTTGTTCTTCAAAGTGAGAAGTTGCAGGCTTGGGGGACTGTGTGGGAATGGTCTAGGCCAGTAACTGAGTGTGTGTTGTAGACTGTATCCACTGCAGCTACAATGGATTGTGGTACAGGGAATGAATGTTTAGGATGGGGTATTGATCAAGCAGGCTGCTTTGTTCAGAATTGTTCCTTAATCATTGGGTTGTTGGAACTGTAAATGATGGGTCTGCTGTTGCAGTAATTGAAGAAAATTCAACGTTTTAGAATTTGAAATCTTACAAATGTTTACTATTTCAAGTTCTGCAAATTAATATTTTGTTGAATGCAGAAAGTACTGAAATATTTACAAGGTTTTGGCATTGTGTTAAGTAGTCATTCAGCACAGAAATAGGCCATTCAGCCCACAGTGTCTGCAATGATCAGTAAGCATTCTACTGCACTCATTTTTTCCTTTCACATCTTCAAGACCCTGCCGATTTCTCCTGCCACCCATTTACACTGTGGCAGTTTACAATTAATGTGTGATCTTATCAACCTGAACATCTTTGGGAAGTGAAAGGAAACCTGAGCACCTGAGAAACCCATGTGAAAGTGAAAATTCCACACAGATGGTACCAGAGTTCAGCATCACTGGATATTTGAGACAGTAGCTTGAATCGCTGTGTAGCTGTGCTCCTTTGAGCAAAGGACATTTCAACATTTCTTCGTATTAGGAGCCCGATTCTGCAATTAGTAGAACATTGAAATCTTAATCATTTTAATTATAATTATTGTCTGGAATTCTTGCACATTGTTGAACTTGATAGAAAATTTTATGTAAAGAATGATAGGAGATTAAACTAATTACTGGCAACAAATATAATAAGTACGGTCTGTAGAAATCCTTTATGCTTCTTGACATGGAAAATGAAGAGGGCAAAAGAATTCTAAATCTGAATTTTCAAATGATTTGGAGTATGTCTATCATTCAGTGGTTCAGATTCAAGCTACCTTCTACAGCAGGTAAATACCTATGACATGCTTTTTATCAAAGTGTGCATTATTGTGCCTCTAAAATTATACTGGCATAAAATTGACAACAGTTATTCCAGAGATATGGTGTACAAATCTGGAGGTGATAGAGTCTGGTTTTGTAATTTGCTACAACAAAATGGCAGGAACATTTTTTAAAGGTTGTTAAACTTTGAAGAATGCTGCAATTAAAGCAATGCCATAAGAAGGAAAAGTCTTATTTAAAATAATCTCCTCACTCAAGTTATTTTAGGAAACAAGCCCAAAAGAATAGAAGTGATCAACAATTGTTTTTAAATTACTTACATTAAAATTGCTCGAGCTACCTCTCTCAAGATGAAATCTGGTTAATTCTCAGTGAACAGTGATATCAACTGGAAGCTCAGTGATTTTGTTGTGATGGAAAACCTCACCAGGGAGGCTTAAAAATATACTGTGAGTTTAAGTACTGCTGCAGCAGACAAATGTGAAAGTATATTCTCAAGTTAACAGTTCTTTTATTAGGTTTATTATCTTTCATTTAGCATAGTTTGAGTAAAACATAGTTTTCCAGCACCTCCTGGAAATGGTTTTGTGGACACCAAATTGTACTACTTGGATATCTAAGAAAGGATGCCCAAAGGAGGTTCATGAGAACAATCCCAGAAATGGAAGGTTTAATATATGAGGAGCGTTTGATAGCTCTGAGCCAGTACTTGCCTGAGTTTAGAAGAATTCGGGGGGGGGGGGGGGGGAGGGTGTGGCATCTCATTGAAACCTATCGAATATTGAAAAGCCTAGGTGGAGTGGATATAGAGAGAATGTTTAATGGGGAGTCTAGAACCAGAGGGCACAGCCTCAGAATACAAGGACATTTCTTTAGGACAGAGATGACGAGTAATTTCTTTAGCCAGAGGGTGGTGAATCTGTGGAATTCGTTGTCACACAGGTCTGTAGAGGGCAAGTCATTGGGTATATTTAAAGCATAGGTTGATAGGTTCTTGATTAATTAGATTGTCAAGGTTTATGGTGAGGGAGGAAGGCGGGAAATTGGGGTTGAGAAGGATAATAAATCAGCCACAATAAAATGGTGGGGCAGTATTAGGCTGAATGGCCTAATTCTGCTCCTGTCTTCTAGTCTTATGGTTTTAATGGAAAATTACATTGGAATATTTTTGTATTCTGATAAACTATTGAAAATATATTTGGCAGTAACACGATGTTCAAAAAGATTGTTTTTTGTTGCTATGGAAATACAGGCTTTCAGTGTTAATGGTATAATTTTACAGGTTTTAAGAGTAATGCTGAAGACATTATGAAGCCCTTTTGTTTAAGACACATCCAGCATTTTGGAGGCTAATTTCATGCAACTATATTATGTAGATTGAATACCTCTATGCAAACTTCAGAGAAGTTGTATTGCCTGGTAAAAACCGTACCAGCAGATTAAAAACTTACTCCTTTACTCTAGGTAACACCTCCCACCTTTTTAACATTGATGTTTCTTGTGGGAGATTTCATTTATCTCTTTAAAAAGCTCTAAAACCATTTTAAATGGTCTGATGGTGACTAAAATCCTCGATTAGTTACAGATAATATGTTTTATTTGGTAATTCAAATCAAGATTGATTTTGTCTACACAGATATATTGAGAACATAAATCAAACTTTATTTACCCTTTAACACTATTTCAATTCTAAAATAAAAGGAATGGAGAAACAGTTATTCTTAGTAAATTTCCCAAGGACCAATATAGCTTTGACGAAAGTTTAGCTGAAATTGACCTTACATTAAAGTCAAGGCAGTGCAGGTAGAGAAACAATGTGGAAATTTAACAACACATATTGTTTTTGGTGATTTTACTTCATTTATTGCAATGAAAATCCATTGATTTTTCTCACCACTTCCCACCTTGAAAAGTGATCCGATATGAACACTACTGTAATTTTTACTCTGTTGGAATGTAAATTATGTTTGATAGTCATGTCCTGGACATGCACTGTTTATCGTATTATTAGTTTGTTTATGATTCTGTAAAACTGTTTTCCTTGCAATTTCTATGAACTTTATAAATAACTCCATGCTTTACTGCATTGCTGCAGTCCAACGCACAAAAATACGTGGATACCGATTTTTACACTATGTTCTTTCTCTTCAGTCAGGTGGTCAATATTTTCTAGATTCATACTCATTGTAATATCGCTGTAGTTTGTTATTTTGTTTCTCTAATCTTTTATATGTTCGTTCCCCACCCTTTCATGCAGTTAATTAGGACTCAGTTGGACCAGCCACTTGCTTCCCATTCTGAAATGCTGTTGCTGCAGGAGAAGAGTGTGAGCCAGGACTTTGCACCCCTGCAGGCCGAAATGGACACCTCATACAGCGTTCTGAGAGAGAGGTCAAGGAACAGCAGAGCGCATTCACGTTCCTCAATTTACTCTCTTCATGTTAGTTCAACCACGGAATCCTTGCGAGCAGTGCAGAATGGTTTCTACAGCACGTTTAGATAACAGCTTGGAAGTCTATTTCAATGCATGCCTGAGTTAAGTAAACATCTCTTGTTGAATGGCAGTCATGAGCAATGCTGTATATTCAGGTGATCACCAATGTATTGTGCATATCATTATTATTTGGTTTTAATTTTTTTTATTTTGCATATAACTATTTTAAATGCAAAAAAAAACACATTTAGAGTAGTTTTGCTTAGGTTTAAAATCAATAAGTCATTTTAGTCTCTATCTATCAAAGTTTTTATACATGTCTGTTTTAAATTGGGATACAGCACTTTAATAGGATCGCTAAAGCTATTTGAAGTGTATACCAATGATTCCTGTCATTTCATGGCAGCACTGTCATGGTTCACTGAGCCCCCTCTTCGCTCTTGTCAACCAAACTGAAGACAAGCATTTAGTTGCAAACTTTAAGCAGGTTATGCAGAGTGGAGAGGATGTGACTGGTTCTTCTCATCACAATAATGTCATTCCTGGTCAGTGTGAGATTGCCTCTCTTTGAGTTACATGATGATAGCATTGTGCAGCTGTAGGTACTGAGTTAACAGCTGGATCTGGTCCCTGCAGGCCCCCAGCATCAACCTTTCACCAGAAAGGTGAAACAAATATGCTTGGAGGACTAAAGATGACGTGTATGTGGTGCACAAGGCGAATGCCTGAATCAGTGTCATTATTGCAACTAATCCAATTACTATGCTTTCAAATACTTAAAGTAATTTCTTTGGCCTTGGTGCAAAAGTGAAACAGGATTCTTAAACTGGACTACTGCAGTTAAAATCGTCTCACTGACCACAAGCCCGGTTGTAGCACTCCCAGATTTCACTGCCAGCCTGTTACCAAGTGCAATGTTTCACAGCAGAACAACCTGGTGTCATTCCCTCCATCCTGTATTACAACGTGCCCTTTTTACTCAAGCAATGGAGTATGCCTCCTATTCCCCCTCGACTGAGGGGAAACGTACTGAAACGCAAATTTATACATGAGAGCAAACAAAAAGGTGAATGGAGTAAATCAAGTAAGAAGAATGTAATATTTTTGAAATCCCTAGGTTGATTAACCTTTTTTCCATCAAACGATACCACCTACGAAAAAAAGGTCCAGTGTTAGAACACGAGCAGTTGCCCTGCATTTTCTGCTTTGTAGCACACAGAAGGAAAAAGCGCACGTCAGGCCAAGATGTCAGTGTGTTGACAGCAAGCCCCTGTGACATTTCAGCTCTAAAGAGCAAATGTCTTGCAACCAACTGGTCAAATATCAAATAATAGGTCAGGCAGGAAGAAGCTGAGTGGTAACCACGAGCCGATTTCTGGTAATATATTTGACAAGCTTTTAGGTGCCTGTAATTTATGAAGTGATATTCAGTTGGTCACCAATATATTGTGCCTTGCCTAATGTTTTCAATAAGTTATTTAATACTAACTAAAGCTTTTAGCCCTCAGATGTAAGCACTATTTTTACCAAATGTTTGAGGAGGAATTTGCATCAGTCAAAATGGAATTCTGTGCCAATTTTTAAAAACTTGTTTACAAACTCTTTAAAGAGATGTGGAGTGAAATAATGCTTTTGAAATGATAATAATAAATTCAATTTGCACTCAGAAGGACTATTTTTATCATTCCCCTTAACATCTGCATATTACAATATCATGAAAGTTATTAAAATAATCCAAAACTTATTTATGCACAATATTTAAACATCCAAAAAACTCATTTGATCCACAAAACAGCAATAACCTCCCTGAAACATTGAGTTTAACAATTGTGTAATTTCAGATGCAAGGTAAATTTCAATCTTGCCTTCACAGCTCACTGGATATACGGTGGAAACAGGTAGAAATTGGCAACAACAAGGTCTGAAAATTGTTTCACTCCAGAGACATTTTCAAAATCAACCACTTTACAAGGAGGTCACAGTAAAAATAAACTCACTTTCTGCAGACATCTACAGTAAATGTTGATGACAACCTCTAGTTAGCTTAAGCTAGGGACACATTTACTCTCTACAAGTATAGGGATAACAGTGGATCAAAATTTGACCATTTGTTGTAGTACCCCTGGTGAACATTGATTTGTGAGAAAGAACTGTGGGATCCTATGAACCATGAAGTGATACAATGAGTATTGTTTCCAGCTTCTTCTCTGGCATCTGCTGGAGAACATAAAAGTAGCACTTTCCTTGTTGAATAGCCTTATCCAAATTCCCTGGACTGACTAAGATACCAGAGAGCAAAGGGACTGATAAATTACCAACAGTTCAGAAAATTCCTGCCTTGGGCTGCGAAAGCTCCCAAATAAATTATAGCAATTGGGTCATTTTGAAATGGATGCTTAGCATTTGGTATATCAGCAGCTCGCTCACTCTGTCAGCAAAGCCGCTTTTCGGCTTTAAGCTTTGTTAGCACTGAGCTGCAGGCATTTAACAGGAACCCGATGCAACTTATTTATGTTCTGCAATGGAATACTGGGCACCTGTAGCTACAGACTGTTGAGAGGAAAAGTTAGGGGCAGGGTTGTAAAGGTGGTGTGGGATGAGAATAGACTAGCAGTAAGCCAGAAGATTGTTGGGAATGGAGGTTAACTGTAAAGGCACATTGAAAATCACCTTTCTAAACATAAAGAATAGTATATTTCTTAGACTTGTTCTATCTCATTTGATCATGGCTTTAGGCCATGCTGATGGTCTGAAATCTGGCTACTTACAGGAGGCATCTCAACGCACTGGAGAGATATGACTAACATTGTTTCTGTGAAATCCTCCAAAGCTACTAGCAAGAAAAGAGAATCAACATAACAATTCTCTCGCAACATCCCCAGCATTGTGACCCTAATTACATTTCATCAGTCCTGAAGGACTGGCCACATCATTCACATGCACAACACCAGACATGCACTGTCATGGCAAAGGATTACCAGGTAGAAAGAAGAAATGATCTGAGTATGCTCTCAAAGACTCCCTAAGAAGTGTAATATTGCCACTGAATCATGGAGATTTATGACTCATGATCACTGAAGGCAGAGAAGGAATAATCTAGATGGTACTGTTATGATTCAGCAACAATGAATATAGAATTGAGACAGGTTTTTTTATAAACAAATAATACTTTTATTAAACACTGCTCAAAAAAACCCAAAAGTAAACAAACGACTAACTTAACCGGAAGTCGGCTGCTATACGGCAGCTCAAACAGTTCCTATAGTGATAATGCAAAAACAGTTCTTAGACTGATAATGTAAAAAGTCCAAGTGATTTATACAGTCAGTTAGGAGAGACTTCCCTTGAAGTGATAAGTTCTCTTCCGACGTGACGTTACTGCTGATCCCAGCCGAAATATGGCTTGCCCAAAGGATTTACGAGGAAGAAATTGAAACGGCTTAAACAAACTGTCCTTTTCCTCTTGGCGAATAACTCACTGCCCCAGTCCTTTCTGCTCTTCCGGCAGGGACTATCGTGGGTGCAGGTTTCTAATTCCCTCCGAATGAGGATCAAATGAAGTCAAACCTGTTTTACCGCCGACAGCACCAACTTCTCTCGATCCTTCAGCTTCCTGAACTTCGATAATTCTTCACTCTCCGACTGAACTTTAACTGGCAGCGATTTTCAGAACTGCCGGCACAACAATTCTTACAGTAGAAATTAAAACTCCACTTTAAAACGAAACTGCGTTATAAAATCAAATACGCAGCAGAACGGAGTCACTGACAACTTAAGCCATGAACTGACCTGCATCACAGCGAGGTGTGCTCCTTTTATACCTGTTGAAAGAGGCCATCACATGACCTCTCACTGGCGGGAAAATTACAGTTAGACGAGAAGCTAGACTGGACTGCCAACACAGATGCCTTGTGCAGGAAGGCACAGAGTCGACTGTACTTCCTTAGAAGGTTGGCGTCATTCAATGTCTGTAGTGAGATGCTGAAGATGTTCTATAGGTCAGTTGTGGAGAGTGCCCTCTTCTTTGTGGTGGCGTGTTGGGGAGGAAGCATTAAGAAGAGGGACGCCTCACGTCTTAATAAGCTGGTAAGGAAGGCGGGCTCTGTCGTGGGCATAGTACTGGAGAGTTTAACATCGGTAGCTGAGCGAAGGGCGCTGAGTAGGCTACGGTCAATTATGGAAAACTCTGAACATCCTCTACATAGCACCATCCAGAGACAGAGAAGCAGTTTCAGCGACAGGTTACTATCGATGCAATGCTCCTCAGACAGGATGAAGAGGTCAATACTCCCCAATGCCATTAGGCTTTACAATTCAACCGCCAGGACTTAAGAACTTTTTAAAAGCTATTATTAATGCTTTTTGAGATAGTGATTTAGATGCATATCATATTTTTTACTGAGTTAAGTATTGTATGTAATTAGTTTTGCTACAACAAGTGTATGGGACATTGGAAAAAAAAGTTGAATTTCCCCATGGGGATGAATAAAGTATCTATCTATCTATCTATCTATCTATCACTCCACCATCACAAGACCATTACATCATGCTCAGCAGAGCCTCAATTACATCATGGTCAGGTGACAGTCACAAGAAACCCTCAGGGTACGTAACGGTACTCAGAACCACAAGACTGTTAGTTTGTAGCGCAAGAAGCTCTGCTTCAATAAAAGAAGGATCAGAACACAACTGCCCACACGCCCACCCCATCAAGCACCCCTTTCCCTAACTGTGGCAAAATCTGCAGGTCCAGCATTTGCCTCATCAGTGACCTCAAAACCATAAAACTGGAGTGGATGCAAGATATTCTCAATCCCAAGAGATAATAAAGTCTAGATTGCATGTTCCTGAGAACCAGCAATAGCTAAGCTAGTTAAACACAAGGGAACCTTGCAAACCCACCCAATACAATATTACAATGTTTTTAATAGTGAGACAGCATCATACCTAGATTTGATTAGGGAGCTAATAGTAGAAGAACCCTTAGGAGATAGTGATCATAATATGATAAAATTCACCCTACAGTTTGAGAGGGAGAAGATAAAGTCAGGTGTATCAGTGTTACAGTGGAGTAAAGGGAATTACAGAGGTATGAGAGAGAAGCTGGCCAGAGTTGATTGGAAAGGGACACTAGCGGGAGTGATGCTAGAACAGCAATGCCTGAGCGTCTAGGAGCAATTCAGAAGGTGCAAGATTAATACATCCTAAAGATAAAGGAGTATTCTAACGGGAGGATATTGCAATCATGGCTAAAAAGGGGAGTCAAAGACGGCATAAAAGCATATAAAATACCAAAAGTTATTGGGAACTCAAAAGATTTGGAAGCTTGTAAAAACCAACAGAAGGCAATTTAAAAAGCCATAAGGAGAAAAAAGATGAAAATTGAAGGTATAAAAGATACAAGAAGTTTTCAGATATATAAAGAATAAAGAAAAAAGAGAGGTGAGAGTGCACCACTGGGAAATGATGCTGGAAAATAGTAATGGGGGACAAAGACATGGTGGATGAACTTAATAAGTATTTTGCTTCAGTCTTCACTATGGAAGAAACTAGCAGTATGCCAGAAATTCGAGAGTGTAAGGGAGCAGAAGTGATTGCTATGAGTAAGGAGAAGGTGTTTGAGAAACTGGAAGCTCTGAATGTAGATAAGTCACCTGGACCAGGGTTCTGAAAGAAGTAGCTGAGGAGATTGTGGAGGCATCAGTAATGATCTTTTCATTTTTTCTATCTTTTTTTTATTGATTTAAAAAAAATGAATAGATACAAATCAGAGGCGAAGTTATATCAAATACATAATGCAATAAACGTACAAAACAACGAAAGGGATGTATACTGTCAGAGTCATGTCAATGTTATATTGGACTATTGTGTATAAACAAAGAGCCACAACTCATCTTGGCAATTCATACAAAAAAAAGATGGGAAATTTTCAAGTAATGATCTTTCAAGAGTCAATATATTCTGGAATGGTTCCAGGGGGCTGGAAAATTGCAAATGTCACTCCAGTCTTAAAGAAGGGATGGAGGTGGAAGAAAGGAAATTATAGGCCAGTTAGCCTGATTTCAGTGGTTATGAGGGATGAAGCTTGGGGTACTTGGCACATGATAAAATAGGTCAAAGTCAGCATGGTTTCCTTAAGGGAAAATCATGTGTGACAAATCTGTTGGAATCCTTTGAGGAAATAACAAGCAGGAGAAACAAAGGAAAGTCAGTGGATGTAGTGTATTTAGATTCTGAAAAGGCCTTTGACAAGATGCTGCACATGAGGCTGCTTAACAAGAAAGCAGCCTATGGTAATACAGGAAAGATACTAGCGTGGATAGAAGATTGGTTAACTGACTGGAGGCCTGTAGTGTGAGTAAAGGGGATCGTTTCTGGTTGGCTGCTGGTGATTAGTGGTGTTCCACAGGATTGGAAATGGGACTACTTCTTTTCATGTTATATGTCAATGATTAGGACAACAGAATTGATGGCTTTGTGACGGAGTTTCCGGATGATTTGAAGATAGGTGGAGTGGCAGGTGGTGTTGAGGAAGCAAAGAGTCTGCAAAAGGATTTAGATAGATTGGGAGGATAGGCAAAGAAGTGGCAGATGGAACTGTATGGTCATGCCCTTTGGTACAAGGATTAAAGGTGTAGACTGTTTTCTAAATAGAGAGAAAATTCAAAAATCAAGAGACTTGGGAGTTGGTGGTAACGAAGGCAAGTACGATACAGTATTAGCATTCATTTCAAGAGGACTGAAATATATAGCAAAGATATAATACTATAAGGCATTGGTCAGGCCATACAGAATATTGTGAGCAGTTTTAGGCCCCTTATCTAAGAAAAGACATGATGGCATTGGAGAGGGTCCAGAGCAGGTTCGAGAGAGTAACTCCAGGAACAAAAGGATTAACGTATGAAGTGGTTGATACTCACTGGAGTATAGATGAATGAAGGAGATCTCATTGTAACCTATCAAATATTGAAAGTCTGAGATAGAGTGGATGTGGAGAGGATGTTCCCTGTAGTGGGGAAGACTCGGACCAGAAGGTGCAGACCCTGAACTGAGATGAAGAGGAATATCTTCAGCCCCAAGGTGGTGAATCTGTGGAATTCGTTGCCACAGGTAGCCGTGGAAGCCATATCTCTGGGTGCATTTAAGCAGAGGTTGATAAGTTCCTGATTAGTCATGGTGTGAAAGGGAGAAGGCTGGAGAATGGGGTGAGAGGGGACTCGCTGACCTAAGAAACCACCAGCCCTCATCCATGGGGCCCACCAATCTCAGTCACTGACCACAGATATCAGTGGTCTTCACCCGCAGTGCTCACTGACCTGACATCCATCCATAACAGTTCAACAAGGTTGAGCTGGAGATGTAAGGTGACGTTTTACAGGCAACTCACTAAGCTACTAGCTATTCTACTAAATATACTTCTGGACTACGATCACCACAATCCGCTGCCTGTAATGTCCCTTTTGAACCATCTGAGCTACTTGGCATATTTGCCGTCTCCTGAAGGGTTCAATGAACTGGATTCTTGAGAATGCTGGTACTACCATCACTGCAGCCCCCATTGCTGGAGCGGAATTGAAGTGGCAGAGCCCAGGCCAAGAGCAAAAAAAAACAAAGCAATGTTTTGCCAATTTAAGCACCAAATCAGACGAAAAAGATTACAGCATTGAGGCTGAGGGCAGAGGATGAGCCAGTGCTCAGCTCACTGGGACGAGTTTGACCTGTCTGTGTCTCTTCTCACTGCTACCTTTGGGCTGATGGTGCAGGAGTCTTAGATCCCATGTTCACGATGTTCAGGAGTCGTTGTTAACCCACAGTTGTCAAGCTCCCGGACCAGCTTCATTCACCTCAGCACTGAACTGGCTCCGCAGCTGTGGCCGACAGCCATCAGGCTCCTGGACCGTTTTCACTTGCCTCAGCGCTGAATTGGTGCAGCAATCGGGCTCCTGAACCGGCTTCACAGCGGTGGACTCCCTTTCGGGGTCTCTGCAATTCATGTTCTGTGTACTATTCAATTATTATTTTATTTGTTGTACGATTTGTTCTTTCATCACATATTGGATGTCTGTCAGTCTTGGTTGTGTGAGTTTCTTTGTGTTTTTTTTGTATTTCTTGGTTTTGTAGCTGTCTGAAAGAAGATGAATCTCAAAGTTTTATATGGTATACATTCTTTGATAATATATTTATTTTAAACTTTGAATGGGTATCACTGGCTTTCAACCTGGCAACACTGACCTGGAGTCTGGCCAGACTTCTAACTCCCTCTCATGACTGTCACTAACCTGACTCACTGCGCTTCCCCAAAACCATCCTTACAAACCTGAAAAAACAGCCAAACCTAATCCACAAACTGTATGGACATCACAGCTCACGCCATCTTGACTTCACAGTCACTGACTTCAGTCAGTAAGGCTCCAATTTATAGGCATAAATCTTACATTTATGCACTTTTGGAAACCTTACATTTCCAAAAATGTAAGGATAATGAACTCCTTGTCAAATATTCAGATTTAATCAGATACCAAAGTTCAATATTTTCTCCTGTTTTGTAAGCACCGCAATTGTAAAATATATAACAGTTAACCATTCCAACATTAGCTGTTGAACTTGATTTAAAACATATCTGGCATTCTAAGTAAAACACTTAGCAAAATTGATATCTTATATGCGGGATCAGCAAACCGTCAGGAAAATAAAAGCCCAGTGCTAAGTCAATTGGAAAGTGCTGACAAATTGAAGGCTATGTCAAAGGAATCTAATAATTGGTTGAATATTATTTTGCACATCTCAATATGGAGTAGACCAATATGTACTCTCAATATAATTTTCATACCATGATATTTTATAGTAGACCCAAGCTGGCAAATCTCCCATGGTATCATTGGAGGTGATTATCTGAAGTACCTATGTTAATACCATGGGATAACTGCTTTGTTTTTTGCTGTGTGGTGAACAATAAGTTATTGGTATCATTATTTACTATTGATTGCATACATTAAGGTGTGTTTTGAGTAACCCTGGGAAATCCGTCATTAATGATAGATAATTGTGTAGAAACTACAATCAAATGTTTACTTAACAACCTTTATTTGTGAAACTCTTTTAATTGTCCAGATTTCTTTAGTTTTGAATTTCAAATGATTTTCCTGTTGCACTGTGGTGATTTTAGTTCCACAGCAGGATATAAGTTGCTGGCAATTTGATGTAAATAGTATATTTCCCTATCTGTCCATGTGACATGGTTCTTTTGGGCACTATGGTAGCGTAGTGATTAGCACGGCACTGTTACAGCTCGGGGCATTCCGGAATTCAGAGTTCAATTCCGGCGCCACCTGTGAGGAGTCTGTACATCCTCCCCATGTAATGCATGCTCTTCCTTCTCCAAGTGCTCCGGCCTCCTCCCTCAGTTCAAAGAGGTACCTACCGGGTAGGTTAATTGGTCATTGCCCATTGTCCTGTGATTAGGTTAGGGTTGATGAGGTTTGTCGGGCATTACTGAGATGGCATGGCCTGAGAGGCCAGAAGGGCCTACCGTGCTAAATGAAATAAGTACATAATACCAGGTGGATCTTTTATCTCCTTCAAGGCCATGTGCCGTTTTGTGCGTTCGTTGGGTCACTAAATGCACTAATGCTGTTTTGAGGAGGTGCCAATATTCTTTCTCTTAGGGATGCAGTACACACATTGGATGTCCAAACTGGGAACTTGCAGTGTGAATACCTTATATCATCCTGCATTTTGCTTTGGTGCAACTATGAAACATGAAATTGGCCTTTCCTATTTGTATCATTTTTATTTCCTAAAATAGCAAAGCAGTTGAATCTGTGAATTGTGTATGTTGTTAACCTAAGCATGCATACCACTTCACTTACTTTCAGTTATATGATCCCCTAGTTGAATGATTTATCTAAAATTCCCCTCCCTCCCTCACTCTTATGTAAATGAACTTTTACAAGAATCATGTACAAACTGTTCTGGGGAGCTATCTTCTCTTTCACCGTAAATCATGCTCAGACACAGTGGCTTCAACCACAATTATTATTGTCTTTTCCACATAATAATTTTACAATCGCCTGACCCTGGTGGGCATTAAGAACTTAATGTACAGCAGGACTGCCCTATCAGTGAATTCCTTGTTGGCGGAGAAACTGAAGGAGCTGGACTTGGTGCAGATTGTGCGTCAGAGAGGTGCTGGTGCGTGAAGGCAGTGTGCAGTCTAGCGGGGAGTGATTGTCTTAGTTGCTTTTCGTAAGATCACAAGACCCTGTTGGTTAATGGTGTTGTATGCTACAAGTGCAATTCACTGGTTAAGTGGTAGCGAGCTGGGGGGGGGGGGGGCGGGGGGTGCTGCGTGGCCTTGGATGTAGTGAGGACTAAGCCTCAAACCGCGATATTGTCTGTTTTCAGCTGCCCAGGGGGAGATATCAGAGTCGGGCACTCCACCAGTGTCCCAGAGGCAGTGTGGTGCAGAGTCCATGCTGACCCCCATGTTCACTCGGCAGAAGACAAGCTATATTGTGTTCAATTGCAGACTGCTGCAACATCCACGGACTCAGGGGCTTCGATGATATATTTTTGTGACTGTATTTTGCCTTGTGCTCTGTGTGACTGTTGGTACTGTGTTGTGCACCTTGGTCCCGGAGTAACACTGTTTCCTTTGGCTGTATTCATGGATATTCATGTATGGCTGAATGACAAACTTGATTTAAAATAAAGTTCATTAAATTTAAACACAAGAAACTATCAAATTGTCATAAACAATGGGAATAAAACTAGATGAACTTGCTGATTTTGACTTTGGATTTCACTCATCATGATCCTGCAAATGGTGTTGAATGGGATAGATGGAGATTTGCTCTGGCAGGCTCAATGGCAGCACAGCACTCCACCACAATTTGTAACCTTGTGGCCTGGAATATATCTCACTATTAAGCTAGAAGTGAGAACCTAGTTCAGTGAGGGCAAACCAAGAGTAGCACTAAGCATGAAATGGGAGCCTAGTGAATCCACAACACAGGATGACACATGACTAAGAGGTAAGAGCAACCCAGTTATGAATGGTGGTGGTCAACTAAATAGATAATAGGAGAAGATAGTTCCAAAACTTAACAAAGCTGAAGCTTAGTTAATGAATACTAAAGGTAAACCAGTTGAGTTTGGAACCAACTTTAGCCAGAAGTACTACTGCATGATCTCCTGGGCTCCTGAACTTAAAAAAGCCAGTCCTTATCCAGTTCAGTTCCTTCCAAGTGATATTAATAGATGGCTGAGTGCACTTGATAAGCAGGGATGATAATGGGACCTGACAACTTCCCAGTTGGACAAATCCAATACAATCATTTACTGCCATTAGACTAATCTCAATCATCACAAGATGAAAAGTGCTATCACTAGTGTTATCAGATGAGATTTACTAATGACCTGGTGGCTATTAACACATTTGGTTTTGGAAATACTACAGGTCCTTAAATCTTCTGTAGAAACTTGATTTAAACATGAACAAAATCATTGAACTCTATAGTTGGGAGGGACGTCTTTGGTATCTAAGCAACATAAACTTTTCTTCATCAGTAATCACATTTAGATTTGTTGGCCAATGATTTCAGAGTTTATAATTCCATTTGCAGATCTTCAGATAATTGAATAATCTATGCCAATGTAAAGCCAGGTCAACTTGAAGGGTAGGTCAAATTATATTTAGTCCATATAAATTCCAGGCATTCACCATCTCCTTCAGAGAAGGACTCTGTGAGCGGCCTATCACTATGTGGCTCACTTTGTCTGGTGGGTAAATCTCTGTCTCGTGTGGTGTCCCTCTCTTTCAATGAATGTTGATGATATCGTAGGATGGTATCGTGGTTCTGTGTTTATGGATTATTGGTCTATTGTGTTTACGAACTGTGGACTTCCTCAGATTTATGGTTTTTATATTCTGTGGTTTTTTTTATCACCCATTCCTTTTCATTTTTGCTGTGCGAGGGGAGGGTGTTTGGAAATTGATGTCCTGCTGTGTTCTGTTAGTTTTTTTGTGTGAAGGAGGGGTTATTTTTCAGAAGCCAATGTTTCTGTTTTGTTTTGTGTGGCGGGAGGGGAGTTTTGGTGGTGCTGTTCTTTTTGTGTGGGGTGTGGACTTGATGCATCTCTTTGAACGACTTTTTTGTTCTTTCTTCATTTTGTGGCTATCTGGAGAAGTCAAATTTCAGTGTTGTATATGGAGAGATACTTTGATAATAACTGAATCTTTGAACCTTTTGAACTTTAACCTCCTGCAGAAAGACTTTCAGTGGCATTATCATCATCGAACATCCCCCCATCAATATCCTGGAGATCATCATTGACTTGAAAATTAAATTGAACCAAATAAATAAATATTCTGGCAGGGCTTGAGTATCTTATTGCAAGTGATGCACCTTCTGACACCCCAAGATCTTTTCATCTACAAGAACAAGTCAGGAATGTCATCTGTGAATGGTTTACTATCCTAACTTGCAAAGTTTTCACCTTTCCTTTAGCATTTCAACTTCCCCATTGAACCACATAGATGGAAAGAAGCAACTTCACTTCACAGGAATGAGTTCCTACCCTAGGAGCAGTTCGGTCATGAGTTGTCCAGAAGAAGGCTTAAAATTACATTGTGAGTTGAAACTTCGTGACGTGAAATGTTGTAAAAGGCAATTTGTCTGTCTATGCAAATGATCCATGTATTGCCTGTAAAAATTCTGTCATACTCTGATTTTTGGTTACATTATAAGTCCTGTAAGACCCTGAAATACTCACAAAATGAAAAATGCTTTCATTAGTTCTTGGAGATTTTGTTAACAAAGAGATTTAATGTGCTTCCTCCTTCAAGCAATGTCAATGAACTCAAAGCTTTCATGATTGAAGCTTGCACCCATCAGCAGATCGATACAAATTTTTATCCTTCTTCCTTTCTTTCTGTCACCGAGATAGCTTTAAGGTCATTCTTTTGTGCGTTCCATGGGATGGTGCCACTAATTTGGTCACATAAATCACTAAACCACCACTATCAGCCATCATTTATCTCAGCATCAGCAGTTTCCCAGGGTTCCAGTTTTTATCAATGTACCAAATTATCCATTCTAGCATTCTACTTTGCTGTCTTGTGTTTTATTCAGAATGTACACTCAAGTCTCATCAAAACACAGACATGAATGTGTAATTTAAAATGAGCAAGGAAAACATCGAGATTTCATGAAATGTATTTAAGGGTTAGTAGATTCTAGTTAAATCATTAAGAGACTGGATTATGATCCGTATTGATCTGACAGAAGCACATTAATAAAGATAGCCTGTTATATTGTTTTAGTAATTAGAAGAGTTTATTTTGTGTTTGGGTCAAATCAAACATAAATGTAGTGCAGTTTTACAAAACTATAATTTGAAATTTTTGAGATCAGTTCGGAAGCTACACTGTGGCTTCCAAAAAAGCATAATTTATAAAAATCTAAGTCTTAGGCAATTGATTTAAAAATAATACCCAGTATTGAACATTTCCAAATCTTTTTTTCAATATCAGAAATGACTGAATGCTAAAGAAATTTGAATTGAAAATAGCCATCAAGCCCCAAACGTAATATCAACCAAATACAAGAGAGAAAAGTATTTTAATGGTGAAATAGAGAGAATATGAAGTGGCATTTAGTCTTGGATCAGTGAAGACTCATTTTGCAACATGTGAATGGTTCTTTGATAGAACATATAAAATAGTACTGGTGACGTGTGGAAAATTATCCAGGTATGTTATATTAGTCTGGTTTTAAAATTGAATTACATGTTATTTTGTGTTACTGCTGACCTGCCCTGTCATGTTTCATCCATTTTATCAAGCTATTCAGTTTCATCTGCAACAGTCTGTCAGCAAAGCACGGGGAGTCTTCACATACTGGCGTAAAGTAACATTACAGAGACACCTTCAGCTCGGACAATGCATCGTATTGAAACAGGAAACTTGATCCATATGCTTTATGCTGGTTCTGTACCTTGTAACAAATTTCTTCCCACCCTGTCTCATCTCAACTCAGTTAGTGCATCCTCTTATTCTGCCTCACCTCCTGAACTGGTTCAGGATGAGTATATTAAACTTCAGGAACAGGAATCTTCTATTCAGCTCTCCAAACTTGCGATGCGATTCAATTAGATGATTTGTTCCTCATTTAAGTTCATTTACTTTTTCTCTACATGCATGACAACTTTATCTTGGAAGTTCTTGCAATTTCATTCCTGAAACTTTCTGTTAATCACCTTTCAGGTGAGAGACATCACTTTTTCAACCATTTATTCAGCCCAAGATGTCCAGATCATTGGCTGTGCTGGGCCTCCCCAATTGCCCCTGATCTAAAGAGCAGTTGATAATCTGGAGTCACATGTAGGCCACATGAGTAATGGGCGCAGGTTTCTTTCACAAAGGAATGACAGTGATTCAGGTGAATTTTTATAATTATATAACAGTCTAAAGTTTAGCTTAACAAAAAAACTAGCTTTTTTCCTTTTAATTCCAGGTTTACTTAACATCTTAAATTTAAAATGTCCAGTTGCCATGGAAGGATTCATTCAATTTGAATCACTGGTCTGGAACTCTGACTGCAGGTCCAGTAATAACCATCACATCATTAAAACATCTATCCATTGGGCTTAGTAATCTCTGATTTTACTATTTTACAGTACATTTTATTGAAAGATAATTTTCAATATAAAATTAATTGTCTTTGTAAATCCCATTCTTACAACCATATAAAGTGCAGTTAATCTAGTACACTCAGTACAGTTGGAATAATATTCAACATTTGAGAAAATCTGTCTGATTTTCTTGACTGTTGTATGTCAGTCCAAATTGTACCTTATTTTTAATTCACTCTAATGTAAGGTATTCCACAATAGTGCAATCAAATCTCCAGCTTATTTTCCAGTGAGTTTAAAGAGAGCATGGGAAATGGAAGTCCTGTGAGTTTAAAGAGACTTGACACAAATGCTGAATGGCTTAAATATTAATAACTTAGTTAGAACAATCTCTGTTGTCATTTATTCCCCAGTCATGCAATTGGTTACAACTACATTTACATTTCTTGATTATGAATTGCTTTATCCTCTTTTCTATCCTTTGCAAACAAGTTCAATCTAGCATGCGGATGTTGTTTCTGCCTTGACCACTGATCTGGAAGTAATCTTGGCATGGTGTTTGAATATTACTGTTCTCAGTTAATTTTATTAATTTATATAAAAAGCTGCCAGTTACCACCTTATGTCCTGCTGTTCAGTTTTCTGATCTGCTCTTTAGCTTCCAACAATTCTCAACAGTTCAGTGTGCAAATTTAGAGGACCTGCCCCAATTTTTATTTTCAAACTTTTATTTATCTGCCTTCAGAGCTTGGGGCTAAGAGGATAAGTCAAAAGATGACTAAGCAATCTTAGAAGTTGCTCACATGGGAGTTAAAATTTGAAATAATCCTTGCATGCACAGAAGAAGAAAATAAATTGCAAGATCATTGCATAGCATTCATAGTGGCAGATACTTGAAAGGAGGAGTGAGAAATAAAGTATTGCAATCAATTTGTTAAAGTGGTAATGATGCTCAGCAAAGATGAAGTACAATAATTTCAGACAAGTGAATTTTTGTTTTAAAATGAAGGGTTATTGAAGTTATTTGTAGGGCTACATGGTAAAGCTGTAGCCCTAAACTGCTGCTAAACCTGATATTCTTTCATAACGAATGAGTACCTTGTACAGCTGTGATATATCCCATCCCTAATCTGTAATACCCCTACCTATGAAGGCAATCAAGCTAATGACTACCCTTTCTACTGTTGTTACCATTTTCATGGAGCTATCAACTTGTACCTCAAGCACTGAGGTCCTTCTGTACGTCAACACTCTGAAGGTGTCTGCAACTTATTGTACATATCTAGCTGGGATTTGATGACCCAAAAAGCATTATCTCAAACTTAAATTCCTTCTGCCACTGCTCTACAAACTACCCAGCTGACAGATACCCTCCTGTGTCCTTAGGTAAGCAGAAAAGTACAACTCCACCAATCTCAGTGTCATTTTGGATCCCAAAAGCACTCATTTCTGGACCAGACTATTGTGGGGGACCATGTTACCAAAGTCCATGTATACCTCTCTTATCACCTTGCTCTTGTCCAGTCGCACTTGCATCCGCTGTGATGAAATGCTTTCAGAGGTTGGTGATGAATCATATCAACTCTTGTCTGAAGAGCGACTTGAATCGGCTCCAATTTGCCCACCACCAGCAGCAGATGCTGACTCTTCACTCAACCCCGGGTCATCTGGACAGTGAGCATGCATGCATCAGCGTGCTCTTCATCGACTACAGCTCAGCATTCAATACTATCATCCCTGTAAAACCAATCAATAAGCTCCAAAACCTAGGCCTTAATTGCTGCTTGTGCAACTGGATCCTCGGTTTCCTCACTTGCAGACCCCAATCCAAGTTAGCAACAGCATCTCCACAATCACCATCAGCACCACAAGGCAGTGTGCTTAGCTGACTGCTCTACTTGCTTTACACTAATGACTGTTTGGCTAAGCACAGCTCCAATGACATACTGAAGTTTGTTAATGACACCGCTGTCGTAAACTGAATCAAAGGTGGTGATAATCAGCATATAGGAAATCTGGCTGAGTGATGCCAACAACAACCTCTCACTCAATGTCAGTATGACCAAAGATCTGATGATTGACTTCAGGAGGTGGAAATTGAAGATCCATGAGCCAGTCCTAATCAGGGGATCAGAGGTGGAGAGGGTTAGCAACTTCAAATTCCTCAGTGTTATCATTTCAGAGGATCTGTCCTGGGCCCAGTACATAAGGGCCATTACAAAGAAATCACAGCAGCAATTCTACTTCCTTAGAAGTTCAGGAAGACTTGGCATGTCATCTAAACTTATGACAAACTTTTGTAGATGTGTGGTGGAGAATATATTGACCATTTTCATCTTGGTCTGGAAACACCAATGCCCAGGCCCAGAAAAGCCTCCAAAGAGTAATGGATACAACTCAGTACATCAAGGGCAAAACCTTCCCCTCATTGAGTGCAACCATATGGAGCATTGTTACAGGAAAGCAGCATCATCAAGGACACCCACCATCCAGGCCATGCTCTCTTCTTGCTGCTGCCATCAGGAGCCTCAGGACCCTCACCATCAGGTTCAGGAACAGATATTACCCCTCAACCATCAGACTTTTGAGCAAAAGGACAAAACATCACTCAACTTCACTCACCCCAACACTGAACTGTTCCCACAATCTATGGACTTGCTTTGAAGCACTCTTCATTTCGTGGTCTTGATATTTATTGCTTATTTATTTATTTATTACTTTATGCTTTTTGTATTTGTACAGTTTGTTGTCTTTTGCACACTGGTTGTTTGTCTGTCCTGTTGGGCGCAGTCTTTCATTGATTCTATTATGTTTCTTTGTATTTACTGTGAATGCCCACAACAAAGTGAATCTCAGGGTTGTAATTTGATAATACACTTACTTTGAATTTTGTACTTTGTCATCATCAACTCGGTTTTTAAGCTCATCAGAAAGATTCATAAGGCAGAGTTTCCCATGCGCAGAACTGTGTTGAATCCAACTAATCAGTCCCAGCCTTTCCAAGTGATCATCAATCTGATCCCAAGTGTTGTGGTGCAGGTAATATTACTAATATAAAAATCTCTTAGCATGGTGTGAAGAGAAAGAGGCTCCTGATGACAGCTGCTGGATGACCTGTGCTATTTCTGAATCCAGAATCATTCTGAGAGTTTCTTGCTGTTGCATGTAATAATTGTCCATTGTATTCACCACAGCAAGTCATGCTTACTATGTTACAGCAATAAGTACATAGAACCATAGAACATTACAGCACAGAAACAGGCCTTTTGGCCCTTCTTGGCTATGCTGAACCGTTTTTCTGCCTAGTCCCACTGACCTGCACCTGGACCATATCCCTCTGTACACCTTTCATCCATGTACCTGTCCGAGCTTTTCTTAAATGTTAAAAGTGAGCCCGCATTTACCACTTCATCTGGCAGCTCATTCCACACTGCCACCACTCTCTGTGTGAAGAAGCCCCCCCTAATGTTCCCTTTAAACTTTCCCCCCTTCACCCTTAACCCATGTCCTCTGGTTTTTTTCTCCCCTAGCCTCAGTGGAAAAAGCCTGCTTGTATTCACTCTATCTATACCCATCATAATTTTATATACCTCTATCAAGTCTCCCCTCATTCTTCTACACTCCAGGGAATAAAGTCCTAACCTATTCAACCTTTCTCTGTAACTCAGTTTCTCAAGTCCCGGTAACATCCTTGTAAACCTTCTCTGCATTCTTTCAACCTTATAAATATCCTTCCTGTAATTCGGTGATGAAAGCTGCACACAATACTCCAAATTCGGCCTCACCAATTCCTTAAACAACCTCACCATAACATTCCAACTCTTATACTTAATACTTTGATTTATAAAGGCCAATGTACCAAAAGCTCTCTTTATGACTCTATCTACCTGTGACACCACTTTTAGGGAATTTTGTATCTGTATTCCCAGATCCCTCTGTTCTACAGCACTCCTCAGTGCCCTACCATTTACCTTGTATGTTCTACCTTGGCTTTTCCTTCCAAAATGCAATACCTCACATTTGTCATTATTAAACTCCATCTGCCATTTTTCAGCCCATTTTCCCAGCTGGTCCAGATCCCTCTGCAAGCTTTGAAAACCTTTCTCACTGTCCACTACACCTCCAATCTTTGTATCATCAGCGAATTTGCTGATCCAATGTACCACATTATCATCCAGATCATTGATATAGCTGACAAATAACAATGGACCCAGCACTGATCCCTGTGGCACACCACTAGTCACAGGCCTCCACTCAGAAGCAATCCTCCACTACCTCTCTCTGGCTTCTCCCACTGAGCCAAAGTCTAATCCAACTGAATCTTCCTAACAAACCTCCCATGCGTGACCTTGTCAAAGGCCTTACTGAAGTCCATGTATACAACATCCACTGCCTTCCCTTCATCCACTTTCCTTGTAACCTCCTCGAAAAACTCTAATAGATTTGTTAAACATGACCTACCATGCACAAAGCCGTGTTCACTCTCCCTAATAAGTCCCTGTCTATCTAAATACTTGTAGATCCTATCTCTTAGTAATCCTTCCAATAATTTACCTACTACCGACGTCAAACTTACCGGCCTATAATTTCCCAGATTACTTTTAGAGCCTTTTTTAAACAACAGAACAACATGAGCTATCCTCCAATCCTCCGGCACCTCACCCATAGATTCTGACATTTTAAATATATCTGCCAGGGCCCCTGCATTTTCAACACTAGTCTGCTTCAAGGTCCAAGGGAATACTCTGTCAAGTCCTGGGGATTTATCTACTCTGATTTGCCTCAAGATAGCAAGCACCTCCTCCTTTTCAATCTATATATGTTCCATGACCTCACTACCTGTTTGCCTTATTTCCATTGACTCCATACCAGTTTCCTTAGTAAATACAGATACAAAAAACCCATTTAAGATCTCCCCCATTTCTTTTGGTTCCATACATAGCCGACCACTCTGATCTTCAAGAGGACCAACTTTATCCCTAACTATCCTTTTGCTCTTAATATACCTGTAGAAGCTCTTTGGATTATCCTTCACCGTGACTGCCAAAGCTACCTCATGTCTTCTTTTAGCCCTCCTAATTTCTTTCTTAAGTTTTTTTTGCACTTTTTATACTCCTCAAGTACCTTATTTGCTCCCTGTTTCCAATACATTCCATACATCTCTCTCTTCTTCTTTATCAGAGTTTCAGTATCCCTAGAGAACCAACGTTCCTTATCCTTATTCACTTTGCCTTTAGTCCTGACAGGAACATACAACCACTGCACTCTCAATATTTCTCCTTTGAAGGCCTCCCACTTACCAACAACCTCCTTGCCAGAGAACAACCTGTCCCAATCCATGCCTTTTTCCAGTTTAGAACCTTAATCCGAGGACCAGATCTATCTTTATCCATGATCAAGTTGAAACTAATGGTGTTATGATCACTGGAACCAAAGTGTTCCCCTACACACATTTCCATCACCTGTCCTAACTCGTTTCCTAATAGGAGATCTAATATTGCATCCTCTCTAGTTAGTACCACTATATATTGATTTAGAAAACTTTCCTGAACACATTTTACCAACTCTAACCCATCTAGAACTTTAACAGTATGGGAGTCCCAATCAATTCGAGGAAAATTGACATCCCCTACTATCACAACTTTGTTTCCTGCATTTGTCTGCTATCTCTCTGCAGATTTGCTCCTCCAATTCTTGCTGACTAATGGGTGGTCTATAATACAACCCCATTAATGTGGTCATACCTTTCCTATTTCTCAGTTCCATCCATATGGCCTCAGTAGACAAGCCCTCTAATCTGTCCTGCCTGAGCACTGCTGTAACATTTTCCCTGACTAGCAACGCCACCCCCCACCCTTCCTCCCTCTGCCTCTATCACGTCTGAAACATTGGAACCCTGAAACATTAAGCTGCCAGTCCTGCCCCTCCGGTAGCCAAGTTTCACTAATGGCTACAATGTCATAATTCCACATGTCAATCCACGCCTTCTGCTCGTCAGCCTTCCCCACAATATTCCTCACATTGAAATAGACACACCTCAGATTATTACCACCACACACAACCCTTCTTCTTGTGACTTTGCATGAAACTTTAAAATCATTTATTTTCAGCCCCGCTCCACTATCTACTCTGGCACTCTGGTTCACATCCCCCTGCAAATCTAGTTTAAACCCCCCCCCATAAACCCCCCCCCATAGCACTAACAAACCTCCATGCAAGGATTTTGGTCCCCCTGTAGTTCAGGTGTAACCTGTCTCTCTTGTACAGGTCCCACCTGCCCCAGAAGAGGTCCCAATGATCCTGAAATCTGAATCACTGCCCCCTACACCAGTTCCTCAGCCACATGTTCATCCTCCAGAGCATCTTATTCGTACCCTCACCGGCACTTCTAACACTTTTAACAAAGCAATAATTATTTAATGACAGTCAACCAAACCATGTGATCCCATTTCTTTTGTCAATAAATTAAAGAAATTTTAGAAATGTCACATTTTAGATTTAAAATTTTCTTTCTTTCTTTCCCCTCATATATTTCTGTTGATTCTAATTTACCTTCATCACCTCACCAGCCTTTCTCATTGATTTTCTCATGGATTAAAGAGAGCCCAACATTCACCAAGGTTGTAAATTATCTACTACCCTCAATGTTATTAGCACCCTCATTCCCAATGGAGCTAAAAACACAAAACAGGTCAAAACAGTGGGACAAACTCCTGTAAACTCCGTGTCCAATGTGTTTTACAGTGGGCCACTTCAGGCTTAGAGAAGTGTAATGTATCAGAAATAATTAGCAATCTCACAGCAAGGGAATTGTAAATAGTGATTACATCTGAAGTGAAATGTGAAAGGAGAAAGTCGTTTTAAATTTAGGGGAAACAAGCTTTGCATTGGGCAAACGTACAGACCAGGAGTGATAAATGTTCAAATATTTCTTTAGTGTCAGCATGTCAAATATAGTAAGTTTTCAAACCAAAGAAAGATTTAAAATTGTTTATAGGCTCCCATGTGGTTCACATGCATATAATTTCAGAGACAGGTGAAACTTTTCACCTGTATCAAGAGCAACTTTCACGACAAGAGCTTTTTAAGTAGTTGATAGCGTCCATTATTATTTACTGTTCCTGAGTTTTTTTTAATGATTTTTGAGGTTTAGTTTGCAGTCAATTAAAAACCTAATTATGCTGAATGTATTTCAAATTTTCTTCGATAAGACACCTATAAAACACATAGAAAAAATATCAAATTGTTCATAGACTATTCTCCACAGTAACAATATTTCTGCTCCTGTAGTTTCGATAAATATTTAATTCTAATCAGCTTAATATTAGGAAGTTGTTTTGAATCTGACACTCCATTTATCGATGTCTCTGCCTTTAAGTAAGCCCCTGCTCACTGAAGTCACTGGCTGGTTAATTTTAAACAAGTGATTTACTCCATCAACTGACATTTTGATCACAGGAGAATGCAGCTGCAGAATTAATGTAAATGGAAGCTTTTCTCCCCTATTTGAAAAGCATCCTTTGGAATAAATAGTGTCTAAATGACAGTGACATAGATGAAATGTTTCAGATTTGATCAGTTTAGCTGAAATTGTTGTAAATAGTGTGTTCATAGGCATTAATACACAGAGGGACAGAATGGCTGCATAAGCTCACATCTTGTCTCTCCAAGTGCATGTTAGCTAAAAAACCTGTCGGAAAACTCATCAAAACTGTGTTTCCTATTTCCTGCTTGATCACACAGATCCTGCCCACCATGGCATCAACACTATGTATTCAGAGATAAGTCAAAATGGGTTATAATCCTCTTCTCACCTCCTGTATGACTTTTCTAGTTGTCAGATGCAATACAGAAACCATTACTGCATCCTCTTCCCAGCCTCAATACACAAGGTTCCATTACAGATAAATGGCATAACAGACAATTGGCTCAAAATCAAGACAGCAATCTGTACTGACCTTTCTGAGAATAAAGGAGGGAGAAACAAGCTATTCTAGTGTTTGTTTAACCCTTATTAAGGATTAACATTCTTCACAGCTTGTAAAATAGTCTCAGAGCATCCTTAGAGTGAAATGTTTGTAAATTGGTTTATTATTGTCACATGTACCGAGGTACAGTGAAAAACTTAACTTGCATACCATCCATTCCGAGCAATTCATTATAACAGTGCACTGAGGTAGCACCAAGTAAAACAATACAGAGTCCTGAATAAAATCTTAACAGCACAGAGAAAGTACGTCAGAACACCGAGACAGTAAAGTGTAAGATCACAACAAGGTAGATTGTAAGGTCAAGAGTCCATTTCAACAGATTAGGGAAACATTCAATAGTCTTACTATGTGAGATAGAGCTGAAATTCTGCCAGCAATAGTTGTGTCATCAGCAAAATGTTTAAGCTGTGCCTAGCCACGCAGTCATGGATGTAGAGAGGGTAGAACAGTGAGCTAAGCTTGGATCCTTGAGGTGTGCTAGATGTGGCTCTCATTATTTGAGACACGGCCCACAACAGTGATAGCCTCGGCAAACTTGTAGATGAAATTAGAGCATAATGTGGCTACACAGCCATGAATGTACAGGGTATATGAGTTGCAGTAGAGATCACGCTATAGTTATTTCATCAAGACTTATTTCTAAAAGTTGATATATTTCCCTCCTGATCTCCAAGGGGGCTTCCTTTCATGTAGAACTTTTAGTGATCAATAAATTATATTGAAATTTACATCGCTCCCAGCATTTCCTCTAATATTTTTTTTACAGCTGTATGAATCAACCATTGATCTGAGCAAGAAATTTTTTACACAGCCTGAAAACTGAGTGGCACTTTAAAAGTTATTTCTTTCTCTGATATGCATACTATGAATATTTAGAATGAAAATTGAAAAAAATCACGTATTTTTGATTTTATTTATTAATTGAAGGGATAAAGAAATTCAGTACAACAAAGAAAATATTTCACGTTTTGTAAACTTTTTCTAGCTGCGTCCAGTTCCAGCTGCACGGCAAGAAAGGCTACGTGCGAGGGAGCATTTCAGTTACTGCACGGCCATGCAACCACATACACTTAGAGAGAACAGCGGTTCCTGCTAACAAGTCTAAATGACGCCTATTAGATCAGTGCTTGCTGTTTACATTTGCCATTGACTGGTGTGATATGAATGTACAATAAGTTCAAGTATAATTAAGAATGAACAGTGAATGAGAAACAATCACTTGAAATCTACAGGTTGACACTTTCATCTGTCTCAAATTTGTTTTTACGGGAACGTGCTTTTCTCCAACTGCTCCCAAATATTATAAACACACGAGATTCTGTAGACGTTGAGAATCCAGAGCAATAACCACAAAATGCTGGAGGAACTCAGCAGGTCAGGCAGTATCTATGGAGAGGAATGAACAGTCGATGTTTCAGGCCAAGGCTGCCCAGTACTGTCAGGAAATGTCGAGGATGAAAAAGCAGAGCAGCAGAGGCGATCAAGTGGTGAGCAGCAACTTTAATAATAAACTGCAAGGAAAAGGGCCACGAGGGGCCACAAAGCAAGAGAGAACAGGTACCAAGCATGACAAGGCAACAAGGTAACAGAAGACTAGGAGCAACTGTTTGGGGCTGGCTAGTTTGTACGAGTGAAGAAGGATTGTAGACGCGAGCTGGGTTTAAATAGGCTGCAGGTGATGAGTTGGAAGTGGATGGCAGGTGACTCCTGTTAGCTGGGTGGAGATTGGAAGTTGCCTGCCAGTGCAGGCCTGAATGAACCCCCCACCCAACACCCCAGGATGATCCATATGGATCCTGTGGAACTCTTCAATGAGCAATGGATCCAAGATGAAACTGGATGGCACCGCAATCTTCCCATACAAGCCGGTAATCCACAACCTGTCCACAATGGTGTGAATCATCCTGGACCACCTTCCGCCATCCATAGATCCAGAGGTACAGGCTCAGATGGGTTGAGTGGTCCATGGACAACAGGTTTGAGGCAGGACACGTGGAAGGTAGGTGTGATCCAGAGGAACAAAGGTAGCTGGAGACGTTAAGTGACAGGGTTGATGCAATGTGTAATCTTAAAAGGACCGATGAATCGGGACAAGAGCTTGTGTGAGTGCATGGGGTAGATCTTGGATGGACAGCCAGATATGGGCTCCAGGCTGGAATAATCTGGCTGGGCATTGAGGGTGGTTACCCTGGAAGCAGTAATTATAGTTGGCAGCTAGGATGGCCCTTTGTGCCCTCTTCTAAACACTCCCTCTTTCAATTTTTTTAATTAGTTTCTGTATAGAGGAATACAGACTACAAGAAGATATATATTATAAGTCAAAAGAAAATAATAAAATAGTACCAAATACTTCATATTAAAAATACAGTTACAATCACAAAACCCTGTATTCATAAAAATTAAATTAAATCATAATATTGAAATATAATAATTTTGTTATACAGAAAAAGATCTAAACCCACTACCAAAGCCAGAGCTGTTAGGAAAAGCAAGAAAAAAGGGGGAGAAAACCCTTATCATATAATAAAATATATTATTAACCACCATCTCTATTTTTACAACAAATCAAAGGTTTTGAAAGTAACTCTTCTAAGCATTCCAACATCACCAACCCAGGGCCCTGGCAGATGGGACCCACGGTTAGCTCCTCCACGGGGAACATGGAGCTCGGTAGCCATGAAGCACTTCAAAGAGTGACGTAAATGTCACAGAGGAGGTGTGTAGATTGCGGGACAGTTTGGCCCAGTGTAGATCTGCTTCTATGTGGAAGGGTTAGAGGTGGCGGAACATTGCAGAAGCTTCTCCGCTTGGTTTTTGGCTCTTTCTGTTGGTCTGCAGACAATAGCCAGAGGACAAACTCACTGAGGTGTGGAGGAGGGAGCAGAAGGCTCACCAGAAACAGGATACAAATTGTTTCAACAGGTACATTTAATGTCAGAGAAATGTATACAATATACATTCTGAAATTACTTTTCTTCGCAATCATCCACAAAAACAGAGGAGTGCCCCAAAGAATGAATGACAGTTAAACGTTAGAACCCCAAAGCTCCCCCAGCTCCCCCCTCCCACATACAAGCAACTGCAAGGCAACGATTCCCCCCCCCACCTCCCCCACATGCAAAAGAGCATCAGCACCCTCCACTGAGCACTCAAACGTGCAGCAAAGCATCAATAAAGACACAGACAATGCAATACCCCAAATATTACTCGTTCACCCGGTAATATGACATACTACAGGCTCTTCTCTCCCTGATAAGGGAAATAGAGGTGTCCCCGTTTCACAGTGAGAGGGGAGACATAAAAAAACAACTTGCTGATTTGTGATGTTAAAAGTCTGTTGCGTCACTTTTTCTGAGCTCTGCGCCCGGAGAGTAGGCACCAGAAAGGCTCTGATCTCTGGACACACAACCCCTGGCAGCTAACTGGCTGCTCCCGATGTTCCATGTTCTCCCGCGACACCTCAGTCAGGGACACTGGCCTAGAATCAGCCCATCTCCAGAGCCATGAAAATCCGGCACCCTGAGGGTGCTTTAGTCTTCCAGGCTGTGTCCTTGCGATATCAAAAAGCTGCTGGTCGTGAGGCCCTGAGAGCGGGTCCTATTCCCACAAAGAACCAAAGTCAGAGTGTAACTCCAGGTCAGGGTCTTCAAAAGAACCTTGAAAAGGGGAAAAAGGAGATATCAAAGACAGAAATAGAGCTGTTTCTGAAGATGCGAGCAAAGGAGTCGCTGTTTAGTGCCATCATCACTTTGTTCTGCCCTCCGTGTGGTCCCTGGTCTGAGACAATGTCCTGAAGGAAACTGTAGAGGTGAAATACATGTTAGAGATCAGATCCATTCTCTCAGCGGCTGACAGAAGTGTAGGGAGGGCCATAAAATGGGCCTCCTTGGAGGAGTGGTCTACCACCGTCATGATCATCGTGCACCCATTGGAAGATGGGTAAAACCGTGATGAAATCCATGGTGATGTGAGACAAGTAGGAGTCTGTAGGAGCCCAGAGGGCCGCTGGTAGGAGGAATTGGATTGGGCATGTTTAGGATAAGCAAATTGACATACATTTGTGATCACAGTGGGCCACTAGAACTGATGTTGCAGAAAAGACCGCTGTGTGCTGGATGGCTGGAGTGTCAGTCATAGAGACATAGAACGCTACAACACAGAAACTATGCATTTCAGCCTATCTTTTTTGTGCCAAACCATTAATCTGCACAGTCCCTTTGACCTTCACCAGTACCATAGCCCTCCATACCTCTCCCATCCATGTACTTCTCCAAATTTCTCTCAAGCGTTGAAATCGAAATTGCATCCACCACACACAGTCAGCTCATCCCACACTCTCACTACTCTCAGAGTGAAGAGGTTTCCCTCATCTTCACCTTAAATAATTTACCGTTCACCCTTAAACTCTAGTCGTAATCTCACCAACTTCAGTGGAAAAAGCCTACTTGCATTTACCCTATCTATACCACCCATAATCTCCCCCTCATTCTTCTATACTCTAGAGAAAACAGTTCTAACCTATTTAACCTCAGGTCCTCAAGCACCAGAAACATCCTTGTAAATTTTCTTTGCAGTTTTTCCTGTAGGTAGGTGACCAAAACTGCACACAGTACTCCAAATTAGGCCTCACAAATGTCTTGTACAATTTCAACATAACATTCCAATTCCTGTACTCAATATTAAGGTAAATGTGTCAAAAGCATTCTTCACGACCCTATCTACCTTTGATGCCATTTTCAAAGAATTATGGATCTCTGTTCCCAGATCCCTCTGTTCTACCACACTTCTCAGTGCCCTACTGCTCAGTGTGTAAATCTTAACCTGGTTGGTCCTCCTAAAGTACAACATTTCGCACTTGACCGTATTAAATCCCGTTGGCCTTTATACAGCCCATTTTTCCACCTGGTCCAGATCCTGTTGCAATCCATGGCAACCTTCCTTGCTGTCCAGTACACTCCCAATCTTGGTGTCATCCGTAAATTAATTTGCTGATCCAGTTTACCACATTATCATGCAGATCATTAATATAGATGTCAAACAAAAGCAGACCCAGCACCAATCCCTGTGGCACACCAGTAGTCACAGGCCTCCAATCAGAGAGGCAACCATCTACATCCACTCTCTGGCTTCTTCCGTGAAGACAATATCTAAACCAATTTACTTGAATGCCAAGCGACTGAACCTTTTTGACCAACCCCCCATGTGGGACCTTGTCAAAGGCCTTGCTGAACTCCATGTAGACAACATCTACTGCTTTGCTTTCATCATCTTTCCTGGTAACTTCCTTAGAAATCTCTGTAAAATGGGTTAGACACAGCTTATCATAGACAAAGCCATGTTGACTATCCCTAGTCAGTCCCTGTCTATCCAAATGCTTATATATCCGGTCTTTTGGAATAACTTCCAATAACTTTCCCACTACTGATGGAAGGCTTACCACCCTATAATTCCGTGGCTTATTCTTAGAGCCTTTCTTAAACAATGAATAACATTAGTGATCCTCTAATCCTCTGGCACTTCATCCATGCCTGAGGATGTTTTAAATATCTCTGCTAGGGCCCCTACAATTTCTGCACTAGCCTCTCACAGGTTCCAAGAGAAGATATTGTCAGGCTCTGGAGATTTATCCACCCTAATTTGCCTCAAGGCAGCAAACACCTCCTGCTCTGTAATCTGAATATGGTCTACAGCTCCTTTTCCTCAGTTCTATATACTCAATCCGTCTCCCAATGCAAAAACATTGATTTCAGATCTCCCCCAATCTTTCAGCTCAAAATGGAGATTACCACTCTGATCTTCCAGAAACCAATTTTTCCCTTGCTAGAAACCCCTGGGATTCTCCTTCACCTTGTCTGTAAGAGTAACTTCATGTCTTCTTTTATCTCTCCTGATTTCATTCTTAAGTTTTCTTTTGCATTTCTTATTGTGGTGAACTACATATACCTGTCTGGACACGCCCCCTGCTGACTGCTCCTGTGGCTCCTCCCACTGACCGTGGCTCCTCCCACAGACCCCGGTATAAAGGCGATTGAAACCTGAGCCCGGCCCTCAGTCTCCAGGATGTAGTATGGTGGTCAACTACTGCTTGTTCTTTCTTCCAGTCAATAAAAGCCGATATCTCGCCTCACGTCTCAGAGAGTTATTGATGGTGCATCACTTATACTCCTCAAGTATCTCATTTGTTCCTGCTCGCCTATACCTGCACCTCCTTTTTTTCAACCAGGGCCTCAATATCTTTCAAAAACCAAGGTTCCCTAAACATGTTATCCTTGCCTTTTATTCTGACAGGAACATACAAACTCCGTACTGCCAGAAGTTTACTTTTGAAGGCCTCTCACTTACCAAGTACACCTTTGCCAGAAATCAATCTGTCCCAATCCACACTTGCCAGATCCTTTCTGATACTGGCCTTTCAACAATTTAGAATCTCCACCCAAGGACCAGACCTTACCTTTTCCGTAATTACCTTGAAACTAATGGCATTACGAAGGGTCTCGGCCCGAAACGTCAGCAGTGCTTCTCCCTATAGATGCTGCCTGCCCTGCTGCATTCCACCAGCATTTTGTGTGTGTTGCTTGAATTTCCAGCATCTGCAGATTTCCTTGTGTTTGCTTTTCAAATTCATTACTGTGAAGCCTCTACCAGTGATGCCTACACTGAAGAAGTTTAAATCTTCTCTTCGATGGGAGTTCAGTAAAACCCTCTCTCGCTGCTCCCCATCTATAGTTTCTTCGGCCCTTCAACTTTTCGATCATATTTTGACCCAGACCCGCTATTACAGCCATATATCCTTCCTTGGAACGTGTCCCCGCCGCCAACTGACTCCAGTTGGCTTCAGGATCCATTTTCAAGCTTCTCAATTTGGATCTTCTGAGGATCCCAGGTACTCACATTTAATTGACTCTGCCTCCTGTTGTTTCTCCCGTCGAGCTCTGAGGGCGACACTCTCCACCATGAGAAGGTACCTGGCGTCCCTATCACAATCCCTTCCACGCCTCCGGGACACCTTTTTCTCTGCTTTTTTTAAATAAATTTTTTTTATTGAATTTTCAAATGGTTACAGAAGGAAAAAAAAATTATCAACCCTTCCCACCTCCCCTTAACCCCTCTCCCCTAACATAACCCTGTAGAAAGAGAAAAAAAAGAGAGAAGAAAAAAGAAAGAAAGAATGCCTGGATATTGGAAGATCCCCACATGCTCCATGGAGTTCATAATAGCTTTAGTATATATATTTATTTCTTTCCCCAAATAACCAATAATTTTATCTTCGGCACACCTATACATTTAATCCTATCTTTTGTAAATAAGGGCGCCAAATTTTCAGAAATATTTCATATTTATCTCTTAAATTGTAAGTAATTTTTTCAAGTGGAATGCAGCTGAAAATTTCATTCTTCCAACGATCTATACAAGTATGAATCCGATTTCCAAGTAACTGCTATAGCCTTTTTGGCTACTGCCAATGCAATTTTTATGAATTCTTTCTGATATTTATTCAGTTTGGATTTTGGTTTTATCCCTTCAATATCGCCTAGTAAAAATAATGTTGGATTATGTGGAAGTTCTGTTCCAATAATTTGTTCCAATAAAACTCTTAAATTTGTCCAAAAAGGTTGAATTTTAAAACAAGACAAAGTAGAGTGTAAAAAAGTACCAATTTCTTGATTACATCGGAAACCTTGATCAGATAAATTTGGGTTTAATTTATTTATTTTTTGTGGTGTCATATATAATTGATGTAAAAAATTACATTGCACTAATCTTAACTGGACATTTGTTGTATTTGGCATACTGTCAAGACATAGTCTTGACCAACTTGTTTCTTCAATTTTAATATTCAAATCAGTTTCCCATTTTTGTCTTGACATGAATTCCTTGTTTAATTGCCTGTTTTTGAATCAAACTATACACACAAGAAATAAATTTTTTAATTTTTCCTTTTTGAATTAAAGTTTCTATTTCATTATGTTTCGGCAATAACATTGTTTGACCCAATTTATCTCTTAAATAAGCCCTTAATTGGAAATAACAGAAAAGAGTGTTGTTTGATATTTTGTATTTATTCTTTAATTGATCAAATGACATTAATATACCTCCTTCAAAACAATCTCCTATATATCTAATCCCTTTTTGAAACCAATTGTATAAAAGTTGGTTATCCATTGTAAAAGGAATAAGTTTATTTTGAAGTAAAGGTCTCTTTGCTAATAAAGATTTCTTTATCTCATCATCAACATTTATCTTATACCATAAATCAATCAAATGTTTTAATATAGGAGATTCTTTCTTTTCCCGTATCCATTTAGATTCCCACTTATATATAAAATCTTCTGGTATATTTTCTCCTATTTTATCTAATTCTATTCTAATCCATGCCGGTTTATCATCATCAAAAAAAGATGCAATAAATCTAAGTTGATTTGCTTTATAATAATTCTTAAAGTTTGGAAGTTGTAACCCTCCTAAGTCAAATTTCCATGTCAATTTTTCCAACGATATTCTTGACATCTTGCCTTTCCAAAGGAACTTCCTCACACATTTATTTAACTCTTGAAAAAACTTCTGCGGTAATTGTATTGGTAGTGTTTGGAATAAATATTGTAATCTAGGGAATATATTCATTTTTACAGCATCTACTCTGCCTACTAATGTTATTGGTAATGTAATCCATTTATCAAGATCTTCTTGAATTTTTTTCAATAATGGTAAATAATTTAATTTATATAAATTCTTTATATCATTATCAACTCTTATACCTAAATATTTTATACCATTTATCGGCCATCTAAATTGAGTTATTAGTCGACATTGACTATAATCTCCTTTAGTAAAGGGTAGAATTTCACTTTTATCCCAATTTATTTTGTAGCCTGATATTTTCCCATATTCTTCCAATCTAGAAGATGATTTATGCAGCGAATACAATGGGTTTGTTAAATAAAGCAACACATCCCTTCCACACCTCCGGGACACCTTTTTCTCTGCTTGCAATGGACCTGTCCGTTATTTCATCCTCCGTCGGATCCATGCGTGCAATCGCTGTTTCTGAAGGGTCTCAGCCCGAAACGTCGACAGATAGATAGATAGATAGATAGATAGATAGATAGATAGATAGATAGATGGATAGATAGATAGATACTTTATTCATCCCCATGGGGAAATTCAACTTTTTTTTCCAATGTCCCATACACTTGTTGTAGCAAAACTAATTACATACAATACTTAACTCAGTAAAAAAATATGATATGCATCTAAATCACTATCTCAAAAAGCATTAATAATAGCTTTTAAAAAGTTCTTAAGTCCTGGCGGTAGAATTGTAAAGCCTAATGGCATTGGGGAGTATTGACCTCTTCATCCTGTCTGAGGAGCATTGCATCGATAGTAACCTGTCGCTGAAACTGCTTCTCTGTCTCTGGATGGTGCTATGTAGAGGATGTTCAGAGTTATCCATAATTGACCGTAGCCTACTCAGCGCCCTTCGCTCAGCTACCGATGTTAAACTCTCCAGTACTTTGCCCACGACAGAGCCCGCCTTCCTTACCAGCTTATTAAGACGTGAGGCGTCCCTCTTCTGCTGCCTGGCCTGCTGCGTTCCACCAGCATTTTGTGTGTGTTGCTGGCATTATGATTACTAGGTGCAAAGTATTCCCCTACAAAACCTTCTGTCACCTGCCCTGTCTCATCCCCTAATAGGAGATCAAGTATCGTACTGTCTCTAGTTTGAAATCCTATGCATTGATTAAGGAAGCTTTCCTGAACATACTTGACCAACTCTTTCCCATCCAGCCCTTTTACAGTATGGGATTCCCAGTCAATAGATGGAAAGTTAAAATCACCTACTTTTACAACCTTATGTTTCTTGCAACAGTCTGCGTTCACTCTACAAATTTGCTCCTCTAGATCCCGTGGATGGTTGGGTCATCTATAATATATTCCCGTTAACATGGTCATACTTCTCTTTTTCCTCAGTTCTACCCATATAACCTCACTAGACGAGTTTTCAGTCTGTCCTGAGCACTGCCATGACATTTTCCGACTAGTAATGCCATCCCTAACTCTTTAATCCCCTTGTTCTACCACATCTAAAACAACAGAACCCTGAAATGTTGAGCTGCATGTCCTGCCCTTCCTACAATCAAGTCTCACTAATGGCCACGGTGTCTGATCCATGCCCTAAGCTCATCTGCCTATCCTTGCAGTGAATGTAGGAGGGGTGAGGAATGGGTCCACTGGAGTGCCTCAGAGCACACAGCCACTGGCACATGCGTGCAGTTGTCAGGTGTGTCGGCCAGAGAAGATTTGTGCTGTAGGGACTGGCGGAACTGCTTCTCAAGATCCCAGATAATTGGGCCGAGGATGTACAAGAGTGGAATGAACTTTGGGGTGATGAATTGGAAACCAGTGGCAGGTTAATAGGGTGGAGACTGAGACATACCTGCCAGTGTTTATTCCTCTCCATAGAGGCTGCCTGACCTGCTGAGTTACTCCAGCATTTTGAGTTTGTTGCCAACATTACAATTTATTTTTAGACTTATGAAATATGCCTAAAAATAATATGTTTAATATTGGTGCTTCTGGGAATGATAGTGGTCTATTGCTCATCTGGATTTGCTCCAGGAATGGTGGTGAGTTGCTTCTTGAACTGCTCATTGTAGCTTATGCTTGGTTGAATGGCTTAATAAAGGGTCCTTAACTGATGTGGGACAGGAGTCAAACGAAGGCCACACTTGGAAAAGATGCCAGGTTAAAGAAACCTAGGAGAACACTGAAAATTAGAGGGGAAATAGGCCATTCGGCCCTTTGAGCATGCTCCACCACTCAAAGTTTTCACAACTCATCATCCAAATTTATTACCGTTGCACTTTCCTCCCCAAACCCTCTAGTAAAATACCTAATCCACTTCAATAATTTTAACGATTTAGCTTCAACTGTTGACTGCTGTAAAAAATACAAAAGGTCAGCATTCTCTGGGAGAAGGAATTTCTCCTTACATCAGTCTTCAGTGGCTTACCCCTTACCCTTGGACACTCAACCTAATTCTGGATTCTCTGCTAATCAGGAATATCTTTCCTGCATCTAATCTGTCCACTCCTGTCAGAATTCTGTAGGTTTCCATGCGATCCCATCCCTTTCCTATAACCATCAGTGAATATCAGCCTAATTGTCCTCATTTTTCTCTAAAATCAGGCCTGCTACCCCAGGTATCAGTCTAGCGAACCTTCACTGAACTTACTCCATAGCAAATACTGTATATTCTTTCTCAGATAAATGAACAAATCTGCACACAATACTTAAATTGCACTCTCACTAAATTGCCAACCTCAATTGGTTGAGGTGAATTCAAGAACAAATTCACCTTGTTCTTGAATTTGACAAGGTGTCACACAGAGATTGCTTAACTAGCTGCAAACTCAGTGTATTACATGAAAGATTCACTGTTGAGGTGATGTTATTGGCTCTGTTGGCCCAGAAACAGCACCAGAAATGGGCATATCCTGCATAATGATCTTCAAACATTGTTTCGGTGCAAATGTTCATGGGGTATATATTTTTTAAAACTTTGTGCTTCCATTCTCAATGGTAGCTTGCATACTGTGTACCAATCAATACCATCATGCTAAAAATAAAGCTACGTATTTCCAAATAAACTTTTGCTTGGCTGCATACTTATTATCCAGATACATGTCAAAACTCGCAACTAAATCCACGAGCTCAGACCTTTAGAACAGCCATTCTGAGCTAATGGGTAGAAAATGTCTTTATAAAGTTATTGGAATGTGTAAATAAATAATTTCAACACACTTTGATACCAAACTCAGTGCAGTAGCAGGTATTGTCAATGTTAATGGGTGTTACATTCAGTAATGAAATAAGCTAGTGATTTATTTATGTATTGAGAAACCCAGTGGACAGACTCCATTATGAGCCGCTGGAAGGTATGAGGGAGCATTCCCGGCATTTCAGATCTCACTGATGGCTTTTCCTGTATATGACCCACCAAATAGTGCTTGCAATCTTCCAGCTGTTTCTCTTCCCCGTCTTTCCTTCAAATTTTCAGTCACAAATCATTCTGAGGCATCCCTTAAGTGCATTTGTATTGTTAAGTGCACTGGTTTGATTTGGTGTTAATTCAATTGGAGTGCCCTTAATATCCTGTGGAATGAAGCGAGACAGCAAGCTTTACCTTGAAATGCAGGTTGCAGGTCAGGCAGAGAGGAATACCTTCCTTTCAGTAATTTTAAAGTTACTTATAAAATTTTTATGAAAAAGCCTTTTAGCTTTCCCCTATTGTGTTCTTCAACTGTTTAAATTCAGGGAATTGGGATTCTTTTTGGGGACAGTAGATCAGCTATTCTCTCTCTTCTGAAACAAACGAGCTTTCATTATTTAGTAACAAACAGCCACCTTTATCAATGTGCCCTCTGAATAATCAGATTGTTACAGCCTGGAGCCTGATTTTCCAAATGAAGCATATTTCAAATACTTGGTGAAAAGGGGAACACATTAAGCTATACAATAGAGATAAAAGGAAAAATTAAATATCAGCTCTTGAAGTAGTCCACTGACTGTAAATATGTTATTCCTTTGAATGGAGGTCAAAGAACCTTCCCAGAAATGTTTCACCATTCCCTTTGCAAGAACCTATTGCTTTTATTCAGGAACTATGGAATACATGTGTTGGCGTGTGGCCTAGTGGACAAGGCATCAGACTAGTAACCTGAAGGTCACTGGTTCGAGCCTCAGCTGAGGCAGTGTGTTTGTGTCCTTGAGCAAGGCACTTAACAACACATTGCTCTGCGACGACACCGGTGCCAAGCTGCTTGGGTCCTAGTGCCCTTCCCTTGGACAACATCGGTGGCACGGAGAGGAGAAGGCCTGCAGCTTGGGCAACTGCCGGTCTCCCAAACAACCCTGCCCAGGCCTGCGCCCTGGAAACTCCAGGCGCAGATCCATGGTCTCTCGAGACCGACGGATGCCACCACCGTGGAATACATGGTAGCATAGTAGTTTGCAATTACTTTAAAGTGCCAGCATTCACCAGTCTGGGATCGATTCCCAACACTTAAGGCATCGGTGCATTAACCTGTGCATTAATCGGTGCATTAACCTGTGCATTAATCGGTGCATTAATCGGTGCATTAACCTGTGCATTAATCGGTGCAAGCCGGTGCAGGCTTTCTCCAGTTTCCTCTCACACTCCAAAGATGTACAACTATAGTCCTATATGCTCTTTTCCGTAATTGCATCAATATGCTTGGCCCAGGAGAGTTCTTCAGAGGTGTTGACACCCAGGAACTTGAAACTGCTCACCCTTTCTACTCCAGATCCCTTGATGAGGACTGGTGTGCATTCCCTCAACTTTTCCTTCCTGAAGTCCACAACCGATTCCTTGGTCTTACTGACATTGAGTGCAAGGTTGTTGCTGCGACACCACTCAACCAGCTAACGTGTCTCACTCCTGTACACCTCCTTGTCATCATCCAAACTTCTGCCACCAATAGTTGTGTCATCAGCAAGCTCATAGTGGTGCTTGAGCTGTGCTTAGACAGACAATCGTGTGTAGAGAGGGTAGAGCAGCGGGAAAGGCACACATCCATTTGAAGTGTGCCAATATTGATTGTCAACGAGGAGGAAATATTACTTCAATCGGCACATATTGTGTTCTCCTGGTGAGGAAGTCAAGGAACCAGTTGTAGAAGGAGGCACAGAAGCTCATGTTTTGGAGCTTGTTGATTAAAACTGAGAGTATGATTGTGTTGAACACTGAGCTGTACTCAATCAGTGGCAGCCTAAGTGATCCAAGGCTGAGTGGAGAGCCAGTAAGAATGCATCCACTGTAGACCTATTGTAGTGACAGGCAAATTGCAGTTGGTCCAGGTTGATGCAATATGGCACAATTCACTGTATTTCACTGGATGTTTCACTGTTCCAATGTACATGTGATATGATTGATTCATTTCCTATGGGAAAGGCTCAAACTGCAAATTCTGAGCCTATCCTGGGATGTTCTGTAAGGTTGTCACAGCTGAGGGTGGTAGTGGGAATAAGCTTGGCACCGCTGATTGCAGGGGCCAACCCCCAACCCAGCACAGGATGCTGCCCCACACCACCTCCAGCATCCTCCTTCCTGGACTGTTGCACAGGCAAGCTCACAGCACGAGGCCTAGTCCTCACTACAAATGAGTCCTTGCAATAGATACAGCGGATGCTGTAGGTCAGTGGTCCCCTACATTCTTGCAGGGAGGCGTAGCCTCACCTGGAAGGATTCTATTGGGCCCTGATTCGTGGTGGGGGGGGGGAGGTGAGTGGGCTCGTATATCACCTGTTCCACTTGCACAGGTAAGTGCCAGGAGGGAGACCAAGTTACAGATACGTGCAGAGAAGCGGTACGTAAAGTTTAACCTGGGCAAGTATGAAGTGTTGCACCTAGAGAGAGGCCAAGTGAAAGGAAAAGGCATACAATTAATGGTAGTCTCCTTAACAGCATTAAAGTGCAGTGGGATCTTGGGGGTTCAGATCCAGAGTTCACTGAAAGTAGCTCTGGAAGGGATAAGGTGATGAAGGAAGCATACGGCATGCTTGCCCAAGAGTTAGGAAGTCATGCTGTAGATATATACAACTTTAGTCAGACTGCACTTGGAGTATTGCATGCAGTTCCAGTTGCTCTATTGTAGGAAGCATAAGGAGACTGTGGAGAAGGTGCAGGGTACTGCCTGGATTAGATGGTATGAGATATAGAGGAAAGCTTCTCCCTCCCTACAGCAGCAGAAGAAACCTGATAGAGATATTTAAAATAATTTGAGGCATGGACAGGGTAGGCAGTCAGAACCTTTTTCCTAGGGTGGAAAGATCAAACATCAGAGGGACATGCTTTTAAGGTTAGAGGGGGAAGATTAAAGTGATGTGGTGGGCAAGTTTTGTTATGCAGAAGGTGGTAGGTACCTGGGATAGGTTACCGGAGGTAGTAATGGAAATGGGCAATTTGATGGAATGGAAGAGGCTTTAGAATGAGCTTGAAACTTCGGGATAACAGAGTTTCAAATGGAAGGTAATACAAAAGGCATCGGGAGTTCAGAGGCAAAGTGGGGATGGTGGAGTACGTATGTTGTATCTTAAGTCTGGCCTGTTGTATTTTCACCCTTCCCTTGCTTTTGCATAAAATGAGAATGAGTGTGAAAACATCTGAGGTGGTGGTTATACTCCAACATAAAGTGGGGTGTCTGCTGAGGCCAGACAATGCAGGCTGAGAATCCTGATAACCCCATTCAGACCTTGATAGAGATTACCACCATTCACAAACCCGTCTCCTGTGGGGAGAAGCAGAATATCTTATCCGAGCTGCCTCACTTAGAGTTGTTTGTGAGAATGCAGAATTCTGGCACAAGCTCAAAGAAATGATTGAAATTCATCAGATACACCCAAAGTATAGTGTATGTAAGTGTTGGCAAAAGCTAAATGTGAGGAATATATGGGACAGTAGGACCCAGGAGGTGTGCGATCTCTTCGTTATTTCTATAAGTGACCTGGATGAGGAAGTGGAGGGATGGGTTAGTAAATTTGCTGATGACACAAAAGTTGGGGGTATTGTGGATATTGTGGAGGGCTGTTAGAGGCTACAGCAGGACATTGATAGGATGCAAAACTGGGCTGAGAAGTGGCAGATGGAGTTCAACCCAGATAAGTGTGAAGTGGTTCATTTTAGTAGGTCAAATATGAGGGCAGAATATAGTATTAATGGTAAGATTCTTGGCAGTGTGGAGGATCAGAGAGATCTTGGGGTCCGAATCCATCGGACACTCAAAGCTGCTGTGCATGTTGATTCTGTGGCTAAGAAGGCATACGGTGCATTGGCTATCAGCTGTAGGATTGAGTTCAAGAGCTGAAAGGTAATGTTACAGCTATATAGGACCCTGGTCAGACCCCACTTGGAGTAATGTGCTCAGTTCTGGTCACCTCACTACAGGAAGGATGTGGAAACTATAGAATGGGTGCAGAGGAGATTTACAAGGATGTTGCCTGGATTGGGGAGCATGCCTTATGAGAATAGGTTGAGTGAACTTGGCCTTTTCTCCTTGGAGCGACAGAGGATGAGAGGTGACCTGATAGAGGTGTACAAGATGATGAAAGGCATTGATTGTGTGGATAGTCAGAGGCTTTTTCCCAGGGCTGAAATGGCTAACATGAGGGGACACCGTTTTAAGGTGCTTGGAAGTAGGTACAGAGATGTCAGGGGTAAGTTTTTCTACACAGAGAGTGGTGAGTGTGTGGAATGGGCTGTTGGCGACGGTAGTGGAGGAGGATACAACAGGGTCTTTTAAGAGACTCCTGGATAGGTACATGAAGCTTTGAAAAATAAAGGGCTATGGGTAACCCGAGGTAATTTCTAAAGTAAGTAAATGTTCGGCACAGCATTGTAGGCCAAAGGGCCTGTATTGTGCTGTAGCTTTTCTATGTTTCTATGGTACATGGGCAACTAGTGAGAGCACCAGTAACAAGGGGAGATATCACTCTTTAAATGGGATGTGAGGCAGCAACTGTGGGAAGCTGAGAATAATTGGGGGTTGATGATATCAGTGGTTCATAGAGCCGATGAGCCTGTCATTGTTTATGCAGAGTGTAAATATTGAGTATTTGAGGGATACTCAGGGTTGAACAATGCAGAAAGGGAAGATTGAGTCTTCCTGAAGTTGCTGTAGAAAGGCCAAAGTTCAGGCCAGCAGGAAGCTTTAGACTAGGGGATTGTAGTGGGACCAACCTAGCCTGTAATAGGATCATGGGCCAGGAATATAGACTGGGGGGTGGGGGCGGGGGGTGGGGGGGAAGAGAAGTTGTAAAGTGGCTGCTGCAAAGACAGTGGATTTGTTTTGTGTGCCAGCAACTGCAGAACCTTTAAAAAAGGGAACTGCCGGAATAGACATAGAAGGGTAAAGTAGAAGGTATGTTACAGCCTCTTATGACATCACTGCAGGGCCCTCTCTGCCCAAATTGACATCCAACCTGATCATGGAGCTGGTGAGTACAGTATCCAAGTCAGCTGACGGCTGGGGTCAGGTTCCATTGCCAGCCGGTACCCATGGACGTATACCTAAGTTTATTCGGTGCCGCTGATGTGATACATCAGTATCAATAACTGATTTACCCTTCTCATGATTGGAGAAGTGATTTGCATTGGCAGTGGAGGGGGAAAACAATGAGGGCAGAGAGAAGGGAGCCTCAGGTAGGTGAGGTAGATAGACTGTGCTCTGCAGAGTCTTGGGCTTTCCTGGGGATGGCAGGTACTATCATAGATTCGGGAAAGGGAGAAATAACGTGGACAAGACCAGTACAGCAAACATGGAACAGGCAACATGGCCCTTGGAGAGAGTGTGTGAAGCACGTCAGGAGGGGACAAACACATTCAAGAAATATTAGAACCAGTGTACAGTAGCTGCCTGCAGAGGTAACAGCAATTAAAGTCAGCCCAGAAAAGTAACGAGCAGGAAAGGAATGAGTGTGCAGATTATGTGGCAACAGGAGCAACAGAAGAACATGAGATGACAGAAACTAAAAGTGTAGAGACAGGAGCTACAAAAGTAGGATTTTATGGAGGTGTAATGGACCTCTACAACCAGCTTGTAGTGTTGAGGAGTCAAGCAAGGTAGCAGCAACAGTGTTGATCGGAGGGAGGCAGAGGAAGAGAAGGTGATACTATCACAGCCGGGTGACCAAGGCAAGGTAAGGGATCTGCCTGAAAAGGCAAAGCTCATTCCCAAGTGGACAGGACCTGCCAAATGGCACCTGGCAAGGAAGCCAGAAGAAAAAACTGACCTCAGATTAAACTGTATGACTCACCTTCTTGTTGCCCTCGCAGGAGGACCAAGGGACCCGGTAAAAAGAGCTTAGGGAATGAACACCAGTTGCTTCATATCCGGCCGCTCCTAATAGAAGCAGCCCTCTGAATGAAAAGGAAAGGGAACACAAATGCTGAAGGCACAAAGAGAGCTTCTCAGCAAGCCATGAGTAAACTGTTAAAATATAAGGCTGGTTCTGGGAGGGAGGTGATGAGTTATATAGATCAGAATAGTAAGATATTGGGGAAATAGATAGAACGGGATCTGAGCTATAGCAATGCCAACAAGTTCCACAACGTGGATGGCAAGGCAGGTGAAGCTGAAAGAGAGAGAGACCTGGAATGTGAACCTTAAACAAAGTTACCCTGCCCACAGAGTAACTACTAACAGCCATGTCGGTTTCGGCCCAAAACATCGACAGTTGTTTTTCCACAGATGCTGCCTGACCAGGTGAGTTCCTCCAGCATTTTGTGCGTGTTGCTCGGATTTCCAGCATCTGCAGATTTTCTCTTGTTTGTGACAACCATGTCTGACAGTTTTAGTTCGAAGAAATTGAATGAGCGAAGGTAGGATGTGACGGATACCACGGGTGGCTAGCAGGGAAGGAGGCAACCAGCAAAAGTATCACGAATGATAAAGCTGCATTTTAAAGATCAGTTGAAACTAAGAGTGCAAATGTATAAATGTGATCAAATGTATTGCAATCTCTGTTAGTATTACAGATAGCTAGTTAGGGATGTTAGGTAGTGTAGATGTAGATTCACATAGGGAACATGGTAGCGAGCAGTTAGAAAGGTGAACCTAAGTGAAAGGCATCTTTGCTGCCCCACTTAATTAGATCCTTCTTAAAGTTTGGCCTTTCTGGGACAGATTCCTGTCCAGGGACTGAGAGGAGGGTATTTTATGGATATACATACAAGTACTGTAGGAAGTCAAGCTGAATCTATGGAAAGGAATAAACAGTCGATGTTTCAGGCTGAGATCCTTCATCAAGACTCAAAAGGAAGGGAGAAGAAGTCAGATTCTTCCTTTATTCCTTTCACAGATGCTGCCTGACCTGCTGAGTTTCTATAGCATTTTATAGTATGCATCACTCTAAATTTCCTGTATCTGCTGAATCTTTATTAAGAATGTTAGGGATAATTAGTTGATGTTTCAGGTCAAGACCCTTCTTCAGGTTTGAAGGAGGGTCTCAGCCCAAAATGTTGACTGTTCATTAATTTCAATAGATACTGCCTAGTCATTAATGTGTTGGAAAGTGTATGGCCAGGCACTATGGTGGAAGGAATAAAAGCATAGACTAAGCTCTAAACAGGGAGAAAATTCAAAAATCAGCGGTGCAAAGGGACTTGGAAGTCCTTGTGCAGGATTCACTAAAGGTTAATTTACAGGTTGAGTCAGTGGTGAGGAAGACATTTGCAATGTTAGCATTCCTTTCAAGAGGACTAAAAACAAGGATGTAATGCTGAGGCTTTATAAAGCACTGGTGAGGCCTCACTTGGATTATGGTGAGCAGTTTTGGGTCTATTATCTACGAAAGGATGTGCTGACACTGGAGAGGGTTCAGAAGAGGTTTATGAGAATAATTCCAGGAATGAAAAGCTTATCGTATGAGGAACGATTGATGGCTTTGGATCTTTACTCGCTGGAATTTAGAAGAATGGGGGGGGGGGGGGAATCACATTGAAACCTATCAAATGTTGAAGAGGCTAGATAGAGTGGATGTGGAGACAATGCTTTCTGTGCTGAAGGAGTCTAGGACCAGAAGGCACAGCTCAGAATAGAGGGACACCTCTTTAAAACAGAGAGTAGAGAATTTGTGGAGTTTGTTGCCACAGGTAGCTGTGAAGGCCAAGTCATTGGGTATATTTAAGGTAGAGGTTAGTCGGGATGTGAAAGGTAATGGAGAGAAGGCAGGTGAATGGGGTTGAGGGGAAAATGAATCAACCATGATGAAATGACAGAGCAGACACGAGGGGCCGAATGGCCTAATTCTGTTTCTATGTCTTATGGTCTTTCTATATACTGTTCTATGTTCTTATGGAAACAAATCTGTCCCTCTGGGGAATGCTGTGGTATTCCAAACCAGTGGTTTGGAGGTATATCAACTGTGCATGCTCTCAAATCATCAATATAGAATATAGAATGATACAGCACTGGGCAGGCCATTAGGTCTACAGTGCTGTGCCAGTCTTGATGCCAATCAATTGTGCTAAATATCCTCTTCAATATAACCACATCTTTCCATTTCCTTCACATTCTCGTGTCACGTCCAAGAGCCTCTTCAACTTCATCAAACCAAACCACTACTGCACCTGCTAACCCATGAGTGACACCCTACCAATTTTGCCCCTTAGGTCACCTTTGTGATATTAAAAGCATACAGGATGATGAGAGGCACTGATCGTGTGGATAGTCAGCGGCTTTTTCCCAGGGCTGAAATGGCTAGCACGAGAGGGCACAGTTTTAAGGTGCTTGGAAGAAGGTACAGAGGAGATGTCAGGGGAAAGTTTTTTTACGCAGAGAGTAGGGAGTGCGTGGAATGGGCTGCCGGCAATGGTGGTGGAGGGAGTTACGATAGGGTCTTTTAAGAGACTCTTGGATAGGTACATGGAGCTTAGTAGAATAGAGGGCTATGGGTAACCCTAGGTAACTTCTAAAATAAATACATGTTCGGCACAGTTTTGTGGGCCAAAAGGCCTGTATTGTACTGTAGGCTTTCTATGTTTCCATCCTCCAGTGTTTGACATTGCAATCCGGGGAGAGAGATTCTGACTGTCTGTGCCTCAATAATTAAAAAAAAACTCTGAGGGCCTCCCCACCCTTCGATGCCGTAGGAAGAACAACCCAAATCTGCCTTTCCTTATAGCTCATACCCTTTAATCAAGGCAACATTCCGATAAGCCTCGTCTGCACCCTCTCCATAGTCTCCAAATCTTCCCAGTAATAAAGCAACCAGGATTGCACACAATACTCTGACAGAAGTTTATGTATAGGTGGAGCATGTCCTGCTTACTCTTCTGCTCCACACCACCCACCCCCAACCCCCAGCAGTGAAGGCTGGCATGCCATAGTCCGTATTAACCACCTCATCCACTTGTGTCGCCATTTTATGTCCAGTGAGCATAGCCCTGGACCCCAATATCCGTCTGTATTCCAGTGCTAATAACAATCCTGTATTTTCTCCGTTCATTTAATGTTCCAAAATGCAACACCTCTCACTTGGCTGGGTTACACTCCACCTGCCACTTCTCTGCTCTTATGTGTAACTGATCTATATCTTACTGTGTTGTTCATGAGTCTTTTGCACTGCTCACAACTCCACAAATCCTGGTGTATTCCACAAATTTGCTTATCCGCCCATCTTTATTTTCATCCAAGTCATTAATACATAATTACAAACCAGGTCAGATACTGTATATCACAAACACTTGAGCTTGATATATATCACAGGCCAGCAAACTCTGCTGCTGTCAGAATACCAGTGTAGTCCAGGAAATCTAATTTAAAAAGGAAATGAAATGAACAAGGAGCCTCCTCATCTTTGTGGCTAACTTGCCCTGTTATTTTTCACAGAGTAAGTTAAAGAGGAATGAACTACTTTGTGTATTTCGCTTAGGTTAACAGATGGTTGACAATGAAATCCACATGTCCCTTGTACCCCTCCGATGGTTTGTGGCCTCAGTCTATTCAAGAATAACCACAACCCCTTTCTACAATTTCTCTGCATCATCTATTATACTCAAACAACATGTTAGAAAATGGAGCATCTGTTCAGTCTGATTGAAATCAGTCATGGATGATTCAAAGAATTCTTTTGATGTGGCTCCAACATGTGAATATACAACAGATCCATCCCTTCAAGTTGCCATCAGCTACAACGGATTATGCCTCCTTAATTCATCCATTCTCAATTTCGGCTGAGGCCTGCATCCTTTAAGAAACAGCATGCAGTTTTACAGTTTAAATATCCACTCTCCAAAGAGCAACCAATAAATATGAAACAGGAGCATGTCATTAGAGTCTACTCTTCCATTCATTCATTTTATTTACTATTTCTTTACAACATAATATCATGGCTGACTTCTAACTTGTCTACTTTCTCACACAGTGCTTATTCCCCTTTCAAATGACTAGGCATACATAGGTTTCTGGATTAAAGAATTTCAAAAACCCACAATCCTTTGCGAGGAGAAAAGTAAATAAATCAGGCTCATGATTGATGGATTTACATCATTGTGGATAGGGTGTGCAGTACCTGGTCAACTGGGAAGAGTACACCCTGAGGAGAGGTCTTGGGTGCCGTCCAGTTGCATCTTGGATCCATTGCTCATCGAGGATTTCCACCACACCCATCCATATCTTCCTGGGCCATTGGGTGCTAGCTGTAGGAACGTCCTATCGGGCCTGCAAAGGTAGATGCCTTCTAGCCTCCACCCAGCTAACAGGACCACTTGCCACTTGTTTCTAAATCATCACCTGCAGCCTATTTAAACCCAGCTCTTACTCACAGCCCTTGTTCACTCTTTCGAACCAGCCAGCCTCAACCAGTTGCTCGTAGCCAGTTACTTTGTTGCCTTGTTGTGTTAAGTATCTGTTCTCTCTTTTTTTGTGGATTCTTGTGGCTTGTTACTTGGCAATTTATTAATAAAATATCATTTACTACTAAATCATCTCCTCTGCTCTTTTTTTGGGTCATGCCTCCTTTACATTTCCTGACAATTTTCGATGGTACATAATTAAATCCAATCAACATTCTGAAAACACATTTAGAACTCACAGAGGATTTCCACCTTAAACATTTCTAAATTTCACACCATTCTCTAAAACACAAAGCACAAAGGATTCCAAAACGCATGTATAATCTTATCAACTGAAAAGACCTACCAATGAAGCAGACAAACAAATCATTCATCACCAAAACTGAAGCCAGAGAATTGGATTCTAGTTCACCTGCATTTTTCCCATTGCTCTTGACGTTTTACCCCATTCCTCATAAGACTGAATTGCTGTCTATATTTATACCCTTGTTCTTTGTCACTTTGATGACTTCACAATATTTCTTCAGATACCCTTTTCACAATAAAGGTTGGATATATAGTTCTCAGCTTTACACCAGTAATGCTAGAAAGTTAACTTACTTGAATACATAAAACTCCCAACATTAATAGATCGGTTATTTGATATGCTATTATCCATCCGGAAATTTCCTTCAACCAAGCAACTTAGTCAGCTTACTTGTTTTGAAACAAGCCAAATGAAATAACCCATCATCTTATACTGTATCTCTCTAGCAGTTATGTACCAGGTACAGTGAGATATATCAGCTTGCAACCGACAGAGCATTTCCTATATACAGAGACAAAGAAGCAGAATTAGGCTATTTGGCTCATCGATTCTGCATCAGTATTTCATCATGGCAAATGCACTTCCATCCCAACCTCATTCTCCTGCTTTCTCCCCATAACCTTTCATGCCCTGATTAATCAAGAACTTATCAACCTCCACATTAAATACACACAATGGCAAGGCCTCCACTGTTGCCTGTGGCAATGAATTCCACAGATTCACCACTCTCTGGCTAAAGAAATTCCTCCTCATCTCTGTTCTAAAGGGCCACCCCTCATTTCTGAGGTTATGCTCTTTGGTCCAAGACTCCCACACCATAGGAAACACCTGCTATACACCAACTTGATTTAGGCCTTTCAACATTTGATAGGTTTCAATGAGATTCTTCCCTTATTCTTCTAAATTCCACTGGGAATAGTCCCAGAGCTTGTTTGCAAAGCTGTGTTTTTAACTTCTAGCTGATTACTGCTTGCCGTTTACATTTTAAGAACTGAAGACTAGCATTTACAACTTGTTATTTCATAGTTTATTACACCTGTTTGAACCAACAAGTAGCAGCTACTGTGTTTTGAAAGTGAGCTTAGCAAACATGAGCAAGAGGCCTAGGATGTGAATATATATCACAACTAAACCTTTAAAAATATTATGACTCAATAAGTTCACCTCCCATTCTTTAAAAAAAATCTATTGATTTGTGTGTTCCTGGTCTGTGGACATTACTGGTAATGCCAGCATTTATTGCTCATCAGACCACACTTGGTAAAGGCTCTGCCTTTACTCGCTGGAATTTAGAAGAATGAAGGTGGGGAGGGGGTGAGGGAAATCTCATTGAAACCTATCGAATATTGAAAGGTTTAGATAGAGTGGATGTGGAGAGGATGTTTCATAAAGTGGGGAAGTCTAAGACCAAACAGCACAACCTCAGAATAGAGGGATGTCCCTTTAGTACAGAGATGATAAGGAATTTCCTTAGCTGGAGGGTAGTGAATCTGTGGAATTCATAGCCACACATGGCTGTAGAGACTAAGTCATTGGATATATTTAAAGTGGAGGTTGATAGGTCCTTGATTTATCAGGGCATCAAAGGCTTTGGGGAGAAGGCAGAAGAATGGGGTTAAGAGGGATAATAAATCAGCCATGATGGAGTAGACTTGATAGGCCAAAAGGCCTAATTTTGTTCCTATGTCTTATGGTCTAACATTTGCCTTTGTGCTGATGAGATAATGAGAACCGGGCATCATTTGTCGATCTTGAATCACCCAGAGGCGAGGCCAGGGATTTTATAACAACTGGACTGCTTTGTGACAGGCTTATCTAAAACACAACTGATTTTACTATTCACATTTAAATTCTCCAAATGCCAGGTGTAGGATTTTAACTTATATGCAGCTCAATGGCCCTGAACTCTAGCTGTTGGCCCAGCACTTAGCCACTATGCTGTTACCAATCTATCCCTGTCACTCCTCACAGAACAATCCCTCAAGCCAAGAAACAATTTGAGCTCCACTGTGGTGAGCCAGCACCATTACTGCTTGTAATTCCAGCAGCTGGGCTTAATCTAGACTTCTTGTGCTCTCTCTATGAAGTTTGCATGTTTTCCCTGTTTCAACTGAATGTTCCGGGTTTATCCCACACCCCACAGATCTGCCGGTTGGTAGATTAATGTGCAGACGTAAATTGTCCCGATGGTGTAGGTGAGTGGTCAGATTTGGGAATTTCCTTGGCTGCATAAGTCTAGGGAAGACAACCTCCAGTCCTACCAAACTCGTGAGCTTGAGGTGCTCTCCCACACCAAACCCCTGTTGGTGTGGATGCTGTGTCATTTGTTACCCTGTTACAAATTAGTGCCTCGAAATAACCGACAGTACACCACATAATATTAAAAGATTATATTTATGAATCTTAATTTGCCTCTTTCACCTCAGACAGTTGAGGAAGTTTGGTATGGGCCCCCAAATCCTAAGAACTTTCTACAGAGGCACAGTTGAGAGCATCCTGATTTGCTGTGTCACTGCCTGGTATGGGAACTGTACTTCCCTCAATCGCAGGACTCTGCAGAGAATGGTGTGGACAGCCCAGCGCATCTGTAATTGTGAACTTCCCATGATTCAGGAGATTTACAAAGACAGGTGTGTAAAAAGTGCCCAAAGGATCATTGAGGACCTGAGTCACTCCAACCACAATCTATTCCAACTGCTACCATCTGGGAAGTGGTACCACAGCATAAAAGCCAGGACCAACAGGCTCTGGGACAGCTTCTTCCACCAGGCCATCAGTCTGGTTAACTCACGTTGATTTGAGTGCATTTCTATGTTACGTTGACTGTTCTATTTATTACAAGTTATTATAAATTACTATGATTGCACATTGCACATTTAGACAGAGACATAACATAAAGATTTTTATTCCTCATGTATGTGAAGGATGTAAGAAATAAAGTCAATTCATTCATAAAGGGTTAGTAAAGAAAAGAACAAAAAGTTAGAAAATGTAACAGTCAAATGTGCACGAGTTGGAGTTCAAAGTTTCTCCACAGTCACCGATCATCAATTGATCTCGCCCCTGACTTTGTTGAATCATGTTCCCACTCTGGGTCAAATCCTATGGCCTCTTCCCTTCTGCGTATTCCCTCTTCATCTCCTCTCAAACAGAAACACCAAGTGCAACCTCACCAGAGAAGCCTCCCCTTAATCCAGCCATCCTAATTGGATGGCACACATTTCTCACTATCAACAATAACCCAAACAAGCTGAAAGCAGAACAGACTGCCCCATACAGAGCTGCTAAATGAAATACATACAGCATAACAGTAAAAATATGAACCAGGGCTTTACACTAGTATGAGAAGAATAATATAGTGTTAAATAAGGGATCGACAATGATCTTAAATGTTACAATGAAAATGAAGATTTGGAGGATGCAATCAACGAAGGTATTGTATGGAGACAGTCCATTTTCTGCACGAGGTGTTGGTGCTGATTTTGTTCATTTACAGACAATCAAAAGAGCACAGCAACATACACTGGATGAATTCTTCCATCAAAAGCTATTGGGAACTAGTACTCAGTTTTATAGTGTTGTAGTAGTATTGGTCGTCTTCAAAGTTGTTCTGCATTTCATTTAAATACATAATTTCTTACTCTTTTTATCCTTTTTATACCTTTTTATTTTACACGAAACCAGCTAATCAGGGAAGCCTCTTTATGGAGCCAAAATGTACTGGTCCCAATGTGTCCCAATTAACCAGAGTCCATTACATAGTTTTTTGGCTATCTATGCCAATTATGCAGACTGTGCAGCAGGGTCAGCTCACCGAGACCTGATTGAACACTTCTTTGGACAGAAATTCCAGCAGTAGTGCAAGGTTCTTATTTGCCACACAACGCTTAGTAACAGAAAAAATGATTGTGCTTCTGCAGCACACACACAGTGATTTCCAACATGGGCATCTGTCCATGTCATACAGTTGTACATGGAGGCTGCTGCAGGAATGGTAGTGATATTCATTACTCTGTTTGGCGAAGTGTCATACAGCATGGAAACAGGCCCACCATATCTATTCCAATCATTAAATATCCATTAATGCAAATCCCATTTCCCAGCACTCCGCTCATAGCTTTCTGTGCCACAGCATTTCAAATGCTCATTTAAATACTTCTTCACTGTGAGAGCACCTGTCACCTGCCTCCACAGCTCCTTCAGGCAATTTACAGTGTTTCAGATTCCAGCCATACTCAGGTAAACAAGCTTTTTCTCTCAAATCCCCTTAAATCTCTAACCTCTTACTTGAAATCTATGCCCTCTGGTTATAGGGACTTCTACTAAAGTGAAACAATTAACTCTGTTGCTCAGAACTTTTTCCAGCAATTTCCCTGCCATTGATGTTAGACTCACTGACCTGCAATCTTGACTAAACAAACCACATTCGCTGTCCTCCGGTCATCTGAAACCTCTTCAGCTGCCAGCAAAGCTCTGCAAAATTTTTCTAGAGCTCCGGCAATCGCCCCCCTTACCTTCCATGGGAACCTGGAATGCACCTGATCAAGGTTTAGGGAACACAAAGTACACTGCAGATGCTGGGGTCAATTCAACACGTACAAACACGCTGGTGGAACTCAGCAGGTCGGGCAGCATCCGTGGAATCAAGCAGTCAACGTTTCGGGCCGAGACCCCTCGTCAGGACTGAAGAAGGAGGGAGCAGGGGCCCTATAAAGAAGGTGGGGGGAGGGTGGGAAGGAGAAGGCTGGTAAGAAGGAGCCCCTTGGTACAAACATCAAATTCTCCAACTTCCGGTAATTCCCTCCCTCTCCCTTCCCCCATCCCACTTTCACTTTGCCTCCTCTTCCAGCTGCTTATCACCTCTCTCATAATTTTGCCTTCTTCTACTACCCATAGTGCTTTCCCCTTACATTTCTTCTTCACCTCTCCTGCCTATCCCCTCCCTGCTTCCTCTCCCCCACCCCTTGATCTTTCTTCTGATTGGTTATTAACCCGGCACCTTCCTCCCTCCCCCCACCTTCTTTACAGGGGCCCTGCCCCCTCCTTCTTAAGTCCTGACGAAGGGTCTCGGCCCAAAGCAATGACTGCTCATTTCCATGGATGCTGCCCGACCTGCTGAGTTCCTCCAGCGTGTTTGTATGTGAAGGCTTAGGGAATTAAGTTCACTATGATATCTAATGCCTCCCTCCTTTTCATTGCTATTTAACTGGAATTTCACCACAAACTCTTCAAATGCAATATTCACTGCTCAGTGCTTATTTGATATTATTTCTGGTACATTCACTCTGCATTGCAGGTTTGCACTGAACATCGAACATAAACATAGAATAATGTGACACAGTGCAGCTCCTTTGGCCCATGATAATGTGCCAAGTCTTTACCCTATTCCAACATCAATCTGTCCCTTTCCTCCCACATAGCCCACCATTTTACTTTCATCCATGTGCCTACAATTCTCTTTAATGTCCCTAACATATCTTCCATACCACCACTCCTGGTAGCCCGTTCCATGTGTAAAAAATCCACTTCTGATGTCTTCCCTATACTTCCCTTCAAACGTCTTAAAGAGTTAAAGTAGTCACAGGTAAGATCTTTCAACTTCTGTGGATGCGATCAGGAGACCCGGATGGTAGTTTGCCTCTCTGGTGCCAGGGTTCAGGATGTTTCTGATCGCGTCCAAGATATCCTGAAGTGGGAGGGTGAGGAGCCAGAGGTCGTGGTACATATAGGTACCAATGACATAGGTAGAAAAAGGGAAGAGGTCCTGAAAGAATATAGGGAGTTAGGAAGGCAGTTGAGAAGAAGGACCACAAAGGTAGTAATCTCGGGATTACTGCCTGTGCCACGCGACAGTGAGAGTAGGAATGGAATGAGGTGGAGGATAAATGCGTGGCTGAGGGATTGGAGCAGGGGGCAGGGATTCAAGTTTCTGAATCATTGGGACCTCTTTTGGGGCAGGTGTGGCATGTACAAAAAGGACGGGTTACACTTGAATCCTAGGGGGACCAATATCCTGGCGGGAGATTTGCTAAGGCTATTGGGGAGACTTTAAACTACAAAGTAGAATTGTTGGGGGGTGGGAATCAATTTGAAGAGACTAGGGGAGAGGAGGTTAGTTCACAAATAGAGAAAGCTAGTAGACAGTGTGTGAGGGAGGATAGGCAGGTGATAGAGAAGGGGAGCGCTCAGACCGAAAGAAGAAAAAGATAATAAAGTTGATCGCATTGTTAGGGATAAATGGAGAGGAAGAGGGGGCGAGTTTCTTAAATGCATCTATTTTAATGCTAGGAGCATTGTAAGAAAGGTGGATGAGCTTAGAGCATGGATTGATACCTGGAAATATGATGTTGTAGCTATTAGTGAAACATGGTTGCAGGAGGGGTGAGATTGGCAACTAAATATTCCTGGATTTCGTTGCTTCAGGTGTGATAGAATCGGAGGGGCAAGAGGAGGAGGTGTTGCATTGCTTGTCCGAGAAAATATTACAGCGGTGCTTTGACAGGATAGATTAGAGAGCTCATCTAGGGAGACTATTTGGGTGGAATTGAGGAATGGGAAAGGTGTAGTAACACTTATAGGGGTGTATTATAGACCACCAATGGGGAGCGAGATTTGGAGGAGTAAATTTGTAAGGAGATAGCAGATATTTGTAGTAAGCACAAGGTTGTGATTGTGGGAGATTTTAATTTTCCACACATAGACTGGGAAGCCCATTCTGTAAAAGGGCTGGATGGTTTGGAGTTTGTAAACTGTGTGCAGGATAGTTTTTTGCAGCAATACATAGAGGTACTGACTAGAGAAGGGGCAGTGTTGGATCTCCTGTTAGGGAATGAGATAGGTCAGGTGACGGACATATGTGTTGGGGAGCACTTCGGGTCCAGTGATCACAATACCATTAGTTTCAATATAATTATGGAGAAGGATAGGACTGGACCCAGGGTTGAGATTTTTGATTGGAGAAAGGCTAACTTTGAGGAGATGCGAAAGGACTTAGAAGGAGTGGATTGGGACAATTTGTTTTATGGGAAGGATGTAATAGAGAAATGGAGGTCATTAAAAGGTGAAATTTTGAGGGTACAGAATCTTTATGTTCCTGTTAGTTTGAAAGGAAAAGTTAAAAGTTTGAGAGTGCCATGGTTTTCAAGGGATATTGGAAACTTGGTTTGGAAAAAGAGAGAGATCTATAATAAATATAAGCAGCATGGAGTAAATGAGGTGCTTGAGGAATATAAAGAATGTAAAAAGAATCTTAAGAAAAAAATTAGAAAAGCTAAAAGAAGATACCAGGTGGCTTTGGCAAGTAAGGTGAAAATAAATCAGAAGGGTTTCTACAGTTATATTAATAGCAAAAGGATAGTGAGGGATAAAATTGGTCCCTTAGAGAATCAGAGTGGACAGCTATGTGTGGAGCCGAAAGAGATGGGAGAGATTTTGAACAATTTATTTTCTTCGGTATTCATTAAGGAGAAGGATATTGAACCAAGTAAGGTAAGGGAAACAAGTAGGGAAGTTATGGAAACTATGACAATTAAAGAGGAGCAAGTACTGGCACTTTTAAAGAATATAAAAGTGGATAAATCTCTGGGTCCTGACAGGATATTCCCTAGGACCTTGAGGGAAGTTGGTGTAGAAATAGCAGGGGCTCTGACAGAAATATTTCAAATGTCATTAGAAACGGGGATGGTGCCGGAGGATTGGCATATTGCTCATGTGGTTCCATTGTTTAAAAAGTGTTCTAAGAGTAAACCTAGCAATTATAGGCCTGTCAGTTTGACAGGCCGTGGTGGGTAAATTAATGGAAAGTATTCTTAGAGATGGTATATATAATTATCTGGATAGACAGGGTCTGATTAGGAATAGTCAGCATGGATTTGTGCGTGGAAGGTCATGTTTGACAAATCTTATTGAATTTTTTGAAGAGGTTACGAGGAAAGTTGACGAGGGTAAAGCCGTTGATGTTGTCTATATGGACTTCAGTAAGGCCTTTGACAAGGTTCCACACGGAAGGTTAGTTAGGAAGGTTCAATCGTTAGGTATTAATATTGAAGTAGTAAGATGGATTCAACAGTGGCTAGATGGGAGATGCCAGAGAATAGTGGTGGATAACTGTTTGTCAGGTTGGAGGCCGGTGACTAGTGGTGTGCCTCAGGGATCTGTATTGGGTCCAATGTTGTTTGTCATATACATTAATGATCTGGATGATGGGGTGGTAAATTGGATTAGTAAGTATGCAGATGATACTAAGGTAGGTGGCGTTGTGGATAATGAAGTAGGTTTTCAAAGCTTGCAGAGAGATTTAGGCCAGTTAGAAGAGTGGGCTGAATGATGGCAGATGGAGTTTAATGCTGATAAGTGTGAGGTGCTACATTTAGGTAGGAATAATCTAAATAGGACATACATGGTAAATGGTAGGACATTGAAGAATGCAGTAGAACAGAGTGATCTAGGAATAATGGTGCATAGTTCCCTGAAGGTGGAATCTCATGTGGATAGGGTGGTGAAGAAAGCTTTTGGCATGCTGGCCTTTATAAATCAGAGCATTGAGTATAGGAGTTGGGATGTAATGTTAAAATTGTACAAGGCATTGGTAAGGCCAAATTTGGAGTAATGTGTACAGTTCTGGTCACCGAATTATAGGAAAGTTATTAACAAAATAGAGAGAGTACAGAGAAGATTTACTAGAATGTTACCTGGGTTTTAGCACCTAAGTTACAGGGAAAGGCTGAACAAGTTAGGTCTTTATTCTTTGGAGCATAGAAGGTTGAGGGGGGACTTGATAGAGGTATTTAAAATTATGAGGGGGATAGATCGAGTTGACGTGGATAGGCTTTTTCCATTGAGAGTAGGGGAGATTCAAACAAGAGGGCATGATTTGAGAGTTAGGGGGCAGAAGTTTAAGGGTAACACGAGGGGGAATTTCTTTACTCAGAGAGTGGTAGCTGTGTGGAATGAGCTTCCAGTAGAAGTGGTAGAGGCAGGTTCAGTATTGTCATTTAAAGTAAAATTGGATAGGTATATGGACAGGAAAGGAGTGGAGGGTTATGGGCTGAGTGCGGGCCAGTGGGACTAGGTGAGAGTAAGCGTTCGGCACGGACTAGAAGGGCCGAGATGGCCTGTTTCCGTGCTGTAATTGTTATATGGTTATATGGTTTAGCCTTCATGTAAAATGGCAGTTAGGGGAGCAGTACGCAGGTCCTGTAGGATGTGGGAAATCAGGGAAACTTATAGCGTTCCTGATGGTCATACCTTGGGGAAGTGAGCACTGCCACAGCTCCTAGCTGACATGATTAAGGAACTGGAGCTGGTGCTGGATGCACTTGTGATCATCCAGAATGCTAAAAGCATCATAGATAAGAGTTTCAACAAGGTGGTTACACCTCAGGTGCAGGCTGCAGGTTTTCAGATGACCTCCTGGAATGGGCAGTATTCCCCCTTGGCCATTCTCCTCAAAAACAAGTACAAAACGAAATACATTTTGCATAGTACTGTATTGTGTGCTGAGCAATCAAGGAAAAGGAGCAGCAGACATGCCAGTGCTGGCTGGGTGGGTCAGCAGGGAAGGATGAAAGGCAGGAAGCACTATAGTAAAAACTTGAAAATTACCGAGGCAGACAAGTGGCCACAAAAGGGACTTAATAGTGGCGGGTTGCTTCTCTGCTGCCAGGATAAAGGATGTCTCCAAGCAGTTGCAGAATGTTCTCAAGGTGGAATGTGAGCACCCAGAAGTGTCCGAACAGGACAACATTACGATAGTCATGGGAGATTTCAATATGCAGTTAGATTGGGAAAATCAGACTGGCGTTGGATCCCAAGAAAGGGGATTTTGTAAAATGCCTGCAAGTGGCTTTATGGAGCAACTTGTGGTTGAGCCCACTAGGAGAAAGGCAATTCTGGATTGGGTGTTGTGTAATTAATCATATTTGATTAGGGAGATTAAGGGCAAGGAACCCTTAGGAGGATGTGAACATAATATGATAGAATTCATCCTGCAGTTTCAGAGGGAGAAGATAAAGTCAGATGTATCAGTATTACAGTGTAAGAGAAGACCTGGCCAAAGGTGATTGAAAGGGCAATGGCTGGAGTGTCTGGGAGCAATTCAGAATGTGCAGGAAGGTACATCCCAAGGATAAAGATATATTCTAAAGGAAGGATGTGGCCATTGTGGCTGTTTTCTGGAAGGCAAACACAATATTAGCATTCATTTTGAGAGGACTAGAATGTAAGAACAAAGATGTAATGTTGAGGTTTATAAGGCATTCATCAGACTGCACTTGACATATAATGAGCAGTTTTAGGCCACTTATCTAAGAAAAGATGTGCTGGCATTGAAGAGGGTCTGGAAGGGGTTCACGAGAATGATTCCAGGAATGAATGGGTCTGGGTCTTTACGCACTGGAGTTCAGAAGAATGAGGAGGGATGTCATTGAAATTTATCGAATATTGAAAGACCCAGAAAAAGTGGATGTGGGGAGGACATTTCCAATAGTGGGCGAGTCTAGGACCAGAGGGCACAGCCTCAGATTTGAGTAATATCCATTTAGAACAAAGATGAGGAGGAATCTTTTTAGCCAGAGGATGGTGAATCTGTGGAATTCATTGCCATGAATGGCTGTGGAGGCTAAGTCATTGGACATATTTAACAAGGAGGTTGATAGGTTCTTAATTAGTCAGGCCATCAGAGGTTGCAGAGAGAAGGCAGGAGAAAGGGGTTTTCAAGGTAAAGTAGAACACATATGATGGAATGGCAGAGCAGACCTGATGGGACACAGGTCCTAAGTCTGCTCCTATGTCTTATAGTCTACGTCATTGTTCATGTTGGCATAGATGATATAATTGAAAAAGGAATGAGATCCTGCTGAGTGAATCAGGACTTTGAGGATAGTAATCTCTGGATTACTCCTTGTGCCACCAGCTAATGAGGGTAAGAATAAGAGGATATGGCACATGAAAGCATAGCTGAAGAATTGGTGCAGGGGGCAATTATTCTGTTTTGTGGACCATTGAGATCTCTTCTGGGATAGAGGTGACCTGTACAAGATGGAAGGGTGCACCTGGAGGGGAATTTATCAGGCAGATGTGCTTGTACTACTTAGGGGTGGTTTAAACTAGAATCATAGGGAGCAGGATCCAAAACAGAAGTGAGGCAAATGAGAGGCTGGAAACTGAAATAGAATTCAAGGACAACAAAGTCCATAGACATCAGCATGGCAGAGAGCAAGGAAAGAATGTTGAAATAAATTGCATTTATCTCAACGCAGGAGGATTTACAGGTAGGTGAATTCCCATGGGAAAAAAAATCTCGGGGTTGTGAGTGATGACATGTATGCACTCTGATAATACATTTATACTTTGAACTAGCTACATTGGACTGGGATATTGAAGCCATTACAGAAACACGACTAAGGAAGGGACAGAGTGTGCAGATAAGGGTTGCGGGGTGCAGATCCTATAGGTGGGATAGAGGTGGAATACAGAGAAGAAGGGGAGTTGCATTTCCGATGAAAACTGAAAGTCAAAGTAAAATATATTATTAAAGTACATATACAGTATGTTCCCACATACTACCCTGGGATTCATTTTCTTGCAGACATTTACAGAAAAGTAAATTACAATAGAATTTACAAAAAAACTATATACATAAACTAAGAATAGCAAACATCAAATGTGCAAAAGAAGACAAATTATGTAAATAAAGAACAAGATACTGAGAACATGAGTTTATGGTAATTGAAAATGGCCTGATAGGTCGTGGAGTCAGTTCAGAGTTGTGTTGAGTGAAGTTATCCAAGCTGTTTCAGGATGGTTGTAGGGTAATAACTGTTCCTGAACCAGGTGCGGTGGGACATAAGACCACTGTACCTCCTGCACAATGGTAGTGGTAAGGAGAGAATGTGGCCTGGGTGGTGGGGGTCTTTGATGATAGATGCTGTTCTCTTGTGTCAGCACTCCATGTAAATGTGCTCAATGTTGGGCAGAACTTTCCCTACCCTGGACATCTGTATTACCATACAAAACTGTGATGCAACCAGTTAGCTTACTCTCCACTGTGTTTCCATAGAAGTTTGTCTATGTTTTAGATGATATGAAGAACCTACGCAAACTTCAAAGAAAGTAGAGGTGCTGTCATGCCTCCTTTGTGATAGTACTTATGTGCTGGTCTCGGGCAGATCCTCTGATATGATAACACAAAGAAATTTAAAGTTATTGACTCTCCCACCTCCAATCCTCTACGTGAACAGAACAATATTGTATATGCTATCCAATGCATTGAGAATTGCACAGATCTGTATATCGGTGTGATAAAACAACCACTTCACAAACAGATGGCCCAACATAGGAGGGCTAACACCTCAGGTCAAGACTCGGCTGTATATCTACACCTAAAGGACAAGGGACACTCCTTCCATGATAACAATGTGCACACTTTGGACAGGGAGGGCAGGTCGTTTGAAAGAGGGGTTAAAAAAGCACTTTGTCAAACTGGAAAACACAGGCCTGAACAAGGGGGCGGGGTACACCACCAGCTATCAGCTACTTACAATGGAGTCCTATCATCTCCACCCCGGAGTCTCCACAACAGTTCACACCTCCATTCATGCAAAGGTAAGACTAATAACATCCTTGCCACCTCCACTCCATCCAAACCATTCAATATTCTTCAAACTCCCTGATTCCTCAACACTATCTGCCCCTCCACCTATCTCTGTATCATCTGCAAACCTGGCCACAAAGCCATAAATTCCATCATCCTTATCATGAAAAGAAGGCATTCCAACACAGACCGCTGCAGAACACCAGCAGCCAATCAGAAGAAGCTCTCTTTAATCCCACTCTTTGCTTCCTGCCAGTCCGCCAATCTTCTTTCCATACTTGTATCCTTGTTGTATTACCATGGGCTCTTAACTTGTTAAGCAGCCTCATGTGTGGCACCTTGTCGAAAGCTTTCTGAAAATCCAAGTAAACAACATCGACTGACTCCCCTGTATCTATCCTGTCTGTAATTTCCTCAAAGAATAACCATGCTGAATTAGGCCTATTTTATCACGTGCTTTCAAGTTTACTGATATCTTATCCTTAACAATTGACTCCAATATCTTCCCAACCACTGAGGTCTGTCTAAATGGCCAATAATTTCCTTTCTTCTGCCTCCCTCCCTTCTTAAAGAGTAGAGCACCTTTTGCAATTTTCCAATCCTCCAGAACCATTCCAGAATCTAGTGATTCTTAAAAGATCATTACTAATGTCATCACTATTCTTCAGCCACTTCCTTCAGAACCCTGGAGTTGGTTCATCTGGTCCAGGTGACTTATTTACTTTCAGACCTTTCAGCTTCCCTGGCACCTTCTCCCTAGTAATAGTTACTACACTCATTTCTGGCCCTGACACTCTTAAATTTCTAACATACTGCTCATGTCTTTCATAGTGAAGACTGATATGAAATAGCAATTCATTGTCATGGTCCAGTCCGTAAAGTCTGTGTTCCGGCTCACGGTCCGGTCCGTGGACACCAGAGTCCGGGTCTTCTGGCTGACCCTTCTTTCAGTTGGGCTTAATCATAGGCACCTGATGCTCATCTTGGGGCTGGGAATATAAGTGGCCCTGGGATTGAGTATAGGTGCTGGTTTGTCTTGTTGGTATTGTGTCCTTAGCTCTGTTGGGTAAGTCAGGCTGTCTTTGCTGTTACCCTGAGGCTGGACTGTTCCCTTCCCTTCCCCTTCTTTCTGTAGCCCTTGGCTGGAGCCTTGCCTGCTACCTTTTGCCTATTCTTGCCGTCAAGTTCTACCACTGGAGCAAGACTGGAGCCTTGCCGTGTCCAGATAAAGAATTGTCTTTTGTTGTTTGGAACTGTCTCTTTGTGTCCTTGCCTTTGCTGCTACCTAGTGTTGGGAACTGTCTTGTGTTCAGCTTTCTGTGTATAAGTCCTGGCTCTACGTCCTGTTAGCAAGGAGATGTCCCGGCTCTGTGTTCTATGTTCCTGTCTCCCAAGACCAAGGCTCTGTGTTCCTGTCTCCTGAGCCTGAGCTTCATGTCCTCATCCAGCCCAGGAGTCCTGTGCCCTGCCCCCATGTCCAGTCCTGTTGTCTTGCCACATCTTGTCCTTGCCTAGATCCAGAATCTGAGCCCAAGTCAAGACCCAGGTTCTGGGTCCCTGTCCAGTCTCTGGCTCGGAGTCTTTGTCCAAGTTCCTCATCCAGGTCCTGCTTTCCAATCTAGTCCTAGCCCGGGCCCTGTATCCTAGTCTCGTCCGGGGCTTGTCTTGTCCAGCATCGTTTCTTCCCCACTTCCCTTGCTTTCTTGACACACCTAGTCCTGTTCCTAGTACTTTAGTGTCTGTCTTGCATTTGGGTCTGCTCTCAACACCCACCCTATGACATTCATTTTGTCCATCAGTTCTTTGGCCATCATTAATACCTTTCCAGCTGTCTGGAATCCATTCTCACCTCTCTATTACATTTTATGTATCTGAAAATACATTTTGTATCCTCTTTCATATTATTGGCTTGCTTACTTTCATTTGTCATTTTTTTTGTCTCCTTATAGCTTTTTTAGCTGTGTCCTGTTGGTTTTTAAAAGCTTCCCAATCCTCTAAATTCTCACTATTTTTGCTCTATTATATGCCTTTTCTTTTCCTTTTATGCTTGTCAGCTCTGTTTGTGTCATCCTCCCTTTAGAAAACTACTTCTTTGGGATGTATCTATCCTGCACCTTCTGAATTGCTCCAGAAGCTCCAGCCTTTACTGTTCTGCCATCATCCCTGCTAATGTCTCCTTTCAATCAACTTTGGCCAGCTCCTCTCCCATGCCTCTGTAATTCCCTTCACTCCTCTGTAGGACTTGCACTCTGACTTTTGCTTCTCCAATTCAAACTCTAGGGTGAATTCTATCTGACATGGTCATTGCCTCCTAAGGGTTCCTTGACCTTAAATTTCATAATCAAATCTGGTTCATTACACAACACCTCAACCACAATCTGTTTGATAAAGTCATCTCGTAGACATTCTACCAATTCCCTCTCTTGGGATCCAGAATGAAACTAATTTTCCTAATCTACCCGGATGTTGAAATCCCCCATGACTATCATAACATTGCCCCCTTTACCACCCTTTTCTATCTTCCCTTGCAATTTGCACATCTTGGCTACCATTCAAGACCAAGGCCTTTGCAGTTTCTTAATACCGCCAACAAAGATTCTACATCTTCTGATCCTACTGTATGTCACCTCTTTCTAAGGAATTGAGCCACCCTGCCCCCCTCTGCCTACCAATCTGCCCTTTCAATACAATGTGTATCCTTGGATGTTAAGCTCCCAATTATGATCTTCTTTCAACCACAACTTAGTGATGCCCACAACCTCATACCTGCCAATCTCTAACTGCACTACAAGATCATCTACCTTATTCCATATACCACATGCATTCAAATATAATACCTTTAGTCCTGTTTTCAGCACCCTTTTCAATTTTGTCCCCATGTTACACTTCAACGCATACAACTAACTGCAAGCTTGCTGTATCATCTGCCTGTCCTTCCTCATAATCTCACTACACGCCATATCTGTTTGTGTACTATCCTCAGCCATATCACTACAGTTCCCACCCCCCTGCTAAATCAGTTTAAACCCTCTCCAACAGCTCTAGCAAGCCTGTCCACAAGGATGTTGATATCCTCTGAGGTCAAATGTAACCCATCCTTTTTGTACAGGTCATACCTTCCCCAGATGAAACTCCAATGATCCTCAAATCTGCAACTGTCTCTTACATCAATTCCTCGGTCATACATTCACCTGCCAGATCATCCTATTCTTACTCTCACTGGCACATGGCGCAGGCAGCAATCCCAGGATTATTATCCTGGAGGTCTAGCTTTCCAGCTTTCTACCTAACTCCCGAAATTCTATCTTCAGGACCTTATCTCTTTTCTTAGCTATGCTGCTGGTACCCATATGCACCATGCCTTCAGCAGTTCATCCACCCACTTTAGAATGGCGTGGACCCAATCTGAGACATCCCTGACCCTGACCCATGTGAGGCAATATACCATCACCTCTTTCATGTGCACAGAATCTCCTGCTTGCTCCTCTAACTTTGGAATTGCCTATTACTACTGCACCCATTTCTACTACCCTGTCCTCGGTGACCTTCTTGGTTACTTTAAAGACTCAGGAAGCAAATCTCCTACGAACAACATAAGAAACAGAAAGTCTGCAGATGCTGGAAATCCAGAGCAACATACACACACTGCTGGAGGAACTCAGCAGGTCAGGCAGCATCTATAGAAATGAATACATAGTCAACATTTCTGGCCAATACCCTTCTTCAGGACTGAGGAGGAAGGGGGAAGATGCCAGAATATAAAGATGAGGAGGGAGGGGGAAGGAAAAGAGGATAGCTAGAAGGTGATAGGTGAAGCCAAGTGAGTAGGAAATACAAAGACCTGGAGAGGAAGGAATCTGATAGGAGAGAAGAGTGGACCATGGGAGAAAGGGAAGGAGGAGGGGACCCGGGGGAAGTGATAGGCAGGTGAGAAGAAGGGAAAGGCCAGAGCGGGAGGAGAAAATTACCAGAGAGAGAGATTGTTCATGCCAATAAGTTGGAGGCTACCCAGATGGAATATAAGGAGTTGCTTCTCAACCAGGAGTGTGGCACAAGAGGAGGCAATGAACCAACATGTCAGAATGGGAACACTGTGCTGTCTGTCACTAGTCATCTTCTGTCTTTAAAATTGTTTGTCTGTCTTAACCCTCAGAAGCAGGATATATTGCATTCTCTTGCATGGTAGTTGCTGGAACATTGACTGTTTTTTGGATAATTGTGTTTCATATTATTTTGGCAAAAAGTAATCAATTTAGATTTTTTGACAGATTACTCTTTTGTAAAGTGTTTGTTGCATTATGTTTGATAGAGTCTTATTTGACAGTAATTTCAAAGGACTGCTGCTTTCTGGGTTGTTATTTAATAGATAGTTGAATTGTTGAAAGAAGCTTTGTTTCAGGGATTATTTGAGGGATTATTCTCAATTTCACTTTGGTTGCTTTTTCTTGTATGGTTATATTTTTGTTTGACTATTGAAAATTGATCTTTGGATTATTGCACAATAGGTTGTTATGGATTCATTTCCCTCTGATCACAGCTCTAATCCTTACCATGCCTTGACCATTCCCTCTGATCTTCTCCTCTCTGAGACAGAACATTTTGTCTTCAGCAACAGCCTTTCCTTTGCCCCATTCACTCGCACCTCAGTGAAGTTCCATGCTCAACACGACATCGAGCTGTTGTTCCATTGCCTCTGTCTCTGAGCCCACTTCTTTTGCAAGAATACCCCACCCTACACAGATGGCCCCTTCTCCTGTCTCCAGCCCTCCTCCTCTTCTTGGACACCCTCCTCTGGTTCTTTGCCTGTTCTGAATCTTTTCACCTCTAATTGCCAATAAAACATCAACCAGATCAACTTCAGCACTCCTCTCTCCTCCTCAAACCTTAACCCCTCTGAACACATTGCCCTTCACTCTCTCTGCACCAATCCCAACTTTTCCATCAAACCCACAGACAAAGTGGGTGCCATTGTAGTGTGGTGGACTGATCTTTACCTTGCTGAGGCCAGGTGGCAACTCAGACACCTCCTCTTACAGACCCTTTGAAAAGAATCCCATTCTAGATCATCAGGCCAGTGTCTCCCGCGCCAACATTAACCTCATCAACTCTGAAGATTTCCCATTCACTGCCACTGAACTCATAGTTCCTTTACCCCACACTGCTCGTTTCTACCTCCTACCCTAGATAAACAAACCTGACTGCCCATTGTCTCTGCTGCATAGAACTATTGCTCACAATTCTTGACTCCATTCTATCTTAGTTGGTTCAATCCCTTCCCACCTATATCAGTGACACTTCACATGCTCTCAGTCTCCTCAACAACTTTCAATTCCCTGCCCCACCACCTCATTTTCACTGTAGGTGTCCAGTCCCTATATACTTCTATCCCCCATCAAGAAGGCCTTAAAACTCAGCTTATTTCTCAACAGAAGACCCAATGAGTTCCCTCACAACACCACACCCTTCCATTTGGCAGAACTGTTCCTCACCTCCAATAATTTATCCTATGGCTCTTCACGCTGTCTCCAACCTCAGGGTGTAGCAATGGGCATCCACATGGGTCCCAGTATGCCTGCCTTTTTGTTGGCTATGTGGAACGGTCCAGGTTCCAAGCCTTGCCTGGTGACGCTCCCCAACTCTTTCTGTGCTATCCTGATGACTGCATTGGTGCTGCTCTATGCACTCAGCAATTTCATCAACTTTGCCTCCAGCTTCCACCCTGCCCTTAAATTCACTTGGTCCATTTCTGACATCTGTCTCCCCTTTCTTGATCTCTGTGTCTCCATCTCTGGATGCAAACTGTCTATCGCCATCTTTTATAAACCTGCCAATTCCCACGGTTATTCTGACTATAGCTCTTCCCACTCTGTCTCCTGTAAAAACCCTATTCCCTTTTCTTTGTTTTTTTGTCTCTGCCACATCTGTTTCCAGGATGAAGCTTTCCTTTCCAGGACATCAGAGATATCCTCCTCCTTCAAGGTACAGGGTTTCCCTTACTCTACCACTGCTGTCTTCTCTCACATGTCCTCCATTACCCAAACATCCATACTCACCCCTTTTTCCACCGCTTTAATAGGATAGAGTTCCTCTTGTCCTCACCTACCAACCAATGAACTTCAGCATCCAACACATCATTCTCCGCAATTTCCTCCATCTTCAGTGGGAACCAACCACTAAACGGATCTTTATATCCCCATCACTCTCCGCTTTCCAGGAGGATTATTCCCTCTGTGATTCCGCTGTTCATCCATCCCTCCCCACTAATCTCCCTCCTGGCACATATTCTTGCAAGTGACAGAAATGCTACTCCTACCCTTTCACCTCCTCCCTAACTGCCATTCAGGGCCCTAAACAGTCCTTCCATGTGAGGCAACACACGGCACCTGCAGCTCCACTCCATCTGCAAACCGTGCAGTCACCCAGTGGCCAAACATTTTAATTCTTCTCCCCATTCCCATTCTGACTGACTTATGGCCTCTGCTTCTGCTATGACGAGATCACCCTCAGAGTGGAGGAGCAACACCTCATATTCCATCTCGGTAGCCTCCAACCTGATTTCATGAACATTGATTTCTCCTTCCAGTAATTTATTTGTTTTTGTTATTTTCCCCTACCCCTTCCCTCTTCTTCTTTTCCACACTCTGGCCTCTGACCTTTTCTCACCTGCCTATTACTTTCCCCTGGTTCCCTTCCTGCTTCTGTTTTTCCAATGGTCCACTCTCCTCTCCTATTAGATTCCTTTTTCACCAGTCTTTTGCCTTTCAAACCCACTTGGCTTCACCTATCATCTTCTAGCTTTCTATCATCGTCTACCTTCCTTTCCAGTCCTGATGAAGGGTCTCGGCCTGAAATGTCAACTGTTATTAATTTCCATTGGTGCTGCCTGACCTGCTGAGTTCCTCAGGTATTTTGTGTGTGTTGCTCTGGATATTTTTCTGTCTTGATTACTAATTGATGAATTTTTGGTCATTGAATTATTGCTTGATGGATTGTTTTTCAGATGGATGTTGGTCGAAGGGATTTTATCTCAATTGTTGATTCAATGTTTGATGGATTATTGTTTGTTGCTTTATGAGTTATTGCTCCATTAAATTTTTTATTGACAAATTGTCATCTTTTTCTTGTTTGAAGGATTATTTTAAGAGGGCAGCATGGTGGCATAGTAGTTAGCATAACATTATTATAGTGCCAGTGACTTGGGTTCAATTCCTGCATTGTCTGTAATGAGTTTCTACATTCTCTCCATGACCATAAGGGTTTCTTCCAGGTGCTCCAATCACCTCCCACATTCCAAAGACATATTGGTTAGAAGGTTAATCGATCACATTGGTACAGTGGGCTTGCTACCATGCTGTATCTCTAAATAAAAAAAATATAAATTTTACGAATGATAGTTTTTGGAAATATTGCTGAATTTTGATGGTTTTTTGGGATAGATTTTATTTTAAGGTTATTGAATTGTTGTACATTTCATGGACAGATTGTTATCTTTTGGCATTAGTTTGCTTGTTCTTTTTTGGCAAATTATTCTTTCTTCGATTTTTGATTTCTGTTTTACTGCTTTATACTTGTTCCTTTGATGCTGTTGGATTGTAGTTGCTGCTTGTTTGTTGTTTGCTATTTATTACATTTTTAGATTGCTTCCACATGAATTATTTGATTAGTACAAGTATTAACAGAAACTTAAGCAAGTGTACAATATATGATTTAACTTCTCATACCTATTCGTATTTCATATTTTACCTCAACATACAGGTTTCAAGATAGCCTCCTTGATCCTTCCTTTCATGACAAATGCATCATTCAAAAAACAATTTGGATTGCTATTAGATGTATTGATGTTTGCTTGGTCTTTGCTTAAAGGATTGTTGACTATTGTTAGATTTTTTTTGTTGGATTGTAGTTTTTGTTAAGGGACATTTGTTTGTCTGGTTGGTGTTTGCTTTGAGAGAATGTTACTTGGTGGATTTTTAACAGATGGCTTATTATTTAATGATAGTGGGCTACTCCTTGAAGAATTGTTGGACTTTATAAATATACTGCAGATAAGTTAATAGAGCATTCGGTTTTCAAGCCTGTTCCATCATTTAAATCAATTATGGTAGATCTAAATCTCTTCTTGTATTCTTATCTTTTAACTTGAAGAAACAGCTCCACTTCCAGTTTGCCAAAACCTGTCAAAAACCCTCAGAATATTATATGTTTCAATCAAGTCCCCTCTAAAGTCCAGTGAAATCCAACCTGTTGATTCTAGTAGAACCTTACTGAACTGCTTTCAATATATTCAAAATATTTCCTTAAATAAAGAGGCAATACTGTATATTGCATTTTAGATGTTGTCCAACTAATGTCCTATGTAACTGAAACATAACCACCCTTTTTTATATTCAGTTTCCCCAGTAGTACACAATAACATTCTATCACATATCCTATCCTTTTGTAGCCTCTTATCTTATATCTTCAGAACTAACATTCCAACCTATATTGATTTAATTACAAATGTACCAACCATACATTTAGTGCCTTCATTTGTAAAAGTCTTCGTCCCTACATTAATCTTGGAAACTGAAAAAAAGAACCATTATAACACTTTGATGCTTGTTAACATGTTCTATCCATATAAAGTATTACCTCTTGTACTATGGGCTTCTATGTTTTTGCAACTGTATTTGAAGCAACACCTAAGTTTTGGACATTCACTCTCTCCCCCTTTTTCACAACACATAATATGCTTTCAATTACTGTATGTTCACTAAATTATCCTGATTCAATTTTTCCAATATCATGTTGACTCTGCCACATTCCGTTGAACACTTTAAATTTTTGATGATAGCTTTTGCATGGTTCCCATGGCTGCCCTGTAGTTTCCTGTTTTATTCTGCTTTTTGAATAAATGAGTTACATCTACTCTTTTCCAACCTAATGGAACCTTCCTAGAATCTAGGGAACTTTGGAAATTTTATACCAAGTTACCTCACTAGCCTCTTCTTTAAAGACCTTAGATAAAGTCACTTTTCCTGAGTCCCTCCCCACTTTCCAAGTCCAGATTTCTTGCTGTTCCTGGGGTTCATGCCCTCAGTAGTGAAGATGAAGGCAAAGTATCTGTTCATTCATCTATCACCTCTGTGTTTTCCACATAAAATTTCCCAGATACACTTTCTACAGGACCTTGATGAATCTCTCTTTGAAAGATTGGTGCTTGGTGGAAAATTGGATTGTTAATGGATTATTTGTTTGTTGTTTGATGGCCTACTGTGGACTGAATATTGAATGATTGCTAGATGCTTGTTCAATGGATTTCTTGGAGTGCCGTTCAATGGATTGTTGTTTGATGGATGGTTTTTGAATTGGTTGTTGGTTGGAAAATTATTTGAGGAGTTGTTGAATAGTTATCAATGGGTTGCAGATTTATAAACTTTTAGATTTTTTAAAATTGTTTGGTGATGGTTACCAGTGTTATAGAGTCATAGAGCAATGTAGCATAAAACAGGCCCTTTGGCCCAAGTAGTCTGTGCTGACCCAGATGCCTGTCGAAGCTAGTCCCATTTGCTTACATTTGACTTGCATTCCTCTAACCTTGTACCTGTCTAAATGTTACTATACCTTCCTCAAGCACATCCTCCGGCACCTCCATAAGTATACCCCATGAAGAAATTGCCACTCAGGTCACTTTGAAATCTTTCTTCTCACCTTCAAACTATACCTATAGTTTTAGATTTCCTTTTCCTGGGGGGGTGGGAAATGTGTGCTTTCACACTATCAAGCCCCTCCTAATTCTGTTCACCTCTAAGGTCACCCTTCTATCTCCCCTTGCCCCAAGGAATAAAGTCCTAGCCTACCTAACCTCTTCCTATAACTCAGACCCTAGAGTCCTAGAAGTATACTCATTAATCTTTGGTGATATCTTTCCAGTTCAATGTATTTCCTTTAAAAGAGTAGCCAGAACTGAATAAAATGTAAGTGTGGCCTTGCCAACATCTTGTAAAACTGCCAATACCCAACTCCTTTACTTAAACCCTGAATGATGAAGGGTAGTATGTCAAATGCCAACTTATCACCCTGTTTGCCAATGTCTCTATTTTCAGGGAACTATATTCTTGTACTCTATGCTCCCTCTGTTTTAATCATACCCTAGGGCCTGACCATTCACTGTGAAAGTCCTACCCTGCTTTAACTTCCTGAAATACAACATTTCATATTTATCTGAAATGAATGCTATTTGCCATTCCCCTGCCACTTAGTATTTTATCAAGATCTCCCTGTAGCTTTGATAAGCTTCTTCACTGTCTATGATACCATCTATTTCAGTGTAAATTGCAACTCAGTAACTATGTCTCTTTATTCTCATCCAAATTGTTTATATAAATGATGAACAACATGTCCAGCAGCAATCCCTGCAGTATACCACCAGTCACAGCCACCAATCTATAACAACCTTCTACCATCAAGCCAATTATGTATCCACTTAGCTATCTCTCCCTGGATTCCATGTAATCCTGCCTTTCTGACTGGTCTTCCATGCAGTTTATTGTCAAAGGACTTCCAAAGGCGGCCCATTCTCTCCCTAGCCACCCTTTCACTCTTAATGTACCTGTGAATCTCTAGGGGTTTTCATTAGCTTTTCCAGCCAGTGCTGCCTCATACCCTCTTTTTGTCTTCTTTGTTTCCCTCTGCACTGTACTCTTGCAATTCTTAGACTTGTCATGGGATTTGCTTGATCCCAACAACCTAAACTAGATGGAGCAGATCGGGTAGTTGGAGCTCGTCAGTCTGGGAAGGCAGTCCATCTAAGAGAGGGAAACCTCTGATTTCAAACCTCCGCTGCCCTACGGCCATACCCACTTATGGAAAAGGCTTAGGGAGTAAACCCTGAGGACAAATCCAGAGCTGGAGTCCCTGAGGCAGTCCGACGTTGCTTTCAACCTCGGTCTGGCAAATCCTGCGACATCACTGGTGCCGAGCTGTATCAGCCCTTGCCCGTCCCCTGGACAACGTCGGTGGCATGGAGAGGGGAGACTTGCTGCTTGGGCAACTGCCGGTCTTCCATACAAACTTGCCCAGGCCTGTGTCCTGGAGAGGGACTGAAGCAAAACTTTCCAGGCACAGATCCATGGTCTCACGATGCCATCAAACTAGATGCCTGCATCAACAGCCAAGGCTCTTTAAACTTGCCAGCCTTCCTTTCAGCTGAACAGGAACAGGGTGGTTTCTGAACTCTTAATATTGCACTCGTAAACTCATCCCACTTGACAGATATCCGGCTACCTGCAGACTGTCTCATCCAATTAACCACTGCAAGTCGGGACAAAAAATAGCTAGTATAGTAACAACATTTAAAAGCCAACTAGGTAAGTACATGGAGAGGAGAGGTTTAAAAGGCTATGGGTGAAGCTTGGACAGATGGGACTAGATTAAACAGTCGGTGAGACTTGGGCCAAAGGACCTGCTTCCAGGCTGCAAGGTTCTATGGCTTTCTACATGTTGATTATGTAAACTTTCTTGGACACTTACAATAAATTTCACCCCAGGCATGTTGGGTAATCTAGTCATGATTTGGGAGTTAAAATCCCCTAATAATGCTGTCCATTAGTTTTGCAATCTTCTTACACATCTGCTCCTCCAATTCCTACTCAATTACCTTAAGGAATGGGATCTGATCTTTTACCAAGGTACGCAACACACCTTGGGGTTTAATATTGAACTTAACAGTTCCAGATAGATTCAAAGTTCACAATTTAAGATTGTTTAATGATATTCCCTGTAAAGGAGAATGGAATAATTGTTGCTCTGGATCCAATGCAATGCAGCAAAAAAAAGCCACGAAAGATAAAGAACACAATAATAATCTGAAACACAATAAATATAAAATACAAATGAAAGCTTATATACAGAAATTGATTGTATAACCTCAAAGTGATGCTAGGCTGTACATAAAGTGATTGACAGGAAATAATAAAGTAGTGGTGGAGTTAGTGGGTGGAGAGGTTCATCGGCCTTGCTGCTTGGGGGAAGTGACTTTTTTGTGTCTGGTGGTCCGGGCATGGATGTTACTTAACCTCCTCCCTGATAGGATTGGGACAAATAGTCTATGAGCAGGATGGGTGGGATCTTTCATGATATTACTGGCCCTTTCCTTGCACCATTCTGTATCTACGCCCTTGATGGCTGGTAGGCTGGTGCCAGTAATGAGTTGGGTAATTTTGACTACCCGTTGCAGGGCCCTCTTGTCCGCCACAGTGCAGTTTCTGTACCGAGTGGTGATGTAGCTCGCCAGGATGCTCTCTGCTGCACATCTGTAGAATGACATGAGGATGGATGTACAAAATCTAGCTCCCTTCAGCCTCCACATAGAGGCATTGATGAGCATTCTTGACTGTGTAGAATACGTTCTGGGACCATGCGAGGTTGTGTGTGATGTGTACTCCCAGGAGCCTGAAACTGCCTGCAGCTTCTATTGCTGTGCGGCCGATGTAAAGGATTCTGTTGTAACGAATAAACACTTCTCAGACTTCCAGCCAGGTACAGTTATTGATTTTAACTGACATTTTGATGACAAACTCTGCCACCTTCATCAGGGATGATGCTTGGGCATGCCTAGTCCGGTGGTATTTATACCCCCATCATCTGTCTCTCCTGATTGGTTAGTCCTCATCCAATTAGGTTTCCATTCTCCCGTCTTGTTCACAATCGAATCCCAGTTCTTACTTAGACCGAGACCTTCGTCTTTGTTAGAATTCTTTTCCTCTGGTTTATTTCAATGGCTTCCTTCACCAGGTAATCCCAAAAGCCACTGGTACAGCACAGTAGTTTTGTGCCGCTGAAGTCGCTGAATGCTGCTATGGCCATTGTGAATGCAGTGTTCTGCTACCACCAATTTCTCTGGGTAACCCAAATGAATATACCTCCTCTGCTCCTTGATGCAGGTTTTCACCATGTGTCCCATCTGACCGATAGACGCTGCTCCTCATTCACGAGGAATCCTGTACATGGCAGCCTTCTTGAGCCTTTTTGATCCACATCAGCTGTGATTTGAGCTTCCTGATGGGTATTAATCTGGTATTTCTTCAAGATCCTGGCAATCCTTCCAGAAACCATGGAAATACAGTGAGAACAGGCTATAGAGAATATAGGCAACATCCCTGATGAAGCTGGCAGAGTTTGTCATCGAAATGTCGGTTAAAATCTATACCCGTACTCAGCTGGAAGCCTGAGAAGAGTTTATTCATAGTATACGCCAGAAAAGCATTAGATCTTTTTTTCATTCTGTTTTATGGTTAGATAGATAGATAGATAGATAGATACTTTATTCATCCCCATGGGGAAATTCAACTTTTTTTCCAATGTCCCATACACTTGTTGTAGCAAAACTAATAACACACAATACTTAACTCAGTAAAAAAAATATGATATGCATCTAAATCACTATCTCAAAAAGCATTAATAATAGCTTTTAAAAAGTTCTTAAGTCCTGGCGGTTGAATTGTAAAGCCTAATGGCATTGGGGAGTATTGACCTCTTCATCCTGTCTGAGGAGCATTGTATCGATAGTAACCTGTCGCTGAAACTGCTTCTCTGTCTCTGGATGGTGCTATGTAGAGGATGTTCAGAGTTTTCCATAATTGACCGTAGCCTACTCAGCGCCCTTTGCTCAGCTACCGATGTTAAACTCTCCAGTACTTTGCCCACGACAGAGCCCGCCTTCCTTACCAGCTTATTAAGACGTGAGGCGTCCCTCTTCTTAATGCTTCCTCCCCAACACGCCACCACAAAGAAGAGGGCGCTCTCCACAACTGACCTATAGAACATCTTCAGCATCTCACTACAGACATTGAATGACGCCAACCTTCTAAGGAAGTACAGTCGACTCTGTGCCTTCCTGCACAAGGCATCTGTGTTGGCAGTCCAGTCTAGCTTCTCGTCTAACTGTACTCCCAGATACTTGTAGGTCTTAACCTGCTCCACACATTCTCCATTAATGATCACTGGCTCCATATGAGGCCTAGATCTCCTAAAGTCCACCACCATCTCCTTGGTCTTGGTGATATTGAGACGCAGGTAGTTTGAGTTGCACCATATCACAAAGTCCTGTATCAGTTTCCTATACTCCTCCTCCTGTCCATTCCTGACCACAATCATGTGGTCATAAAGTCATAAACTACATGTCCATGCTGACCATCAGTACTTATCTACTTTAATCTCGTTTACCAGTGCGTAATATACAGCCTTCCATGCCTTGGCAATTTACAGCTCATCAAGATGATTTCTAAGGCTACATCCACACTACACCGGATAAATCCGTAACCAAAGATTTTCTCTTTGTTTTTACACTGCATCCACACTAAAATGGTGTTTTTGTCCCCCGAAACCGGAGCTTTTCAGAAACGCTTTCCAGGCTGGGTATTTTTGAAAATGCTGTTTGGGCAGATCAATGTGGATGGGGTAAATGGAGACTTCTGAAAACGTTATCAGATGGCAGTGCGCTATTTCATTGTTTTCTTGAACGCAACCTAACAATTTCAGAACAGACGGCAACGAGACTGACGCTAGAAGAGTTAGAAATGTACTTACCAAATACTTTGACCCATAACTTACTGAATAAATAAGTATACTGTACTCACTTTGCCCTGTTTTCTGTCCTTGCTCGTATGAAGGTGGTTTACCTATTTATGCAGGTACTTCTCTGACAATAGATGTGTAACAGTCTAATGTAACATTTTATGGAAATACAAGATAACACTGATGCAGACATGTTTTATACATTTAACAAGGTGCTTTATTAATGCAACAGAGTTAGTCAGTTTTTCAATGTTCGTCGTCAGCCAGGTCATACTGTCCGTGAACTCCCTGTCGGTTGCCGCCGTATGCTCCAGTATTTGTTTTTTTTAGTTTTAAGTTCTCCTGTGCGAGAGCCAACAGCTATCCGTCGTTTAAGTTTTTCTAGTCTGTAACTACACAAACGCGCACTTTTACGGCAAGAATCGACACCAAACATGTCGCTTGTTTTCGGTAGACGTGTCCTGAGCATGCGCAAGAGGAGGAGATTCGCCAAAATCTCCGTTTCAGTGTGGGTAGAGATATTTTCAAAAATGCATAGTGTGGATGCCTATTGTTTTTATGCAAAACCGGCGTTTTCCAAATTATCCGGTCTAGTGTGGATGTAGCCTAAGTGTCATCGGAGTACTTGCCTCTACCAGACCCTCAGGCAATGTCTTTCGGTTTCCAACCACAGTAAGTTCTTACCATCAGATCCCTCTTAGGCTATGTCCACACTAGACCGGATAATTTTGAAAATGCCAGTTTCGCGTAAAAACGATAGGCGTCCACACTATGCGTTTTAAAAAATATCTCAATCCACACTGAAATGGAGATTTTGGTGTATCTCCTCCTCCTGCGCATGCGCAGGACACATCTACAGAAAACAAGCGACATGTTTGGTGTCGAATCTCACCGTAAAAGTGCGCGTTTGTGTAGTTACAGACTAGAAAACCTTAAAATGACGGACAGCTGTTGGCTTTCACACAGGAGAACTTAAAAGTATATAAAAAAACAAATACTGGAGCGTACGGAGGCAACCGACAGGGAGTTTGTGGAAAGATTCACCTGGCTGACGACGAACATTGAAAAACTGACTAACTCTGTTGCATTAATAAAGCACCTTGTTAAATGTATAAAACATGTCTGCATCAGTGTTGTCTTGTATTTCCATACAATGTTACATTAGGCTGTTACACATCTATTGTCAGAAGTACTTGCATAAATAGGTAAACCACCTTCATATGAGCAAGGACAGAAAACAGGGCAAAGTGAGTACAGTATACTTATTTATTCAGTAAGTTATGGGTCAAAGTATTTGGTAAGTACATTTCTAACTCTTCTAGCGTCAGTCTCGTTGCCGTCTGTTCTGAAATTGTTAGGTTGCGTTCAAGAAAACGATGAAATGGTGTGCCGCCGTCTGACAGCGTTTTCAGATTTCTCCGGTTACCCCATCCACACTGCTCCAGCCAATCCGGCGTTTTCAAAAATACACACTTTGGAGTGCGTTTCTGAAAAGCTCCAGTTTCGGAGGATGAAAACGCCATTTTAGTGTAGATGAAGGGTAAAAACGAAGAGGAAAAGCTTCGGTTGTGGATTTATCCGGTGTAGTGTGGACGTAGCCTTACACTCATGGCTTTATTTTTCTCAGATGTGGGGAAAAAAGTTCTCACTATCCTCCTCCTTTCTATAATTTTCAAAAACTTATGTAGCTTTAACAGACCTCCATTCAGCCTCCTTCACCTCAGTGAGAACAAACCCAAACCAATTTGTCCTCTGATACTGGACACCCACTCCAACACTTCCATAATGTGCCAACCAAATCTACACCAGTGCTCTAGCTGTGGTCTAACAAACATTTTATATAGTTGTAGTAAAAGATTCTTAATTAACACTTTGCTACAGTATTCATCAGAGAGAGGGACCTTGACAAGGGAGGGGTAAAGAACAAACTAATATGCTGGAGCATGTCATGGATAAGAAACAGGATGTGCTGGGGCTTTTGAAAAACATTCGGATAGGCAAGGCCCTAGGGCTGGACAAGATATTCTCCAGGCTACTTGTGGTGAACTACATATACCTGTCTGGACATGCCCCCCCTGCTGACTGCTCCGGTGGCTCCTCCCACAGACCCCTGTATAAAGGCAATTGGAGGCACTGCTCCTCCCTCAGTCTCCAGGATGTTGTGTGATGGTCTCTTGCTGCTGATAGTGCTCTCTCTTCCAGCTAATAAAAGTCTATCTCTCGCCTCATGTCTCCGAGAGTTATTGATAGTGCATCACTACTATGGGAAGCAAGGGAGGAGATTGCTGCTTCTTTAGCGATGATCTTTGTGCCATCACTGGCCACTGGAGTAGTACCATGTGATTGGATGGTGGCAAATGTTAATCCTTTGTTCAAGAAAGGAAGTAGGAATAACCCTGGGATTTGTTGACCAGTGAGTCAGTGGTGGGCAAACCACACTGGACAACAGATTTTGCTTCTGAATACTTTTGTGTGTATCTTAAGGATTTTACGCTGCTGATCATGAAAACCATCATGAAATTTCTCTATTTTTTCAAAGTCAAAAGACAAAGTCAAATTTATTATCAGAGTACATAAATGTCACCACGTACAACCCGGAGATTCTTTTTCTGTGGGCATACTTAGTAAATCCATTTTTAAAAAATTGCCTATGTTAGTTATTTCAATTCATAATTCAAGACAATCAAAATATTGCCCACAATATAAGCGGAAAGGTTTTCTATCTTGTCCAGGCATTCCTGAATATGTTTTGGCAGGGGAGATGCTGCATGGCAGGACTGGTTTTAGAAAGGCCATAAAAGCATCATGCACACACCCCATTCTATGCATTGCATTTACGTGTATATCGGTTTGTAATCACGGTGATGCCCGTGCTGTACACGCACAGCACATTGTGAGTACTCTTTGTATTAAAGCAATTGTATTTTCAGGACTATTCCTGATTGCAAAATGTCTTGCTAATGTTGCAGCAGTCATGATACTTCTTGTTATATTTGTGGTGAGTATATACTGAAATCTCAAAATTGCAGCATGACTCCTCATTAAGAAAGCCGATGAGCTCTCTTTTGGGTGTAAAATTGACGACCAAGGCAAAGCCTGGGCTCCTCACATTTGTTGTGCAACATGCTGCTGATTTTAGAGCTTGGCTCAGAGGTCAAAGCCATTCGCTGTCCCAATGAAATGACGACAGCAGAAGGATAATGCAACAGACCGCTACTCCTGTCTGACCAGTGTGTCTGGTTTCTCAGCTAAAAACAAGAAATCCATTGAATGCCCCAATCTCCCTTCAGCCATGAGACCTGTGCTGCATGACGATATTCTTCCAGTACCAAACCCACCAGAGACATGGAGTCCAGAGGACACAGTCGAAGATGCCATGATGCACGAGCCAGGAATGGAGAACGGCACTGATACTGGTGCAGATTTTGAACTTGTTATGTTGAATGAGCCTCATCTTTTTATATATATATATTTTTATTCAATTTTTAAGGTAGTTACATAGAATGAATAGAGTAATAGAATAATGTAGTGTAATATCAGCCCTCCCCCTCCCCTTAACCCTTCCCCCCTTAACATCCCTGTCTAAAAAAAAAAGAGAAAAAAAAGAGAAAAAGAAAGAAAGAAGAAAGAAAGATTGCCTGGATATCAGAAGATCCCCACATGCTCCATGGAATTCAAAATAGCTTTAATATATGTATTTATTTATTTCCTCAGATGGCTAATAACTTTATCTTCAGAGGACCTATATATTTAATCCTATCTTCTGTAAGTAAGGATGCCAAATTTTCAAAAATATGTCATATTTATTTCTTAAATTGTAAGTAATTTTTTCAAGTGGAATGCAGCTAAAAATTTCATTATTCCAATGGTCCATACTTAAGTATGAATCCAATTTCCAAGTAACTGCAATAGCCTTTTTGGCTACTGCCAATGCAATTTTTATGAATTCTTTCTGATATTTGTTCAATTTAGGTTTTGGTTTTATCCCTTCAATATCACCTAGTAAAAATAATATTGGGTTATGTGGAAGTTGTATTCCAATAATTTGTTCCAATAAAACTCTTAAATTTGTCCAAAAAGGTTGAATTTTAAAACAAGACCAAGTAGAGTGTAAAAAAGTACCAATTTCTTGATTACATCGAAAACATTGATCAGATAAATTTGGGTTTAGTCTATTTATTTTTTGTGGTGTAATATATAATTGATGTAAAAAATTGTATTATACTAATCTAAGTCAGACATTTATTGTATTTGTCATACTGTCAAGACATAGTCTTGACCAACTTGTTTCATCAATTTTAATATTCAAATCAGTTTCCCATTTTTGTCTTGACATATGAATTCCTTGTTTAATTGTCTGTTTTTGAATCAAATTATACATACAAGAAGTAATTTTAAAAATTTTTCCTTTTTGAATTAAAGTTTCTATTTCATTAGGCTTCGGCATTAACATTGTTTGACCCAGTTTATCTCTTAAATAAGCCCTTAATTGGAAATAACAGAAAAGAGTGTTATTTGATATTTTATATTTATTCTTTAATTGATCAAATGACATGAATATACCTCCTTCAAAACAGTCTCCTATATATCTAATCCCTTTTGAAACCAATTATATAAAAGTTGGTTATCCATTGTAAAAGGAATAAGTCTATTTTGAATTAGGGGTCTCTTTGCTAATAAAGATTTCTTTATCTCATCATCAACATTTGTCTTATTCCATAAATCGATCAAATGTTTTAATATAAGGGACTCTTTCTTTTCCCGTATCCATTTAGATTCCCATTTATATATAAAATCTTCTGGTATATTTTCTCCTATCTTATCTAACTCTATTCTAATCCATGCCGGTTTATCTTCATCAAAAAAAGATGCAATAAATCTAAGTTGATTTGCTTTATAATAATTCTTAAAATTTGGGAATTGTAACCCTCCTAGGTAAAATTTACATGTCAATTTTTCCAACGATATTCTTGACATCTTACCTTTCCAAAGAAACTTCCTCACACATTTATTCAACTCTTAAAAAAGACTTCTGTGGCAGTTGTACTGGTAGTGTTTGGAATAAATACTGTAATCTAGGAAATATATTCATTTTTACAGCATTGACTCTACCTACTAATGTTATTGGTAACATCATCCATTTATCAAGATCTTCTTGAATTTTTTTCAATAATGGCAAATAATTTAATTTATATAAATGCATTATGTCATTATCAACCCTTATACCTAAATACTTTATACCATTTATCGGCCATCTAAATTGAGTTACTAGTCGACATTGACTATAATCTCCTTTAGTAAGGGGTAAAATTTCACTTTTATCCCAGTTTATTTTATACCCTGATGTTTTCCCATATTCTTCCAATCTAAGAGATAATTTATGCAACGAATCAAATGGGTTTGTTAGATAAATCAAAACATCATCAGCAAATACATTAATCTTATATTCCTCCCGGTTAACTCTGAAGCCCATCACATCTGAGTCAGTTCTAATTAATTCAGTTAATTGTTCTATCGCCAATACAAATAAAGCAGGTGATAATGGACAACCTTGTCTAGTTGACCTTGTTAACTGGAATGATGTTGAAATTTGGCCATTTTTCACTACTTTAGCTTTGGGACTAGTATTTAAAGTTTTAATCCAGTTTATAAAAGAGTCTCCTAACCCATATTTTTCCAATACCTTAAATAAAAAATCCCATTCCAATCTATCAAATGCTTTTTCTGCATCCAAAGCAACTGCCACGCTCATTTCCTCCCTCTTTTGTGCCAAATGAATTATGCTAAGTAACCGAGTTACATTATCTGCCAGTTGTCTATTTTTAATAAATCCTGTTTGATCCATATGTATTAATTTTGGTAAATATTTAGATAATCTATTAGATAAAATTTTTGCTATTATTTCATAATCCGTGTTCAACAGAGAAATAGGCCTATATGATGTTGGTTTTAATGAGCCTCATCTGATAACTCAATCTGAGTTAAATGACCTGATCAGAGACCTGGGTTTGTCAAAAGCAAATACAGAATTACTGTGTTCAAAACTGCAAGGATGGAATTTGCTGTCACCAGGCACAAAAATTTCCATGAAGGATTTCAATATTTGAGACAGATGTTTCCCAGAATAACTGATATCAAGACTACAGAAGACTCTTTTGTTGGTCCACAAATCAAACAAATCATCAATGACAGGCAATTCAAAGAACTTCTAGTGGGACCGGAAAAAATCTCATGGAAGGCATTCAAGGATATTTTTTGAAAACTTTCTTGGCAACTACAGAGCACCACATGTGCAGCTTCAAGCATACAAAACCATGAAGTGCAAAATGTCACTAAAGATTCATTATCTGCATTCCCATTTAGACTTCTTCCTTGCAAATCTTGCAGCTGTCAATGATGACCACGGTGAAAGATTCCACCAGGATATTGTGGTCATGGAGAAATGGCATCAGGGCAACTGAAATCCATCAATGCTGGCTGATTATTGTAGGACACTTAAGCGAGAAGCCTCGGACACTGAGTACAAATGAAACTCATAAAAAGAAAAACATTTTTAGCTTAGTTGAACTATTGCGAAGTATTAGCACCATTATGAAATTAAACACATTATATTCAATAAAAGTTAATTTATTTTTTCTCCAAACTTCTACATGGTACAGGTTGTCTGAAATTATATTTGTGTGTAGCTTCATGTGTTCTATCATACCAACAGAAAATTTCTGAGGAAGCAACACTGTGTGACTGTACTTCCTAAGAAGGTTGGCGTCATTCAATGTCTGTAGTGAGATGCTGAAGATGTTCTATAGGTCAGTTGTGGAGAGCGCCCTCTTCTTTGTGGTGGCGTGTTGGGGAGGAAGCATTAAGAAGAGGGACGCCTCACGTCTTAATAAGCTGGTAAGGAAGGCGGGCTCTGTCGTGGGCAAAGTACTGGAGAGTTTAACATTGGTAGCTGAGCGAAGGGCGCTGAGTAGGCTACGGTCAATTATGGATAACTCTGAACATCCTCTACATAGCACCATCCAGAGACAGAGAAGCAGTTTCAGCGACAGGTTACTATCGATACAATGCTCCTCAGACAGGATGAAGAGGTCAATACTCCCCAATGCCATTAGGCTTTACAATTCTACCGCCAGGACTTAAGAACTTTTTAAAAGCTATTATTAATGCTTTTTGAGATAGTGATTTAGATGCATATCATATTTTTTACTGAGTTAAGTATTGTATGTAATTAGTTTTGCTACAACAAGTGTATGGGACATTGGAAAAAAAGTTGAATTTCCCCATGGGGATGAATAAAGTATCTATCTATCTATCTATCTATCTATCTAAAATATTTGCTGTCCAGTGCTATTGGAGAGAATTCTTAGAGACAGGATTTAGTAGCATTTGGAGAAGTACAGTCTGATTAGGGATAGTCAGCTGGCTTGTGAGTGGCACATCATGCTTCACGAGTCTGATTGACTTCTTTGAGGATGAAACATGCTGACAAAGGTAGAGCAGTTCCTCATGGTGGCTCATTCAGAAAGTCAGCAGGTATGAGATCCAGGGAAACTTGACTGCATGGTTTCAGGACTGGGCTGCCCACAGAAGGCAGAGGGTGGTAGTAGATGATGTGTATTCTGTGACTACTGATGATTCACAGGGATCTGTTCTGGGACCCTTGCTCTTTGATTTTTTTATAAATGACTCGGATAAGGAAGTGGAAGGGTGCGTTAGCAAGTTTGCAGATGACACAAAAGTTAGTGGTGTTGCAGATAATGTAGAAGATTGTCTTGCATTCCAACCGGCATTGATAGGATGCACAGCTGGGCTGAGAAGAGGTAGCTGGAGTTCAGTGCAAAGAAGTGTGAAGTGATACCCTTCAGAAAGTCGAACTTGAAGGCAAAGTACAAGGTTAAAGGCAATATTATTTGCAGTGAGGAGGAACAGAGAAAACTTGGGCTGCATATCCAAAGATACCTCAAAGTTGCCTCACAAGTTGTTAGTGTAGTCAATAAGGCATACTGCATGTTATGTTAGCCTTCATTAGTTGAAGGATTGAGTTCAGGAGTTGAGAGGCAAGGTAGCAGCTCTTTAAAACTCTTGTTAGACCACGCTTGGAGTATTGTCTTCAGTTCTGGTTGCTTCATGAAAGGAAGAATGTACAAGATACAATAGCTAATATGAGAGCACATATTTTTAAGGTGACTGGAAAAATATAGGGGGGATGTCACAGGTAGGTTTTTTTTACACAGAGTGGTAAGTGCATGGAATGTGCTACCAAGGGTGGAGGTAGAGGCTTTAAAGAGACAGACTCTTAGATAGGCACATGGGTGAAAGAAAAATGGAGGTCTATGTAGGAGGGAAGGGGTGGAGTCAATTAAAAGATTGGCAAAACATTGTGGGCTGAAGGGCCTTTATTGGTGTATGTTCTATGTTCTAACTTCTAAAACCTCCATGCTTTTGTATTTATGCTCTGGCGAACGAAGACCAGAATCCCTCATACCTTTGTAACCATTTCATCTACCCAGGCTACCACCATTAGTGATGTATAGACAGATACAGAGTGTTCCCCATTAGTCCATAAATCCCTATCGTTCAGGCTGCATGGCCTACCCTTCACAGACCTCTCAAAATGTGTAAACTCACACTAGTTGGGATGAAGTCCTGTTGGCTATTACTCCACCTGACTTATCAACTGATTAATATCATTCCAAATGGTAAAACAATCACTATCTTCCTCAGGATCAACAACCCCACAAATATTTGTCCCACCTGTAGACTTGCTAATCGTTCCTTCTGCACTCATTGGGCTACAGAGACTGGCCCTTCAGACATATATGTCCATGCTGTACATTTTGTCAATCTGCACTCATCAATTTTACTGGTTTAGCTTTGTGTTCTTCTATGCATTGTCTATTCAAGTACCTGTCGAAGTGCCGCTTAAATACAATGACTGTATTTGATTCCACCACCTTTGGACTTCTGGCTGAACATCAGTGATGGGAATGTCACTGGAGCAGACTCTGATGGATGGAGCCTACCTGCATTTGGAAAGTTAAGGACCAATTTGCAGTAGGTTCCAGGTAATCATTCTTTCTGCAAAATACTTCAGCTCAAATCCCCTTCTTCCCCTCATCTCCAACCTTGTTTTTCATATCCCTACCATGGAAAAAGGATTCATGGTTTTATCCCTTCTGGTTTTCACCACAAGGTAACAAGCCCAGCCTATCAAATCTCTACCATAACTAAAGCCCTGCAGTCCAGGTAATATCCTGATGAATCTCCTCTGCTGTTTGTCCAAAACAGCCACATCCTTCCTATAATGTGGTGACCAGAACCAAACACAATATTTCAAGCAGTATTTTGTAAAGTTACAAAATAACATCCAACTTTTTCATTCTTTGTCCCAAACTATATGACTTCTTCATTGTCATATCAACCCATGTTGCAACTTTCAGGGAACTATGGACTTGAACCTCCAGCACCGGCGGGTTAGACAACAGTGAACATTACTTACTTGGATTTTCAGAAGACTTTTGACAAACTGCTGCACATAAGCTGCTAAATAGGATAAGAGCCTGTGGTGTTAGAGGCTTGGGTAGATGAATGACTGGCAGAAGAGAGTGAGTGGGAAAAAGAGGTCTTTTACAGGATGGCTGCCTATAACTATTGGAATTCCACAGGAGTCTGTTTTCACCTGATTCATTAATAATCTCAGTGAGTTAACTGATGTGATTGCGGCCAGTTTTGCAGATGATACAGAGATAGGAGAGGGACAGGTAGTGCTGCAGAGGCATGGCGTCTGCACAAGGACTTGGACAGGTTGAGAGAGTGGGCAAGAGAATGACATATGGGATACAGCGTAGAGAACTGTGAGGTCATGCAATTCAATAAGAAGAATAAGGTGTAGACCACTTTCTAAATAGGAGAGAATTCAGAAATTAGAGGTGCAAAGGGACTTGGCAGTTCTAGTTCTGGATTTCCTCAAGGTTAGCTTGCATGTTGAGTCGGTAGTAAAAAAGGCAAATGCAATGTTAGCATTCAGTTTGAGGAGACTAGAATGTAAAAGCAAGGATGTACCGGCTCTGGAGAGGGTCCAGGGGAGTTTCACAAGAATGATTCCAGAAGTGAAAGCATTAACATTTGAGAAACATTTGATGTCTCTGGGCTGTACTCAGTGGAGTTCAGAGGTTCAGAGGGGATTTCCATAAGATATAGGAGCAGAATTAGGCCATTTGGTCCATCTAGTCTGCTTTGCCATTTGATCATGGCTGATTAATTTCCCTCTCAACTCCTGCCTTCTTCCTATAAGTATTCACACACTGATTAATCAAGAATCTATCAACCTCTGCCTTAAATACGCCCATTAATCTGGTCTCCAAAGCTGCCTGTGGTACCAAATTCCACAATTCTGGCAAAGGTAGTTCCTCCTTATCTCCATTCTAAATGAATGACTCTTTATTCTGAGGCTGTGACCTTTAGTCCTAAACTCCCCCACTATAGGAAACATCCTCTCCAAATCCACTCTATCTAGGCCTTTCAACATTCAATAGGTTTGAATGTGATCCCCCTCATTCTGCTAAATTCCAGCGAGTACAGGCCCAGAGTCATCAATTGCTCCTCATATGAGAAGCCTTTCATTCTCAGAATAATTTTCACGAACTTCCTTTGAACCCTCTCTAATGTCAGCACATTCTTTTTTAGATTAAGAGCCTAAAACTGCTCACAGTTCTCTAAGTGAGGTCTCAACAGTTCCTTATAAAGCCTCAGCATTATATCCTTAGTTTTAAATTCCAGTCCTCTTGAAATGAATGCTAACATTGCATTTACCTACCTCACTACCTACCCAACCTGCAAGTTAACCTTTAGTGAATCCCACACGAGGACTCCCAAGTTCCTTTGCACCTCGGATGTTTGAATTTTCTCTCTGTCTACGGTTTTATTCCTTCTACCAAAGTGCATGACCATACACTTCCTGACACTGTATTCCATCTGCCATTTCTTTGCCCATTCTCCTAATCTGTCTCAGTCCCTCTGCATGCTCCCTGTTTCCTCAACACTACTTGTCCCTCCACCTACCTTCATATTGCCGTCAAACATGTCCACAAACCCATCAATTCTGTCATCCTAATGATTGACAAACAACGTAAAGAAGTGGTTCCATCACTGACCCCTGTGGAACACCATTGGTCACCAGCAACCAATCAGAAAAGGTTCCCTTTATTCCCATTCTTTTCCTCCTGCCAATGAACTGATGCTCTATCCATGCTAATGTCTTTCCTGTAATATCATGGACTCCTACCTTGTTAAGCAGACTTACGTGCAGCGCCTTGTTAAAGGCCTTCTGAGTACACAGCATACATTGATTCTCCTTTGTCTATCCTGATTGTTATTTCTTTAAAGAATTCCAACACATTTGCGAGGCAAGATTTTCCTTTAAGGAAACCACACTAACTTTGGCCTATTTTGCCTTTTGCCTCCAAGTACCCTGAGACCACATCCTTAACAGTTGACTCCAATATCTTCCCAACCACTGAGGTCAGACTAATTGGCCTATAATTTCCTTTCTTCTGCTTCTCTCTCTTCTTGAACAGTGGGTTGACACTTGTAAATTTCCTGTCCTTCAGAACCATGCCAGAATCTATTGATTCTTTATGCCTCCACAATCTCTTCAGCTACTTCTTTCAGAACCCTGGGGTGTACACCATCTAGTCCAGATGACTTATCTACCTTCAGACCTTTCAGCTTCCTAAGCACCTTCTCCCTAGTGTTTGCAACTGCACTCACTTCTGTCCCCTGACACTTTTGAATATCCAGTATACACTTGTGTCTTCCACAGTGAAGACTGATGCAAAATATTTGTTCAGTTCATCCACCATTACTACTTCTCCAGCATCATTTCCCACTGATTTGATATCTACTCTTGCCTCTTTTTTACTCTTTGTCTTATTTTAATCCCATTCAATACTACCTGATACTGAAAGACCTGGATGGAGTGGGCATGAAGAAGATGTTTCCACATGTAGCAGAGTCTAATATCTGAGGGCACAGCTTCAGAGTAAAAGGGTTGTCCCTTTATAACTGAGATGAGGAGGAATTTCTTCAGCTAGAGAGCAGTGATCTGTGGAATTTTTTATTAGGACATACTGTGGAGGCCAAGTAAATTGAGTGTCCTTAAAGCAGATATAGATAGGTTTTTGATTGGTTAGGGTTTGACAGGTTATGGAGAGAAGACTTCCAATTAAAAAGCATTCTCCCCTAGTAACCTCTTACTTCTATAACCAAGCCAATTTTGGATTGAATTAACCAGTTTCCTTTGATTTCCAAATACTTTAAACTTCTTGACCAGTCTACCACACACAGCTTGTCAAGTTCAACACCTTTCATTCATGAATCGTGCCCTCCTCAATAAAAACCTCAATGAAATTAGTAAGATAGAATTTCTCCTGCACTCCACCCTTTCCAAATGTACAGAAATCCTATCTCTCCCAGGAGAAGGTAGTGGTGTCTAGAAATAGAAGTCACAGGTTTAAGATAAGAGTAGAAAAACTTAATGGAGATCTGAGGGATATGTTTTTCACACAGAGGACAGTAGCTATCAGGAATGAGCTGTTAAAGAAGGTGGTGGAGGCAGATATAACATTTATTAGATGTATGGACAGGTACTTAGATAGGAAAGGTGAATAGGGATTATGAACCTAATGAGAGTAAATGTGATTAGCGTAGAATCAAAACTAGAATCACTGATATTTGTCATGAAATTTGTTGCTTTGAGGTAAAAGTATAAGGCAATATATACATTATACTATAAATTACAATAAGGAATATATACTGTATTTAAAAAATAAATAAGGAGTGTAAAAAGAGAGCAAGAATAGTGAGGTAGTATCCATGGACCATTTAGAAATCTGATGGTGAGGGGAAGAAACTATTGCCGAAGCACTGAGTGTGCGTCTTCAGGCTCCTATATCTCCTCCCTCAGGGTAGTAATGAGAAGAGGGTATGTCCTGGCTGATGGAAGTCCTCATTCATGGATGCACCTGTTTGAGGCATTGCTGGCTGAGTTTACAAACATCTCCAGCTTTTTCCAATCCTGTCTAGAAGGCTTCTCCATACCAGATGAGTCAGCCTGTTAGAATACTTTCCATGGTACATCTGTAGAAATTTGCTAGAATGTTTGGTGACATATCAAATCTCCTCAAACTACTAATGAAATAATGCTGCACGTGTGCCTTCTTTGTAATTGCTGATATGTTTGTTCTTGACAAACTTAGCATGGGTAAAAATAACACATTTATTTACAGAATGGCTTCAGCCCGACATGAGCGCGCGTGACCAGTTCACCAGCGTCACCTCCAGTTCTGGGTGAACATTATTATGTACACATAGTAACACAATCACACCAATATGTTTGGCCCAGGATAGATCTTCAGAGGTGTTGACACCCAGGAACTTGACACTGCTCAGCCTTTCCACTGCTGATCCCTCGTTTAGGGCTGGTGTGTGTTCCCTTGACTTCCCCTTCCTGAAGTCTACAGTCATTTCCAGGTCGCTCAGACTTTGAAAGAATGGTTGTTGTTGTGATGTCACTCAACCAGCCGATCTATCTCACTCCTGTATATGTCCTCATAACCATTTGAGATTCTGATGACAACTGTTGTCATCAGTGAATTTGTAGATTGTATTTGTGCTGTACACAGTCTTGGGTGTAGAGAGAGTAGAGAAAGCATTATGGTCAACGCAGGCAAGGGCCTGTGTCTGTACTGTACATTCTATGATTCTGTGATGTCTTACCACCCTCTCCCTTTATGGTATTTTAAACTGATCACTGTTTGTGATTCCTTATTCTGCTCTTTTGTTCTCACTGTGTCGTGGAGCTTTCCCATGCAACCTCAGGATATGCAGGATCTGTTCTTTCTCCTCTTCCTTTCCCACCAAGTGGGATTAGTGTGGATCAATATTACAGTCAGCAGGTGAGTCGAATGGACCCATTTCTTTGCTGTACAATTCTATGATTCTAACAATTTTCTCTAATGATTCCCCACAACCGAGTGTACTTCCCTGGCTCACCCCTTTTGCCCCTCTTAAATAAAGGATCATTACTATCCAGTCTCCAGTCTAAAGAAACACTACGATGGTGTTTCAGACGAGGATGTCTCAAAGTAGATACTTAGATACTCTCAAAGGGGAGGGCAACAGGCCAGAGGTTGTTGTGCACGTTGGCACCAATAACATAGATCGAAAGGACAACGGCAAATTATTTTTTTATTGTCTTGTGTAAAGAGGTGCAGTGAAATAAATTTATTTTGCATACTGACCATTCCATCACATCAGTACATCAAGGTAGAAAACGGGGAAGAACAATGAATTCCATCACAGTGAGTATAGGGAGATTAGGAAGGAAACTGAAAACATTGGACCTTGAAGGCAATGAGCTCTGAATTCATCTCTATACCTAGTCAGGGCAGGAACAGAAAGAACAGATAAGCAGCTGGTGGGGGATGGGGAGGGGGCTGCTGTCAGGTTTTAGGATCATTGGAACCTCCTCTGGGGCAAGGGTGACCTGTGCCAGAGGGATGGGTTGCACCTGTTTTCCCTCCACAGATGTTCTCTGACCTGCTAATTATTTCCTCACATTTTTGATTATATTTTATTTCACAGTTTCAGCACCTGCAGTTTTCTTCTCTCCAGTTGTTGATTCTCGTTTAGATTTTTGCTGTAGGATTATGGTTCGTTGAAGTGTTGCCTGCTGGATTTTGGATCAATAGTGAATTGTAGTTTTAAGATTCTTGCTTGATTTTTGAAGAATTGTTGTTTAGCCGATTGATTTTTGATGGAGCATTTGATGGATTGCCACTTGTCAGATTATTACCTGACAGATTGTTAATTGTTACTTGATGAATTCTTGCTTGTGAGGTTGTTGCTTGATGGAATGTTTCTTGATGTTAGTTGTTTGTGGGGTTGAATTACATTAGATGGTTGGTTATTTGTTGCAATGCTGTTTATTGAACTGGTTGGTTGATTCTGCCTTATCTTAATATATGTTTGATCAATAGCTGCTCTTCCATTGTTGACTGTTGTTTGATGGATTAAACTGAGATGAACTTTGTTGAATTTTTAGTTGGTGGATGCAAATATTATTGACTGTTGGACTGTTGCTTGTTGAGAAATATTGTTTGGTGGATTTTTGTTTAAAAGTTCTCGGCTTGTCATGTGGTGGGTAGTTGTTCGTGCTCTGCTGTGGGGTTGTTTATTGATGGATTACTGATTATTGTAAAATACGTTTTTAGATTGTTGGATTATTGTTTTTTGGTTGAATTACCATTCAAAGGAGCTTTCTTTCATTGGATTGTTGCTTCCTTTTTTTGTTAGTTTATTGTCCTTTTACATTATTGGTTGTTGGATCATTGCCTTCTCCAGTAAAGCCTTCATTATATCCTTTGGAACTGTAGAAAGGTTCTGACTCTGACTATAGCCAAGTGATACAAATTTGTCTTTCTGGGCCATGAGGACCAATCATCTGAGATTCACCACCGATATGAATCAGAAATCAAAATACCTCTTCGAGAAAGGGCAATCTTATAGCATCATGCAGCACAGAGTAGGCCATTCGGCTCACTGTTTATGCTGACAATCAAGCACCGTTTACACAAATTCTCTACTTCACCCATTTTATTTTACCCATATTCCCATCAAATGGCTTCAGTTTTACAACTCACTAATATACAGTGACCATTAACCTAACAACAGCCTGTCTTTCTGATGGCCGAGGGGTGCAAACTGGAGAGGTGGTGCAGGAAAAATACAGTCACTAGGGCAAAGTGCAAACTCCACACAGACAGCATTGGAAGTCAGGATTGAACCTGCCTCACTGGAGTTGTGAGACAGCAGATCCACAAGGTGAAACACTACATCTCTCCCAAGTAAAAGATACCATCACAGGCCAAAATATCTGCACACTTCTTGAATGAATCTCCCCATATTAAGGTGTGTGTGTGATGCACCATCAATAACTCTCTGAGACGGGAGGCGAGATATCGGCTTTTATTGACTGGAAGAAGGAACAAGCAGTAGTTGACCACCATACTACATCCTGGAGACTGAAGGCAGGGCTCAGGCCCCAATCGCCTTTATACCGGGGTCTGTGGGAGGAGCCACAGGAGCAGTCATCAGGGGCGTGTCCAGACAGGTATATGTAGTTCACCACATTCACCCCCCCTTTGTTTTAAAAAGAGTCCCCATATGGCGAAGTTCCTTACAACTATATTTACAGGTTAAGTCTATCAGGTGGTCGAATCTGTGACTGCGATCTACGTAGCACCGGCTGTGATTGCACAGGTGCCGGTGGTGATTGCACCGGAGACGGTGGTTGTGCTGGTTCCGGCCTAACTGGAGGTGTCAGCCCACTAGGCGTCAGTGATCCCTCATGCGTGTGCCCGGTATATGCGCGTGCGAGACACCCGGTATGGGAGTGTCGTGAGGAGTCTGTGTAGGGCTCGGTGTGCACGGTGTCACCTCGGGTACATGGTTCATAGTTACCGTGGAGTGTTCGGGGTAGTGGTCTGCTGCTCCTGCGGGCGCCAGGTCGCGGACGGAGACCGTGTCCTCCCGCCCATCAGGTAAGACCACGTAGGCATACTGGGGGTTTGCATGTAGAAGGTGAACCCTCTCAACCAGCGGGGAGTATTTATTGCTCCGCACATGTTTCCGGAGCAGCACTGGCCCTGGGGACGTCAGCCAAGCCGGTAGGGTGGTCCCAGTGGCAGATTTCCTGGGAAAAGAGAATAGGCGCTCGTGAGGGGTGGCATTGGTGGACGTACATAACAGGGAGCGGATAGAGTGGAGTGCCTCAGGGAGGACCTCCTGCCATCGAGAGACTGGCAACCCCTTTGACTTAAGGGCTAAAAGTGTGGCCTTCCACACGGTGGCATTCTCCCTCTCCACCTGTCCATTTCCCCGGGGATTATAGCTCGTGGTCCTACTAGTAGCAATGCCCTTAGCCAGCAGGTACTGGCGCAGCTCGTCACTCATAAAGGAGCACCCTCTATCACTGTGGATATAGCAGGGATATCCGAACAAAGTGAAGAGCTGGCGCAGGGCTTTTATGACGGTCGTGGCAGTGGTGTTGGGGCAGGGGATGGCAAAGGGGAACCGAGAGTACTCGTCGATAATGTTGAGAAAGTAGACATTGCGGTCAGTGGAGGGAAGGGGGCCCTTAAAGTCAACACTCAGTTGCTCAAAGGGGCGGGTGGCCTTGATAAGTTGGGCCTTTTCAGGACGGTAGAAGTGCGGTTTGCACTCAGCGCAGACTTGGCAGTCCCTGGTCATCGTCCTGATGTCCTCAAGGGAGTACGGCAGGTTCCGGGCTTTCACAAAATGGTAAAATCGGGTGACCCCCCCGGGTGGCAAAGATGTGCATGGAGGGCGTATAGCTGGTCGAGCTGTGCGCTGGCACACGCTCCCCGGGATAGGGCATCAGGGGGCTCATTGAGCCTTCCAGGCCGGTACAGGATATCATAGTTGTAGGTGGAGAGTTCTGTTCTCCACCGCAAAATTTTGTCATTTTTGATTTTGCCCCGCTGTTGGTTACTGAACATGAACGCAACTGAGCGCTGGTCGGTCAGCAAGGTGAACCTTTTGCCGGCAAGATAGAGCCTCCAGTGCCTAATAGCTTCCACTATGGCCTGGGCTTCTTTCTCCACCGCGGAGTGCCGAATTTCAGAGCCTTGAAGGGTACGAGAAAAGAATGCTACTGGCCTGCCTGCCTGATTGAGGGTAGCAGCCAGCGCGAAATCGGAGGCGTCACTCTCTACTTGGAAAGGAATGGTCTCGTCCACCGCATGCATCGTTGCTTTGGCAATGTCCCCTTTAATGCAGCTGAAGGCCACACAGGCCTCGACAGAGAGAGGAAATGTAGTAGACTTGACCAGGGGGCGGGCCTTGTCTGCGTAATGGGGGACCCATTGGGCATAATAGGAAAATAAGCCTAGGCACCGTCTGAGGGCTTTGAGGGTGGTGGGAAGAGGGAGTTCTAACAGGGGGCGCATACGGTCGGGATCAGGGCCAATGACCCCGTTCTCCACGACATACCCAAGGATGGCGAGCCGGGTGGTTCTGAACACACACTTGTCTCTGTTATAAGTAAGGTTCAGGGCTTTGGCCACTTGGAAAAATCGTTGGACGTTGGTGTTGTGATCCGGCCAGTCGTGACCACAGATGGTGATGTTATCCAGATAGGGAAATGTGGCCTTCAGTTGGCACTGGTCCACCATCCGGTCCATTTCCCTCTGGAAGACAGAGACACCATTTGTGACACCGAAGGGGACACGCAGGAAGTGATAGAGCCTGCCACCCGCCTCGAAGGCGGTGTAGGGGCGATCCTCTGGGCGGATGGGGAGCTGGTGATAAGCGGATTTCAGATCTATCGTCGAGTACACCTTGTACTGAGCTATCTGGTTGACCATATCCGCGATGCAGGGTAGGGGGTACGCGTCAAGCTGCGTGAACCTATTGATGGTCTGGCTATAGTCCACGACCATCCTATTTTTCTGCTCGGTCCGAACAACAACCACCTGGGCCCTCCAAGGACTTGTGCTTGGCTCAATGATCCCCTCCCTGAGCAGCCGCTGCACCTCCGACTGAATGAAGGCTTTGTCCCCCGCGCTGTACCTCCTGCTTTTAGTTGCCACAGGTTTACAGTCGGGGGTCAGGTTGGCGAACAGCGGTGGGGGAGGGATCTTGAGGGTGGAGAGGCTGCAAGTGGTGTCAGTAGCGCAGCTGTCGGCATGGTGCAGGGTGGGATGTGTGGGTCGGTGTGTGTGTGTGGTCAGTTGCGGGGTATATGGCGAAGTCCCACAAAACTGAGGATTCCTGACAGTGAGTGGTGGGAGGGGCCCGTCATATGCCATAGTCACACTTTCGAGGTGGCTCCCCAATAGCACAGGGGCACACAGCTGAGGCATGACCAGTAGCGCAAAGTTCCGATATTCTGTGCCCTGCACCACCAATGTCGCTACACAACCCACCCGGATGTCTGTGGAATACGACCCAGAAGCCATGGTGACCCTCTGGCTTACCGGCCGTGTCACGAGTCCGCAGCGTTGCACCATGTCCAGGTCAATAAAACTCTCAGTGCTGCCCGTGTCAAACAGGGAACAGGTCCTGTGCCCCTCCACCAGGATGTCCATCATTGACCTTGCAAGCTGATGTGGGGCGCTTTGGTCGAGGGTTACGGAGGCCAGAGTTGAACTGCCGTCTTGGTGCGAGGTAAGCACCGGTGGGTCGGGGGCAGGGTGAGTTGGAGCCGACAAAGATGGCTGCTCCCATCCGGGCATGCAAGATGGCGGCCCCCATGCCTCGCACGAGGCGGGCAGGCAAGATGATGGCGACCAAGATGGCAGCCCCCATGCATCACACGCAGCACTGCCCGACCCCACTCATGATTTGGACTTACAGACCCTGGCGAAATGGCCCTTCTTCCCGCAGCTGGAGCAGGTCGCTCCTCGGGCCGGGCAGCGTTTTTGGGGGTGCTTTTCGAGTTCGCAGAAGTAACACTGCGCAGACTTGCGACTGGCAGCAGCTGTGGTTGGGTTCGGGGAGTTCGTGGAGCCGTGACTGGCAGCGGCGTTGGTGAATTCGCTCGCGGGCGGCGGTGGCGGTGTCTGAGGTGTCCACGGAACTGGCGGGGGATCGCGCGGCTGGACAGCGTCAGCGTTGTGCAGAGCAGTCTCCAGCGTGTCAGCCATCTTGATTGCTTAGCGTAAGGTAAGATCGGCATTTTCCAGCAGCCACTGGCGCACGTACACTGACCTGATCCCCGTAACGAAGGCGTCTCGTACTAGCAGCTCCGCATGTTGTTCCGCCGTCAGAGCTTTGCAGTCGCAAATTCGGACGAGTGTCTGTAGGGCTCAGTCGCACGAACCTCCTCCAAGTATGATTGGAAGCATGCAAGCCAGAGTTCAAAGGCAAGAGCTGCTTCTGGGGTTTGGGGGTCCAAATCTAATTTTTCCGGACGTAAAATACTTTCCATGTTTTAAAACTTCCAGTCAATAAAATTGATGCACCATCAATAACTCTCTGAGACGGGAGGCGAGATATCAGCTTTTATTGACTGGAAGAAAGAACAAGCAGTAGTTGACCACCATACTACATCCTGGAGACTGAGGGCCGGGCTCAGGCCTCAATCGCCTTTATACCGGGGTCTGTGGGAGGAGCCACGGTCAGTGGGAGGGGCCACAGGGGCAGTCAGCAGGGGGACGTGTCCAGACAGGTATATGTAGTTCACCACTGTGTGTGTGTGTGTGTGTGTGTGTGTGTGTGTGTGTGTGTGTGTGTGTGTGTGTGTGTGTGTGTGTGTGTGTGTGTGTGTGTGTGTGTGTGCGTGTATATGTGTACGTGCGTATACATTTTTGTGAATGTGGTTGTGCTTATGGGCATTAAGGCCACGTGTGTAGCTATGTGTGCTTGTTGTGTCTGCTTAGGTGTGTATGTGTTAGTGTCTGCTCATCTTGGTGTTTAGAGTAGAATGGGGCACAGTGCCTTGTTCTTCTTAATCCTTTCCATGTTTATTTTCAGGAATACATAATGCCACAATTCCCATAGGCCCTGGGACCAAATCAAAACTGGGATTCTCATCATTGTAAACATTATTCATTCTCCTGCAAAACTCAAGCATAAGTTCTGAGGGACGAGGGACAATATTTTAAGTAATTCAATGTGCTGTTAAAGGGAAAATTGGACCACAATCTTTTGGATAACGTTTTGTACTATGTTCCTATTTGTATTTATATGCTAAATTCCACAGGAAGGGTTAGCAGGAATTATGACTATATAGGAATTTTAATGTATATTGCTGCTGGTAAGTGTTATTTTCAAAACTTTGCATGTACATCTACAATTCTTCATTACAATTTTGGTTGAAGAACCCAGACCACAAGTTATAAATCATGTAAGTGTAGGAATTAATCTATAAATCTTTTAACAATAGCAACATGTCTTTGCTACATTGTAGCATGGAGATTAGCACAACATTTCACAGAACAGGTGACCAGGGTCCAGTTCCTGCCACTGTTTGTAAGGAGTTTGTATGTTCTCCCTGTGACCGCGTGGGTTTCCTCTGGGTGCTCTGGTTTCCTCCCACAGTTCAAAGATGTACCCGTTGGTAGGTTAATTGGTCATTGTAAATTGTCCCTTGATTAGGATGGGGTTAAATTGGGGGTTTGGCAGTTGGCTTGGCTTTCAATAAATAAATAAAAAATACAGCACACTTAACAATGTAAGAGGGTTCAAAGATACAAAAACAACATGTGACTAGGTGGTTTGTCTGGAGTTAGAGAAATTTTGAGGAGGGGGGGGAAGAGATAGAAAAAGAGAAATGGAGGGAGAGAGAAGGCAGGGAGAAGGAAGGGGAAGAGACCGAGAGGATGGTTGGAGAGGGAATTTCAGCTGTTTCATTTTCTCCGGTACAGCGTTAACAGCAGCTTCACTCAGCACTAATGTAATGTTCAATGTAAATGGATGGTGGATGGTTAGCAAACACAGTGGGCTAAAAGCCATTTGCTGTGCTTTATCTCTTTATGACCCGATGGCACTGCTTCACTAAGTACAAGTAGGTAGAGGGCAAAAAGAAACTGTAACATGTTATTTGACATATCTATAAGGCATTTCTTATTAATGGAACACCCATGCACCCAAGTTCAGGTAATCACTGCTAGCAAACCGGAGGCTGAAACCTTATCTTTGTAAACACAAAGTATTCCACTGATGCTGGAAATCTTGAGCACCGGTGCTGGAGGAACTCGGCAAGTTTGGCAACATCCATGGATGAGAGTAAGCAGCTGGGCTGTTCTGATGAAGGGTCTCGACCTAAAACCTTCTAACTGTAGCAGTGTTTAATGTAGCAACACTTAATTCTTTGTGCATTAAATCTGACTCCTGATGGAAATACAGTCATTACGACAGGTTGGATCTCAGAATAAAGGTCAAACCTTATATCCAAATGAGGAAGGTCTCAGTCAGCCTTGCATTATTTATTGAGAGAAAATACATTATATTGATTTTAGGTAAGAAAAGTATATGTGATCCTGTTAAGAGACTAACAGCATCATGCATAAATTTTAAGACACATAATGTCAAGCAATAATACAGTATTTTGCAGACATAACTAAAATTCAAACAGCTATTGAATAGCCTTTATATTTGCTGCAACCAATTAAGATAAATTAGTAAAGTGTGCAATTAGTTTCACTTAACAGGAGACAGAATTTGGAGCAAAAGACATAAAAGTTTAAAAGAGTTTGATCTCAGGACCTCTTAGCGAGTTTTCCTTAGCAGGACAGTAAAAGAGGCATATTTGCAACATACATAAAATGCCGGTCGAACTCGGCAGGCCAGACAGCATCTTTGGGAAAGAGTTAACAGTTCACTTTTCAGGCTGAGACACTTCATCAAGATAGCTTCATCCCTGATGAAGGGTCTTGACCTGAAACGTTGCTTGTTGAATGTTTAGTTCTCTAGTTGTATAACTTAAACATTTGGTCAAATGTTTTACTGTTTGTAAATAAATGATTGTGCTTATTCGTAAGCAGGGTCTTCTGTCTCACTTACCAAACCTGTGAACCTGCTTCCTCGTAGCACAAGGGGGAAGAGGTCCTGGGTACAGGGAGTTAGTAATGTGGCTACAAAGTCAGACCTTGAAGGTTGTAATCTCTGGATTACTCCCAGTACAATATACTGGCAGGCTAGAAAATGATAGAACAGATGAATGAGGGATAAGGAAGTGGTACGGGGGAAGGTGTTCAGGTTGTTGGATCATTGGGATCCTTTCTGGGGTCGGGGTGATCTGTACAAGGGAGTCATGTTGCACCTTAACTGGAGAGAAACTAATGTGCTGGCTAGGACTTTTGCTAGGATTACTCAGGAGGGTTTAAGTTTGGCAGGGAATGGGAGCCAAGGCACTAGGTTAGAAAATGGAGGAAGGTAGACCAATAAGAACAGGTAGGAGCAAGGTAATAGACTCGATGGGACAAGTAGGTTGAATTGTGTGTATTTTAATACTAGGGGTATTAGGGGTTACTTTGATGAACTCACAGCATGGATCACTACATGGAATTATGATGTTGTGGCCATGATAGAGACTTGGTCAAGAGAGAAACAAGAATAGGTGTTGAATGTTCTAGGGTTTTAATGTTTTAGAAAAGATAAAGAGGTAAAAGGGTAGAGTGGGAGTGGTGTTGTCCTGTAAATCTGGGACAAAATCACAACTGAAATCAGAGTGTGCATAATGTAGAGTTCATCCATTGAGTCTATATGAGTAGAACTCAAAAAATACCATTAAAAAGTGCAATAATTCTGATAGGATTATACTACAGACCCTTCCAAAGCCACTGGGGCATTGAGGAATAGATATGCAGGCAGATTAAGAAAGGTTTAAAAGTAAGAGATGTTGTAGTGGGTGACTTCAACTTCCCTAATGTAGATCAGGACCTTCGTAGTACAAAAGGTAAAGATTACTATGTCACATGTATATCACAACAAACAGTGAAATGCATAGGTTGTATCAAATCAAATGATTTAGCATTTGTTCAGGAGCACATAGCTTTAAATCAATCTGTAGATCAGGCAACAAGAGGAGGGGCCATACTGGACCAGGTGCTGAGTAACGAGCTATCCATATGACTAAGCTTTCAGTGGGAGAACATTTAGAGAACAGCAATCACAACTCTAAGTTTGAAGCTAGTCATAGACAAGTATAATTATGCACCTTGCAGGTGAGTATTAAATTAGAGCAGGGAAAATTATGGGAGTATTAGGCAGGATGTTGGGAGAGGTGATTGGGAACAGCTGCTTTTGGGCAAGTCTACATCTGACATTGCAGGTTGTTTAGAGTCAGAGTATAAGATAAGTATGTCCAAATATTTGGGATCTTCATCCCAAAAACAAGGAAGTACTCTAAAGGAAGCATGAGGCAACCCTGACTGATAAGGAAAGTCAAAGGCAGCATTAAACAAAAAGAGAGAGTGTATAATATAGCAAAAATTCATGGGAGGGTAGAGGATTAGGAAGCTTTTAAACACCAACAGAAGGCAACTAAAAGGTCATAGAGAGAAAGGATGAAATATGGTAAGCTAGCCAATAATATAAAAAAGGATACCAGAAGTATTTTTCAGATATATAAAGAGTAAAAGAATTGTGAGTGGATATTGGACCGCTGGAAAAACATAATGGAAAGATAGGAATAGAGGTAAAGAAATGGCAGATGAACTTAAATATTTTGTGTTAGTCTTCACTGTGGAATGCCAGAGATGTGAGAATGACAAGAGGCTGATGTGAGTGTTGGTGCCTCTAAGAAGAAGGTTGTACGGAAGTTGAAAGCCTGAAGGTAGATAGCTCATTTGGACCAGATGGACTACACTCCAGAGTACCAGAACAGGCAGCTGAAGAGATTGTAAAGGCATTAGTAATGACATTTCAAGAGTCACTGGATTCTAGAATGGTTCATGAGGACTGGAAAATTGCAAAAGTCACTCCACTCTTCAAGAAGGGAGGGAGCAGAAGAAAGGAAATTACAAGCCAGTTAGCCTGACTTCACTGGTTGGAAAGATGTTGGAGTTTATGTTGGATGAGGTTTTAAGGTACTTGAAGTCACATGATAAAATAGGCCAAAGACAGAATGGTATTCTATAGGGGAATTCTTTGAGGAAATAACAAGCAGGATAGACAAAGGACAGTTGGCGAATGTTGTTTATTTGGATTTGATAAGGTACTGCACATGAGACTGCTTTAATAAGAAAACAGTCTACAGTACTAGCATGGATCAAAGATTGGCCAAGAGACAAGAGGCAAAGAGTGGGAATAAAGAGGACCTTTTCTGATTGGCTGCTGATGACTAGTGTTGTCCACGGGGTCATTGGTTGAAGGAATTGATGGCTTTGTGAACAAGTCTGCAGATGATATAAGGATAGTGGAGGGCAGGTAGTGTTAAAGAAGCAGGAGTTCTGCAGAAAGACTTGGATAGATTGGGGAAATGGGCAAAGGCATGGCAGATGGAGTATAATGCAGGGAAATACAAGATCATGCACTTTGGCAGAAGGAATAGAGGTGTGGATTATTTTCTAAATGGGGAGAAAGTTTATGTATCAGAGGTGCAGAGGGACTTTGGAGAGCTCGTGCAGGATTTCCTAAAGGTTAACTTACAGGTTGTGTCAGTGGTAGGGAAGGCAAGTGCAATGTTAGCATCTCTCGGGACCGAAATACAAGAGCAAGGATGTAATGCTGAGGTTTTATAAGGCATTGTTCAGTCAACACTTGGAGCATCGTGCGCAGTTTTGTGTCCCTTATCTAAGAAAAGATGTGCTGGTATTGGAGATCAAGAGTAGGTTCATAAGAATGAAGGGTTAAAATATGAGGAGAGTTTGATAGCTTTGGGTCTGTACTCACTGGGGTTTCGAACAGTGATCTCATTGAAACCTATCAAAGATCGGTTGGATGTGGGAAGGATATTTCCTATAGTGGGGGAGTATAGGACCAGAGAGCACAGACTTAGATGAGGGACATCAATTTAGAACAGATGAGGAAAAATTTCTTTAGACATGAGGAGGCTGAAACTGTGGAACTCATTGCCACAGACAGCAGTGGAGACCACATCATTGGGTATATTTAAGGCAGAGGTCGATAAATTCTTGATAAATCTGGGCATCAAAGTTATGGGGAGATGCCAGGAGAATGGAGTTGAGGGTAGTGGCTCCATATGTCACTACTACAGGGCGTGATGACCCTGCCTTACATGAGTCCTGGGCTCAGCTGGCTCTGGGGGACAGTACCCGGTATGGACCTGTATCCAGGGTTACAGATCCCACTGCCTTGTGGGCATCTTCGGGAGAAGAGAAGGCTAAGGAATAATCCCTACACAAATCCAGAGTGGAGCCCCTAAGGCAGTTGGATGACGTATCACACCACCTCCCGGCAGCTCCTACAGCCAAGCTGATGCCAAATGTACTGCTTCGCATTCCTTTGGACCACATCCGCGAGGCTGAGAGAGTGATCTTGTTGTCCTGGCTGCCCAGGATCTCCATATTCATTGCCCAGGTCTTAACCCCGGAGAGGTCAAAGTTCTGCTGCAAAGCAGCAAAACCAACACGGGAGGCAGAAGTTACCAGTTATAAGTCCAACCTGATTGGCGTAAGGTACGGGTGCCACGGGTTGCCTCCGACGGTGGGAGAGGTCATTGCATCTCACTGATCAGCTACCACCTGCCTCAATCTGGGCAGCCCCGGACAATTGGGTGTGGATCCGCCACTGTCTGCCTGCTTCAATGGGTGCTTGGGGCTTAGATTTGCATCGAAAAGCAGACAGCTATCACTGCATCAGGCAAACCACAGAGAAGAAAGGAGAAACCACCAGTCATGCGACGGGCCACCTGGAACGTTAGGACCATGTGCCCTGGCCTCTCAGATGACCTGCAGCAGATCAGCGATAGCAGGAAAAATTAAATCATTGACTCTGAGCTGAGGAGGCTGGACATCGACATAGCAGCACTGCAAGAGTCCAGGCCTGCTGCAGGAGAGGGACTATACCTTCTTTTGGCAGGGAGGACCACCTGAGGAACCCTGACTGCATGGCATCGGCCTTGCTGTCAAAAACAGCCTGCTATCCATGGTAGTTCCTCCCACCAGTGGGTCAGAATGCATCCTTTCCCTCAGCCTTTCAATGTCGTCCAGTCAAGTGAACATCCTGAGTGTCTGCGCTCCAACGCTGGGCTCAACTCAAGAAACAAAAGATCCGTTTTGCAAGGACCTCAACGCTACCATCAGCAAAATACCAGAATCTGAACACATCACTCTGCTTGGTGATTTCAATGCTAGAGTCTGGTCTGACCACAGCTCATGGCCAGACTGCCTCGGACCTCTGGCGTTGGCAAATTGAATGACAATGGCCAGAGACTGCTGGAGCTTTGCTCCTAGTGCAACCTGTGCATCACCAACACGTTCTTCAAGACAAAGCCTTGCCATAAAGTCTCCTGAAGACACCCAAGGTCCGGACACTGGCATCAGCTGGACATGATCATCACCAGAAGAGCTGCCCTCAACAGCGTGCTTCTAACACGCAGCTTACACAGTGCAGACTGCGACACAGGCCATTCCATGGTGTGCAGTAAAGACTGACTGAAACCAAAGATCCACCACACCAAGCAGAAAGGATACCCACGCATCAACACCGCTAAGGCAGCAAACCCAGAACTTCGCATGAAACTCAACGACCAAATGGAACAGGCTTTCAAAGCGAATACAGCCACAACCATGGAGGAGAGGTGGCATTTCATTCGTGACACCATCTACAACACCGCCATGTCATCCCTCAGGAAGGAGAGGAAGAACCAAGATCGGTTTGAATCTCACCTGTCTGAGATGGAACCTGTCATCAATGCCAAGAGAGAAGCTTTGATCAACTGCAAAAGAGATTAGTCAGAAAAGAATCTCACTGCACTGAAAATGGCAAGAAACAACACTCAAAGGACGGCAAGACGCTGCGCAATCAACTACTGGCAGAACCTGTGCCAGAACATCCAGACCTGCGCCAACAGTGGCAACGTGCAAGGCATGTATGAGGGGATGAAGAAAGCCTTCGGGCAAGATCGCTCCGCTGAAATCCAAGTCATCAAAGGCCGTGCCAAGCAGATGGAGAGGTGGGCCGAGCACTACCAGAACTTGTACTCCACTGAGAACATGGTCACTGAGTCAGCCCTTGCCAGTATCCCTGCCCTACCTGTCATGTAAGAGCTGGACCTACCCCCAACAGAGGAAGAACTCAGCAAGGCCATCGACTCACCTGCCCGGGGCAGGACACCAGGCAAAGACGGTGTCCCTGCGGAAGTGATCCGTGTGGAAAACCAGGGCTCCTAAGACATCTTCACGAGCTGGGAGGAGGAATCAGTTCCCCAAGACATGCGAGACGCAAGCATCATCGCATTGTTCAAGAACGAGGGAGACCGCAATCACCGTAATAATTACAGAGGCATATTCCTGCTCAACACCATTGGCAAGGCGTTTGCCTGAGTGGTTCTGAAGCAACTGCAGACACTGGCAGAATGCGTCTACCCTGAGTCCCAGTGTGGCTTCAGAGCAGAGAGATCCACCATTGACATAATCTTCTCCCTCAGGCAGCTGCAGGAGAACAGAGACGGCCTTTGTACGTTCCCTTTATCAATCCGACCAAGGCTTTCGACCTGGTTAGCAGAAGAGGCCTCTTCGCACTCCTGATGAAGATTGGATGCCCATCAAAGCTGCAGAATCTCATCGCCTTTTTCCATGACGGCATGCAGGGGACAGTACAATTCAATGAATCATCCTCAGAGCCGTCCCAAATCCAGAGCAGGGGTGAAGCAGGTTTGCGTCCTTGCCCCTACGCTCTTTGGGATTTTCTTTTCCCTCGTACTGTTGTACAATTTCAGGACATCTGATGACGGAGTGTCCCTACACACTAGGTCCAACGGCGAGCTCGTCAACCTTGCATGCCTCAGAGCAAAGACCAAAGTGTGTCAGGTCCTGATCCAGGAGATGCTCTTCGCTGATGATGCCACCCTAACATCACACACACAGTCTGGTCTCCAGAGGCTAGCCAGTTCCCTGGCACGTGCTTGACAAGACTTTGGCCTCACCATCAGTCTGAAGAAGACAGGGATCATGGGCCAGGACGTCAGCGAAGCCCCCAGCATCAGTGACCACACCCTGCAAGTGGTAGATGAATTCACCTACCTAGGATCGACAGTCTCCAGCAACCTGACCCTCGATCCAGAGCTCAACAGGCGAATAAGGGAAAGCCGCTGCTGCTATGGCCAAGCTGTCAAAGAGAGTGTGGGAAAAACAAGCTCACCACAGCCACCAAGATTGTAGTGTACAGAGCCTGTGTACTGAGTACCCTTCTCTACGGCAGCAAGAGTTGGACAACCTACGCGTGCCAAGAGCACCGCCTCACAGCTTCCACCTACAGAGCTTGCGTCGAATCCCGGGCGTTTCCTGGGAAGACCGTGTGCCAAACAAGGACGTCCTGGACCAGGCCAGCAAGCCAAGCATGGATGTCCTTCTCAAACAGCGACCAGTGCGCTGGCTCAGCCATGTCCACCGCATGCAGGATGGCCGCATCCCCAAGGACATCCTATACGGAGAACTCGCCGCAGGGTCCTGGCCCATAGAGTGCCCCCTGCTGCGTTACAGGGACATTTGCAAACGTGACCTGAAGTCTGCTGATATCACTTGGGAAGAGACAGCTGCAATTCGCTGCACCTGGCGACAGGCTGTACGTACAGGCATTACCAATGCAGAGGAAAAACAAACTTGACTGTGGTTGGACAGAAGAGAGAGAAGGAACGCTGTGGCAGTGACTACCCAGCCACAGCCATCAGCCTTCATGTGCAGCAACTGTGCCAAGAACTGCCACTCACGAATCGGCTTATTCAGCCACAACCAACAATGTTCCACGCCCAATTGAGTCCTAAACTGGGTGCATCCATTGTCTACTTAGACAGACGGAGCCATTATATTATTAGGAGTTGAGAGGGATAATGGCAGAGCTGACTTGATTGGTCAAATGGCCTAATTTTGCTAATCTTGTGGTATTACAAGAAGGAAGGTCCAGGATGGCAAGATAGGGAAACCTTGGATGCTGAAAGAGGTGGTGAATTTAGTCAGGAAGGAAAATAAAATATACGAAGGGTTAGAATTATAAAGAAACAAGAAAATAAGGAGGGAGTTAGGAGGGGCCATGAACAGTTCCTGGCAAGTAGGATTAAGCAGAATCCCAAGGCATTCTATACATCAGGAGCAAAGGAAAACTAGAGTGAAGATAGGACCACACAGGGATAAAGGGAGAAGATGCACTTCAGGGCAGATGATGTATGTGAGCACTTTGCATCAGTATTTACCAAGTAACAATTAGAGAGTCCAGGGAGGTCAGTGTGGAGTATACAAATTTGCTAGGATATTTTCAGGTAATGGAGATCTCTTAAAGAACCCTGGATAATGCCCTAGCTAAGTCCTCCGGGCATGGTGGGACATACATTAAGTTACTGACAGATACAAGCAATGAGATTGCTGGCGCAATTATCTTTTTGTCTGCTCTAGCTACAGACAAAGTCTTGGGGCTGGTGATTACTTAATGTTTTTAATTATTCAAAAAGGGAAACAGGGATATTCCAGGAAACTATAGACAGGGAGACTCACATCAGTTACTGGAGAGGATTCTTAGAGTAAGGAGGAAGCTGTTCCAATAAGACCACCTGAACTATGCTGGGACCAGGGTCCTGGCCAATCACATAACAAATGTTCTCAGTCATCAGGTCATTGTATATCAAGTGGTAGTAAATCAAGGTAATTGGACTTGCTGTGGTACCTAGAAGCTGTTTTACCACCCATCCAAGAGACCTCTTCAGTCCTGATCCATGGTGGGTAGTTTTCCCATTTATAAACTCTGTGAGTTGTTTAAAGATATAGCAATCACATGAGGGTCATTAAGAGTCATAAAGGTAATGATCACTACCTATCAGCTACTTGCAATGCAGTCCCAATTTCTCTACTCCAGCAGCTCCACAACAGTTCACACCTCCATTCTTGCAAAGATAAGACTAATGACCTCTACAGCTCTTAATGACCCTCATGTGATTGCTATACCTTTAAACAACTCAGTTTATAAACCAGAAAACTAACCACTATGGATCAGAACTGAATGCTTGGATGAGTGGGGAAATGTTTCCTGAACAACACAGCAAGTCTAGTTGCCTTGATTTGCTATTGATTGATACACAACAAGGGCTTTAAGCTAAGTTATAGTGGGTTGGTTCAACAGCTTGGGAAAGTAGGGATAAAGTAAAAGGGAAGGGGAGTGCAGGAGAGGTTGCAGAAGTCTCCAGAGTAAAAGATAAAAGTTTAGAAAGGGAAAAGAACTTTTTTTCAGGTAACATAGGGAAAAAAATTGGAAAGGTTGTTGAATACAGGACTGAATATTCAAAATGCATACAGCATATACAATAAGGTAGATGATCTTGTAGCACAGTTAGAAATTGGCAGGTATGACACTGAGGGCTTTATTGAGTTGTGGTTAGAAGAAGATCACAGCTGCAAGCTTAATATTGAAGGATACATATATTGTAAGGGCAAGCAGGTAGATGGAGGGTGTGGGGTTAGCTTTATTGGTAATAAATGATATCAAATCCTTGGGTGACATAAGATCAGAAGATGTAGAATCCTTGTGGGTAGAGTTAAGAAACTGTGAGGGCAAAAATACCCTGTTGGGATTTATATACAGGCCCCCAAACAATAGCCAAGATGTGGGATACAAATTACAACAGGAGATAGAAAAGCCATGTAAAAAGCTAATATTATTATGCCACGAGTGATTTCAAAATGCAGGGATTTGTAGAATATCTATGAGATGATTTCTTAAAAATTTTTTTTGAGAGCAGCTTGTGATTGAGCCCACTAAGGAAAAGGCAATTCTGGGCTGGGTGTTGTATAATGAACCAATTTTAATCAGGGAGCTTAAGATAAAGGAACCCTTAAGAGCCTAGAATCAGATATATTAGTACAGTATAACAATGGAATAATGTGAACTACAGAGGCATTGAGGAGCTGGCCAAGGTTAATTAGAAAAGAACACTAACAGGGATGATGGTAGAGCAGGAATGGTAGAGTTTCTGGTAGTTATTTGGAAGACACAGGATTGGTTCATCTCGAAGAAGAAAGAGCATTCTAATGGCAGGATGAGGCAACCGTTGCTGACAAGGGAAGTCAAATTGGGTGGTGTAGTAGCATAACAATGAAAATAACATTATTACAGTGCCAGTACTGTCTGTAAGGAGTTTGTGCGTTCTCCTTGTGACTGTGTGGGTTTTCTCTGGGAGCTCAGGTTTCCTCCCACATTCCAAAGAAGCATGAATTGGTTAATTGGTCTAGTTGGGCTGAAAGGGCCTGCTTCCATGCTGTATCTCTAAATACCTAATTAAATATAAAATATAGTGTGAAAGCAAGAGTGAAGGCATATAATACAGCGAAAAGTAGTGGGATGCTTGAGGACTGGGAAGCTTTAAAACAAAACAGAAAGCAACTGAAAAGGAAATAAGAGAAAGGATGAAACGTGAAGTTAAGCTTGCAAATTCTACAGAAGAGGATACTAAATGATTTTATATATATATATATATATGTATGTGTTTGTGTGTGTGTGTGTGTGTGTATGTATATAGATATAATCTCAGTCCACTGATAAATTATACTGGAGAGATAGTAATGGGGACAAGGTAAAATATTTATTCAGTTTTCACTGATTTTTTTTTTCCAAAAAAAGCCAGAAATTGGAGAGTGTCAGGGAACAGATGTGAGTATAAGCACTATGACTAAGGAGAAGGTGCTTGGGAAGCTGGAAGGTCTGAGAGTAGATAAGTCACCTGGTCCAAATGGACTACAGCCCAGGGATCTAGAGATTGTGGAGACATTAGTAGTGTTCCCCCCCACCCAAGAAACACTAGATTCTAGAATAGTTCTGGAGGACAGGAGAATTGCAAATCCCACCCCACTCTTTGAGAAGGGAGGGAGGCAAAAGACAGGAAATTATAGGCTAGTTAGCCTGACATCAGTGCTTGGCATAATGTTAGAGTCCATTAGTAAGGGTAAGGTTTCATGATACTTGGAAGCACATGATAAAATAGTTTGAAATCAGCATGGTTTCCTTAGGGGGATGTCTTGTCTGACAAATCTGTTGAATACTTTGAGGAAATAACAGGCAGGATAGACAAAGGAGGGTATGTGGATGTTCTTTACTTGGATCCTCAGAAGGCTCTTGATAATGTGCTGCACATAATGTTACTTAACTAAATGAGTATTATTGGATAGATACTAGCATGGAGAGAAGATTAGCTGACTAGCAGGAGGCAAAGGATGTGAATAAAGGGGGCCTTTTCTGGTTGGCTGCTGAGGTTCTGCAGGGATTGGTGCTCGTGTACTTTTCACATTGTTAATGATCTGGATGACAAGACTGGCTTTTTGCTCAGGTTTGCGGATTATACAAAGGTAGATGGAGGGGCAGGAAGTATTGAGAAAGCAGGGAGTCTGCTGATGGGCTAAGCAATGGCAGGTGGAATAAAGTGTGGGAAATTGTATGGTCATGCACTTTGGCAGAGATTAAAGGCACAGAGTATTTTCTTAATTGGAAGCAAATGTAGAGATCAGAGGTGCTTGGGAGTCCTGGGGTAGGATTTCCTAAAGGTTAACTTCAGGCTGTTTTGGTAGTAAGGAAGGCAACTGCAATGTTAGCACTCGTTGTGAGAGGACGAGGTATAAAAGCAAAGATGTAATGCTTAGGCTTCATAAGGTGCCGGTCAGATCACATTTGGAGTATCGTGAACAGTTTTGGGCACCATTTAAAAGGAATGATGGGCTGGCATTGGAAAGGGTCCAGAGGAGGTTCATGAAAATTCTCAGGAATGAGAAGGTTAGTTTACAGAATGAGGTTCGTTTGATGACTCTGGACCTGTACTCACTGCAGTTTAGAAGATTGGGAGGAATCTCATTGAAATCTACCAAATATTGAACAGCCTAGATAGTATGTATATTCTGAGGATGTTTCCAATAGTGGGAGGTTTAGGGCCCGAGGGTACAGGCTCAGAATAGAAGGAAGTCCCTATGGTTAGGCCACACTTAGACCCCCTTCAGTTCGCCTACTAGCCCCGACTAGGAGTTGAGGATGCCATCGCCTACCTGCTGAACCGTGTCTACGTCCACCTGGACAAGCCGGTGAGCACGGTGAGGGTCATGTTTTTTGACTTCTCCAGTGCGTTCAACACCATCCACCCTGCTCTGCTGGGTGAGAAGCTGACAGTGATGCAGGTGGATGCTTCCCTGGTGTCATGGATTATTGATTACCTGACTGGCAGACCACAGTACGTGCGCTTGTAACACTGTGTGTCAGACAGAGTGGTCAGCAGCACTGGGGCTCCACAGGGGACTGTCCTGTCTCCCTTTCTCTTCACCATCTACACCTCGGACTTCAACTACTACACAGAGTCTTGCCATCTTCAGAAGTTTTCTGATGACTCTGCCATAGTTGGATGCATCAGCAAGGGAGATGAGGTGGAGTACAGGGCTACGGTGGGAAACTTTGTCACATGGTGTGAGCAGAATCACCTGCAGCTTAATGTGAAAAAGACTAAGGAGCTGGTGGTGGACCTGAGGAGGGCTAAGGCACCGGTGACCCCTGTTTCCATCCAAGGGGTCAGTGTGGACATGGTGGAGGATTACAAATGCCTGGGATATGAATTGACAATTAACTGGACTGGTCAAAGAACACTGAGGCTGTCTACAAGAAGGGTCAGAGCCGTCTCTACTTCCTGAGGAGACTGAGGTCCTTTAACATCTGCTGGACAATGCTGAGGATGTTCTACGAGTCTGTGGTGGCCAGTGCTATCATGTTTGCTGTTGTGTGCTGGGGCAGTAGGCTGAGGGTAGCAGACACCAACAGAATCAATAAACTCATTCGTAAGGCCAGTGATGTTGTGGGGGTGGAGATGGACTCTCTGACGGTGGTGTCTGAAAAGAGGATGCTGTCCAAGTTGCATGCCATCTTGGACAATGTCTCCCATCCACTCCATAATGTACTGGTTAAGCGCAGGAGTACATTCAGCCAGAGACTCATTCCACCGAGATGCAAAACTGAGTGTCATAGAAAGTCATTCCTGCCTGTGGCCATCAAACTTTACAACTCCTCCCTCGGAGTGTCAGACACCCTGAGCCAATAGACTGGTCCTGAACTTATTTCCACTTGGAATAATTTACTTATTATTATTTAATTATTTATGGTTTAATATTGCTATATTTCTACACTATTCTTGGTTGGTGCGAGTGTAACGAAACCCAATTTCCCTCGGGATCAATAAAGTATGTCTGTCTGGCTAGAGCAGATGAGAGGGGATTATCCTGAATGTGTTGAATCTGTGGAATTCATTGCCACAGACAGCTGCAGAGGGAAAGCTATTGAATATATTTAAAGCAGAGGTTGCTAGTTTCTTGATTACTAAGAATATCAAAGGTTACCGAGAGAAGGTGGGAGAGTGGGGTTCAAAGGGAAAATCAGCCATGATCGAATGGTGGAGCAGACATGATGGACTTCATAACCTAATTTTTCTCCTGTGACTTGTGGTCTTGTGGTGAAGACTTGTGAGCAACTGAAAAAACTAAGGCCTAATCAAGAACATCTTTGTGTGGGGCAAGTTATGTTAAAACTTATTTGAGTTTTTTTTGAAGAGATGAAGTTAGAGGCCATGCATTTAAGGTAAGAGGGGGTAAGTTCAAAGGAGAAGTGCAGAGAAACTCATGCCTAAGTTTGGGTTTACCATTGAAAAGTTGTAATCAGGATCTGCAAGTATGTGACTCTTAAAGCCAAAGGATAGTGTGGAAATAATGACCTGTTTCCTCACACACTTTGGAATGAACAGATAACCCATTCATGATTTATTGTTAATTAATTTATCAGGATCTGATCACTGCTAGAAAGGCCAATGCTTATTTCTGATTTCTCATTTCTAAGACTACTCAAGAGTAATGAACAAGACATGTATTTGGAGCTGGCTGATGTGGGCAAAGTCCTTACTGAGTTCTTTGTGTCTGTGGCGGCTGTAATTACCAGCCGCACCATCAAGCGGGCATATTAAAGTGTCCTGTAGCCAACTGTCCTCCTGATAACCTGGTAAACAACTGAGCTGTTGCATTGCACCAGCCTAAGTAGATGGGGCTGGATAATTCTGCTAGAGCCAGAGGGGTGTTCTCTGGAGCTGCTTCATTTATGCCGTATCTTTTTAAGGAGAGGAATGTTTTCTCTCCCCTGCAATTTACTATGGACTGGCCAGCATTGAATATAAACCCGCAGTCAAGAGATGAGTGGTGTCTCTTGGTTTGAGGAGTATTTACTATGTTGTACCAAGCTCTGTTTTGTTTAGCTGCTTTCAAGTTTGGACTCTAGAACAGCTCTGTTGAGTTTGTAAACATTTTGGGGAAATAAAACCCCTATTTTTTTCACCTTTACCTGCTCTCCTAGTTTTATGCTTACCCTGGTCCTTCAGTGTCAGAGGAGGGCATGGAGGAAAATGAGATCAGTGTGGAGTCTGCTTGTATGTTAGGGCACTTGGAGTAAAGGAACAAAGGAACAGGTGGTCTGTCTCTTGAAGAATATTAAGATGGATAATTTCCAAAGGCCTGATGGGAGGTTATTGAGAAAGGAAAGAAATGAGATCGCTAAGACCTTGATCAAGAAATTTGTGTCCTCCCAAGCTGCAGGCATTGTACTGGAGAGCTAACAAGTAGTTAATCCTGTTTCTTTTTCAAGGAAAGGGCAAGGAATAATTCTGGTAACTATAGGCTGATGAGTATCTCAGCGGCAGGGAAATTAAACCAGAGGATTCTGAGTGATAATATTTGTGAGCATTTGGAAAACCATGGCCTAATTAGAGAGTATCAGTATGGTTTTATATGGGGCAAGTTGTATATTGCAAACTTGCGTGAGTTTTTGAAGAGATGAAGGTACATAGTGGATATTGTCAAAATGGATTTTAGTAAGGTATTCAGTAAGGTTCCACATGGTAAGTTCATCCAGAAGATTAAGAAACATACGATCCTATTTTTGTATTCAGAATTGGCTTGCCCATTGAAGAATAAGATATAGTTGATAGTAGGCCCTATTCTAGCGGAAGTCTATGGACTAGTGATGTTCCACAGGAACTGTACTGAATCTCTTCAATATGTGGATGGGTTAGTATATTTAAAGATGACACAAAAATTGTGGCATTGTAGATGGTGTAGGTGTTCGTCAAATCAGTGTACAGTGGATCAACTGCACATATGGGTGAAAAAATGGTAGATGGTGTTTATCTTGGGCAAATTTGTGGTGGTGCACATTGGGAGATTGAATGTAAATGGAAAATACTGTTAATGGTAGGACCCTTAAATTTAAAGTGTAGTGGGATCTCGGGTTCCAAGTCATTCAAAGTGGCCTCAAGACAATAGGGTGGTTTTAAAAAAGTGTATGCATGCCTTTCTTAGTAGAGGCAATGAATTTGAGTCAGGAAGATATGTGTAACATTATAAAACTTCAGTTTGGCCTCTGCTGGAGTATTTCGTATAATTCTAGTCATCCATTTGAGTAAGAACATGAAGGCTATGAAAAGGGTGCAGAAGAGGGTTGAGGATGCTGCCTAGATTAAGGGCATGTACTATAAGGAGAGATTGGATAAATTAGGGTTGTTTTCTCTGAGGTGGAGAAGGCTGAGGGGACACAGAACACTACAGGCCCTTTGGCCCATGATTCTATGATGGCCCTTTAACCTAGTCCAAGATCAATCTAACATTTCCCTTCCACATGGTCCTCAATTTCATCCATATGCCTGCCCAAGAGTTTCTTAAGTATCCTTAATGTATCTACCTCTACCACCACCCGGCAGTGCATTCCATGAACCATAAGCTCTCTGTACAAAAAAAAACCTCTGACATCCATCTATATTTTCCTCTCAACATCTTAAAGTTATGTCCCCTTGTATTACCCATCTTTGCCCTGGGGAAATGTCTTCAGCTGTCTATTCGATCTATGTCTCTTATTATCTCGTATACCTCGACCAAGTCACCTATCATCCTCCTTTTATCTAAAGAGAACAATTCTAACTTGTTCAATCTATCTTCATAAGACACAATTTCAGATCCAGGCAGCTTCCTAATAAATCTTCTCTGCATCCTCTCTAAAGTTTCTCTATTCCTTCTGCACATTCGTGTCTAGTTAATTGGTATTACTTTGTGTCCTGATTAGTGTCTTCTAAATGGTGTATAGTCCTTGTGCTAAAAAAAACTGCAAATGCTGGGAATACAAGGTGAAAACAGAAAATGTTGGCAGCATACACGAAGAGAGAAACCGAATCACTGTTTCGGGTAAAACAGAGTACAACTCAGAAACGGGTCCTTTGGCCCAGAATGTTGTGTGGAACTAATCAAGTGTCCAACTAAACTAATGCTCTCCGTCTACAAAATGTCCATTTCATGTACATGAGCCTCTTGAACACCCTATCTCATTTGCATCCTCCACCTGCACCATTCCAGGCACCTATCATTTCATGTTTCTTTAAAAAAAATATCCCTCACATCTCCTTGGAATTCATCTCCCCTTGTCTTAAATGCATGCTCTCTAGTATGAGCCACTTCACCCTGAGGGAAACAGATACTAGCTACCTACTCTATTCCTCTCATAATCCTATAAACATTGATAAGATCTCCACTTTGCCTTGGCTTCTCCAAAGAAAACAAACCAAGTTTGCCCATCCTCTTATCCAGGCAGCATCCTGGTAAGCATCTTCAGCACCCACTCCAAAGCCTTGACATCCTTCCTATACTCGGGTGACCAGAATTGAATACAATCCTTCAGATATGGCCTAATGGAGTTTTATAAAGTTGCAACATAACATCCTGACTCTTGCATCCAATTCCTCTAAAGGCAACTATGGTGTGTGCTGCCTTGACCACTCTATCAACCTGTGCAGCCACTTTCAGGGAGCTATGAACTTGGACCCCAAGATCCCCCTGCTCCTCAGAAGTGTTAAGGGTCTTGCCATTGATAATGTACTGTCCCTTGATCTCCCAAATTGCAGCACTTCACATTTGGCCACATAATTTCTCTGCCCACATCCTCTGCTGGTCTTCTACATTATCTGCAGCACCACAAATCTTCATTTCATCTACAGACTTACTAACCTATCCATCTATGTTTCTATCCAGGCCATTTAGATATATCACAAATGGCAGAGGTCTCACGCAGGATCCCTACAGAACACTACTAATCGCAGACGTCCAGTGAGAATGTCATATGGACCTCTACCTCTACCCACTGTCAATGTATTTATATCCAAAGGGACTGTGCGATCAGGAAGTGAATCACTTAGTACTGGATAGTAATAGTGGTGCAATCACTTGAGTTGAGTATGATGTTCTCCCAAGGAGTTATCTCCTTAATGGAGAACTCACATGCATGACATTGTTTAACATGGGGAGGCTGATCCACAGGCAGCCACCACAAGGTCCTTGATGGATTGGGGTCAGGGTCTAGTGCCATTGATGTGTCACCATCTTCTGCTTGCTCTACGGTTGAAGTCTTGGCTGGATTGCTCTTTCTCTGGGACCTCCCCCTTGACCTTACTGACTTTGGTGACCCTACCAGGAGCTAAGTTCCAGATGGCATGGCCCTCGAGATCTCAGGAACTCGCAAGACCTCCACCATGTCAAGGTGACAACCCTTGGAGAAATGGTACAGGATACTCAGGCACTAAACTACTCTAGAAGCCCTGGCATTAATGCAGCTAGATCTAGATCCTCCTATATGCCAATCAGACTGTTTCATTTGCTGAGGAGTTGTTAATAGAATTGAACATTACACAATCATCAGGGAATGTTTAACTTCCTGTTACAAGAAAGATCACTGATGGAGCAGCTGAAGAGGGTTGGGCCAAGGCAGGCTTCTGAGGAATTCTTAGTTATTTTCTTGGCAACTGACCTCCAACAGCCTCAACCAATCTTGCTTTGTACTCCAGCTAATGGAATGTATCCCCTTTGATGCCCATGGATATAAGTTTACTCAGATTCCCCAAATGTACAGTTGGTTTCATCGTTCATTCTTACCTTCCCTCTAGTATTCAGTTCTTTAGACCTAGGATTATGATAAGTCTGGAACTGAATGGTCTGCCTAAAATGGACTTTAGTGACTATTTTTTAGGTGAACAAGTGCTGTTTGATTGCACAACTATTGGCATCTTCAATTATTTTGCTGCTAATTGAACAGGCAGATTGAGCCGGAAATAGTAAGGTAGCACTTGATCTGCAGAGACAAAGGAGACTGCAGATAATGGAACCTGGAGGAACTCAGCAGGTCATACAGCATCTATGGAGAGACTGTTTTGGGGTTAAGACCCCTTTTTGGTACCAAAAGAAAGGAGGGGAGGAATAGCCAATATACCAAGGTGGATGGAAGGAGAGAAGCAAGAGTTGCAGATTGTAGGTGGGATTGATAGTCAGATGAGGGCAGGACTGGTGTTAGAAGGTGGGACGTGACATTTGTAAGTGATAAAGGGTTGAGGATGATGGAACCTGATGGGAGAGAAAAGTGGAGCATGGAACAAAGGGAGGGAGATTGGAAGAGGAGAGCCAATGGGTGGAATGTGTTGGTGATGGGCAGATGGAGAGGGTGGGAGGGGAAGAAAAGAGGCAGGGTGATGGATATTGGATAGATCTGGAAGAGGGGGACACGGTGAGAAGACTACCAGAAGTTTTGGCAATTCAGAGTTCATGCTGCTGGGCTGCAGGTTGCCCAGGAAGAATATGAAGTGCTGTTCTCTTGTTCCCACTTAATCTCACCCAGGCAGCGGAGGAGGCTGAGGACAGGCATGCCAGTGTGGAAATGGGGAGGAGAATTAAAATGGATAGCAAGTGGGAGCTCAAGACAACCAGAACAGATGGAATATAAGAATTCAGTGAAATAGTCACCCAGTCTGCGCCTGGAGTCGCCAGTGTAGAGGAGGCTGAATTCAGAGTATCAAATGTGATAAATGTGGCTGCAGGATAAGCATGTGACTGTCTCACCTGGAAGGAGTATTTTAGGGCCCTGGATGGTAGTGAGGGAGGGTGTGAATCAAAGTTCAAAGTAAATTTATTATTAAAGTATGTAAATGTCCCTTTATATAACCCTGAGATTTGTTTTCTTGCAGGTATTCCCAGAAAATACAAGAAACACAATAGAACCAATGAACCCAACAGGACGGGGAACCAACCAGTGTGCACAAAACAACAAACTGTGCAAATGCAAATCAAATAAATGAATAAATGCACAATAAATAATGAGAACTTGAAATGAAGAGTCCTTGAAAGTAAGTTTCAGGTTGTGGGACCAGTTCAGTGACGGGTTGAGTGAAGTTATCCCGTCGGTTCCAAGAGCCTGAAGGCTAAAGGGTAATCACTGCTTCTGAACCTGGTCCTTAGGCCACTGTACTTCCGTGTGGCAGGGGTGTTTGATGCTGGATGCTGCTTTCCTGTGGTAGTGCTCTGGGTAGATGTGGGCAGGACTTTGCCTGCGATGGATTGGGAAGCATCTTCTACTTTTTGTAGGATTTTCTGTTCAAGGTCATTGTTGTCTCTATACCAGGCTGTGATGCAGCCAGTCAATATACTCTCCACCACACATCTGTAGACATTTCTCAATTTTTTTTAGATGTTATGCCAAATCTTCACAAACTCTTAAGGAAGCAGAGGCACTGCTGTGCTTTCTTTGTAATTGCATTTGCATGCTGGTCTCAGGACAGGTCCTCTGAAATGATAAGACCAAAGAATTTAAAGTTGCTGACCCTCTCCAACTCTGATCCCCTAATGAGGACTGGCTCATGGACCTCCAGTTTCCTCCTCCTGAAGTCAACAATCAGTTCCTTAGTTCTGCTGATATTGAGTGAGAGTTTATTGTGGCACAACTCAGCCAAATTTTCAATCTCCCTCCTGCAGTATCCGCCGCCACCTTTGATTCAGCTTAAACAGTGGTGGCGTCAGCAAAATTAACTATGTCATTGGAGCTGTTCTCAGTCCCATAGTCACAAGTATAAAGCGGGTAGAGCAGGGGGTTAAGAACACAGCCTTGAGGTGCATCTGTGCCAATGGATATTGTGAAGGAGGTGATACTGCCAATCTGAACTGACTGGATCTGCAAATGAGGAAATAGAGGATCCAGTTGCACAAGGAGGTATTGAAGCCAAGGTTTTGAAGTTTATTAATTTGTTTTGAGGGGATGATGGTATTGAATGCTGAGCTGTAGTCAACAAAGATCAACCTGATGTCTACATCTTCACAGTCCAGATGTTCTAGGGTTGAGTGAAGAGGCAATAAAATGGCATCTGCTGTTGACCTGTTGCGACTGTAGACAAACTGGAGCAGATCCAAGTCACTGCTCAGGCAGGAGATGCTGTGTTTCATTACTAACCTCTCAAAGCACTTCACAGTGGATGCAAATGCTACTGGCCGATGGCCATTGAGGCAGGTTACTACACTCCTCTTCGGCTCCAGGATAATTGAAACCTGCTTGAAGCAGGTGGTGACGGCTGAAGTGAGAGGTTAAAAATACTGGGGAACACTCCAGCCAGCTGATCAGCACAGGTCTTTAGTACTCAGCCAGGTAACCTGTCTGGGCTGCATGCTTTCTGTGGGTTCACCTTCCTGAAGGATGCTCTTGCATTGGCCTTGGACTGAAATCACAGGGTCGTCAGGGGGTGTGGGAGGTCATGTTGATTCTTCCATGTTTTAACAGTCAAAGCAAGCAGAAAAGGCATTGAGGTCATCTTGGAGCGAAATCTTGTTATCAACTATGTTATTTGGTTTCACTTTGTAGGAGTTGGTAGTATTCAATCCCTGCAGCACCTACTGAGCATCCTTCATTCATTCAGGTTCGGTCTGGATTTGCCACTTTGGCTTTCCAGAGATTGTATGTTTGCCTCTGTATTTAGCTTGGAATCCAGACCTGAGTGCCACTGATCTGGCCCTTAGCAGACTGCAGGTCTCGTGTTCATCCAGGGGTATCTGACTGGAGAAGACTCTTCAATAATTCTGTGGGGCACACTTGTCTATGACTGTTTTTATAAAGGTTTTATACCAGGAGAAAGTGAGTGCCTGGGGAAGAGGAGGGATAAGTAGAGCAGGGAGCTAGAGTTATCTCGACAGATGTCAGAAAACTGTGGGGAGGGGAAGATGTGGCTGGTGGTGGGATCACATTGGAGCTGATGGAAGCTGCAAGGAATGATTTGTTAGATGCATGGGCTAGTGAGGTGGTGGGCGAGGCATCATTTTTTTGTCAATTGTCTTCAGCTCTTGAATAAGATGGCACCAGAGGTTTTTGTAGACCCAGGTGACTTCTTCCAGTTTGTCCATGAAACAGCTTATTATTCTTGTCTTACTTTTCTTTTCAAGGTGGAGGAGGAAGGAAGAAAAAGGCTGGGTGTCCTTATGGGTGAGATGATGTGTCACAACATAGATGTGGGAGCCCTGTTTTTTTGTGAACAGAACATGAGCTGAGCAAAATTCTATGCCATTAAGTAGAAACCAGAGCTGTAACTATACAGGAACAGTTTGACCAGAGACACAGTTTGTTCTGGAGTGCAGGTCATTAGTACTATAGCTAGAGCATTGCCCAGTTCCATCGCCTTTACCATATCCTGCACACACAAACCAGGCACGCCCAGGATCCTCTTCAGTTTGCGTATAAGGAGAAGGTGGGAGTGGAGGATGCTATCACGTATTTGCTGCACAAATCACTCTCTCACCTAGAGGGGGTCAGTTGTGCTGTGAGGATTACATTCCTTGACTTCTCTAGTGCCTTTAACACCATCCAGCCCAAGATCTTAAGGCACAAACTAACGGAGATGGGAGTAGACTCTCACATGGTGGATTGGATAGTGGACTACTTGACAGATAGACCTCAGTATGTGCGGTTGGGAGACTGTAGGTCTGACACGGTGGTCAGCAGCACAGGAGCGCCGCAGGGAACCGTACTCTCTCCGGTCCTGTTCACCCTGTACACATCAGACTTCCAATATAACTCGGAGTCCTGCCATGTGCAGAAGTTCGCTGATGACACGGCCATAGTGGGGTGTGTCAGGAATGGACAGGAGGAGGAGTATAGGAAACTGATACAGGACTTTGTGATATGGTGCAACTCAAACTACCTGCGTCTCAATATCACCAAGACCAAGGAGATGGTGGTGGACTTTAGGAGATCTAGGCCTCATATGGAGCCAGTGATCATTAATGGAGAATGTGTGGAGCAGGTTAAGACCTACAAGTATCTGGGAGTACAGTTAGACGAGAAGCTAGACTGGACTGCCAACACAGATGCCTTGTGCAGGAAGGCACAGAGTCGACTGTACTTCCTAAGAAGGTTGGCGTCATTCAATGTCTGTAGTGAGATGCTGAAGATGTTCTATAGGTCAGTTGTGGAGAGCGCCCTCTTCTTTGTGGTGGCGTGTTGGGGAGGAAGCATTAAGAAGAGGGACACCTTACGTCTTAATAAGCTGGTAAGGAAGGCGGGCTCTGTCGTGGGCAAAGTACTGGAGAGTTTAACATCGGTAGCTGAGCGAAGGGCGCTGAGTAGGCTACGGTCAATTATGGATAACTCTGAACATTCTCTACATAGCACCATCCAGAGACAGAGAAGCAGTTTCAGCGACAGGTTACTATCGATGCAATGCTCCTCAGACAGGATGAAGAGGTCAATACTCCCCAATGCCATTAGGCTTTACAATTCTACCGCCAGGACTTAAGAACTTTTTAAAAGCTATTATTAATGCTTTTTGAGATAGTGATTTAGATGCATATCATATTTTTTACTGAGTTAAGTATTGTATGTAATTAGTTTTGCTACAACAAGTGTATGGGACATTGGAAAAAAAGTTGAATTTCCCCATGGGGTTGAATAAAGTATCTATCTATCTATCTATCTATCTATCTATTTTTGTTGTTGCATGGAGTGAACTTAATTGGCTGGGGTCAAGTTCCAGAGAGTGGGGATCTCCAGCAATCAGCTTAGAACATTTGCAACTGTTCAGTTTTGTCTTGGCCTTGTATTCAAGGCACTGTTATCTGCAAGGATGGGGCTGATATTGGAGATGCTTCCTTCTGTAGGTTCTTTAATTTTCTCTTGCCTTTTATGAAACGTCCAAAACAAATTTATAAATTAACAAATGCAGTTAAAAAGCCATGCCTAAACAGGAAATGTGTATATATTGAAGAAAAATTCTGGAAACAAGCAGATATGGTATCATCTCTGAGAAGAAACCAGACTTAATATTTCAGTTTGTAGGGAAGTTAATTGTATATTGTGTAGGGGATGGAGAGGAACATTCAGTACATCCTCTCCTGTATTCTTGGTAAGTCAAGTCAAGTCAAATCACTTTTATTGTCTTTTTCGACCATAACTGCTGGTACAGTGCATAGTAAAAATGAAACAACGTTTTTCAGGACCATGGTGTTACATGACACAGTACAAAAACTAGACTGAACTACGTAAAAAAAAAACACAGAAAAAGCTACACTAGACCCCAGACCTACACTGGACTGCATAATGTGCACAAAAACAATGCAGGCATTATAATAAATAATAAGCAGGACAGTAGGACAAGGTGTCACTCCAGGTTTTGGGTATTGAGGAGTCTGATGGCTTGGGGGAAGAAACTGTTACATAGTCTGGTTGTGAGAGCCTGAATGCTTCGGTGCCTTTTCCCAGACGGCAGGAGGGAGAAGAGATTGTATGAGGGGTCTATGGGGTCCTTCATAATGCTGTTTCCTTTGCGGATGCAGTGTGTAGTGTAAATGTCCATGATGTCTGGAAGAGAGACCCCGATGATCTTCTCAGCTGACCTCACTATCCGCTGCAGGGTCTTGCGATCCAAGATGGTGCAATTTCCAAACCAGGCAGTGATGCAGCTGCTCAGGATGCTCTCAATACAACCCCTGTAGAATGTGATGAGGATTGGGGGTGGGAGATGGACTTTCCTCAGTCTTTGCAAAAAGTAGAGATGCTGCTGGGCTTTCTTTGCTATGGAGCTGGTGTTGAGGGACCAGGTGAGATTCTCCACCAGGTGAACACCAAGAAATTTGGTGCTCTTTACGATCTCTACCGAGGAGCCGTCGATGTTCAGTGGGGAGTGGTTGCTCCGTGCCCTCCTAAGTCAACAACCATCTCTTTTGTTTTGTTCACATTCAGAGACAGGTTGTTGGCTCTTCACCAGTCCATTAGCCGCTTCACCTCCTCTCTGTAAGCTGACTCGTTGTTCTTGCTGATGAGACCCACCACGGTCGTGTCATCGGCGAACTTGATGATATGGTTCGAGCTGTGTGTTGCAGCACAGTCGTGGGTCAGCACAGTGAACAGCAGTGGACTGAGCACGCAACCCTGGGGAGTCCCCGTGCTCAGTGTGATGGTGTTGGAGATGCTGCTCCCGATCTGGACTGACTGAGGTCTCCCAGTCAGGAAGTCTAGGATCCAGTTGCAGAGGGAGGTGTTCAGGCCCAGTAGGCTCAGCTTTCCAATCAGTTTCTGAGGGATGATTGGGATGTAACTTAAAACAACTCGTTTTTCTCTCTTTTTCAGTTCTGATGAAGGAACTTTGACCAGAAACATTTGTTTATATTCTCTCAATGATGCTCCTGGACATACTGAGGGTTTCTTAATAAAAACATTTTTTGTTTTTATTGAGAAACCCAAATTTGACATTGAGTGACAGAGGAATGTATCAGGAGAGATTTCAGAAGTTTACACATAACTTCAAAGGAAATAAAAGTGGGAATTCAAGAACTCGGTCTAATAGCAGTAATATTAAGAAGCTGTAAACTTCAAAATCAGTATTTAAATGACACTCTTCTGATGTCCAGTCATACTTAATTATTAAATCTCCAGTTACTGTTTTGTATTTAATATTTGAATAGTCTTGTACATAGATTATTTGATTAGGCATTCTTGTTAATTTAAGTAATCCATTATGAGTTATATGTGAAAATAAGTTAACTGCTATGTCATCACACTACCACATGATACATGCATGCCTCTCTTAAAGTAAAGGCGAAGTTATGCCTGTATCCTGGACTCTGGTGTTTTCCTCTGAATTAGTTTAATGTTTTGAATTTACAAAACAACTTTGGTGAAAAGATATTTTTAAAATGAACCCCACATGACAATCAACCTGTTACAGTGAGACATTTGAAATAAAATAAAATGTAGTGACAGCAATATCAAAATAGAGTAGCACATGCTCTTTGGAAGGGAAAACACAATCAAGTTTAAAAAAAGGGCATAAGTAGGAGAATTCAGAGTGCATAAAGATTGAGTACTGGCTAATAATTTTTTAAAAACAAATACATCAAAAGATTGATAAGTTTGATTGCACAACAGGTATTTGGTTCATGTGTACCAAGCTATCGGAACAATGTTTTGAAGCAAATGAAATGGCCAAGGAGAAGCGAGTGCCAATTTTGCTGAGTGCATTGGTTTTAAGGGTGCGCAGTTTGCTTGGAAGTTTATTTACTACAACCAAGCCATCAGAAATGAGTTGTGCTACTACAATTCCAAAAGTGATGCAGGAACATTTAGAACTGAAACCATTGTTGATTGCAGGATGCTTTAGGTTTCATAAGCGGAATCAAAAGGGGGAGGGGGGAGTCCAGTTCAGTGTATGTGGTCGAACTGAAGAGAATACCAGAGCATTGTCGGTTCAGTCATGTTCTTAATGATCCACTAAGAGATCATTTAGAGTGTGGAATGTAAAAGAAAGAATTCAAAACTGTCTCCTAGCTGAAGCATAACTTGCATTCAAAATAGCAGTGGAAATTGCAGTTTCAATGGAAACTACAGAGAGATGCATTTGAGCTGCAGTCAGGAATGAGTGTGAGTAAAATTGCAGTGTCTGAACAGAAGCTTGGCCAAACTAATTGTGTAACCATTACAGCAGGGGCTCACATATTCTAAACAAATGTAGGTGAACTGTGAAAGGTGAAACTGGCAGAAAATGCAACAAAGCAGGACACATACAAAGAAAATGTTGGGCAGACAAAATTAAATGGACTGCCATGGCAGTTCAAACATACCAAACTAAAGCCTTCAGATATCCAATTAAGAACTTGTACTGGAGAAATAATAATGCCAGTTGGAATGGTATTTGTGAAAGTGAAATACAACAACCAACAAGTCAGATTGAATTTGTATGTGGTAAACACAGGAGGAACCAGCATTGTGGGGATGTGATTGTCTGAGACAACTGCAACTTGATTGAAGATCCACCTGCCAGTTGCTTGCCACGTTCCCTACAATGAAGCCATTTGGAAGCAAATTAAGAAAGGAATTGGATAATGCCACAACCGTCTCCATGCTGAACACCATGAACCATTCCCCAACAGAGGGCAAACATGCATTGGTGTCAACCTTTGTACCTCTGGTTGGAAAGCATATTGACTAAGGAAGGGCCATACTGCTTAGAGGATGGGTGAAAAAAGTAACAAAAGCAGTGGCCCAACTACAGTGGATTTTGTAGGCAATATATCTGAGAAAACTTCTGATATGTTAATCAGACAATTGCTTGTGAAATGTGGTTTAGTTTTTAAGCTGGAAGAGAGTTCAGGGATCTTCAGGAAAGTTGCAAGCTTTCGGCTTTTTTGAGTATAAAAAACCAGAAACTACTCTGTGTGCATTAAGGTTATTGCAAGAACTTCAAGTGGGAGACAAAAAGCTGCTGGTAAAAGTAGAAGCAAAAACCGAAGCCCAGCTGAATGAATGGAAGGCCAAAAAGAAAAGTCAATGGAGATACAAAAACAGAGGAATTGTCAGATGATGTTGTGGATGAGGAAAGCAAGAGGAGAGATCAGATTGTAAAGGGAGCAATAGAATGATTAATAAGAGAATACTCCAGTGAACTAAACAAACCTTCCAAACATCATGATGCTCAAAGCTGAAGAAGAAAAAGGAGGGAAGAGGTGGAGAGAAAGAATCTGAACAAGAAAGTGAAAGCTGTGAAGAAGAGAATGTGAGAAACAAAAAGATCAATGTAAATCCAGAGAGAGAAAAGGAGAAGAAAGATAGCCAGAGCTGTCAGAACAAAGTCAACTGCAGTATCAGAGTCAACTCCTACAAACATACAACTCCTACAAATGTCCCCAGAATCTAATATTGTTTTCACAGCCACAAGTTTCACCTGCCAAACAGAGTGATCCCCCTTGTCTTAAGAGACATTATCCCATAAGAGTAAGTAATCTTCTACAGCAATTAAATATTTAATCCTGAAAGGGACCATTTAAAACTTACTATGCTGCAGATGTCTGTATATAGTAGTTGTATTATATAATATACTGTGTATATGGTTGATGCATTCTCTATTGAGTTGGAGTTTATAGCTAAGCAGGGAGGAGTGTAGCATATTTAATATTCCAATAATATTTGAGTAATCTTGTATATATATTGGTTGATAAAGCATTCCTCTGCATTTAAATAATTCATTATAGATTATATGTAAAAATACATTAATTGCATACGTCACCACACTCTACCACATGATATGTACATGCCTTGCTTAAAGTAAAGATGAATTTTAACCCGTATCCTGGATTCCTGTGTTGTCCTTTGAATTGGTTTAATGTTTTGAAGTTACAAAATGTAATAGTTACTTTAAGTTTGAGGCTCTGGCGTTGTATTGATGTGGATAAAAAACTGGAGAATAAATGTTCATTACAGTGTGAAATATTTATAACGTATTTCTTCAAATGTCTTTTGCTTGTATTGACTAGTATTAGATTATTAGTTTGGATGAAGTGTTAAGGAAACTTTCTTACCAAGCCAAAACCTAATCTTTCACCACCTGTTCTCCTTTGGGAATTCTTTATTGAAATTTCTGATTTAAGCATTCACTCTTATAATCTTGAAGGCAATTTCTTTTTTTTTAACTACTTGTTACTTTAGTCACATATCATTTGTGCTCAGCAAAATTTTAAATGAAGTTACCCACAGAGCTAATGCCGATATTTTCCAAGTGGAATCCAGCAAAGACTTTCTGAAGTTACTCACACAGTCTTCAGAGTGCAAAGGGCCATTGTACAAACCTCTGCCCATTTGTCCTCCACTCACTCCATCCGAATATACTGTTCCTCACCCAAGTACTGATCCAACTTGTTCTTAACAGGAGAATCAAGGCTTATGGAAATCAGACTGAATGATGGTGGTGATGCCAAAGAGCAAATTGTGATGAACGTATTGAATGCAGAACACGCTTGAATATTTGTATGGGCTTTCCTGATGTTTACGTTCATGGGTCTCTTGCGTATATTTTCTTTGTCCCAATCACTCCTTGTACTGCTTTCTATCGTGTAATGTTACCCAAAACCACAATCCATTCAGTTGCAATTTCCGCCAGTTCCTATAAGATTGTATCACCAAACAAATCCATAGCTTCCTGAAAGTTGGACATGATAGTGGAAAAGACAATTGTTATGCTTGCTTCTTAGGGCGAGTTGGGTCATTATGTTACGGTTGTGCAAAACTTTGGTTAGACTCTCCTTAGGATTTTGTGCAATCCTGGACACAATGCCACAAAACAGAGTGAGTGCAGAAGACATTGGCCAGGATGCTGCTTGACATGAGAGGGTGCTGTACTTGTAAGAAGAGTTTGAGACAGCATTATAGTGTATAGATAAGCACAATTGCTTTACATTATGTTCTCACTGTGACCCCATGAGTTTCCTTTGGGCATTTGGATTTTTCTTTCCACATTGTAAAAAATGTGTGATTAGTGTTAGTAAGTTTGGGCATGCTATGTCGGTGCCGGAAATGTGGCAACACTTGCAGACTGCCCTCAGGACAATCTTTGCTGATTTGACTTGAGTCAAAAGGTGCATTCCTCTATATGTTCTGATGTACCTGTGACAAGTAAAGCCTAATCTTCTTTAAAGGTAAGCTGGACTTATTCTCACTGGAATGAAGGAGGCCTGAAACCTCATTAAGGTTTATAAAACTGTGAGAGGCGTAGGTAGGATAGATAGTTAGAATCTTTGTTTTTGCCAGGGAAGGATAGTCTAAAACTAGAGGGCACAGGTTAACAGTGTGTGGTGAACTACATATACCTGTCTGGACATGCCCCCCACTGCTGACTGCTCCTGTGGCTCCTCCCACGGACCCCGGTATAAAGGCGATTGGAGACACAGCCCCGGCCTCAGTCTCCAGGATGTAATGTGGTGGTCAATTGCTACTTGTTCTTTCTTCCAGCCAATAAAAGCCTATATCTCGCCTCACGTCTCTGAGAGTTATTGATGGTGCATCACAGTGAGAGCTGAGAAATTTAAAGGTAAGTTCCGAGGTAAGTTTTTCACAAAGTGGGCAGTGGATATCTGGAAGAAGCTGTCAAAGATTGTGGTAAAGGCAGATGCATGATAACTTTTATTAGGTCTATGGATGGATACTTGCATAGCAGAAGTGGTGGGATATGGCCCTACTGAAGTAAAAAGGATTAGCTAGGCTGGCAATGTGGTTGACATGGACAAGGTGGTTTGGAAGCTGTACATTCCACTGATGTGTTCTCTTTCTCTTCCGCATTGCCAGTGGTTGCCACTTTAATTCAGCAGAGGCTCAAAACACTGCAGATACTGGAAGCAGGTGCAACAACAATTCTGCTGCAGGACCCCAATAACTGTGGGGCAAAAGGAATTCTGAAAAGCTGAGAGTGAGTTTTGACCTTCATCTCCTTCCTCAGTTAGCTGGCCGCTAGTCTTAGACCAAAAGGATACAACAGGCAGCCCCTACACAGCCTGCCCTGGATCACAAGGACAGAAAATAGCTGAGCTTGTTCAGAGCCTGGATAAATTAATTCATCAAAGGAGCCCACTTTCTTAGCTACCCTCTGGAATAAGTGGCCCGTTCCACTGCTCCTTTCTTCCCCATGGGTTTGAGAATCCCTCTCCCGCCTCCACTCTGATCTTAGACTCTGAAGGGCACTTGCTCAGCTGCTGCTTTCTCATTCAGAATGCTGACAATGAGTTCCAGTTACCAAGGTCTCATTCTTTGCAGTTGATTAAGAGTGACCCAGTTGTCTGGAAGGCTGACAGGCTTATGTCTAGGTTGTGAAGGCTTCGCAAGTCCCAGAAGCATCATCAATATGGGCCTGTAGCCTCCTTATGGAATTACTTTTATCTTCATAACATCACAACACATAAAAATAAGAGAGATTCATTCATTAACAGCTTTAACCGATTCTTTTTAATTGATTCATTAATGTTTACACAGTTGCACAAGGAATATAATTTTCACATTCTCTACATGGCCAGCCATTTGAATCAGTATTATGGCTTTACATTACATTATTACATTAAAAAAAAGAACAAATCTGAAACAGGAAGATCAAAAACAGATGGTCTGAGGATAAAGACAGACTCCTTTTAATACACAGAAAGGCAACTGAGATTGGAGACTATCGCAGCTCGTCGGCCCTGGCATACAGCCAGTATGTATTCAGTAAAGGTTACTTTACAGTGTGTTCACAACTCTGCTCAAATAATCTAATCTTTCCTGTTACTCTTCTAAATGATTTCATATTTGGGAGGGAAGGAGCCAAATATTTATTCAAGACATGCAATATACAACTCACATTTCCATGCCGAGTCAATAACTTTGCACATTGAAACTAGGTCAGACTGGAAGGATCTTACTTTGTTGACCAGCAGCCTGCGATGATACAATCTGGTCTGTCAGATATGGTGTTAGAAATCAGAATCCACTTTCACCAACTGTTCAATTAATCAGCTTTCCTTCTGTGTTTTGTGGACTAAGAGGAGAAAGTGGCTTCGAGACAGAGCTGGGATTTTGAATTTGCTGGCTTGTGAGGTCAGTATTTTGGAAGTTGTATCATGCAGTTTCCATTAAGGCTAAATTGGTGGTGCTGCGAACCACTTGTCTGGAACAATGTTGGATAGCAGATGAATACTCTAGCTATTCTGTTTAATACCACAACTACTGGGTTATATTTAATGTTCATATTTTTATTACAAATAGTTACCACCGTGCCATGACTCAAATCTCAGATGATAAACCCCATATGAGCATTACACACCAAGGCTTAGAGACATTCAAACAGAATTAAGTAATAAGCTAATCTATAGCATGTTACTTGATCATTCCAAAATTTGCATTGAATGGCCTCTCACAGTATGCTGACACATATGCCATCTGCTTATTGTGTCTTAATAAATGAAATTGGGCTGACATTTTTTTCTGGAGGAGAGGTGACATAGTGAAGCGCTTCCCATAAGTCTGACAGATTAGTTCCACTCCAGTGGGAAGCTCACTGAAGATGAGGTGCAACATTAGGAACAGAAAAATTGTAAGAAGTGTTGGTACGACAATAGAGCCTTTTCTGAGACCAGGCTTGGTTAAGATATCTGCTTGTACGCCATTATGTAGCAGATGTAATGAAGAAGTGAATCCTTGGGTAGCCAGAATTTGGAAGGAATCTCCATACTGCCTGTTGTTTGGCAGAGAATATTTAGCATCACCAAGGAAGGTCATGTATAGTGGTCCCCACCCCCATACTTCTCCTATAATTGTCACATGGCAAATATTGTGAGCACTGGGTTTCACAATGGATAGAATGCACAGAGTGATCTGGGGAGCAGCTCTTCATTCAATAATGTGGCATTTTGAACAGCTTATTAGTCGGTATTACATTGAACAGAATATAAAGTATAGAAGAGAAGAGCAGAGGGACCAGGCTGTTACTCCAACATAATGCCTCATCTGCCTGCACATGATCAATAACCCTCCAGTCCCCGCTTGTTCATGAGCCTATTTATTACCCTAAAATGTTGCGATTGTATCTGTTTTCACCACTTTCCCTGGTAGCTCATTCCAGGCATCTATCACTCTGTATTTAAAAAAACACAAAATTACCTCATAAATAAGCTTTAAAATTTCCTCCTCTTACATTAAATGCCTCTGGTATTTGACTTTTCCACATTAGAGGGAAAGACTCTGACTATAACACCAGCAGGCTCAAGAACAGTTTCTATCCCGCTGTTATAAGATTTTTAAACAGACCTCTTATACTTAAAGATGAACTTTTGATATCTCGGTCTGTCCTGCCATGGCCCTTGCATCTTATTTGTCTACCTGCACTGCATTTTCTTTGTAAACGTAACACAATATTCTTATGTTGCTTTTCCTTTTGTACCACATGTGTTTCTGTTTTAGATTGATCTTGGAAAGCACACAAAACTCACTGTATTTCACTGTATCTCAGCATGTGTGATAATAATTTGCCAATTTCCCCATCTCATAATTTAATAAACACCTATCAGCTTGCCCCTCAGCCTCTGATGCTCCAAAGAGAACAATCCAAGTCTGGCCTTGTAGCTAATGCTCTTTGATCCAGGCAGCATTCTGGTGAACCTCTTTTACACTCTCTGAAAATGATTTCTGAAATGCATGATCAGTGCTGCACTCAGATTTGGCTTCAGGCTTCCCAACTTTTTACCCAACACCCTGATCAATGATGCAGGTATGCCGTCTGCCTTTTTTGCCACCCTATCTTCTTATGTTGCCACCTTCAGGGAGCTAGCGACTTGCATCCCAAGATCTCAGTACATCAATGCTCCTCAGAGTCTAACCATATACTATACTTCTCCTTCCTTTTGACCTCCAGAAGTGTCCTGACTAAACACGATTGGCTATTCCTCTGCCCACATTTCAACTGATCTATATCCTTTTGAATCTTTTGACAACCTTCCTTGCAAATCCATAACTCGAGCAATTCTTGTTTCACCTGCAAACCTACAAATCAGCCTCTCTACATTTACATACATCACAAACAAAAGAGCACTACAACACTAACCCTTTACTGGCACTACTAGTCGCAGTCCCCCCAGTGAAAATAATGCCCCTCTACCACTATCCTCCTCACATGACCAAGCCAGGAGTGAATTCAGTCAGAGCAAGGATCCTATATGCATGCCACAATTACCACAATCAGCCAACCATGAGTGAGCTTCCTTTGACTTTGCCTTGATGTATAGAACATCCATTGCCCAACTTTCATCAATCTTCCTTCTCACTTCATCAAACAAAACTCATAAAGCTTGTAATATATGGCCTTCCTTGCACAAAGCCATACTGACTAACCCTAATAATCCAGATATGAGTAGACCCTGCCCCTAAGAATCTTCTCTAATAGTTTACATATCATTGACTTGAGGCTCACACATTTCCTGGTTTGCCTCTAGTGTTCTTCTTAAACAGAGGAACAACACTGGCTATTCTCCAGTCCTCTGGAAACTTGCCAGCAGCTAAAGATCACTGTCATGATCTTGGCAAATTTCCTTTCTTGCTCTTCTCAATGATGTGGGACAGATCCCATCAGGTCCTGGAGATCTAGCCACCTTCAAGAGCCATGGAAACAGTCTTTTCAGCCCTACTGGTCTGTACTCTCTGTGTTGTCTGGTAAGCTAGACCCATCTGTCTGCATCTGGCCTATTGCCCTCTAAACCTCCCCTGTGCATCTACTTACCTATTATTCCTGCCTCAACTACTTTTTCTGGTTGCATGTTCGGAATACCCACCAGCCCTTGTGTGAAAAAGCTACCCATAACATCACTTTTGAACTACTCACATCTTATCTTAATCCTATGCCTATCCCTGGTAAAAAGACTATATGCTTTTATCCTGTCTATGCCCCTCATGATTTTGTGTACCTCTTTCAGGTTAACTCTCAATACCCTATGCACCAGGGTATAACATACTCGTCTACTCAACCACTTCTTGTAACTCAGGTCTCCATGTTCAGGCAACATCCTGATAAATCTTTTCTGCACTCTTACTGTTAATAACATGCCTCCTCTAACCGGGTGATGAAAGATATACACAATGCTCCATGTGTGGCCTCACCAAAGTATATGACTACAACATAACATCTGAACTCCTATACTCGTGCTGTGACTGATGAAAGCCAGTGTGCCAAAAAGCCGCCTTTACCGCCCTGTGTACTGTGATGCTTTCAGTGAACTATGCTCCTGCAGTGCGAGGTCTGTCTGATCCATAACACTTCACAGGGTCCTTATGAGACCTATCCTGGTTTGATCTCCCAAAACCTACTACCTTATATTTATCTGGATTAAAAGCCATTTACCCAGCCTTAGCCCACATACCTAGTTGATCGGAAGGTGCAGGTTGACCACACCATCGCTTTGGTCAAGAAAGCACAGCAGCGTCTTCACTTCCAGAGGAGATTAAGGTGTGAAACTCCCTCCTCCCCACCCCCCTCACTATTCTAACCAAATTTTATAGGAGCACCACCGGGATTGTGCTGAATAGCTGCAACACTACCCTAAGAACTTTCTGCAGGGGCACAATTGAGAGCATCCTGACTAGCTGCATCACTGCCTGGTATGGGAACTGTACTTCCCTCAATCGCAGGACTCTGCAGAGAGTGGTGCGGACAGCCCAGTACGTCTGTTGATGTGAGCTTCTCTCTATTCAGGACAAAGACAGGTGTGTAAAAAGGGCCCGAAGGATCATTGGGGACAAGAGTCACCCCAACCACAAACTGTTCTAGCTGCTACCATCCGGGAAACGGTACCACAGCATAAAGGCCAGGACCAACAGGCTCCGGGGCAGCTTCTTCCACCAGGCCATCAGACTGATTAACTCATGCTGATGCAACCATATTTCTATGTTATATCGACTATCCTGTTGTACATACCATTTACTTTTAAAAATTGCACATTTAGACAGAGATGTAACAAAGATTTTTAACTCTTCATGTTTATGAAGGATGTAAGTAATAAAGTCAATTCAATTCAATCTGACCACAAGACCCTACAAAGGATTGTGAGGATTGCTGAGAGGATCAGCGGGGTCTCTCTTCCACCCATCAGAGACATTTATCAGGAGCGCTGCAAACGCAGGGCCTTTAGCATTGTCAGTACTCCCTCCCACCAGTCTAGCAATCTCCTTGTTCCCAACCCTACCCCCCCGCCCCCGCCCCACCATCGAGCAGGAGGTTCCATAGCATTAGGACAAGAACTGTCAGGTAGGGAAAGAGCTTTTCCCTCAGGTTGTAAGACTACTGACCTCTCTGCCATCACCCGGGTCTCAGCGTGCAAGGAGCATGGTAGCATTACGCGGTTTACTTTTTCACTTGTGTTGCAAATGCGCCTTATTAGTTGTTAATTTATTTGTGGAAATATTACTTTATGGGTTATGTGTGTGAGTTGTATGTACTGTGTTGTACACCTTGTTCTGGAGGAATGTTGTTTCATTTACTGCTTTACGTACATGTGTATGGTTGAATGAAAATAAACTGAACCTGAACTTAACTGTGTCACTCTTCATCTTAATGAAAAATTTTATTACATTATAATCACTCCTTCCCAATGGGCCTTGCACAATGAAATTGCTCATTAATCCTTTCTCATTACATAAAACTCAGTCAAGGATGACCCGCTCTCCAGATAGATCCTCAGTGTTATCCATTCAGAAAATTACCCCTGTTAAATTCAGGGCTTCCTCTTCCACAATGTTCTTGCCAATTGGGTAGCCCCAATCTATGTGTAGATTAAAGTCACCCATGTTTAAAGCTGTATCCCAATTGTACGTGTCTCTAATTTCCTGTAGAATATCACTGCTGCTGTTTGAGGGTTTGTATACAACCTGCGCTTATTTATTAATCAAAAACCAACAAGATACAGATGCAGGAAATTTGAAATGAAAATAGAAAATGCCAAAAATACTCAGCCAGTTAGACTGCATCTGTGGAGAGCAGTAGCAGAGGGAATAATTCAGACTGATAATTTGGTCCTGTCTGACATGCTGTTCCAACATCTTTTAAAATTTTAACTTCTTTTCTGATTCACTTCTGCCTCATGGTTTTCTCCTGATTTGTTTTAAAATTTCCAATCATGCTTTTTAATTTTCTGCTCTTTCATAGAAACCGATCTCCTGGTCCACTGCGCCCACTTTATACTAACATGTACTATTCCTATTTATTCTGCCCACAGTCTGATCAACTCCCCTCAGATCTGATCTCACTTACACACTAGGGGCAAATTGCAGCAACCAAGCAACCTCATGACAGGACAAACGTGTAAACTGCACACAACTGGCACCAGAGCTTAGGATCAAACCCAGGTTGCTGAATTTGTTACTGTACCATTATGCTGCACCTGCTCTTTAGATATTCTTTCTCTAACCCTTTATGCAAATCTGACATCTGTCCCAGATTGTCTACTCTGATACCAGTGATTTGTACTTTCCTACTCTCTACACTGCATATTTCTGACTGGAACTCACCAGATCCTCTGACACGATGCTAAATGCTTCCGTGCGACTTGTAACTGAGAGATTATCCGATAATCCATTTCAGTTTCTTGTTAACATCAATTTTTGTAGGCTGAAGGGTCGTACAACAATCTTTTGTATTTCGTCACTCACTAAACTTCTTCAAATAACCCAAAGGAAATCTAATAATTGTACATACATGTACATACCTTTGCATCGCTATTTGTGCACAATATTAACTCCTGCTGTGTTCAGAGTCCCAGTTGTATTGTGCATCACCCCTTTCAGCAAAATTCTGCAACACAAAGTCAATAACCTTTATTGCCAATTAGCATATTAGCCAGAAAAGTGTAGCGTCCTCCTTGGAAAACTTTTCTTTCAATGAATCAAGCAAGGAAAGCACCTCTGTGTCTGTCACCAAATTTGTATACTACACAAATTTGCTTTTTACTAATATTTGTGCACCAATAATCCATAATTGCAGAGACACAAGTGAGTACAGATGCTGATATCTGAAGCAATAAACAACCAAATGCTGAAGAAACTTAGCAGCTTGAGCAATATACCTGGGAGGAAAGGAAATGTCAATATCTTAGGTCTTGATCTGAAATGCTAATGAACCCTTTCTCCCCACTCAGCCTGATGCGTTCCCCAGCTGCCCAGTTCTATGGTCATTAATTATGGGTCTGGGCTGATTTTCAAAAATTAGGAAGTTTTCTAGATTCATTCCATTGTAGCCCAGTTTGCTAAACTCTTTTTGCAAGGTTGCTACATTGGGTGAAGACACTGAGTACAGACCAATTTGCAACACCTTGATTGAGGAAGATTATAGGATAACTTAAAAGTATAACTCTTTAAAGTATATGAAAGTCATTGAGTTATAGAACACTTCAGCACCAATAGGCCCTTTGGTCCATCTAGTCTGTGTTGAACCATTAATCTGCCTACTATTTGCACCCAGACCATAGCCCTCCATACCCCTCCCATCCATGTAACTATGCAAACTTCTCTTAAATGTTCGAATTGACCCCGCATTCACCACTTGCACTGACAGCTCATTCCATACTCTCACCACCCTCTGCATGAAGAAGTTTCCCACTGTGGTGAACTACATATACCTGTCTGGACACGCCCCCCTGCTGACTGCTCCTGTGGCTCCTCCCACAGACCCCGGTATAAAGGCGATTGAGGCCTGAGCCCTGCCCTCAGTCTCCAGGATGTAATATGGTGGTCAACTACTGCTTGTTCTTTCTTCCAGTCAATAAAAGCCGATATCTCGTCTTCACGTCTCAGAGAGTTATTGATGGTGCATCACCCACAGAAGCCATAGAAGCCATAGAACACTACAACACAGTACAGGCCCTTCAGCCCTCCATGTTGTGCCAACCCATATAATCCTTACAAAAAGTACTAAACCCGCACTACCCCATAACCCTCCATTTTTCTTTCATCCATGTGCCTGTCCAAGAGGCTCTTAAATACCCCTAATGTTTTAGCCTCCACCACCATTCCTGGCAAGTCATTCCAGGCACTCATAACCCTCTGTGTAAAAAACTTACCCCTGATGTCTCCCCTAAACTCCCCTCCTTTAATTTTGTACATATGCCCTCTGGTGTTTGCTATTGGTGCCCTGGGAAACAGGTACTGACTATCCACCCTATCTATGCCTCTCATAATCTTGTAGACCTCTATCAAGTCCCCCCTCATTGTTCTACGCTCCAAAGAGAAAAGTCCCAGCTCTGCTAACCTTGCTTCATATGACTTGTTCTCCAAACCAGGCAACATCCTGGTAAATCTCCTCTGCACCCTCTCCATAGTTTCCACATCCTTCCTATACTGAGGTGACCAGAATTGAACACAACACTCTGTGTTACTCCGCTCATGTTGCTCTTAAACATCTCACCTTTCACTCTTAACCCATGACCCCTATGTAGTCTCACCCAACCTTTGTGGAAAAAGCCTGTTTGCCCTATTTATACCCCTCATAATTTTGTATATGTCTATAAAATCTCCTTTCAGTCTTCTACGTTCTAGGGAAAGCAGTCATAACCTATGCAACCTTCCCCTATAACTCATGTCCTCAGTTCTGGCAACATCCTTGGAAAACTTCCCTGCACTCTTTCGATCTTATCTACACCTTACCTGATTAGTTCCAATGGTTTAGACGGGGCAGAATTTGTTAAGTGTGTCCAGGACAGGTTCTTGTCACAGTATGTTGACAGGCCGACTAGGGGGAATGCCATACTAGATCCTGTATTAGGTAACGAATCGGGTCAAGTCGCAGATCTGTCAGTGGGTGAGCATCTGGGGGACAGTGACCACCACTCCCTGATCTTTAACATTATCATGGAAAAGGATAGAATCAGAAAGGACAGGAACATTTTTAATTGGGGAAGGGCAAATTATGAGGCTATAAGGCTAGAACTTGCGGGTGTGAATTGGGATGATGTTTTTGCAAGGAAATGTACTATGGACATGTGGTCGATGTTTAGGGATCTCTTGCAGGATGTTAGGGATACATTTGTCCCGGTGAGGAAGATAAAGAATGGTAGGGTGAAGGAACCATGGGTGACAAGTGAGGTGGAGAATTTAGTCAGATGGAAGAAGGCAGCATACGTGAGGTTTAGGAAGCAAGGATCAGATGGTTCTATTGAGGAATATAGGGTAGCAAGAAAGGAGCTTAAGAAGTGGCTGAGGAGAGCAAGAAGTGGGCATGAGAAGGCCTTGGTGAGTAGGGTAAAGGAAAACCCCAAGGCATTCTTTAATTACTTAAAGAACAAAAGGTTGACAGGAGTGAAGATAGGACTGATTAGAGATAAAGGTGGGAAGATGTGCCTTGAGGCTGTGGAAGTGAGCGAGGTCCTCAACGAATACTTCACTTCGGTATTCACCAATGAGAGGGAACTTGATGATGGTGAGGACAATATGAGTGAGGTTGATGTTCTGGAGCATGTTAATATTAAGGGAGAAGAGGTGTTGGAGTTGTTAAAATACATTAGGACGGATAAGTCCCTGGGGTCTGATGGAATATTCCCCATGCTGTTCCACGAGGTGAGGGAAGATATTGCTGAGCCTCAAGCTAGGATCTTTATGTCCTCATTGTCCACAGAAATGGTATGGGAGGATTGGAGGAAGGTGAATGTTGTCCCCTTGTTCAAAAAAGGTAGTAGGGATAGTCCAGGTAATTATAGACCAGTGAGCCTTACATCTGTGGTGGGAAAGCTGTTGGAAAAGATTCTTACAGATAGAATCTGTGGGTATCTGGAGAATCATGGTCTAATCAGGGACAGTCAGCATGGCCTTGTGAAGGGCAGATCATGTCTAACAAGCCTGATAGAGTTCTTTGAGGAGGTGACCAGGCATATAGATTAGGGTAGTGCAGTGGATGTGATCTACATGGATTTTTGTAATGCATTTGACAAGGTACCACACGGAAGGCTTATTCAGAAAGTCAGAAGTCATGGGATCCAGGGAAGTTTGGCCAGGTGGATTCAGAATTGGCTTGCCTGCAGAAAGCAGAGGGTCGTGGTGGAGGGAGCACATTCAGATTGGAGAGTTGTGACTAGTGGTGTCTCACAAGGATCAGTTTTGAGACTTCTACTCTTTGTGATTTTTATTAACGACCTGGATGTGGGGGGTAGAATGGTGGGCTGGCAAGTTTACAGATGACACAAAAGTTGGTGGTGTTGAGGATTATCAAAGATTGCAGAGAGACATTGATAGGATGCAGAACTGGGCTGAGAAGTGGCAGATAGAGTTCAACCCAGAGAAGTGTGAAGTGGTACACTTTGGAAGGACAAACTCCAAGGCAGAGTACAAAGTAAATGGCAGGATACTTGGGAGTGTGGAGGAGCAGAGGGATCTGGGGGTCCATAGATCCCTGAAAGTTGTCTCACAGGTAGATAGGGTAGTTAAGAAAGCTTATGGAGTGTTTCATAAGTCGAGGGATAGAGATTAAGAGAAGCGGGGTAATGATGCAGCTCTATAAAACTCTGGTTAGGCCACACTTGGAGTACTGTGTCCAGTTCTGGTCGCCTCACTATAGGAAGGATGTGGAAGAATTGGAAAGGGTACAGAGGAGATTTACCAGGATGCTGCCTGGTTTAGAGAGTATGGATTATGATCAGAGATTAAGGGAGCTAGGGCTTTACTCTCTGGAGAGAAGGAGGATGAGAGGAGACATGATAGAGGTGTACAAGATTTTAAGAGGAATAGATAGAGTGGACAGCCAGCACCTCTTCCCCAGGGCACCACTGCTCAATACAAGAGGATGTGGCTTTAAGGTAAGGGGTGGGATGTTCAAGGGTGATACTAGAAGAAGGTTTTTCACTCAGAGAGTGGTTGGTGTGTGGAATGCACTGCCTGAGTCAGTGGTGGAGGCAGATACACTCGTGAAATTTAAGAGACTACTAGACAGGTATATGGAGGAATTTAAGGTGAGGGGTTATGTGGGAGGCAGGGTTTAAGGGTCGGCACAACATTGTGGGCCGAAGGGCCTGTACTGTTCTAAGTAGGTGACCAGAACTGCACACAATGTCCACCTTACTCCGCAATTCAGACATTCTAATTTTAAACCAGTTCAGTGGAATGTTATCCATTCAGTGCTTCAAGAAAGAAGAGATCATCTCATTGTTATGGCAACTAGTGAGTTTTAGAAGAATGTGTGTGTTATGTTTACTAGCATGGATAATGTTAACTTTTCATCCAAAAGTTTCTTTGAGTAAGTATAAGATGCTGAGAGGCAGTGATCGTGTGGATAGTCAGAGGCTTTTTCCCAGGGCTGAAATGGCTAGCATGACAGGACGCAGTTTTAAGGTGCTTGGAAGTAAGTACAGAAGAGATGTCAGGATAAGTTTTTCTCACAGAGAGTGGTGAGTACGTGGAATGGGCTGCCGGCGATGGTGGTGGAAGCGGATACAATAGGGTCTTTTACAAGGATCCTGGATAGGTACACGGGACTTAGAAGAATAGAGGGCTATGGGTAACCTGAGGTAACTTCTAAAGTAATGTAACCTGAGGTACATGTTCAGCAGAGCATTGTGGGCCAAATGTTTTCTATGTTCTAATTCACAGGACAAAAAATGAACTGAACTGTGGACTTTGATCAGGCAAAGGTAGGTGGTGTGAGTTTAATGGTTAATTTTCATTGGTGTTGGACTCGTGGTTCCCCCCAACAATCAAATGTAGACCATTCTATTTACCTCGAGCGTTCTCCTCCGCGACCCTGACGGCAGCTTGTATACCACCAGTGACTGATTATAATCAAGGACTTGCTACTCTGCATGATGTCTTCTCCAAACATGAAACAGCCAGTCCTGACACATTTCAAGTTATAGTTGGAGACTTCAACCCAGTTTGTTTGAAAAAAATCCTGCCCAATTATCACCAACATAAAACCAGAAGCACTAGATATCCCAACATACTCGGCCACCGCTACACTAAGATAAGGAAAGCCTGCGTTTTTTGTCCAGATGTCATTTGGTAAGTCAGATCACTTAGCTGTCTTCCTCCTACCTGTATACAGGCAGAGCCTAAAATACAAGGTTCTAGATATTAGGTCAACTAAGAGGTGGTTGAGGGGGGCAGAAGACTGATTATGGGATTGATTTGAATCAGTGGACTGGCCCGTGGTCAAGCAGTCATTTAGAGATCTAATGAGTACACCATGGTTGTAATAGACTTTATTAAAATAGCTGTAGATGAACACTAAACAGCTAAACAGCAGAACTGAACTAAAAAGGCAATACGGGGAGAAAAAATGAGGTACAAATGCAAGCTAGCCAGGAATATAAAGGAGGATAGCAAAAGCTTTTTTAGGTATGTGAAGAGAAAGAAGATAGTTAAGAACAATGTTGGGCCCTTGAAGAATGAATTGGGTGAAATTGTTATGGGAAACAGAGAAATGGCAGAAGAATTTAATAAGTACTTTAAATCTGTCTTCACTAGGGAAGACACAAGCAATCTCCCAGATGTATGGATGGGCCAAGGACGTAGGGTAACAGAGGAAATGAAACAGATTGACATTAGGAAGGAAACAGTGATGAGTAGACTGATGGGACTGAAGGCTAATAAATCCCCAGGTCCAGATGGTCTGCATCCTAGGGTACTAAAGGAGGTGGCTCTGGAAATTGCGGATGCATTGGTAATCATTTTCCAATGTTCCTTAAATTCAGGATCAGTTCCTGAGGATTGGAGAATGGCTAATGTTATCCCACTTTTTAAGAAAGGAGGGAGGGAGAAAACAGAGAACTATCGTCCTATCAGCCTAACATCAGTAGTGGGGAAGATGCTACAGTCATTATTAAAGATGAAATAGTGGCATATCTAGATAGCAGTGATAGGATTGGGCCGAGCCAGCATGGATTTACCAAGGGAAATCATGCTTGACTAATCTATTGGAGTTTTTCGAGGATGTAACCAGGAAGTTAGACAAGGGAGATCCAGTGGATGTTGTGTACCTCGATTTTCAGAAGGCATTTGATAAGGTCCCACATAGGAGATTGGTGGGTAAAATCAGAGCTCATGGCATTGGGGGGAAGATATTGACATGGATAGAAAACTGGTTGGCAGATAGAAAGCAAAGGGTAGTGGTGAATGGGTGTTTCTCGGAATGGCAGGTGGTGACTAGTAGGGTGCCACAGGGCTCAGTATTGGGACCACAGCTGTTTACGATTTACATCAACGATTCAGATGAAGGCATTGAGAATAACATCAGCAAGTTTGCTTATGATACTAAGCTGGGTGGCAGTGTGACATGTGATGAGGATGTTAGGAGAATTCAGGGTGACTTGGATAGGCTGGGTGAATGGGCAGATACTTGGCAGATGACGCTTAATGTGAATAAGTGTGAGGTTATCCACTTTGGGAGTAAGAACAGGAAGGCAGATTATTATCTGAACTGTGTAGAGTTAGGTAAGGGAGAAATACAAAGAGATCTAGGAGTCCTTGTTCATCAGTCACTGAAGGTGAATGAGCAAGTGCAGCAGGCAGTGAAGAAGGCTAATGGAATGTTGGCCTTTATTACAAAGGGAATTGAGTACAAGAGCAAGGAAATCCTCTTGCATTTGTACAGGGCCCTGGTGAGACCACACCTGGAGTATTATGTACAGTTTTGGTCTCCAGGGTTAAGGAAGGACATCCTGGCTGTAGAGGAAGTGCAGCGTAGATTCACGAGGTTAATTCCTGGGATGTGCGGACTGTCTTACGCAGAGAGGTTAGAGAGACTGGACTTGTACACGCTGGAATTAAGGAGATTGAGAGGGGATCTGATTGCAACATATAAGATTATTAAGGGATTGGACGAGATAGAGGCAGGAAATATGTTCCAGATGCTGGGAGAGTCCAGTACCAGAGGGCATGGTTTGAGAATAAGGGGTAGGTCATTTAGGACAGAGTTAAGGAAAAACTTCTTCTCCCAGAGAGTTGTGGGGGTCTGGAATGCACTGCCTCAGAAGGCAGTGGAGGCCAATTCTCTGGATGCTTTCAGGAAGGAGCTAGATAGGTATCTTATGGATAGGGGAATCAAGGGATATGGGGACAAGGTAAGAACCGGGTATTGATAGTAGATGCTCAGCCATGATCTCAGAATGGCGGTGCAGGCTCGAAGGGCCGAATGGTCTACTTCTGCACCTATTGTCTATTGTCTATTAAATGATTCAGATCCCTCCCCAATCAGAAGCCCTGGATGAACCACCAAGTCCAGAATTTGCCGAGGCCCGTATCAGAGACATTCAAGTGTGGAGACCAAGCAAACTGGAAGAGGAGCAGGTATAATCTCCAGAAAGCCATTCCGTGGGCAAAGTGGAAGTTCCGGACCAAACTGGAATCACTGAGGGATGCTCAACAGTTGTGACAGGGCTTGAATACTATCACCTCTTACTAAGTTAGATCAAGTGGCATGTGAGATAGTAGGGCTTCACTTCCAGATGATCTCAATGCTGTCTAGGTTCGCATTGACCATCAGAACCGGGAGGAACCATAGTCAACCCCCACATCTCCCAATAAACCTTTGACCTCAGTAATTGAAGTTGACATGCGGGCTGCCTTCAGGAGGATGAATCCACGGAGAGTATCTGGTCTGAGCAGGGTACCTGTCTACATACTAATGATGAGCTACATACCTACCCATGCTGACCAACAGGCTGGCATGTTCTCTGATATCTTCAACCTCTCTCTTCAGCAATGTGTGGTACCCACATGCTTCAAGCAGACTTCAGTTATTCTGGTAGTGACCTGCCTCAATGATTATCGTGATGAAGTGTATTCAGACGCTGGTGATGGAACATATCACCTCCCACCTGAGAGGCAACTTGGATCTGCCCCAATTTGCCTACCAGAGCAACAAGTCTCCAGCAGATGTCATCTCATTGGCTCGTCACTCAACCCTGGAACATCTGGATGGAAAAGGTGCATACATCAGGATGCTTTTTATCAATAACAGCTCATCATTCAATACCATTATCCCCTCAAAACTAATCAATAAGCTCCAAGATCTTGGCCTCAACACCTCCTTGTGGCAATTGGATCCTGGATTTCCTCACTTGTAGACCCCATACAGCTCAGATTGGCAACATCTCTTCCATGATCTCCATCAGCACTGGTGCACCACAAGGCTGTGTGCTTAGCCCCCTGCTCTACTTACTTTACACCTAGACTTTAATCTACACAAAGGGTGTGATGAATCAGCACACAGGAGGGAGACTGAAAATTTGGCTGAGTGGTGTCATAGCAACAACTTCTCATTCAACATCAGCAAGACCAAGGAAGTGATTGTAGACTTCAGGAGAGGGAAACCAGAAGTCCATGAGCCAGTGCTCATCGAAAGTTCCAAGATGGAGAGGGTCAGTTCCTTTAAATTCCTGGGTGTTACTACTTCAGAGGATCTGTCCTGGACCCAGCATGTAATTGCAATTGCAAAAGAAGCACGGCAACGCTTCTACTTCCTTGGGAGCCTGTGGAGGTTCGGCATGATATATGAAATTCTGACAAACTTCCATAGGTGTGTACTAGTAACTGTATAGACCTGTTGCATTGCAGCCTGGGATAGAAACTCCTTTGAACAGAAAACCCTACAAAAGGTAATGGATTTGGTCAGAACATCACATTGAGCACAACCGTTGAGCACATCTACATGAAATGCTGTTGCAGGAAAGCAGCATCCCTAACCAGAGACCTCCACCACCGAGGCCATGCTCTCTTCTCACCGCTGCCATCAGAGAGAAGGTACAAGAGCCCCAGGACTCACACCACCAGCTTCAAAAACTGTTACTACATCTCAACCATCAGGCTGTTGAGTAAAAGGGGATAACTACACTCACTTGAGATGTTTCCCCACAAACACTGATCTCCCTTTAAGGACTTTTTTCTCATTATCTCATGTTCTCATTATTTATTGTTATTTATTTATATTTACATTTGCAAATTTTGTTGTCTTCTGGTTAATCTTTTATTGATCCTGTTACTGTTACTATTTAATATATTTCCTGAGTTGGCCAAAGAAAAACGAATCTCAGGGTTGTACTTGGTGACATATATGTACTTAGAAAAAAAAAATTTACTTTGAATTTTGGACTTTGAACCAACATGTTATACAACTTCAACTCTATATCCATGTTGAGTTCAGAGGGTGAGTGGAAAAGGGGGAGACAAGAGTAATAAGTAACAGAATTAGAAGGAGGCAGTTCAGAGATAATGGCAGGAAGCATTTTGTAGAAAGTGAAATGAAATTGTGAATCCCTTTCTGCTAAGAATCTATTGAGATTGAATTCAGATGGGTAATTTCAAGATGGGGATGAATAAACTGCAGATGAGCTAGCCTTACTCAGTAGCTGAACTGCTGCTTTCCTCTTCATATCCCTAGTCGGAGACCTGATATGTTTTGCTCACATCACATCAATGTGGTTAGGTCCACCCCAGTTACTCAATCAAAACTAGTTTTTATGAATAGTTCATGAAGGCATCATATGAACACATTCTCAGGGTCACAATGAATGGACAATAAACAGTAACTAAGAATGTGGAATGAAATTGAAGAGATAACATTTGAATAATATTTTTAATTGGTTAAATTGTGCTGATAAATAGACATTACAGAAAATTGTTTTAATAATTTTGTTGTATGTTACAGACACAAGATCTTCAATCCACTTCTTCATAAACCAAAATGACATATTTAGGGCTGTAAGTTTGACTCTTTAAAAGGATAGTTGGCCTATATGCTTATTGGTAGTAAATGTTATTGATGTTTGACAGAACTTTGCTGAATTGGGTGATGCACAATACAACTGAGAGAAGGAATGCTGCAGAAGGAATGTGCACGTATAGCCAACAATAAAACTTGAGCTGATATTTCGATTTTTGTACAGTACTTTTTCCAGGAGCTTTGGGCTCTCGGCTCTCTCCCATGAGAGAGTTTTAAAGAGATGGAGATGAAAGAAATCACCAGTATGAGACTATACAAACTAAGCATTTCAGGAATTTATAGCCTAGTTTTCCAATCCTGGTCTTTTACATCCAATCAGGAAAATGTGCTTTGCGCAAGGAAAGAAAGCGTAATGTCAAAGGTCGAGAATAAAAGGTGCCCAGGAGGGGGTGCCATAACATCACTGCTGCCACACTGGAGTACAGTGCACAATTAAAAATCCACATAGCTTTCTCCCTCTCTCCCTCTGGGAGTTTTGACTCTAACTTAGTGTTAATTATGTTTTTGTGGATTTAGAAATAAATAAGAGATCCGTGGAGAAATAAAGGACGTTATTTCAGTGTGTGCAAAAATAATGATGCTTTATCAGGAACAATATAATAATATAATGATAGTTTTATCTGGAACAATATCCCTTTCTTTCAATCCCATTAGATTCTCTTGGAAGATATTTTTGAATCTGGTTCTGGGTTCCACAGAGATTTTACATAATCAAATCAATATAGTGATGATTCAGCCTCTGGCAACAGTCATTCGTTACAAGTTACCAGCGAGGCTTTGGCAGCCAGGCAACAGAAAAATAGTTATAATCTGAAAGAAATTGATTTTTTTCATTCCAACATCTGCTGCGCTTTTTTAAAGAAAAGGTCACTTGATTTTTTTGAAAGTACATTTTACAAAGCTTCTCTGATATGGTTTTGCTCTAATTTCTGAATATTTGAAAAATGTTTACAGAAACAGATTCTGCAGATGCTGGGAATCCAATGCAACAGACACAACATGCTAGAGGAACCCAGCAGGTCAGGCTGCATCTAGGAAGACGTTTCAGGCCAAGACCCTTCTTCAGGGGTGGAAAGGAAGGGGAAAGATGCCAGGATAGAAAGGAGGGGAGGGAAAGGTGGATAGTTAGAAGGTGATAGGTAAAACCAGATGGGTGGAAAAGGAAAGGGGCTGGAGAGAAAGGAATTTAATAGAAGAGGTATACACGGTGGGCCATGGGAGAAAGAGAAGGAGGAGGGGACACAGGAGGAGGTAATAGGCAAGTGAGAAGAGGCAAGAGACCAGAGTGGTAAATAGAAGAAGAGGGAAGGGGGAAAGATTTTTTTTTACCAGAAGGAGAATTCAAAGTTCGTGCCATCATTTGGAGGCTACCCAAATGGAATATGAAGTGTTGCTCCTCCACCCTGACAATGGCCGTGGACTGATGTGTCTGAAAGTGAATGGGAATAGGAATTAAAATGGTTGGCCACTGGGAAACTTTACTTTTGGTGGATGAAGTGCTTACAGAAATTAATCCTTGATGCTTTTCTCTATCTAATACTGACATTGGTGGCTACGAGTCCGGCAATTTTCACATTCTACTTCATTGAGATGGTGCAGGATTTGCAGTCTTTACTGTCGGAATTGTAGCAGCAGGATGGGAGAACCAAAATTACACCCAGCAGCATCCGGACAGATGGCCGTTTCCATTTGTAATAAAGCTGTTGTCCAATTTAAGAGTAATTTAGTTTTGATAATCCTCTGGCTGAATGTGATGACAATAACAAGGTTGATGGTGGAAATGGAAGCAGGCTCCTTTGTTCAAAAGTCAGGAGAGAACTTAGGTCAGATTTAAGGATTAATATCAGCAACAGCAGCAACTTAAGAAAATGCAAAATAGGATCACACGTCAGGCATATTCAAGTCCTCATGCCTGCTCCACCATTCAGTAAATCCAGAATTGACTTTTAGTCTCAATGTTTACTTGCCTATCCAAAACTCAACATCATAGATTCAATTTGTGTCCAATTATCAAACACCCAGTCTATAGGTTGCTATTATGTTTTTAATTTAGGGAATAACTGAACTATCTGACTGAGGTGGAGGGGCCCGTGTATACCTTCCTTAGCTATGAAGCTGAATAACATGAGTTCATTGGAGTGTCGAACAGAAAAAATCTGCTGGAGGAACTCAACAGGTCAAATAGTATCTGAAGGGGGAATAAAAGAAAGGTACAGGTAATGCTCTGGGTTAAAGGCCTGTGCCAGTCCTGATACAAAGTTTCAACCTGACAATTTCTTTCCGTCCATAGATTCTACTCAACCTGCTGAGTTCCTCCAAGAGATTGTAGCATGAGATAATTTTCCACTTCAGAGACTCTGAGCAGAAACCCCAACCTGGAATTCCTGTTCAGTGCCAGAAGAACACCACGCCATTGGATGAAGATTCTCAACCAAGTTATGGATTATCTTACAAGTAAAAGCTCATACTCTTCTTTGAAGAAGATCGAGAGGGAGTTTTCCCTGATGACTTAGCCAACAATTGCTCCTTAACACATTAAAAGTGTACAAATAGGAAAGCAGGCATTTCAACAGTGACTGAACATTAAACAGAACCCATTGGTTATAAAGGGCTTGGAACTTTCTGAAGTCCTAAAAGATGCAAAGTTTGTGCAGGACATTCTTTTAGATGACAATACAAACGGCATAATGAAAAAGAAGTACAGAAAGATGGCAGAAAATGTGGTCAGATAATGGGTTTTAAGCCATTTAGTGTGGAAAGATTACAGATTGAGATTGAGGAAAAGATTTGTAGGGGGCCGGAGAATCCAGAACATCACAGAAGCATGCGCTTGAGTAAGTGTGAGAATGTGAAAAGAAACATTGGAATGAAAGAGGTTGCAGGAATAAGACAGAAATACCTAGGACAGGAACTGGGTAATTGGAATGAGTCTGAAGAGGCAGATGTGTTTCTAGACAAAATTTAATTTTTGTTCAGCATTACTGCTAAGAAGTTAGAGAAGTTTAAATTTGCTTAAAGGTGTGGATAAGATGAGAGATGTTGACAGTCTAAATTATGATATGTTGAAGAAAGGTGAATAGGATGAATGGATGGGCTGTACAGATGGACCCTCAGCAGCAAAATGACTTTAGCCTGGTGTAGTTCAGCTGGAATGGGCAATCGAAAAGAGGAATGAACCACCATCAATGCTATCACTACTGGCAGCTTTAAAAAATTGCAATGTCGCCTGAATAATTCACTTACATTGCTGCCACTCTAAATATGGCACTCTCGATATAGACAGCAGTCTCATGACAGGCAGCAGGAAATGTGCTCCCAGTACAGGCACTGAGAGATAGTAATCCCGATACAGGCACTGAGAGATGGTAATCCCGATACAGGCACTGAGAGCTGGTAATCCCGATACAGGCACTGAGAGATGGTAATCCCGATACAGGCATTGAGAGATGGTAATCCCGATACAGGCACTGAGAGCTAGTAATCCCGATACAGGCACTGAGAGCTGGTAATCCCGATACAGGCACAGAGAGCTGGTAATCCCGATACAGGCACTGAGAGATGGTAATTCTGATGCAGGCACTGTGGAACCATAAGGGTATATCATGTGAATGATTTAATCAATGAAAATTGTCAAATTGTGCACCTTTATTTCTTATGAATTAAGCCTGTGATTTTCTCTTTTGATCTTTTTGCAGGGCAGAGTCAGATGTTGGGTATGTCCACTTATCTCTCCATAACCTTGAAGAAATTGCTTTGTCCATCACAGAGAGTGGATTGCCACTGTAAACTAATTTGTCGATACAGCCTATTTGGTTGACTGTACATGAATCTAATGATCAGGTCCTGCTTAAGCATGCACTTCCTCTGTAATTGACTCACACCTATCGATTGAGCTGCTGAAATGCTGGTAGTGCTGCAGCCTTTCACCAGCTCTGTCTAAAACTCCACCCCTGTCACTAGCTTCAAACTAATGGATTAAGCTGTCCTTTCTAAGTTAGAGTTTAACCCCAGCCACAGAACAGAAATTAGTTTTCAATAACTAATGTGTTTGAATGTATATATAGTTCTTTTTTATTGACTGCAGTAGCACTTCTCTACAACCAACTGTTTTAGCAAAAGGCGAGGTAATCAAGAATGTTAAGGCACACAAGATCCAAGTCTAGCTGGCTAACTGGATTCAAAACTGGCTTGGTCATAGGAAGCAGAGGGTAGCGGTGGAAGTTTGTAAGTTTGTTTACAGTAGGCCTTGTTTATGGCATATATGAATGAGTTGGATATGAGTGTAGGAGATATGGTTAGTAAGTGTGCAGATAATAAGTTGGTGTTGTGGATAGTGAGGAAGGCTGTCTAAGGCTACAGCACGATATAGATTGGATTGAAAGGTGGGAAGAGTATTGGGAATTGGAATTTAACCCCAACAAGTGTGGGGTGTTGTACTTTAGGAAGTCAAACAAGTGCGTTGTGTCCTTGAGCAAGGCACTTAACAACACATTGCTCTGCGACGACACCGGTACCAAGCTGCTAGTGCCCTTCCCTTGGACAACATTGGTGGCGTGGAGAGGGGAAGGCTTGCAGCTTGGGCAACTGTCAGTCTCCTATACAACCCTGCCCAGGCCTGTGCCCTGGAAACCTTCCAAGGCACAAATTCATGGTCTCACGAGACTAAAGGATGCCTATATAACAAATAAGGAGAGAACAAAGATTAGACCATAAAACCATTAAGACATAGGACAGAATTAGGCCATCTGGTCTACTCTGTCATTTCATCATGGAGAACATTATCATTTCCAACTATCTTGATATCTTCTGCAAACATGGGCCACAAAGTCATCAATTCTTTCATCCTAATCATTAACATACGATATGAAAAGAAGTGGTCCCAACAGCAACCCTGGTGGCACACCACTAGTCCCCAGCAACCAAGCAGAAAAGGCCCCCTTCATTCCCACACTTTGCCTCCTACCAGTCAGCTAATTTCAAGTCCATGCTAGTACCTTTCCCATAATGCCATTGGCTCTTATCTTGTTAAGAAGCTGCATATGTGGCACCTTGTCAAAGACCATCTCAAAATCCAAGTAAACAACATCCACTGACTCCCCTGTTATTTCCTCAAAGAGTTCTGACAGATGCTTCAGGAAAGATTTCTTCTTCAGAAAACCAAGTTCACTTTAGCATATTTATCATGTGCCTCCAAGTACTCCAAAACCTCACCCTTAGTAATAAAATCCAGCATTCTTCCAATAATTGGCTATAATTTCTTCTGCCTCCCTCCCTTCTTGGAGTGTGGAGTGACACTTGCAGTTTTCCAATTCTTTGGAACCATTCCAGGATCGAGTGATTCTTGGAAGATCATTACTAATGCCTCCACAATCTCTTCAGCCTCCATTTCTGTGTCTCCCATAGCTACCTGTCCAGTGTTATTTTCCAGAGGTCTGCTATCCAGTCTCATTTTACCCTTTAAGTATGTGAAAAACCTTTTTGTATCCTTTATATTATTGGCTAGCATACCTTCATATTTCATCTTTTCTCTCTTTATGGCTTTTTGATGCTTTCTGTTGGTTTTTAAAAGCATCTCAATCCTCTACCTTCCCACTAATTTTATTATATTATATGCCCTTTCTTTTGCTTTTATGCTGTTCTACCTTGTCAGCCATGGTTGCCTCAGCCTCCCTTTAGAATACCTCTTCACCATTGGGATGCATCTTTCCTGCGCTTTCTGAATTTCCCCAGAAGCACCAGTCATTGCTGTTCTGCTGTCATCCCTCCCAGTGTCCCTTCCAATCAACTTTGGTGAGCTCCCCTGCTTGTCTCTCAGGCCTCGGTAACTGCTTTTACTCCACAGTAAAACTGATACATCTGACTTTATCTTCTCCCTCCCAAACTGCAAGATGAATTCTATCATTATTATTATCCCCGTCTCACAAAGGTTCTCTCAAACTTTAATCAAATGTGGTTCATTACGCAACACCCAGTCGAGAATTGTTGATCCCCTAGTGGGTTCACCACAAGAGGCTCTAAAAAAGTTTCTCGTAGTCATTTCACAAATTCCAGCTCTTGGGGTCCAGCACCAATATGATTTTCCCAATCTACCTGCATATTGAAATCCCCCACGTCTATCATAACATTGCCCTCTCACATGCATGTTCTATCTCCCATGGTAACTTGTAACCCCTCCCCATCCCATCTTCCATTCAAAGGCCTGTATATAAACTCCTATCAGGGTTTTTTATCTTTGTAGTTTCTTAACTCTTCCCACAAAGATTCTACATCCTCTGTCACCTCTTTCTAATGATTTGATTTGATTTTTTACCCAAGGGGGCACCCCAAACTCCTTTGCCTTGCCACGTGTCCTATCGATACAATGTGTATTCTTGCATGTTAAGCTCCCAATTTACCAACTTGTTCCAGCTATGACTCCATGATGCCCAGAACATCATACCTGCCCGTATCTAAGTGCGCTACAAGATCATCTACCTGATTCCATATACTGCACCTTCAGTCCTGTATTCATCGCCCATTTTGATTTTGGCCCTCTGTCTCTAGACAATAAAATTGAAGATCTCAGAGCCAGGGTGTGTATCAGAGGGACATTAGGACTGTTTGCATCCTTTGTTTCACAGAATCCTGGTTAACCCCTTCTGTACCGGACGCAGCGATTCAGATTGACAAGTTCACTATACATCATCAGGATAGAACTGTCGAGTCTCTCTAAAGAAGGTGTATGCCTCATGATCAACGCCTCTTCGTACACAAATGTGCCAGTGACATTCCAATTCTGCTCACCAGACCTGGAATGTCTCGCAATTAAGTTCCGTCCATTTTACCTGTTGCGGGAGATTTCTGTGATCATTTTGGAAGGGGTATACATTCCACCTCAGGCTAATGTCAAACAGGCTCTGGATGATCTGAGCAATGGGATTAACATGCATGAAGCAGCACACCCTGACGTCTTCACTATTATTTAGGGGGATTTTTACCAGGCCAGCTTGAAAAAGTCACTAAATAATTACCATCAACAAACCATTTGTAGTACCAGAGGAAACAACACAGTGGACCACTGTTACACCACCATCAAGAATGCCTACCGTGCTATTCTACACCCACACTTCAGAAAGTCTAATCACATGGCTGATTAGATTCTACGCCCTAAGTATAGGCAGAGACTGAAGACTGCCCCACCAGTAGTGAGGACCAAGAAGGTATGGACAAAGGAAGCACAGGGATGCTTATGACTGGTTTGAATCGGTGGACAGTGTTCAGGGATTCATCTTTGAATCTGGATGAGTATGCTGCAGTTGTTACCAACTTCGTTAGAACCTGCGTGGATGAGTGTGTGCCTACATAGACTTGCGATATGTTCCCAAGCCAAAAGCTGTGGATGGATCAGGAGGTTTGCTGTCAGTGCCAGATGATCTCAACGCCTTCTATCCACATTTTGAAAGGGAGAATATAATCACAGTTGTGAAGATCCCTACTGCACGCGTGACCCTGTGATCCATGTCTCAGTGTCTTTCAGGAGGGTGAACCCTCACAAACCAGTATGGAGTACCTGGTAAGGCTCTGAAAATTCAGGGCCCCAAACAGCCTTCCTAAGTGAGGTGGCACTTCACTGTAAGTCTATTGGGGTCATCTACTGTATCCGGTGATCCCACTGTGGCCTCCTGTATATTGGTGAGACCCGACGTAAATTGGGAGACCACTTCTCTGAACACCTATGCGCCATCAACCAGAAAAAGTGAGATCTCCCAGTGGCCACCCATTTTAATTCTACTTCACATTCCCATTTTGACATGTCAGTCTTTGGCCATCTCTACTGCTGCAGTGACACCACACTCAGGTTGAAAGAGCTGCACCTTATATTCCATCAGGGCAGCTTCCAACCTGATGGCATGAATATTATTTTCTCAAACTTCTGGTAATGACCTCCACCCCATTCCCATTTCCCTCTCGCACCTTATCTCCTCACCTGCCCATGACCTTTCACAGGTGCTCCTCCCCCTTTCCTTTCTTCCATGGTTTCTGTCCTCTCCTATCAGATTCCCCCTTCCCCACCCCTGTATCTTTCAACAATTTCAACAATCAGCGTCCCAGCTCTTTGCTTCACTCCTCTCCCTCCTGGTTTCTCCTATCACCTTTTATTTCTTCCTCCCTTCTTCCCAGCTTCTTATTCTAACTTTTCATCTTTTTTTTCCAGCTCTGATAGAGGGTCTCGGCCCCAAACATTGGCTGGTTACTCTTTTCCATAGACGCTGCTTGGCCTTCTGAGATCCTCCAGCATTTTGTGTGTGTTGTTTGGATTTCCAGCATCTGCAGATGTTCTCTTGCATGTGAGCTGCCTAAATGACTACCACCCAGTAGCACTCACATCTACAGTGATGAAATGCTTTGAGAGGTTGGTCATGGCTAGAAAGAGTTCCTGCCTCAGCAACGACCTGGACCTACTGCAATTTGCCTATCATCACAATAGGTCTACATCAGACACAAACTCAGTGGCTCTTCATAAGACTTTAACCACTGGACAATACAAACACCTATGTCGGGATGCTGTTTGTTGACCTTAACTCAGTGTTTAACACCATCATTCCCACAGTCCTGATTGATAAGCTACAGAACCTGGTCCTTTGTACCTCCTTCTGCAATTAGATCCCCTGACTTCCTAACCAGAAGACCACAATCCATACAAATTGGTGATAATATCTTCATCTCACTGACAATCAACACTGATGCACCTCAGGGTGTGTACTTAGCCCACTGCTCTACTCCCTCTATACGAATGACTGTGTGGCTAGGTATAGCTCAAATGCCATCTATAAATTTTCTATGATATAACCACTGTTGGTAGAATCTCCGATGGAGATGAGAGGGCGCACAGGAGTAAGGTATACCAGCTAGTTGAGTGGTGTTGCAGCAACAACTTTGCATTCAGTCTCAGTAAGACAAAAGAGCAGATTGTGGACTTCAAGAAGGGTAAGTCAAGGGAACACAAACCTCATAGAGGGATCGGAAGTGGAGAGAGTAAGCAATTTTAAGTTCCTGGGTGTCAAGTTCTCTGAAGATCTAACCTGGTCCCAACATATTGATACAGCTATAAAGGAGACAAGACAGAGGCAATATTTCATAGGAGTTTGAAGAGATTTGATTTAACACCTAAAACATTCAAGAACTTCTCTAGGTGTATTGTGGAGAGCATTCTGACAAGCTGCATCTCTGTCTGGTATGGGGGAGGGGCGGGGAGGGAGACTAATGCACAGGATCAAAAGAAGCTACAAAAAACTGTAAAATTAGCCAGCTCCATCCTGGGTACTAGCCTCTGTAGTATCCAAGACATCTTCAAAGAGCGGTGACTCAGAAAGGCAGCATCCATTATTAAGGACCCCTATCACCCAGGACATGCCCTCTTCTTGTTGTTACCATCAGGTAGGAGGTACAGAAGCTTGAAGGCACACACTCAGTGATTCAGGAACAGCTTCTTCCCCTCTGCCATCTGATTCCTAAATGGACATTGAACCCGTGAATACTACCTCATTTTTTATATTATTTCTGTTTTGCACTATTTTTAATCTAACTATTTATATATATATATATATATATATACTTGCTGTAATTGATTTACTCTTTTATTTTTTCTTTCTATATTATAATATATTGCATTGTACTGCTGCTGCTAAGTTAACAGATTACACTGGTTATAATAAACCTGATTCCGTTCAACTTTTGCTCTTCCCACTGATTGCAATTTTGCTCCATCACAGTGTCGGTACACACTGCATCTAACACTGTACACCAACTGCTCCATCTTCAGCCCTATCACTCTGGTTCCCATACCCTGACAAATTAGTTTAAACTCTCCCCAGCAGCTCTAGCAAACTTGCCCCCAAGGATATTGGGCCCCCTTGGGTTCAAGTGTAACCCATCCGATTTGTACAGGTCTTACCTTCCCCAGAAGAGATCCCAGTGATCAGGAAATCTGAATCCCTGCCCCCTGCACCAATTCTTCAGCCACGCATTCATATGACAAATCATCCTGTTCTTTCCCTCACTGGCCACACGGCACAGGCAGCAATTCAGAGATTACTGTCCTGGAGGTCCTACTTTTCAACTTCCTGTCTAAAATATGCCAAACTCCCAATATTCTCTCTTCAGGACCTATGTCAGTTATACCAATGTGTACCATGACTTCCAGCTGTACATTCTCCCCCTTTAGAACATCATGGATTCGATCTAGGACATCCCTGACCCTAGCCCTTGGGAGCTACAATGTGTCTCTTTCAGGTCCAATGAAATCTGCTTTCTGCTCCTCTAATTGTGGAACTCCCCATCACTATTGCACTCATCTTCTCCTGCCTTTCTTTTTAAGCCACAGAGCCAGACTCAGTGCCAGAGACCCATTCTTCCCCCTCAACAGTATCCATAGTAGTGTACTTATTATTGAGGGAAATGGCTACAGGAGTACTCTGCACAGGTTACTTATTCCTTTTCCCAGGTACCTGCCTCCTGCAACTTAGGGGTGGCTATGTCCCTGTAGCTTCTATCTGTCATCTCCTAATTTTCCGATATGAGCTGAAGGGCATTGATTGTGTGGATAGCCAGAGGCTTTGTCCCAGGGCTGAAATGGCTAACACGAGGGGGCATAATTTTAAGGTGCTTGGAAATAGGTACAGAGGGGATGTCAGGGATAAGTTTTTCACACAGAGAGCAGTGGGAGCTGGAATGCACTGCCAGCGGCAGTGGTGGAGGCAGATACAATAGGGTCTTTTAAGAGCCTCTTAGATAGGTGCATGGAGCTCAGAAAAATAGACGGCTATGCGCTAGGGAAATTCTAGGCAGTTTTGAAAGCAGGGTACATGGTCGGCACAGCATTGTGGGCTGAAGGGCCTGTAATGTGCTGTGGATTTCTATGTTCTATGTTCTATGAAGACTATCAAGATGCAACTCCAGTTCCTTAAAATAGTCTCCAATGAGCTGCAGCTCGATGCACTTTGTTCAGATGTAGTTATCGGGAAGACAAGTTATATTTATAGTTACTGTATGTTTAGGGATACAGTGCTGAACAGGCCCCAGTGGCCCAATAAGCCACATTGTCCAGCGACCTATCTATATGTAACACTAGCCTAATTGCAGGACAACTTACAATGACCTACTAACCAGTACGTCTTTGGAACTGGCGGGAGGAAATGGAAGACCGGGAGGAAACCCATGTGTTCACAGCTACAAGCTCTTTACAGACAGCATTGGAGTTGAACTCCGAACTCTAGTGCCCCAAGCTGGAATCCCTGAAAATGGCAGCACAGGTAGGGTGGTGAAGAAGGCAGAAGGCATTAAATATAAAGGTTGAACAGTTTATTGCTATTTTTCAAACTATGATTAGGCTGCTCTTGAAGTAATGGGTGACATCGCTAGGAATGATGTGGTTGAGCTGGAGAGAGTGCAGAGGAGATTCATTAGGATGTTAAACATAGAAAACCTACAGCACAATACAAGCCCTTTGGCCCACAAAGTTGTGCCAAACATATCCCTACCTTAGAAATTACTAGGCTTACCTATATCCCTCTAATTTACTAAGCTCCGTGTACCTATCTAAAAGTATCTTAAAAGACCCTATCGTATCCGCTTCCACCACTGTTGCCAACAGCCCATTCCACACATTCACCACTCACTGTGTAAAAAACTTACCCCTGACATCTCCCCTGTATCTACTCCCCAGCACCTTAAACCTGTGTCCTCTTGTGGCACCCATTTCAGCCCTGGGAAAAAGCCTCTGACTATCCACACAATCAATGCCTCTCATCATCTTATACACCTCTATCAGGTCACCTCTCATCCTCCTTCACTCCAATGAGAAAAGGCCAAGTTCACTCAACTTATTCTCATAAGGCATGCTCCCCAATCCAGGGAACATCCCTGTAAATCTCCTCTGCACCCTTTCTATGGCTTCCACATCCTTCCTGTAGTGAGGCGACCAGAACTGAGCACAGTACTCCAAGTGGGGCCTGACCAGGGTCTGATATAGCTGCAACATTACCTCTCGGCTCCTAAATTCAATTCCACGATTGATGAAGGCCAATACACCATACACCTTCTTAACCACAGAGTCAACCTGCGCAGCTGCTTTGAGCGTCCTATGGACTCGGACCCCAAGATCCCTCTGATCCTCCACTGCCAAGAGTCTTACCATTAATACTATGTTCTGTCATCACGTGTGACCTACCAAAATGAACCACTTCACACTTATCTGAGTCGAACACCATCTGCCACTTCTTAGCCCAGTTTTGCATCCTATCAACCTCTGACAGCCCTCCACACTATCCAGAACACCTCCAACCTTTGTGTCACCAGCAAACTTACTAACCTTTCCTCCACTTCCTCATCCAGATCATTTATAAAAATCACAAACAGTAAGGGTCCCAGAACAGATCCCTGAGGCACTCCATGCAGAATATGACCTGTCTACAACCACTCTTTGCCTTCTGTGGACAAACCAGTCCTAGATCCACAAAGCAATGTCTCCTTGGATCCCATGCCTCCTTACTTTTTCAATAAGCCTTGCACATTGTACCTTATCAAATGCCTTGCTGAAATCCATATACACTACATCTACTGCTCTTCCTTCATCAATGTGTTTAGTCATATCCTCAAAAAATTCCATCAGCTCGTGAGGCATGACCTGCCCTTGACAAAGCCATGCTGACTACTCCTAATCATATTATACCTCTCCAAATGTTCATAGATTCTGCCTCTCAGGATCTTCTCCATCAAATTACCAACCACTGATGTAAGATTCACTGGTCTATAATTTCCTGGGCTATCTCTACTCCCTTTCTTGAATAAAGGAACAACATCCGCAACCCTCCAATCCTCCAGAACCTCTCCCGTCCCCAGTGACGATGCAAAAATCATCGCCAGAGGCTCAGTAATCTCCTCCCTCGCCTCCCACAGTAGCCTGGGGTACATCTCATCCAGTGCCGGTGACTTATCCAACTTGATACTTTCCAAAAGCTCCAGCACATCCTCTTTCTTAATACCTACATGCTCAAGCTTTTCAGTCTGCTGAAAGTCATCACTACAATTACCAAAATCCTTTTCCATAGTGAATACTGAAGTAAAGTATTCATTAAGTAGCTCTGCTATTTCTTCCAGTTCCATACACAGTTTCCCACTGTCACCCTTGTTAGGTCCTATTCTTTCACGTCTTATTCTCTTGCTCTTCACATACTTGTAGAATGCCTTGGGGTTTTCCTTAATCCTGTCCGCGAAGGCCTTCTCATGGCCCCTTCTGTCTCTCCTGATTTCCTTCTTAAGCTCCTTCCTGGTAGCCTTATAATCTTGTAGACCTCTAACATTACCTAGCTCTCTGAACCTTTTGTAAGCTTTTCTTTTCTTCTTGACTAGATTTATTACAGCCTTTGTACACCATGATTCCTGTACCCCACCATAACTTCCCTGTCTCATTGGAATGTATGTATACTGAACTCTACACAAATATCCCCTGAATATTTGCCACATTTCTTCCGTACTTTTCCCTGAGAACATCTGTTTCCAATGTAAGCCTCCAATTTCCTGCCTGATAGCCTCATAATTCCCCTTACTCCAATTAAATACTTTTCTAACTTGCCTTTTCTTATCTCTCTCCAATGCTATTGTAAAGGAGGTAGAATTATGACCACTATCTCCAAAATGCTCTCCCACTGAGAGATCTGACACCTGACCAGGTTCATTTCCCAATACCAAATCAAGCACAGTCTCTCCTCTTGTAGGCTTAACTACATATTGTGTCAAGAAACCTTCCTGAACACACTTAACAAACTCCACCCCATCTAAACCCCTTGCTCTAGGCAGATGCCAATTGCTATTTGGGAAATTAAGATCTCCCATCACGACAACTCTGTTATTATTACACCTTTCCAGGATCTGTTTCCCTATCTGTTCCTCGATATCCCTGTTACTATTGGGCAGCCTATCAAAACACCCAGTAAAGTTATTGACCCATTCCTGTTCCTAACCTCCACCCACAGAGACTCCGTGGACAATCCCTCCATGGCGTCCACCTTTTCCGCAGCTGTGACACTATCTCTGATCAACAGTGCCACGCCCCCACCTCTTTTGCCTCCCTCCCTCTCCTTCCTAAAATTTCTAAAGCCTGGCACTTGAAGTGACCATTCCTGTCCCTGAGCCATCCAAGTCTCTGTAATGGCCACCACATCATATCTCCAAGTACTGATCCACGCTCTAAGCTCATCTGCTTTGTTCACAACACTCCTTGCGTTAAAATAGACACATCTCAAACCTTCAGTCTGAACGCATCCCTTCTTTTTCACCTGCCCATCTTCCCTCTCGCACTGTCTACAAGCTTTCTCTATTTGTGAGCCAACCTCCTCTTCCCCAGTCTCTTCAGTTTGATTTCCACCCCCCAACAATTCTAGTTTAAGCTGTTCCCAGTAGCCTTAGCAAACATCCCTGCCATGATATTGGTCCCCCTGGGATTTAAGTGCAACCTGTCCTTTTTGTACATGTCACACCTGCCCCAAAAGAGGTCCCAATGATCCAGAAATCTGAATCCCTGCCACCTGCTCCAATCCCTCAGCCACGCATTTATCCTCCACTTCACTCTATTCCTATTTTCACTGTCGCATGGCACAGGCAGTAATCCCGAGATCACTACCTTTGCGGTCCTGCTTCTCATATCCTTCCTAACTCCCTGTAGTCTTTTTTCAGGACCTCTTCCCTTTTCCTACCTATGTCATTGGTACCAATATGTACCACAAACTACCATCCAAGTTTCTTTCCTGCACCCACAGAATCACCTGTCTGACCCCCTAACTATAGAGTCCCCTATCCTTAATGCCTTTCTCTTCCAAGTCAAGCTAAGTCAAGTCACTTTTTTTAATTATCATTTCGACCATAACTGCTGGTACAGTACATAGTAAAAATGAGACAACGTTTTTTCAGGACCATGGTGTTACATGACACAGTACAAAAACTAGACTGAACTACGTAAAAAACTACACTAGATGACAGACCTACTCAGGACTGCATAAAGTACACAAAACAGTGCAGGCATTCCAATAAATAATAAACAGGACAATAGGGCAGTAAGGTGTCAGTCCAGGCTCTGGGTATTGAATTCTGATAGCTTGGGGGGAAGAAACTGTTACATAGTCTGGTCGTGAGAGCCCAAATGCTTCAGTGCCTTTTCCCAGATGGCAGGAGGGAGAAGAGTTTGTATGAGGGGTGTATGGGGTCCTTCATAATGCTGTTTCCTTTGCGAATGCAGTGTGTAGTGTAAATGTCCGTAATGGCGGGAAGAGAGACCCCGATGATCTTCTCAGCTGACCTCACTATCCTCTGCACAGTCTTGCGATCCGAGATGGTGCAATTTCCGAACCAGGCAGTGATGCAGCTGCTCAGGATGCTCTCGGTACAACCCCTGTAGAATGTGATGAGGATGGGGGGTGGGAGATGGACTTTCCTCAGCCTTCACAGAAAGTAGAGATGCTGCTGGGCTTTCTTTACTATGGAGATGGTGTTGAGGGACCAGGTGAAATTCTCCACCAGGTGAACACCAAGAAATTTGGTGCTCTTAACAATCTCTACTGAGGAGCCGTCGATGTTCAGCAGGGAGTGGTTGCTCTATGCCCTTCCCTTCCTTACCTTACCCTTCTGAGCCACAGGGCCAGACTCTGAGCCAGAGGCATGGCCACTGCCACCTTCCCCAGGTAGGCTGTTCCCCACCCCCCAACATTACTCAAACAGGAGTACATATTGTCAAGTGGTACAGCCACAGGGGTACTCTCTAGTACCTGACTCTTCCCCTTCTCTTTCCTAACTGTGACCCACTTGTCCTAATGTTGCCTGGGTTGGATGATTTTAACAATGGGGAAGGATTGAATGGGAGGGGTTGTTTCCCCCGAATGAAAGAAGCTGAAGGGTGACCTGATCGAGGTATATTAAGTTATGAATTTAATCGATAGGGTAAAAAGTCAGAATCTCTTCTGCATGATATTTAAAAGAGGATACAAGGGAAAGGAAGGAGTTCCTTCTTCAGGGAGTGGTTGGTATCTGAAACTTAGTAGCAGAGGAAATGGTAGTCTGATACAAACATCACATTTAAGAGACATTTACTGTCAGTTAGACAAAATATAGAATGATATTAAACTAATGCAGGCAAGTCGACTAAATGTAGCTGGACAAAAGGTCAGCCTGGATGTGGTTGGATGGAGAACCTGTTTCTCTGCTTTACTCTAGGACTCTCTTAAAAAAAGCCACCTACTTGACAGGATGCATCAGAACAAATTGGCCTCCCACATATCCCAATTTAGTGGTTTAGTTTTATACATTGCTTAGAAGATAATAAGTGAACAGAGAGCAATATTGGTACTTGAAAGGTTAATGTCACAAAAATGTCAAGTGAAATTATTCCTAAATGCATATGATTACTACTATGTGCTCTGTTATTCATATGTTACAACTGTATGTGTTTTGTATGCTTGGCTAATAACTCTTTTACTTAAATTGTTGGACACGAGTGCACTGGGAATAAATTTGATAGAATCTTAAGCCTTGACTGAAAAATCATAACATATTGTGATCTGAAACATGCTAGTATTTGTAGCAGACTGTACCCAAGATATTCACAAATCCTGCTGATGGTTTCAGAGACTTTTGTTTCCTATTTCTACCTCTGTCAAAAGTTAAAGTGCATCATGGCATTGATTTTACTCCTTTGTTCTGACTGTGCTGGTGAGATTATTTTGCCTTTTGGTGATCTGTGAATTTCTTCAGGACGTGGTTACGTAGTTTTACATATATTTCCCACCATTCCACTGTCCTGACTGACTTCTCCTTCATACTAATATGCATCATGCACTCAGTTGCCAAATATTTGTAAATGTCCCCACACATTAAAGTAAGGTAATTTCATTTCTGTGGGCGTTCTGCACCGACACCCCAAGGGTTACTCTATCCTGGGATGCATGGGATTATCAGAACGGATATTGGCTCTGTAAATAGACACACCTCTGGAGTTATTAGCATTCAGCTGGGAAATTCAACAGTGCTTTTTGTTAGAAAAACATATGCTTGATGTGAACTATTACAATAAAGGTACCGGTACACAGTAATAGGACGCTGCACTGGCTGCATTTGAGAAATTGTCAGAATTCGGACAGGATTTTAATACTCCAGCCTCTTTCATGCAGATGGAGCAAAACACTGTGAGTGTGGTGCTCCCAGCTTGGGGGACGGGGGGAACAGAGGCTGTACTGAACAGACTGGTGAGGGTCTCACTGGGAGTTTGGCTTCCCTTCACTCCATCCTCAAATACCTGACTCCAGAATTCAATAGGAAATTCCTATCAACAGAAATTTTGCAAAATTTGGAAATAAGATTTGTTCCTACTCAACTGATAAGGGCATGCAGCACCAAGGAGAAGTTGCTTATTGTTTGTTTTTAAAATTGTGGATACGGCCCAGTCCCTCACGGGTAAAGCCCTCCCCACCATTGAGTGCATCTACACGGACCATTTTTGCAGGAAAGCAGCATCCATCATCAGGGACCCCTACCACCCAGACTATGTTCACACACTGCTGCCAACAGGAAGAAAGTACAGGAGCCTCAGGTCTCACACCACCAGGTTCAGGAACAGTTAATGCCATCAACCACCAAGCCCCTGAACCAAAAGGGGTAACTTCACTTGCCCCGTCTCTGAACTGTTCCCACAACCTAAGGACTCAATTTCAAGGACTTTTCATCTCATGTTCTCGATATTTATTTCTTGTTTGTTTGTTTGTTTGTTTATTTATTTATTATTTCCCTTTTCCCCCTTTTGTTATTTTATTTGCACAGTTTGTTGTCTTTTCACATTGGTTGTCCACTTTACTGGTGCAGTTTTCTCATTGATTCTATGATAGTTATTAGATTTATTGAGTATTCCTACAAGAAAATGAATCTCAGGGTTGTATGTGATGACATTCAGTGCCTTGAAAAAGTATTCAGCACCCACAGCTATCTTCACATTTTACTTTCTCATTTTCCAAAATTAAAATATATTGAAGTAGGATTTTTTGAGCTAATCTATGAAACATTGTGCATCATGTCAAATCCAAAAAAAATCCAAAACCTGTCCACAATTTACCAAAAAATAAAAACCAAAATTATTAGGCTTAAAAGGTATTTATCCCTTTTTCTAATTAACAGGCTAACTTTCCTCAGCTGCAATATACTGTATTACCTTACCAACACCCATTTGTTGATGTAGAAAATTTGAGGATCATCTGTTTTCAATAAATTCACAGGAATAAATCCCTCCTCTCGCTGTAAGTTCTAACAGAATGGTAGATTTTCAACAGAGCAAGCCAAAATGACACAAAAGAGCATTCAAGACAAGTCTGAGAAATGATAATAGAGAAACATAAACCTGGTGAAGAGTACAAGACCATCTCAATGACACTGAACATACCTTGGAGCTCAGTGCGGTCTATTCTGCAAAAGTGGAGAAAATATGGAACTACAGCGACACTGCCTAGGTCAGGCTGCCCTTCTAAACTTAGTTCCTGGAGAAGAATGGCACTTCTAACAGAGGCTATTATGACACCAACAGTCACTCTGAGTGAGCTGCTGAAGTCAGCGGCTGCAAACAGTGTTGAATTTCATGGCTCCAACAGCCTAAAAAGCCTTGCACCAAAAGGGAATTTATGGAAGAATGGCAAGGAAGAAGCCCTGGCTAAAAAACGCACTTTCTTGCCTGTAAGGACCTTGCAAAGTGTCAGTTAGAAGATACTGTAAAGATGTGGAAGAAGGTTTTATAGTTGGATGAGACTAAAGTGTAACTTTTTAGTCTCAACAGTAAGCAGTACATGTGATATGAATCTAATATTTCACATCGGCCAGGTAACTCCATCCCTACTGTGAAGAATGGTGAAGGTAACATCAGGAGACTGAGTACAGAAGAGTAGTGGACAACTTTGTTGAGTGGTGTGAGCTGAATCACCTGCAGCTCAACATCACTAAGCCAAAGGAGTTGGTTGGTGGACTTCAGGAAGGTGAAAACACACTGCATCACATCTCCATCAAGGAAACAGGTGTACAAGTACCTGGGAGCTCACCTGGACTGAACTGAAATACAGAGGCTCTGTACAAGAAGGGACAGAGTCAACTGTACTTCCTGAGGAGGCTCCGGTTGTTCAACGTCTGCAGTACTATGCTGCAGATATTCTACGACTCAGTGGTGGCCAGCATTCTATTCTACACTGTAGCCTGCTGGAACAGCAGGGAGTGAGTAGCTGATGCTAAGAAGATCGATAAGCTCATCAGGAAGGCTGGTTCTGTTCTGGGGGTGGAGCTGGATTCACTGGTGGTTGTGTCTGAGAGGACACAATGCTTACATTTTGTATTTTAAAGTATATATTTCTGACTGTACAACCTTGCAACAATAATTTTCTTTGGGTTAAACAATATTTTTAATCTCATTTTATCATGTTATGGGGATGCCTTTCAGAAACAGGAACTGGAAATCTGGTCAGGATTGATGGGAAGATGAATGCCGCTAAATACAGAGAGATCCTGGCTAAAAACCTGCTAGCCTCTGCCAGAAAGCTTAAACTGGGGAGGGTGTTTGTCTTTCAGCAGCACAACACGCTGCCAGAATAACCATGAAGTGGCTTTGAATGAAGACAAGTTATGTCCTTGAGTGGCTTAGTCAGAGTCCTGACCTTAACCTGAACTAACATCTCTGGCAATTGCTGTCCACCACTGCTTTTCAATTGACCTGGCACAGCTTGAGCAACTTTGCAAGGAGGAATGGGTAAAACTTGTTCCATCACGTTGTGCAAAGCTAATAGAGACTCATCCAAAAAGACGGTTGGTTGAAATAGCTGCAAGAGGTGGCTCAACTAAGTACTGTGATTCACAAATCAAAATGTTAGTTAAATTGTTTGAAATCCCTGTTGTTATACTCATCTATGTGCACAAAGGGTTGGGGGCTAAATACTTTGACAAGGTACTGCACACATACATTGATAATGAATTTACTTTGAAATTTGAACTTAAGTTTCAGATTCCTACAAACATAAGGAGAATATTCAAAGCTCAATAAATACAGTTGCTACTCCAGTATAAACTCATTCCATTAAACATGCAGTAACGTTGCTTTAAGCAATAATGCTATTTAATTCCATAGCCCAGTAACAAGACCACTCACGGATCCTTTAATTTCAGAGGGAATAAAAATTGTAACCTCTAAGACATCCCGCCATCAATTGTCCTGACTTAGTGTGATTAGTAAGAGCTACAATTGGCACAGTGAAATCCACTGGGTCACTGTGACAGGCATAGATTATCCATTCAGCATGGTTACACTGTACCTGCTGGGGTTCTAGTGCCCTATCAATTTTACCTAACCTTTTAAAATGCAGAAATGCCTGGCTACATTGAAAAGATAGATGCGTTTGAAGGCTAATTGAACAACTGGCTGATGTATACTGAGCTAATTAGCTAGATAGCCAATGAAAAGTGAGTGCCATTTTTGATAAGCACATTGGATTTAAAGGCATATGGTTTGCTTAGAAATTTAACTGCTCCAACCAAACTAGCCGAAATGAGCTTTGCGGATATTGTGAAACTAATGAAGGAATGCTTAGAACCAAAACCATTTTGATTGCAGAATGCTTTAGTTTTCATAAGTGGAATCAAAAGGAAGGTGAGTCCATTTCAGCGTATATGGGTGAATTGAAGGAATTGTCTGAGCATCATCAGCTCAGTGATGGGCTTAATGATGCAATGAAAGAGTGTTTAGTTCGTGGAATCATAAAAGAAAGCTTTCAAAAGCAGCTCCTAGCTGAAGCACACTTATGTTTCAAAGAGCATTTGAAACAGTTGTATCAAAGGAAGCTGCAGACCACAGTCTTGAGTTGCAGTCAGGAATGAAAGTGAACATGAACAAAATTGCAGTACCTAAATATAGACGCTGTTTGGCGTGGTCAAACAGATTGTGGTACCATTATGGCAGGGGCTCACCTACACCAGATCAACACAGATTTAAAGGTGAAACTTGCAGAAAATGTAACAAAGTATGGCACAGCCAACGAGCATGTTGGGCAGACAAAAGTAACCGGACAGCACAGGGAAGAGAAAAAGATAAAGTCAAGCTGCAGTTTCAAAAAGAGCACTAATCTGCATGCTGTTGATGAAAAATCTGATAATGATGAAAGTGACATAGGACTGAATGGCCAATGTGAAAGTTAACAAGAGACAAGCAATATGGCCAATGTGAATGGAAAATTAATTTAAATGGAATTGGACATAGGTTCAGCTGTTTCAGCCATTCCACAAAATGAATTTGAACGGCATTTCAAAGATACTAAACTGAAGGCTACAGATACTCAACTAAGAACATATACTGGAGAAAAGATTACTCCTGTGGGAATGGCATTTGAAAACAGTGAACTACAACAACAAGCCGGCCACATTATGTAGTGAAAGCAGCATTGTGGAGATGTGATAGGCTGAGACAACTGAGATCCAGCCACTATCTGCATACCACATCACCAGCAATAGAGTCAACTGAAAGCAAATTTTAAATAAAAGGTACTGGATGACACTGCAGCAGTGTTCAAGGTGGGCATTGGAAATCTCAAACATATCAAGTGTAAAATAGTTTTAAATGAAAATGCCTTTCCCATGTTTTGCAAAGCCCCTCTGGTTCCTAATACCATCTGTGATAAAGAATAGCCAGTAAGCTGTATCGCATGGAGGCTGAAGGAATTCTTTCCAAGGTTGAGTGGAGTCCATGGCGATGCCAGTGGTCCCAGCAGCCAAGAAGAAAGGGTCTGTCAGGATCTGTGGTTATTTTAAGGTCACCATCAATCCAGTACTGAAAGTAGATCAATACCCTCTGCCCAGGATAGGGGATATTTTTGCAAATCTTTCTGGAGGGAAACACTTCAGCAAAGTGGACTTAGCAGGGGCCTACTTACAGATAGAGATGGAAGAAGAGTCCAGAATGTTTCTCACCATAAACACTCACAAGGGGATTTATCCCTATATTAGGCTTATTTTTGGAGCAGCATCTGAACTTGCACACTGGCAGAAAGCTATAGACCAAGTGCTTCACGATTCCAGGCCCTCAGTGTTACCTGGATGATGTTATTGTTACCAGTGAGTATGACAAGGAACATATCCAAACTCTCAGGACAGTGTTAAAGAGATTAGAAGATTATGGGCTCAGAGCATAATGCAGCAAGTATGGATTCTGTAAGCCAAGTATCACTTTCTGTGGTCACACCATTGGCACATGAGGAATACACAAGTGTGCTGAGAAAACTCAAGCACTGGTGGATGTCCCAAGGCCAAAGGATGTTTCACAGTTGTGGTCTTTTTTAGCAGTTGTCACTTCTGCCAAACCTGGCTACTGTGCTCCACCCTTTGAACTCATTACTATGGACTGTGAAGAAATGGCATCCCGCTTGGTGATGCCGGACTCCAGGGCAAATGTTCCCAAGTTTGAATCCAAGTCAGGTTGAGCGTCGAGCTAGCGACTCGGCCTCGTAAACACAAGAATAGCTTGCTACGGAAACACCGTCATGGCGGTGCCCCAATAACTCCACTGCCGAGTTAAGGGCTATTCCTCTTCTTCTTCTTGAAGAAATGGCAATGGGCAGAGCAGTGTGAGGTGGCTTTCAAAAAGCTAAAGGGAATGGTGGCGTCGGACGCTGTACTCACACATTCTGATCTACATCGTCCAGTGAAGTTTGCTCACCTTTTGGTATAGGTGTAGTCAGGCCACATGTTGTGAACGATGATGGTGATGTATTTGCATCATGTTCCCTTACCGCTGCAGAGAAAACTTACTCACGGATTGACAGAGAGTCCTTGAGTCTGGTTTGAGGTGCAACACATTTCAACCAGTACTTGTATGGGAGAGATTTTACCCTCATTATTGATCCCTCAACCACTAGCATCTATTTTCAATCCACTGAAGAGTGTTCCATTAACAGCAGCAGCATGAATGCAGAGATGGGCTCTGTTTCTTGGAGGACACAATTACAAGATCAAAATCAAGAGGACAGCAATTCATGTAAATACTGATGGAGCATCTTGAAGAGAGGAGAAGAATTGCGTCGAAAACCAATTCAGTCCCAGAATCAGTTTCTACAACCACCATGGAGGAGGGTCCAGAAATGAGATCGTTTCACAGCCTCAAGTCTCATCTGCCAAGCACAGTGACTCCCGCTTGTCAGGGAAGACATTAACCCACAAGAATAGGAAAGCCTCCATAGCAATTAAATCTTTAGGCCTGAATGGGACAATTTAAAAATTTACTATGCTGTGGATGTCTATTTAGTACAATGTGTGTGTGTATATAAGTTGAGATGCATTCTATATTGAGTTGAAGTTTATAGCCAAGCAGAGAGAAGTGCTCCCATCTTTCCTTGCTATTAGTTTTTACAATATGATTTGGAGATACAAAAAAAACCACTTATCATTGTCTAATATGACGTGAAATTTGTTGTTTTGCTGTGACAGTACAGTGCAAAGATATAAAATTACTATAAATTACACAATAAATAGTGCCATAAAGAAGGAATAATGAGATAATGCTCGTGGGTTAATGAACTGTTTATGAATCTGATGGAGGAGAGGAAGAAGCTGTCCTTGACTGGAAGAGGGTCCTGGTCCTTTCTCAGACAGTAGTTGATTCTAAACATAACCAGCCTCTCACTGCACTTCCCTACGGTAAATGTGCTACTGTTGAAGCAGCTCATCCTGGGTAAGTATGATAGCTGCTCTTTTTGAAGCGGATGGGAACCTCAGACTGCAGCAGTGAGACATTAGAGAGGTCCTTGAACACTCCAGCCAGTTAATTTGCATAGATTTTCAGTGAACAGCCAGGTACACCATCAGAGTCTGATGTACTGTAAGGTTTCACCCTCCTGAAGGACATTCTGACATTGGCCTCCAAGACAGAAACCATCGGGTGCTAGGCAGTCGTACAGGTGTAGTGTTACTTTCCCTTTCAAATCATGCATTGGGCGTATTGGGGAGTAAACCTTCACTGCCATTTAGGCTGTTAGGTTTTGCCTTCTAGAAAGCAATGGCATTCAAACCCTGCTTTAGTGTCATGCTTCCAATTGTGCCTCTGATTTCACATGGAATTGCCTTTTCACTCTCACGATGGCTTCCCATAGGTCATACCTCAACTTCTTCAGGGATTCTGGATTGTTGGTCTTGTACGCCATAGATCTAGCCCTCAGCAGAGTGCAAATCTTCTGGCTCATCCTCAACTAAGGATCAAAGTGATATAAAGAAAATTACAATCACTTGCAAGCAGGTTAACAGTTATTTAATTTTGAATTTACTGACACCCAACTGAGTATCTTTCTCACTCTGTAACTATCCCAGTAGGGTACACCTAGCCTTTATTCCTTACGAAATGAAGATGCTTTCAATTAGTCACTTGGAAATTGTTTTCCCGCATGATCCAAAAAGGAAATAATTTGACTGGGTTCTTAATTTACAGTCAGAGCACAGCTGTGAGTTCGGGTTAGCAGGCAATTAATAAGAGTAATCCCATCTTTGAGAGTTAGCCGACAGGCTATTGACGACCAGCCGAAACTTCTGATGAAGATCAAACAGTTCTCACTTCACCCCCACCCTGGGAAATCTGTGTTCATGGTTAGTGGCTGAGCAGTGACCATTCGCATCATTCAACCTTAACATGAATCAGCTGAGGTTTATAAAAGTGACCCTGACCCTTTACACCCTCTCTCGGCATCAGAAGCAGCACAATAAAAGGAAGTCACAGAATCACAATAAATCTGATCCTGCTCTCGATGCTTCATCCATCAGGCGGTTTCATTTACATTGGCTCTTAACTAATTGCAGAATTGCAAAAATGCTGATCAGGCAGATTGTAAACACCCTGCTGTATATCTGCTGGTTCCCTGGCAGAGAGTGCTGATCAAAGTGGTGTCAACAGAAAAAAAACTATTTCAGTCACTCAATTAACTCTCCATCTACTTTTGTTGTGATGCTTTCCATGGTAGTGGTTTCGCAGACAGAGCCAATGCCTTGCACATACAGCTTGATTTTCTTTTCATCGGGAGATTGCAGAGGCCACTGTTCATTGTCCATTTTGTGCTGGCACTCAAAATAAATTTATAGCCCAATGCCCTTGTGCATTGCTATTTGCAAATAGGGAACAACAGGCTCTAAAAAAGAGACTCTATCAGCTATATTACACAGGGCATACATACACCTTGATTTCACAGAAACATAGAGCACGATAGCACAGAAACAGGCTTTTCGGCTCATCTAGACCACACCGAACTGTTATTATGCCCAGTCCCATCAGAATCAGAATAAGGTTTAATATCATTAGCATTTGTCGTGAAATTTGTTAACTTAGCGGCAGCAGCAGTACAATGCGATATATGGTAATAAAGAATAAATAAATATATATAGTGTGTGTGCATTGAATAATTAAATTAAAAATAGTGCAAAAACACAAATATATATAAAGAAGTGAGGCAGTGTTCATGGTTCAATACGTCCAGTTAGGAATTGGATGACAGAGGGGAAGAAGCTGTTCCTGAATCTCTGAGATTGTGCCTTCAGGCTTCTGTACCTTCTTCCTGATAGTATCAATGTGAAGAGGGCGTGCCCTGGGGTGATGGAAGTCCTTAATAATGTATGCCGCCTTTCTGAGGCATCGCTCATTGAAGATGTCTTGGATACCAAGGAGGCTAGTACCCAGGATAGAACTGACTAATTTTTACAAATTAGCTTCTTTCGATCCCCATCCTACCACCATACAAGACAATGATGCAGCCTGTCAGAATGCTCTCCACAGTACAGCTGCAGATGTTTTCAGGTGTTTTAGGTGACAAACCAAACCTCCTTAAACTCCTAAAGAAATATAGCCACTGTCTTGCCTTCTTTATGGCTGCATCGATATGTTGGGACCAAGTTAGATCTTCAGAGATCCTGACACACAGGAACTCACCCTCTCCACTTCTGATCCCTCTATGAGGATTGGTTCGTATTCTCTCATCTTACCCTTCCTGACGTCCACAATCAGACTTTTGGCCTTAGTGACAGTGAGTACAAGGTTGTTGCTGTGACACCACACAACTAGCTGGTATACCTCACTCCTGAATGCCCTCTTGTCTCCATCAGAGATTCTACCAACAAATTTATAGATGGTATTTGAGCTATACCTAGCCATACATTCTTTCATGGGTATAGGAAGAATAGAGCAGTGGGCTAAGCACATCCTTGAGGTGTGCCAGTGTTGATCATCAATGAGTAGGAGATATTATTACCTGTCGCACAGATTGTGTACTTCCAGTTAGGAGTCGAGGATCCATTTGCAGAGGGAGGCACAGGGGCCAAGGTTCTGAGGCTTATCGATCAGGAGTGTGGGAATGATTGTGTTAAACTCTGAGTTATAGTCAATGAACAGCAATAGGTTTGTGTATTATCCAGGTGACCTAGGGCCATGTGAAGAGCCATTGAGATTGCCTCCATCGTAAACCTATTGTGGCGATAGGCTAATTGCAGTGGGTCCAGGTCCTTGCTGAGGCAGCAGTTCATCCTAGCAAATGATCAACCTTTCCAAGCAGGACCATAACCCCACAATACCCTTCCCATAGATGTAATTAAACAAACTTCTCTTAAATGTTGCAATTGAACCTGCATCCACAAACTCTGCTGGCAGCTCATTCCACCTTATGAGTGAGGAAGGTCCCCCCTCTAGTTTCTTTTTAAATATTTCACCTTTCACTCTTAACCTATGACCTCTAGTTCTAGACTCACCCAACCTTAGTGGAAAAAGTCTGCTTGAATCTATCTATCTATACCCTTGAACTTCTGCATACATTATCAAATATCCAGGGAAACAGTCCTAAGCTATTCAGCCTTTCTTTATAACTCTGGTCCTCAAGTCCCAGCAACATCCTTGTAATTTTTCTCTTCACTCTTTTCAATCTTATTTACATCTTTCTTGTAGGTAGGTAACCAAAAATGGACACCAAATTAGGTCTCACCAATGTCTTTTATAACTTCAACAGAACATCCCATTTCCTGTACTTTGATAGATGAAGGCCGATCTGTCAAAAGCTCTCTTTATGATCCTATCTACCTGTGACTGTGACACTACTTTCAAATAATATAACCATATAACCATATAACAATTACAGCATGGAAACAGGCCATCTCGGCCCTTCTAGTCCATGCCGAACGCTTACTCTCACCTAGTCCCACCAACCTGCACTCAGCCCATAACCCTCCATTCCTTTCCTGTCCATATACCTGTCCAATTTTTTTTTAAATGACAAAATCGAACCTGCCTCTACCACTTCTACTGGAAGCTCATTCCACACAGCTACCACACTCTGAGTAAAGAAGTTCCCCCTTGTGTTACACCTAAACTTTTGCCCCTTAACTCTCAACTCGTGTCCTCTTGTTTGAATCTCCCCTACTCTTAATGGAAAAAGCCTATCCACGTCAACTCTATCTATCCCCCTCATAATTTTAAATACCTCTATCAAGTCCCCCTCAACCTTCTGTGCTCCAAAGAATAAAGACTTAACTTGTTCAGCCTTTCTCTGTAACTTAGGTAACCCAGGTAACATTCTGGTAAATCTCCTCTGTACTCTCTCTATTTTGTTGACATCTTTCTTATAATTCGGTGACCAGAACTGTACACAATACTCCAAATTTGACCTCACCAATGCCTTGTACAATTTTAACATTACATCCCAACTCCTATACTCAATTTAAAGAGCAAACACAAGGAAATCTGCAGATGCTAGAAATTCAAACAACAACACATACAAAATGCTGGTAGAACACAGCAGGCTAGGCAGCATCTATAGGGAGAAGCGATGTCGAAGTTTCGGGCCGAGACCCTTCGTCAGGACTAACCGAAAGGAAAGATAGTAAGAGATTTGAAAGTAGAGGGGGAGGGGGGAATGCGAAATGACAGGAGTAGACCAGAGGGGGTGGGATGAAGCTAGGAGCTGGAAAGGTGATTGGTGAAAGTGTTCTCCATCTCCCTCTGGTGCTCTCCCCCTCCTTTCTTTCTCCTGAGGCCTCCCGTCCCATGATCCTTTCCCTTCTCCAGCTCTGTATCACTTAGTATCATCTACATACTTACTAATCCAATTTACCACCCCATCATCCAGATCATTAATGTATATGACAAACAACATTGGACCCAGTACAGATCCCTGAGGCACACCACTAGTCACCGGCCCCCAACCTGACAAACAGTTATCCACCACTACTCTCTGGCATCTCCCATCCAGCCACTGTTGAATCCATTTTACTACTTCAATATTAATACCTAACGATTGAACCTTCCTAACTAACCTTCTGTATGGCTTGTCAAAGGCTTTACTGAAGTCCATATAGACGACATAATTATGAATCCGCATTCCTAAATCACCCTGTTCTACCACATTCCTAAGTGCACTACTATTCACTGTGTCTGTCTGACCCTGGTTTGTCCTCCCAACGTGCAACACCTCACATTTGTCTGCATTAAATCCATCTGCCATTTTTCAGCCCATTTTCCCAGTTGATCCAGATCCTGCTACAAGCTTTGATAGCCTTCCTCGTGGTCTGTTACGTCCTCACTCTTATCATCTATAAAGTTGCTGATCCAGTTTATGACATTATCACCCAAATCACTGATATATTTGTTGAACAATGGACCCAACACAGATCCCTGTGGCACACCACCAGTCACAGGCTTTCAGTCAGAGAAGCAACCATCAACGATCACTCTCTGACTTCTGCTGCAAAACCAATGTGGAATCCAATTTATTGCTTCATTCTGAATGCCAATCGACTGAACATTGTTGACAATTCTCCCATGTGGACCTTTGTCAAAGGCCTTGGCTATGTAAACAACATCCACTGCTTTCCTTTCATCAACTTTCCTGATAACCTCCTGAAAAACTCTTTAACTTTTTGCTTCAGCAATCTGCTTCAAGCAGGCTTCAGTTATACCAGTGCCTAAGAATATCGTGGTAACCTACCTCAATGACAATTATCCAGTCAAACTTACATCCACTGTGATGAAGTGCTTTGATAGGATGGTGATGAAACGCATCAACCCCTGCCTGAGAAGCAGCTTGGATCCTCTCCAATTTGCCTACCAACACAACAGAACCAAGCATTTGCCCTTCACTCAGCCCTGGATTACCTGGACAGCAAAGAAGCATACATCAGGATGTTGTTTATCAACTACAACTCATCATTCAAACGCTATCATCATCTCAAAGCTAATCAATAAGCTTCAAGACCTTGGCCTCAATACCTCCTTGTGCAGTTGGATCCTTGATTCCCTCACTTGCAGACCCCAGTCAGATTGGATTGCCAACAACATCTCCTCCACAATCTCCAACAGCACAGGTGCACCACAAGGCTGTGTGCTTAGCCCCCTGCGCTGTTCGTGTTATACTTATGACAGTGAGGCGAAGCACAGCTCCAATGCCATGTTTAAATTTGCTGACACCTCTGTTGTTGGCTAAATCAAAGGTGGTGATGAATCAGCATATAGGAGGGAGATTGAAAATCTGGCTGAGTTCTGCCACAATAACAACCCCTCACTCAATGTCAGCAAGTCGGAGGAGTTGATTATTGACTTCAGAGGGAGAAAACCAGAGGTCCATGATCCATTCCTCATTGGAGGTGGAGAGGGTCAGTAATTTTACATTCATCATCATCATCACCAAGAAAACCAACCACCCAGACCATGCTCTCTTCTCATTGCTGCCACCAGGAGCCTCAGGACCCACACAATCAGGTTCAGGAGCAGTTATTACCCCTGGACCATCAGACCCTTGAACCAGATAGGATAACTTCACTCAGCTTCACTTGTTCCATCACTGAACTGTTCCCACAATCTATGGATTGACTTCCAAGGACTCGACATCTCATGTTCTTGATATTTATTGCTTATTTGATATTATTATTATTTTGTATTTGCACAGCAAGTTGTCTTTTGCACATTGGCTATCTGTTAGTCCTATTAGGTGCAATCTTTCATTGATTCTATTGTGTTTCTTGGATTTACTGGATATGCTCGCGAAAAAAACGCAGGGTTGTGTATTGTGACATATATGTACTTCGATAATAAGTTTACTTTTAACTTTGAACTTTGAGTTGATGTCAGGCTCGCCAACCTATAATTTCCTGATTTATTCTTAGACCCTCTCTTGAACAACAGAACACCATTACCTATGCTCCCATCTTCCGGTTCCTCACCCCTGGTTAAGGATGCTATGAATACCTCTGCCAAGGTCCCTGCATTTTCTGCACTTGCTTCCCACAAAGTCCACCTTGTCTGGTTCCAGGGATTTATCCATCCTGCAAACACCTCCTTTTCTGTAATACATATACAGTCCATGACTTCACTACCGTTTTGCCTCAGTTCTATAAACTCTGTGTCTGTCTCCCAAGTAAATATAATAAATATTCTCCCCTATCTCTCTCAGCTCTATGCATAGATGACTACACTGATTGTCAAGTGACCAATTTTGGCTCTTAGATGAGTACAGCACAGGAACAGGCCATTCGGCCCACAATGTTGTGCCAAAAAAGCAAATCAAAAGCACCTAAACACTACTCCCTCCTACCTACCTCCCTCCCTCCTATATACATATCCCTCCATCCTCCTTATAGCCATGTGCCTATCCAAAGCCCTTGCTATCTTTTTGCTCTTAATATATCTATAGATGCCTTTGGGAATTCTCCTTCGCCTTGTCTAACGGAGCAACCTCATGCCTCCTTTTAATCCTTCTGATTTCCCTCTTCAGTGTTCTCTTGCGTTTCTTATACTCCTCAAGTACCTCACTTGTTTCTTCCTGCCTCCACTTGGTATGCAGCTCCTTCCTCTTCTCAAACAGGGCCTCAATACCCCTTGAAAACCATGATTCCATAAACATGTTAGCCTTGGCTTTTATTCTAACAGGAGCGTATAAACTCAATATTTCACTTTTAGAGACCTCCCACATACTTCTGCCAGAAAACAGCCTATCTGGATGCACACCTGCCAGATCTCTTCTGATGCTATCAAAAGTGGCCTTCCTCCAATTCAGAATCTCTAGCCAAGGACCATTTCTATCCTTCTCCACATCCTTGGAATGATTATCATATGTAACAACTTCATACATAGACCAAAACCCCTTGCAGAGCTTTGTTTATGGTGTTAATCCCTGGATCACGATTGAAAGCATTTCCTACATTGAAGATACAGACTATAGTGGAGGTAAATACTGGATTAAGTTAACACAAAGCCCAGGGAAGGGCAAAGCATGGAAGCAGACTGGAAAAAAACGGTCAAAATGTGTAGATAAGATATAAAAGAGAAAATTAGAAAAGTAGGAAAACTCATCTAGATATTAAAATGAGACAGTCATTCGACAGAGGCAGATTGCTATTTCATATACACAAGTACACAGTGTATACAGTCAAATTGCTTAACAAAAATAAGAGCAGTAATAGTATTTAGGTATAGAGAATGAAAGCTCAGAGCTAAGCATTCATAAGACTAAATGTTCAAAGGAAATAGATGATGCAAGTTTTGCGAGTATGAATGAAAACCAAATCAACAGTCATGCCTTTGTCAGCACAAGACCAATGCAATCAGTCCTAACGAAGGGTCCCGGCCCGAAACGTCGACGGTGCTTCTCCTTTATAGATGCTGCCTGGCCTGTTGTGTTCCACCAGCATTTTGTGTGTGTTGTTTGAATTTCCAGCATCTGCAGATTTCCTCATGTTTGCAATCAGTCCTGGTTGGTCTCCCCTCTGGCATCAGATTTATGAATGATCCATGAACACTACCTCACTATCTGCCCTCTTTCTGCACTATTTATTTATGTTATATATTTCTATTATTGTAAGTTGTAGTAAGATTTTATGTATTGCAATGTACTGCTGCCGCAAAACAATAATTTCACAATTTATGTCAGTGATAATAAGCCGGATTCTGATTTTCATTTTTCTTACTATATTTTTGCTTTCTAATATCTACCAAGCTGCATTCACCCATCACCTCTGCTGTTCACTGGCTGCACTAACTCATTATTAAATTATTTTAGTATTCTTAAACAACACCCGCCCATGACCACCCTCACCTTTAACCATCTTTGCAGACACTCCAAACTTAATGTTTCTGCCTTCTTCCTTTTCCACTATTGATTAGGTTCTTTCTTGTCAGTCATTCACTAACGGGAGAATGTCTGCAGATGCTGGAAGTTCAAAACAACACACGCAAAGTGCTCCTGAAGAAGGGTCTCAGCCCAAAACATCACCTATTCATTCATTTCCAGAGATGCTGCCTGAGCAGCTGAGTTCCTCCAGAGCCATTCAGTGCTGGCACTTGAGAGCTGCAAATGTTATTTGCCATTTCTTGGCCAATGGCTGAATATTATCTGCATCTTGATACGTGCTATAATGGGCTGCTTCAATAGCTGAAAAACTTCAATGGAATTTACTATTATGCATTCATCAGTGAACATTCCCACTTCTAATCTTCTGAAGGAAGGAAGCATGAGCCATTTGAAGATGACTGGGATACTATTCTGAAGAAATAGTGTCATAAAGTTGAGCTGATTAACCTCCAACCAGCACAATCACCTTCAGAGCCAGTGTCAGAAACTGTGAATCTGTAAAATTTTCTGTAAATTAGCACAATACAGTGGCCAGAGCTGACACTAAATATGTTTTTTCATCTTTAATCTTCTGAGGGGATCAAAAGTGGGTGCTTGGAAAGATTAAGGACAGAACTGGACCACCCTCCTACACAGTGGCAATTGCACCTGATGTCATCTGGAGATAACACGTCGATCAGTTGAGGAGAGCAGAGTCAATCATTAGAGAAGAAAGGTGTCCAGAGCTGCCAAAACCTCTTCCTGGAGTCCCTGAGTCAACTCCTACGACCACCATGGTGGAGGCCCCAGAACCTGAGATTGTTTCACAGCCACAAGTCTCACCTGCCAAGTAGAGTGACCCCGTTTGTCAGGGAAGACATTATCCCACAAGAGTAAGGAGTACTCTACAGTGATTAAATCTTTAGGTCTGAATGCGACACTTTAAATCTACTATGCTGTGGATTTCTATCTAGTTGTTGCATTTATATAGTATATTGTGCATATAGAGTATATTGCGAACAACTTAAACTCTCTAGTCTCATCAACCTGCATCCAGACCATAGTCATCCATATTGCTCCCATCCACATACTTATCCAACCTTCTCGAACATTGAAGCCAAAATTGCATCCACCACTTACACTGGAAGTTCATTCCACGCTACCACCACCTTCTGAGTGAAGAAGTTTCCCCTTATGTTCCCCTTAACCCAAGACCTCTAGTCCCACGCAACTCAGCGGAAAAGGCTTGCTTGCATTTACCCTATCTATACCCCTCATAATTTTGTATACCTCTATCAAATCTCTCTTCAATCTTCTATGTTCTAAGGAATAAAGTTCTAACCTATTCAACCTTTCCTTATAATTCGGGTCCTTCAGTCTTGGCAACGTCCTTGTAAATTTTCTCTGTACTCTTTCAACCTTATTTACATCTTTCCTGTAGGTAGGTGACCAAAACTGCACACAATACTCCAAATTAGGCCTCACCAGCGTTTTATACAACCAACATATTGTACTTTGTTCAATGAAGGCCAATGTGGCCAAAGCTTTCTTTACGACCCTATCTACCTGTGATACCACTTTCAATGAATTATGGACCTGTATTTCCAGATCCCTTTGTTCTACCGCAGTCCTTAGTGTCTTGCTGTTCACTGTGTAAGACCTAACCTGATTGGTCCTACCAATGTACAAAACCTTGCACTTGTCTGAATTAAATTCCCTCTGCCATTTTTCACCCTTTTTTCCCAGCTGGTCCAAATCCCACTGCTCGCTTCGATAGTCTTCCTCACTGTCCACTACTATCTTGGGGTCAACTGCAAATTTGCTGATCCAGTTAATTATATTATCATTCAGATCATTGATAGAGATGAGAAACAACAATGGACCCAGAACCAATCCTTGTGGCATTCCACTAGTCACAGGCCTTCAGGCAAAGAGATAACCATCTACTACCACTCTCTGGCTTCTCCCACAAAGCCAATGTCTAATCCAGTTGACTACCTCATTTTGAATGCCAAAATATAAATATAAGTAGAAGATGACTAGAGAGCAAATCGTTACATGTGGAGGTTGAGATGCATTCTACATTTCCTTGGAGTTTATAGCTAAGCAAGGAGGATTGTAGTGTATTCAATATTTCAGTAATATTTGAGTGTATGTGTAAATATATTGTTTGATTAAGCATTCTTAGTTTGTTTACATAATTTATTATGGTGTGAATGGCATACATCATAGCATCACCATGTCAGAGAGATTTACCTCCTGCACCAGGTGTTGATCAGCAAAAGCAGAAAATGTAGGATTGGGGATTGATGTGGATTGAGAAATGGTTATTAAAAGTGTTAGTGCATTTGTATAGGCCCTAGGTGAGATCACACCAGGAGTATTTTGTGTAGTTTGGTCTCTTTCTCCACAGAGGAAGTACTTGCCACGGAGGCAGACCACACTTGTACAAGCTGTACGTGGTTGCTCGATGTGAAAAGATCGAGGATATTGTAGTCTCAGAAATTTTGAAGAATGAGAGGAAACCTTATCAAAACTTTTAAGAGCTTTAAAGGGCTTGATGTGACATGTGCAGGGAAAACACTTACCCCGATCGATATACAGTATAATCGATGAATAGAGGGGCAGTATTTGAGAATAAGGGGTTGACTATTTATGCTGATCGATATACAATTGATGAATAGAGGGGCAGTATTTGAGGGGTTGACTATTTATGCTGATCGATATACAATCGATCGATGAATAAAGGGGCAGTATTTGAGAATAAGGGGTTGACTATTTAAGCTGATTGATATACAATTGATGAATAGAGGGGCAGTATTTGAGGGGTTGACTATTTAAGCTGATTGATATACAATTGATGAATAGAGGGGCGGTATTTGAGGGGTTGACTATTTATGCTGAGAGCCTTCACAGTGCAGGCTCTTCGGTCCCCGATGTTGTGCCAACTTTTTAACCTACACTAAATTCAATCTAACCCTTCCCTCCAACATAGCCCTCCATTTTTCTATTATCCATGCCCCTGTCTAAGAGTTTCTGAAATTTCCCTAATGTATCTGCCTCTATCACCGCCCCTAGAAGGTCATTCCATGCACCAGCCTTTCTCTGTGTAAAAAATTTATCTCTGACATCCCCTTATATTTTCCTCCAGTCACCTTAAAATTTTGCCACATCCTATTAGCAATATCTGCTCTGGGAAAAAGTCTCTGGCTGTCCACTCCATCTATGCCTCTTATCATCTTGTACACCTCTATCAAGTCACCTCTGATTCTCCTTTACTCCAAAAAGAAAATCCCTAGCTCACACAACCTATCCACATATGATATGCCCTCTAATCCAGGCAGCATCCTGGGAAATCTCCACTGCGCTCTCTCTAAAGCTGCCACCTCCTTCTTATAATAAGGTGACAAGAACTGACCACAAATGAAAGTGTGGTCTAACCAACCTTTCATAGAGCTGTAATGTTATCTCGTGTTCTTGGTAACAATCTTCCAACTTATGAATGTGTTCAGCAGCTTTAAGGTATCTATGGACATGGACCCTAAGATCTTTCAGTTCCTCCACACCTCTAAGAACCATGCCACTAATTCTATATTCTGCCTTCAAATTCAACCTTCCAAAATGAAACACTTTGCACTTTTCCTCTGGAAGGGGGCATGACAAGTTTATTGCAAATATGATTGATACAATTGGAAACTAGAAATTCACTTCATTCTGTGAAGTTTTGACCAGAAAGATAATGACAAAAGAAAGTGATGGCAACACTCAGCAAGTCAGATGGAATCTTTAGTGAAAAAGCCAGTATTAGCATAAGACCATAACACCAAATGACATCGTAGCTGAATTAGGCCAATTGGCCTATTGAGTCTGCTCCATCATGGCTGATCTATTACCCTTGTCAACCCCATTCTCTTGTTTTCTCCCCATAACTTTTGACACTCTTAAAAATCAAGAGCCTATCCAACTCCATTCTAAATATACCAATGATTTGGCCTCTACAGCTGTTTGTAGCATGAATTCCTCAGATTCACCACACCCTGGGAAAATAAATTTCTCATTATCTCTGTTATAAAGAGACATCCTTGTACTCTGATGCTGTGCCCTTTGACCTTAGACTCACTAGCTATTGGAAATATCCTCTCCATGTCCACCCTATCTAGGCCTTTCAATTTTCGATAATTTTCAATGAGATCCCTCCTCATTCTTCTAAACTCCAGTGAATATAGGCCTAGAGCCATCAAACACTTCTTATGTTAACCCTTTCATCCCTGGGATCATTCTCATGAATATTCTCAGGCCCATCTCCAGTGCCAGCACATCCATTCTTAGATAAGAGGCCCAAAACTGCACACCATGTTCCAAGTGCCATCTAACAAATGCCTTATAAATACACCGCATTACATCCTTGCTTTTATATTCCAGTCCTCTTGTAATGAATGCTAACTTTGCATTTGCCTTCCATGCTCCCAACTGCAAGTTAACGTTTATGAAATCCTGCACTAGGACATCCAACTCCCTTTGCACCTTGGATTTCTGAATTTGCTCACTGCCTAGAAAATAGTTAACTCCTTTATTCCTTCTACCAAAGTGTATGACCATACACTTCCCTACACTGTATTCCAGCTGCCACTTACTTTCCAATTCTCTTGACCAACATGTTATTGCGTTTGTTACATTGATAGCTAGGAGGGCCATCTTGTTGAAATGGAAGGATATATCAGCTCCTACTTTGTCACAATGGTTCTCTCAAGTGATGTTGTGTCTCAGTTTGGAGAAAATTCGAAGTCGAACCTTTGAACCTTTATTTGATTTTGAGAAAAGATGGGGCTCATTTGCTCGTTACTATCATTTCAGTTAACTGATAGATTTCCTCCACGATCTAAGTGTAAACTTTTTTTCATATATCTTTCTTTCTTGTTGGCGGTTTGACATTTATTTTTACAAGCTTTCTGTATGACGCATGGCTCCGGGGTTGTATCCTCAATGGGTTTCTTTTTTCTCTCACTTTTCTTGCTTAGTAGGGTTTTTTTAATTCACAAAAATTTTCAGTCTTTACGATGAATTCTTTCTTTTTGAGGCATTATAAGTGTTGTTACTTCGATGTACCTGTGTTATCTTTGAATAATAATAATAATAAAAAGATTTGAAAAGAATTCTCCTATTCTGTCAAAGTCTTTCTTCAGACCGCCTGCTTCCACAACACTACCCTGTCCCTCCACTTAACTTTCTATCATCCACAAAATTGAAAAGAAGTTGTCCCAATGCTAACTCCTGTGGAACACCACTAGTCACCTGTAGTCTACCAAGAAAGGTCCCTTTTATTCCCACTCCTGTCAGTCAGCCAATCCTCTATATATGCTAGCATCTTTCCTGTAAATACCATTGGCTGTTAACTTGTGCACCTTGTCAAAGGCCTTTTAAAAATTCAATTAAACAACGTCCACTGACTCTCCCTTGTCTATCCTGCCTGTTATTCCTCAAAGAATACCAACAGACTGGTCAGGCAAGATTTCCCCTTAAGGAAGCTAATATCAGCCCATTCTATCATGTTCCTCTAAGTACCCTGTAATTTTATCCTTAACATTTCAAATCAATGACTAGGCATTCTTTCTCCACAGACACAACCTGAACTGATGATGATAACATTCTGTTTTTATTTCAGATTTCCAGTATCTGGACTATTTTTGCTCTTTGGTGATCTTTAGCCAAAGCCACGGATGGAGTGGGCACAGATGGTGGAAATTTGTTTTGAGCATCATCCATATCTCAAATTGGGGACACTCATTTGAACAGCAATCAAGCCTGCAATACAGTGTCAAGTGGGAAATCAAGCCTAAAACACTCTGAGTTGTTAAATGTTTTTCATGTCAAAGATAACATTTCTATTTGAGTTCTTGTGTGAATATTGTGGAGAGCTGCAGCTCCCATATAAAACCCATTTTAAGCCAAATTTTAAATTAGATCTGCATCAATTACACCAATGTAAATATTGATCTAAGAATTGTTGAGTGGTATGAGTGTTTTCTGGAATTCTGCCTTAAAGATGAGCGAATTAGCAATTTATTTGCAAAAGGAAAGATTTTTGTGCTTTCTGGATGAGTTATCGTGGTTCCTGAGTTACCAACCTTTCACAAGCCACATTTAGAACGGAAGGCAGTGTTTAGGCTTCGTGCTGGCAATGCTTATGGACCGGAAGGGGTGTGTTAGACTGCCATTTCTCACAGTAATAGTGCCTTCTGCAGCATCTGCTCGGTATAGGCCTGGAGGACATTTGAACAGATGCCGCACAGTGTTGAAATTGTGAATATCCCACTCGGCTGAAGCAAGTTTTTGAGTTGTAGGAGAGAGCATGAAGATTGGGGGCTGGGTTTGCGTCACCAAGAAAGATATGTGGCCAGTATTCTTTTGGGGCGGGACATCGTTCAGGAAGGATTGGAGTCAGTAGCTGCATAGAATAAGCAGGGCTTTGTTGGTGGTCTTTAGAAAACAAATGTTTGATTGAATCCTGATTGAATAATCAGGAGTAGAATGTTTAGAGGATGGGGTTGTTCTGTATTTTTTGGGAGATGAAGGGAACCCGGGGGGTGGGGGGGGGGGGAATTTGGAGAAATAAATTACTTGCTCTTGGTTGCAAGAGTGAGGTCAGAGGCTTGAAAAATCAAAGATAGGTATATATGGTATTTCCAGTCATATGTAGTCTTAATAAAATATGGCTTTCCCAGAAGGCCCAGTGATGGTCACACCCAAGGCAAATTGTTTTAAATTGCCAAAGTATCATGTCACTTTGTGCTGGGGTGATTGTCCAGGCCAGTATCTAAATGACATGGAAAGACCTAGAAATGGTCTTTCATTCCAGCTAAAATTCCACTCTAGAATTGTGTTTCACTCCAGCTAATTTTTTTTTGTTTTGCAAAGCTGAAAGAATGGACACAATGGAATGTGCTTTTTTAACCATAGCATTTCCAGCACAAATACAGAGCCTGCACAATTGTAGATTAATGTTCTGTTATAAATTCTGCCTAGCTAGGCTTATAAAGGTGGCTGTGTGTGTGTTCCTTGTTGTTAAAGCTATTCCTTGACGTAATCTGACCCACGGATTATTACAGAGTATATTTCAACTAGTCCAAATGAATCAGAGAGGTAAGTGAAGAAATTATTTCTTCAGAAGAGGGAAGAAATAGTCTAGTTAGATGAATGAGATCTTCAGTGGATGACAGGGGATCAAATCCATCATGATAGTGCAAACCGTTTGTATTGATGACCAGACGGACCGGGATTATCACACATAGTCAGCCTCACTAATACACTTGAAAACTACATTTTTAGTTTCAGATTGGATTTTCATCATAGAATCACAGTTGAGTACAGCAAAACCAGCATTGTAAGGTCATTCAATTAATAACGTTCATATTGATTTTATATAATTGATTCTGTTCGATTCCACAAATGGCTGCTCAAATACTTTCCTTTTAGAATTTTATCAAGCTCCATTCTTGAATGCTATAAGTGAATCTTCCTCCATTATTACCCTTCACAGTGCATTCCAATATCAGCAACTCACTGCCTACAAAAAATATCCTCTTGTCACTTTCAGTGCATTGCCAATCATGTTTAATCTACATCTTTTGGTTCCCAACCTCAATGCCATAAGAACAATGTCTGTTAACCTACTATATCTGTACCTCTATTAGATTTTCTTGCACTGTCTCTTGTTCCAAGAGGAAGAAACCTGCTTTTCCATTCCAGGCAATTAAAGATCTCCCAATTCTGGATTTATTTGCTAAATACCTACTGCTCCGACCCTACATCATTCCTAAAGTTTAGCATCTGGAATTGGACACAATTGTGGTTGAAGCAATGCTTTACGAAAGTCCTTTTAAGTAAAGGACTAGGATACCAGAGCATGGAAGGGTGGCTAGACCTCTGCTTGGTGCAGATCTCCTGTGTGCTCAAGGACTGTTGGTTGATTTTGGATTGTGGATGTCAAGGACTTCAGGTCATTATCCTTCTCCTCCAGTAAGTTTCCCATGACGACTCTGTCAAGTGCATGCACCACCAAGTGTAAGTTTACTTGACTGCTGGGCGAATTCCCAAGCCTCACCAAGCCCACTTTCTCAACATGGGGTCGAGCACCATATTTCCACAACTGGCCCACCGGACCATGCCTACTTGTGTAGTAGGCAACCCCAAGCGCTGAGTTTGCCAACATGGAAACTCTTGGCTTTCTGCGCAGGTTGAATAGCCTCTGGGCTTCACCTCACCACATGGTCGCTAAGACTGATGATGGTTGCCACCCATGTGGTGATTACCAATGCCTTACTGAGGTCAGCACCCACGATCATTACCCGGTCCCACCCGTCCAAGTCTTTACGGCATGTTTAGCTGGAAAGTTATCGTTTTTCTAAAGTTGACTTAGTTAAGGACTACCATTAGGTGCCTGTGTGCTCAAAGGATATTCCCAAAATGGTTGTAATAATCCTGTTTGGCCTCTTTTTGTTTCTGTGCTGAAAAGTGCAGCACAGACTCTCCAATAGCTGATGGATTCTGTATTAAAAGAAGTAGGTTTTCCTTTTTTTTTACTTGGTCGCCATGCATCCAAATCCAAACACGTATCACATCTCCTCGCACTTTTCGAGCATTTAAGCCAACACAGGTTGATTATTAGTCCTGCAAAATGCCGATTTGGGTTGTCAACCATTGACTTTCTCAGCCATTGCATCTCCTCAGAAAGTTTGAAACTCCTCCTAACAAAAGCCTCTGCTATTATGGATTTCCCACCATATCGCACTACTAAAAAACTGCAAGTTTTTAGGTAGGGTGAATTTCTATCACCGCTTCATTCTGCAAACTGCTGAACTTACTTTCTTCCTTAAAAACAATGTCCCCAATCGTGCACTTGACTGGTCAGTGGACATGACCAAAGCATTTGATGACACCAAACGAGCTCTTTCCAACAGAACCCTACTGGCACACCAGCTCCCTGATGCACCTATCACATTACCAATGATGCTTCAGACTCTGCTGTGGTGTTGTGCACAGACAGCTGGTCGGAGGGATCGGACAGATGCTCGCCTTCTTCCCTTTCCCCTTTCCGCTCACATTTGACTGCGAGCTTCTCGGTCTCTATCTGGCTGTCTGCCATTTTCAATTTCTACTAAAGGGTCATCATTTCACAGCTTTTGTTGGCCACAAACCCCTCATGCATGAAATGGTCAAAATATCAGACCCTTCATCAGAGTTCATGACTGACATACAACACATTAAGTGGAAAAACAATGCCATGGCTGATTGCCTCTCACAGCCAGCCATTGAAGCCATAGACTTAAAGTTCACTATGCTGGCATGGCAACCAACCGTGCTACTGATCCAGAAACCTAGGCTCACCGAACAGCACTCACGGCCCTGCGGTTGGCTGACATTAAGTTTGGTGGAGCTGGGATTTCTCTCCCGTGCAATGTCTCAACCAGTCACCCTCACCCCAAACTGGAGTCGTACTGTTTTTAACTCCATTTACAGCTCCTTGCGTCCAGGCCTAAAGGCCTCACAGAAATCGGTTGTACTGAAGTTTGTGTGGCACGGCCTTAGATTAGAGTGCAACCTGTGTTGAGAGCCAGCGGGCAAAAATTAACCGTTATGTTCAGTGACAGTGTGATCATGTCAGTGTGGACCTGGTTGGTCCACCTCCTCTCTCCCTCAGTTTCACCCACCTCCTTACCATGGTGGACCATGGGCCATACCACCAGGTGGCCCAAGGTCATCCCTCTAGCATTGATGATGGCCACAGGTGTGGCTCAGTCATTTATTAGCACCTGGCTTGCTCGGTTTGGCACCCCGTCTGATATTTCCTCTGACTACGGTCCCCAATTCACATCACACCTCTAGGCTGCAACAGCCCAGAACCTCGGCGTTAGGCTACCTCACACCACGGCGTATCACGCACAGTCCAATGGCCTAAGTGAGCAGTTTCACCACTCCTTAAAGGCTGCTCTGAGTGCTTCCCTGACTGATGAGTGTTTGCCTGATCATCTCCTGTGGATACTGCTGGCACTCAGAATGGCTCCAAAAAAGGACCTGCAGTCATCCACGGCTGAGTTAGTACACAGGTAACCAGCATGAGTGCCTGGTGATTTTATTCCTGACCACTTGGTCAGTCTCTCAGCAGCATTCCGCCATCCTCAGTAAACTCAATTCCTTTGCACCTGTTCCTGCCTCCCGTCATGACATACAGCACTCTATTGACCTACATTCCATCTCGTTCATTTTCAAATGACACGATGCACAACAGCATCTCCTTAGGCCCTCTTATGAGGCCCATGCTGCCTTTTGGAATGGAAAGAAAAGACTTTTATCACAGATAGGAGGGGTAAACCTGACTGTATTGTGATGGATCACCTTAAACTGGCCCACCAAGATTTGGAGGATTCCACCACCCTGTTTCTGCCATCACAATATGGCTATGAGTGTGTCAACACATCTCTGGATGAGCCAAAGGCACCTGCTGTTCTTCCACCCATGGAGCATAGGACCCAAGCCGGGCGTCTCATCCAATCTCTGGACAGGCTCACAATGCTGGTTTTGGTGAAGTCAAGAGTGGGGGGTTGTGTATGGTAATGTAGTTGGTGGAACTGTACCAAAGTCACGACCACCAACATTGAGTTGGGTTTCACTTTAAGAGGCTGGTCTGATGTGATGACATAATGACGTGAACTATTGTACCACATTTTATAGTCTGTGCTTTGTTCACAATGAAAGAGTGGCTATTGTTTCCCTTTAACTTAAAATGCCTCTGCTGTTTTATATGCAAAAACCTACAATACCTCTGTAGTGGCCACATCAGAAATAATCATGAGTCAGGGTACAGGAAGAAGATAGAGAGGTTAGTAACATGGGGTTCTGACAGAAAACTTCCCCTCAATTTCAACAGGACAACGATCTGGTCATTGACTTGAGAAAGGGGGTGGTGCACATGCTCCTGGCTACATCAGCAGTGTTGAGGTTCAGAAGGGTTAGAGTGTCAAGCTCCTAGATGTGAACATTAGTTATCCTACTGCAACTAGAATACCAAGTTAGAATAAACACAGTTAGTCTACTTTGCACAATGGTCCCAGGAATCCAGAAAAGAACTAAAGAAGGGAATTAGGAAAGCCAGGATGGGCCATGACAAGCCCTTGTAAAGTTGGATTAAGGTGAGTCCCAAGCATTCTATACATACATCAAGAGCAAGAGGATAACTAGGGAGAGTGTCAGACCCCTCAAGGATAAAGAGGGGAACACTTGCTTGGATGTGGAGGACGTGAGTGAGGTACTTAATGAGTACTTTGCTTCAGTATTTACCAAGGAAAAGGATATGGAGGACGAGATCAGTGTTGAGTATATAAATACATTAGGGCACTTAGAGGTCAAGGAGGAGGAAGTGTTGTGGTTCCTCATGAGTATCAAGGTAGATGCCCCCAGGGCCTCATGGGATTTACCCCAGGTTATTGAAGGAAGCAAGAGACGAGATTGCTGGTTCCTTGACTAGTATCTTTGTGTCTTCTCTAGCCAGTCCCAGAGGACTGGTGAGTGGCTAATGTTGTACCTCTATTTAAGATGGGAACAAAGGAAATTCCTGAGAGCTACAGTCCGGTGAGTCATAACATAAAAACACGTCCTTCAGCCCAACAACTCCACACCAACTATTCTGGTTTCTTACTGTGGTGAACTACGTATACCTGTCTGGACACGCCCCCCCACACCCCGCTGACTGCTCCTGTGGCTCCTCCCACAGACACACACACACACAGTGGTGAACTACGTATACCTGTCTGGACACGCCCCCCCGCTGACTGCTCCTGTGGCTCCTCCCACAGACCGTGGCTCCCCCCACTGACCGTGGCTCCTCCCACAGACCCCGGTATAAAGGCGATTGGAGCCACAGACCCTTCCTCAGACTCCAGGATGTTGTGTGGTGGTCACTTGCTGCTTGTGCTTTCTTCCAGCCAATAAAAGCCTACCTTAACCCACGTCTCAGAGTTATTGATGGTGCATCACTTACCCAGAGTGGGAGTTATTTCTACAATTTTACTATTAAACCACACCATAAAGCTGCCCTTTCTGCATCCATGATTGACTAGATTAATGATCTTTCCTCCACTGGTTGGAACAGATATCTCCTGAATGCCTGGATCTCCTAAATCCATGTTAGCTCACTGTCTGCTGATGGTCCCAGCACATCTGACATTCAATCAGTTTCAAAGCTGTAAAGTCTTAAACGACTCTGTGTGGAATATGTTCTCCATCTACATTGGCTGAAGGTGATTGACACCAGACTGGAACAGCAGAGTCATTGGGCACATGTAGTAACTTCTCCACCAGGATCTTCCTCTGGTCTGAACTTATGTTGCAGAAAAACAAGGCATAACTTTGTCTATATTCCAAAGTAGCCAGGATTTTTTTTTTTAACTTAAACCTTCTTGCTCCCAAGCTAGATTTCTTTTGCTAGTCAAATGGAACTAATCAAATTCCCTGAATTTCTTCAGTGACTAGATTTACCTATGCTATTAAGTGACTACATGTCTTCCATATCTCAGACCTGCAGCTCTGGCTTGACCCTTCCCCAGTCTACTATTGTGACCTACAGATAGACATTTGACTACCTGGTTAATAAGGTCCAATCTATAAAAACAGCTTGCCTTTATAAGACAGCATAATTTTGCTAATGTTTCTAATCATATGAGGAAAATAATAACCTGTATTTACTTACTTCTTGGACAAAGATTAGTGGAAAGGAAAGTGCCAGTAAACACATAACCAACTAAAGTAAAAGCACATATTAAGCCGGATATGTTGAAGGGAGGGTAAATTTACCTGGTTTAAACTAGGACTCCGGGCGTTAAGTCATTAAAAGAAACTAGAGCGTCATTCCCTGGAAGGCAAACAAAAAGTGCTGGAGGAACTCAGCAGGCCAGGCAGCATCCATGGAAGAGTACAGTCGGCATTTCTGGCTGAGACCCTTCAGCAGAACTGGAGAAAGTAAAGATGAGGGGTCAGAGTTAGGAGGTGGGAGGGGGAGGAAGAAACACTGTGTTTATTCTGGATTTATTCTGGGGACATTTACTTGGGCAGGGTTGGGAGCTTACTTATTCTCAGTTGGTCACCTCGAGGGTTCACCCACAGATTTCCACTGGCAAGTTCTACTCCCCCTCTCCTTGATTATGTTAGTGGGACCTACACTTCTATGTCGTTCTCCCAATGTGCCCATTACTACAGCCAACCACATGACCAAATTTACATATTATACAATGACCTGAAAGGTCAACATGAGATGATGTAATGACAAACCAACCCATTAACAATACATTTTGACCATTCAACTCCACCTAAAATGGAAGGGGCCTGTAATGCACTCCATAGATAGGGTGTGAGTTCTGCACTTGAACTTTCAGGATTAATGTAGTTTGTTCATCTCATGCCCCTGTAATGTTCTAAAATACTTTTGCTTTTGCTCCAGTTGTCTAGATCTGTTCTGTTTATCAGTATTTCAAAAGCTACTCTGATCTTCAAAAGCGTCATGAGTATGTAAGTGAACAGATACACCTCATAGGACAATTCTTTACTGCATTTAGGATTACATAATGATAAATATTCCATCCTTAACAGAATGGTAGACATCATGTGATTAGCTATGAATATATTTTATCATTCCGGTTGATTATTGCCAAGGCAGTCAGGTCAATGGGAAACGATAAATATCTCTGAGCTGACAGGATGTGAAGAGTTAGAATGAAGTGGCTTTAATTGTTAAAGAATAGCATGAGCCTAAATTTATTAACAAAAATATTAACAAAGCTCTGAGGATGTTATACTTGCTGACTTAATTTTCTTGATTTCTTGGCTGTATAACTTTTGTAACTTTGACCATTCTGTGAAGTCCCATAGTTCGTGACCATTTGCTAATTGGTTAACTTTTTCTTTCATCCTGATACTGGCACTGACAGCTGTGTCCCCTGACGTTCCAAGTTTAAGTAACGGTTGAGGCATTTCACATCTCCACTCAGTGAATGAACAATCTGTTCCCCAGATATACTCTCTGCCAGTACCTCTGGAGTTTCTGAAACTGATTGCCAAGGGACCAGGAAACTTTCCCAGATGACTGCAAGTACATTTGTTTAAACCAAATATGAACCTTTACCTCTTTGTAGCCACATTTTCCTTTCAATACATAAAGGTAGACATAGAAACATAGAAAATAGGTGTAGGAGTAGGCCATTCGGCCCTTTGAGCCTGCACCACCATTCAGTATGATCATGGCTGATCATCCAACTCAGAACCCTGTACCTGTTTTCTCTCCATACCCCCGATCCCTTGAGCCACAAGGGCCGTATCTAACTTCCTCTTAAATATAGCCAATGAACCGGCCTCAACTGTTTCCTGTGGCAGAGAATTCCACAGATTCACCACTCTCTGTGTGAAGAAGTTTTTCCTCATCTCGGTCCTAAAAGGCTTCCCCTTTATCCTTAAACTGTGACCCCTCGTTCTGGACTTCCCCAACATCAGAAACAATCTTCCTGCATCTAGCCTGTCCAATCCCTTTAGAATTTTAAATGTTTCAATAAGATCCCCCCTCAATCTTCTAAATTCCAGTGAGTATAAGCCTAGTCAATCCATTCTTTTTTCATATGAAAGTCCTGCCATCCCAGGAGTCAATCTGGTGAACCTTCTTTGTACTCCCTCTATGGCAAGAATGTCTTTCCTCAGATTAGGGGACCAAAACTGCACACAATACTCTAGGTGCGGTCTCACCAAGGCCTTGTACACCTGCAGTAGAACCTCCCTGCTCCTGTACTCAAATCCTTTTGCTATGAATGCCAACATACCATTTGCCTTTTTCACTGCCTGCTGTACCTGCATGCCCACTTTCAATGACTGGTGCACAATAACACCCAGGTCTCGTTGCACCTCCCCTTTTCCTAATCGGCAACCATTCAGATAATAATCTGTTTTCCTGTTCTTGCAACCAAGGTGGATAACCTCACATTTATCCACATTAAATTGCATCTGCCATGAATTTGCCCACTCACCTAACCTATCCAAGTCACCCTGCATCCTCCTCTCAGCTAACACCGCCGCCCAGCTTTGTGTCATCCCCAAACTTGAAGATGCTGCATTTAATTCCCTCGTCTAAATCATTAATATATATTGTAAACAACTGGGGTCCCAGCACTGAGCCTTGCGGTACCCCACTAGTCACTGCCTGCCATTCTGAAAAGGTCCCGTTTACTCCCACACTTTGCTTCCTGTCTGCCAACCAATTCTCTATCCACATCAATATCATACCCCCAATACCGTGTGCTTTAAGTTTGCACACTAATCTCCTGTGTGAGACCTTGTCAAAAGCCTTTTGAAAATCCAAATATACCACATCCACTGGCTCTCCCCTATCCACTCTACTAGTTACTTCTTCAAAAAATTCTATAAGATTCGTCAGACATAATTTTCCTTTCACAAATCCATTCTGACTTTGTCCGATGATTTCACTGCTTTCCAAATGTGCTGTTATCACATCTTTGATAACCGACTCTAGCATTTTCCCCACCACCGATGTCAGACTCACCGGTCTATAATACCCCGGTTTCTCCCTCCCTCCTTTTTTAAAAAGTGGGGTTACATTAGCCACCCTCCAATCCTCAGGAACGAATCCAGAATCTAAGGAGTTTTGAAAAATTATCACTAATGCATCCATTATTTCTTGGGCTACTTCCTTAAGCACTCTGGGATGCAGACCATCAGGCCTTGGAGAATTATCTGCCTTTAATCCCTTCAATTAGTTTGACTTCTACAAACTAATAAATGTAGAATAAGTACACAATGCTGGAAGAACTCAGCAGGTCAGACAGCATCTGTGAGAAAAGAGTAGCCAACGTTTCGGGTCGAGACCCTTCATCAGGAATGGGGGGGAAAGAGAGGGCAGAAGCCCAGTAATAGAGATAGGGGAGGGGGAAGGGCTAGAGGCACCAGGTGGAGAACCAATCAGAGGAAGGATAAAGGGGGGAGGGGATAAGCATGAAAGAACTGTAGAGATAAAGGGGCAGAAAGTTGAAAGAGGAGAGAGGCAGAGAGGGACCTAGGATAGGGAAAGGGGGAGGGGGAGGCGGAGGGAATTACCGGAAATTGGAGAATTGAATAAATGTAGAATCTTTGGAATAAAGTAATTTGTCTATTCGTTGTTTATTGGAATGTGCTGTTATCTATTAAAAATGCTTTGTTAGAAGTTATTAGATTAATGATAAGAGTTTGATCACCAGATCACCAAGCAAATGAAGGCAAGTTATAAAATAGTACAGTGATGGAGTTTTACCATTGGGGGATTGTCATTGCAATGTATCTAGATCATATTAAGAGGACCAACTAATCACATTTTAGAATAAAGTATTCTAGTTAGTGTGAACTAGAATACTTTATTATGTGAACATTGCTTCTCTTGACCTCTGCCCTAACTACAGCAGTTGACTGATATATGCCAAGGTGCTATAAAGAAGTATGTGTCAACAGCCAAATGATTTACATCAGTGACACTGATTAAATACTGAGCAGACACCCCCCTTTTTTGAAAGACGCTGAGATATTATACACTATGCTGAGAAGACAGATAGGACAATGACACATCAGGTTTAATCAGAATGACCAGTGTTCCCTTAGAACTGCCTCATTTGAGGTGAACCGATGCCCTGGTGGAGACACTTTCTGGAGCTACCTGGAAGGGTTTACACTAGTTTAGCAGTTGGGATGTTGGGGGGGTGGTTGCAGTTGGTGGTGGCTAGTGGTGAGACCCAAAGCAATAGGACACAGAACAATGCAGCACAGTACAGGCCCTTCGGCCCACAATGTTGTGTCGACCCTTAAACCCTGCCTCCTATATAACCCCCCCCCCACCTTAAATTCCTACATATACCTGTCTAGTAGTCTCTTAGATTTCACTAGTGTATCTGCCTCCTCCACTGACTCAGGCAGTGCATTCCACGCACCAACCTCTCTTTGAGTGAAAACCTTCCTCTAATATCCCCCTTGAACTTCCCTTCCCTTACCTTAAATCCATGTCCTCTTGTACTGAGCAGTGGTGCCCTGGAAAAGAGGCGCTGGCTGTCCACTGTCTATTCCTCTTAATATCTTGTACACAATAGTATGGCAGAAGGGAAAGCTAAGGCAAATGTAGAAGCTAAAACAGTTAAGTTTAGTCAGCAAGTCAGGGAGCAAATAAGGCTTGATAGGCTGAACTGCATGTATGTTAAATAAGTACCGATAAGGCAGGTAAACTCAGAGCATGAACTGGTACATGAGATTGTGACATTACAGCTATTACAGAAATATAGGTAGCTGGACGGGCAGGAAAGGTAGTTCCATGTGGGGGGTATGGATGACAAAGGCAAGTTAGAGGTAGATGTAAGGGAATGAGTGTGGGTTTCCGTTTTTGGTCTGGGATGACATCACAGTGGTATGTAAGCAGGATATTCCTGGGTTAATAGACAATAGACAATAGGTGCAGAAGTAGACCGTTCGGCCCTTCGAGCCTGCACCGCCATTTTGAGATCATGGCTGATCAATTACTATCAATACCCAGTTCCTGCCTTGTCCCCATATCCCTTGATTCCCCTATCCATAAGATACCTATCTAGCTCCTTCTTGAAAGCATCCAGAGAATTGGCCTCCACTACCTTCCAAGGCAGTGCATTCCAGACCCCCACAACTCTCTGGGAGAAGAAGTTTTTCCTTAACTCTGTCCTAAATGACCTATCCCTTATTCTCAAACCATGCCCTCTGGTACTGGACTCTCCCAGCATCTGGAACATATTTCCTGCCTCTATCTTGTCCAATCCCTTAATAATCTTATATGTTTCAATCAGATCCACTCTCAATCTCCTTAATTCCAGCGTGTACAAGCCCAGTCTCTCTAACCTCTCTGCGTAAGACAGTCCAGACATCCCAGGAATTAACCTCGTGAATCTACGCTGCTCTTCCTCTACAGCCAGGATGTCCTTCCTTAACCCTGGAGACCAAAACTGTACACAATACTCCAGGTGTGGTCTCACCAGGGCTCTGTACAAATACAAGAGGATTTCCTTGCTCTTGTACTCAATTCCCTTTGTAATAAAGGCCAACATTCCATTAGCCTTCTTCACTGCCTGCTGCACTTGCTCATTCACCTTCAGTGACTGATGAACAAGGACTCCTAGATCTCTTTGTATTTCTCCCTTACCCAACTCTACACCGTTCAGATAATAATCTGCCTTCCTGTTCTTACTCCCAAAGTGGATAACCTCACACTTCTTCACATTAAACACCATCTGCCAAGTATCTGCCCACTCACCCAGCCTATCCAAGTCACCCTGAATTCTCCTAACATCCTCATCACATGTCAAACTGCCACCCAGCTTAGTATCATCAGCAAACTTGCTGATGTTATTCTCAATGCCTTCATCTGAATCGTTGATGTAAATCGTAAACAGCTGTGGTCCCAATACCGAGCCCTGTGGCACCCCACTAGTCACCACCTGCCATTCCGAGAAACACCCATTCATCACTACCCTTTGCTTTCTATCTGCCAACCAGTTTTCTATCCATGTCAATGCCTTCCCCCCGATGCCCTGAGCTTTGATTTTACCCACCAATCTTCTATGTGGGACCTTATCAAATGCCTTCTGAATGTCTAGTGATGCTATATTAATGGAACTTAGAAATAAGAAGGGTGTGATCACTTTGACAGCATTGCATTTTAGGCCCCTCAATGGTCAACAGGAATTAGAAGAGATTACAGAAAGCTGTAAGAATAAAAAGGATGGGGACCTTGGATGGGGAGGAACTTGTAAGTCTGTCCATGAAAGTTTTCTGAAAAAATATGCTCGAGAGTGGGCACCCTCCGAGAAAATCAGGCAAGGCAGGAGGGTGATAATTCAGAGGGGAAGCACTTTGGGACAAGTGATCATAATTCAATGAATTTAAATATAATTATAGAAAAAGTTGGCACTGGTCTATAAACTCCTAAACTGAGGCGAGGCTAATTTGGTGGCATTAGACAGCAACATACAAAGGTTGATTGGGAGAAGCTGTTAGCAGGTAAAGGCTGTGTTTTTTCCCCCCTGAAGTTTAGGAGGTGCTGTGGTGACCTTATAGAGGTAAAGTTCATGAGGAGCAGAGACAAGGTGAATTAACAGTCTTTCTCCCAGGGTAGGGGAGTCTAAAACTAGAGGGTATAGGTTTAAGGTGAGGGAGGAAAGATTTAAAGGTGATCTGAGGGGCAACTTTTTCATCCAATGGGTGATTGGTATATGGAATGAACTGCCAGAGGATGTGGAAAAAGCAGGTATAATTACAAAGTTTAAAATATATTTTGACAAGTGCATGGATAGGCTTAGAGAGACACAGGTCAAGCAAAAGCAAATTAGACTATCACAGTGAGACAACTTTGTTGGCATGGCTGGCCTGGATGCCAAAGACCCTGTTTCCATCCTGTCCAACTCCACTTCCATGATGTGAAGCTCTCTCATTATTTTCCTTGGAATAGTGACTGACCCTTATTCCTCCCTCTCTTACAGTTCAATGCTCATACTATTTGTCTCCTCCCATAGTGCAGGCTTTTCTCAGTACTCACCTCCCAGTGTAGTACCCCCTCAATATAGCTCTTGGCTAGTGTGTTGTTTCCTCAGTACTGACTCTCCAGCCATGAGGCCTTTCCTCAGTACTGCCCCTCTGAAAGCGCTGTGGGGCCAAATGCCATTTTTTTGCTTTATATGCTGTATATTCCTAGTCTAAATAAAAATGTCTAACTTGGGGAGGGCATTAGGTGCTTCATTGGATGAATATAGATCCATTTTCTAGCATATGTTTTTATCAATGTCTTCGGTCAGCTAAAATTTACTGAGCTTATCATTTTCCAATTTTTTTTAATTCAGAAGGTGACATACGCATGTCAATATGTATAGTGATTCACTTGGACATCCCTTTAATTTGCTCTTTGCTCACTGTGTCTTTCTGCTCTGAATAACTGATCCATTGTTGCAGTCCCATTTAGAAAAATGTGTCAGGGATTTTCTTTATTATGCACTTCTCGAAGGGTGATGGAGTTTGAAACTCTGCCAAAAACACTTGACGCTAGTCCAGTTATCAATTTAAATCCAGGATCGGTAGATTTTTCTTAAGCAGCAAATAGTGTTAAGCTGAAGGATAAAGTTTAAGATAAAGGCTAAAGGTGTGAAAGGATACATGGAGTTAAGCCAGAAATTAGTGATGAACTTTGGATTTCTGTTTCAATGTGTCTGTTTGCAAAGTTCTAGTGTTGAGAATCATTCTCTGGTAAGATATTCTTTTTCATAATCTGCTCAATCTCCTCCACCTCATTTTACTCCATGTGGGGAATAATTGCCCACGTCACCTTGTGGTTTGATTATGTTTATTCTGCATTGCGAGAGAGTCCAAAGACATCGAGATTTTACTCATTGAAAAAAAAGTTCAGCAGAGAAAGATAAATGCATAACCACCATGGATTTGAAAGCAAATATTCCTTTGCAAACCACAATGGCATATTTTGAGTCTGATAGGACATCTTACATTTCCACAATATTTTCAGTATGTAAACTTGATGCATCCTCTGTGAAGCATATGTTAGTGGTACAATTATGTAATGTGTCACTGAACTTTTGCTTAATATCGCAAAATATCTGATCTCTCCAAGCATGTTAACGGACTATTGGATTCATCATCTCATCACTGCTCTGAAATGGATATACAAATCAATACAGAATGACTGATACAACTCACACGGGACTTGGATGAAAGGCTGGTGACAAACGTTAAGTGTTCTGTTTGGCTGGGAATATATGACAGGAGCATTATCCTCGCCACCCTTTGTTTCCATGTCTGAGTAGAGCTGTTAATTTGTCCGTAAATAGGGACATGTTTTTGATATGTGTGCACAGCATTTTGGAGGGGGAGGGAGAGCAGCCAGATGTCTTGGTACATATTGGTACGAATGACATGGAAAGGGAAAGTAAAGCTGTCCTGAAAAGAGAATTTAGAGAGCTAGGCTGAAAGCTGAGAAGCAGGAACACCAGGATAGAAATTTCTGGATTGCTACCTGTGCCATGCACCAGTAATAGCAGAAACAGGATGATTTGGCAGATAAATGTGTGGCTGAGAAGCTGATGCAGGGGACAGGACTTCAAGTTCTTGGATCATTGGGATCTCTTCTGAGGGAGGTATGACCTGTAAACATGGGATAGGTTGCAACCAAACTTAAGGGGGACCAATATTCTTGCGGGCAGGTTTGCTAGAGCTGTTGGAGAGGGTTTAACCTAATTTGGGGGCAGGGGTGTGGGAACCACAGTGAAGGGACTCAGGATAGGAAGGATGTTAAAAAAGCAAAGATAGCGTGCAGTCACATTGTCAGGAAGGGCAGGCAGATGATAGGACAAAATTGCAGCCAGCAGGGTGAGTACTAGTGCAATAGGGATACGGAATCAAAAAGGGTAGCAAATATCATACTCAAAGTGTTATATCTCAATGCACTGAGTATAAGAAAAAAGGTGGATAATATTGTTGCACTATTAAAAATTGTTAGGCATGATGCTGAGGCCATCACAGAATCGTGGATGAAGGATGGTTGTAGTTGGGAGCTGAATATCCAAGGTTACACTTTGCATCAGAGGGATAGGAAGGTAGGCAGAGGGGTGGTGTGGCTCTGCTGGTGAAGAATGGCATCAAATCAGTAGAGAGAAGTGACTTAGGATTGGATGATGTTGAATCCTTATGTGTTGAGTTAAAAAACTGCCATGGTAAAAGGACCCTGATGGCAGTCATATACAGGCCTCCCGACAGTAGCTGGAATGTAGACCACCAATTACAATGGAGAATAGAAAAGGTGTGCCAAAAGGGCAATGTTATGATAGTCATGTGAGCTTTCAACATGCAGGTTGATTCAGAAAATCAGGTTGGTAATGGATCTCAAGAGAGTGAGTTTGTTGAATGCCTATGAGATGGATTTTTAGAGCAGTTTGTCATTGAGCCTACTAGGAGATCAACTATACTGGATTGGGTTATGTAATGAACCGGAGGTGATTAGGGAGCTTAAGGTAAAAGAACCTTGAGGAGGCAGTGATCACAATATGATTGAGTACAACTTGAAATTTGATAGGGAGAAAGAAAAGTCTGATGTAGCAGTATTTCAGTGGTGTAAAGGAAATTACAGTGGTATGATAGAGGAGTTGGCCAAAGTAAATTGGCAGGAGATGCTGGCAGGGATGACAGCATAGCAGCAATGGCTTGAGTTTTTGGAAAAAATGTGGAAGGTGTAGGATAGATGTATACCAGAAATGAAGAAATACTCAAATTGCAAAATAGTACAACCATCGCTGACAAGGGAGGTCAAAGCTAATGTAAAAACAAAAAGAGAGGGAATACAACAAAGCCAACATTGGCGGGAAGATAGAGGGTTGGGAAGCTTTTAAAAACCTACAAAGAGCAACCAAAAGAATTATTAGGAGGGTTCAGATGAAATATGAAAACAAGCTAGCAACCAATATAAAAGTGGATAGTAAAAGCTTTTTCAAGTATGTAAAAAATAAAAAAGAGATGAGAGTGGATAAAGGACCACTAGAAAATTAGGCCAGAGAAATAATAAGAAATAATTCTTGCCTGGAAAACTTTTGGAATTCTTTGAGGAGATTACAGGTAGGATAGTGAGGATGCAGTGAATGTTGTATATTTGGACTTTCAGAAGGTTTTAGACAAGGTGCCACACATGAGGCTGTTTACCAGGGTATCAAAGGAAAGCTATGGGCATGGTGAGAGCATTGGCTGATTGGGAGGAGGCAGTGAGTGGGAATGAAAGGATCCTTCTCTGGTTGGCTGCCAGTGACTAGTGGAGTTCTGCAGGGATTCGCATTGGGACCACTTCTTTTTGTGCTGTATATCAATGATTCAATAGGTTTCAATAGGTACATTTACTGTCAGAGAAATGTATACAATATACATCCTGAATTTTTTTTTCCTTCGCAAACTTCCATGAAATCAGAGGAGTGGTTGGGCAATACAATTGGTTGGGGAATGAAGTCACTGTGAGAGCTATCATAGACTTAATGGATTATATGGCCTCCTTTTGCCTCATAATAAAAGAATGACAAAATACACTTGAGGTTCTCAATGCCATCCTGAATTCTCCTTCTCTACATGTGCTAGAAGTTCCCAGAAGTCTGTGGGGACATGCATTGCATCAAGAAGTCTTTGAGCATCTCCTTGAATCTTCTCCCTTATCAACCAAGCAATCGGTTCCTTTGCAGACCTCGCAATATTATGTCTTGTTTAGGGGTCTGCAAACAACATACGAACTGTCCAATAGTCAAGATCTTAGAAGCATAACGCCTGGATATTAAACCAAGAACGTTATGACAGGTTAGAGTTTAATCTCTAAATAGTCTTTTCCTCAGTCAACCAAAGTTGTTGAACATTAAGGGCAGTGTTGAATTTCAATATTAATATCTGTCTTTGCTGAGTGATGGCTCCTGAGATATGAAAAGCGGTGCACATTTTCCAGGGTTCTGGCCTAGAAACTGATCATCAGGTGTTACGTGGTACAGTGGGGAATGTTGGCTGAGAGTCTTTGTCTTGTTGGTGTTGAGTGTTAAGCTTATAATTGAGCGAAAAAAAGACGGAGCATGAGAACAACTAAACTAACAGATTGATTCTGTCTTCAAAGGAGACAATGTAAGTAACTTTCCAAAAGTGTTCAGGAACCAAACAACTAATGAAGGCATGAAACTAGGAAATTAGTATTAGTAAGAAGACATTTCTAGAGAAATTAATAACACTGAATTAATAGGACTGACAACTTGCATCCTAGTGGAACAGTGGATGCAATATTTATTATTTTTCATAACTTTTATTGGTTGTGGGATTGTTTCCACAGATTGAATGAAGCCCCACCATTTAGAAAAGAGAGCGAATGACAGGAAATGACAGATTGGTAATCCTATGATTGACAATATTGAACATGCTCATGCTTATTTTAAAGAATAAGATGCAATTATTAATATCAATAGAATCAGTCAAAATTAATTTCTGGAAGAAAAATCAAACCTGAGAAATGTACTGAGGATTTTTGAGCATCCATCTGTTCAGAAAAATAAAGAAAACCAATAAATATGGTGTATTTTGTATTTCCAGAAGTCTTTAAAAAGTCAGCAGGAAGGATAATTGTGCAAAATTAACATACCCGGTATTGGGGATAATGTATTTGCATGGATAAGGAATTGGTTGACAGACAGGAAACAGAGAGTAAGAATAAAAAAGTATTTTTTTCTGGCTGGCAGGCAGTGATCAGGGTGTGCAACAAGGCTTTACCCCAGCTCTTCACAATATAAGACCATAAGACATAGGAGCAGAATTGGATCTTTTGGCTCATCGAGTCTGCTCCACCATTCCATCATGGCTGATTCATTATCTCTCTCAACCCCACTCTGCTGCCTTCCCCCATGGCCTTTGACACTCTTACTCATCAAGATCCTATCAAGCTTTAAATATACCCAATGACTTGGCCTCCGCAGCTGCCCGTGGCAATGAGCTCCACAGATTCACCACTCTCTGGCTAAAGAAACTCCTCCTCATCTCTGTTCTAAAGGAATGTACTTGTATTCTGAAGCTATGTCCTCTGTTCCTGGATTCCCCCACTTTTGGAAATATCCTCTTCATGTCCACTCTATTTAGGCCTTTCAATATTCAACAGGATTCAATGAGATCCCCCCTCATTCACTAAACTCTAGCAAGTACAGGCCCAGAGGTCTTCATATGTTAACCCTTTCATTCCTGGAATCATTCTCGTGAACCTCCTCTGGATCCTCTTCAGTGTTTTTAATATATAAATGATTTCAGTGAAGGAGCAATATGAAACCTTCACAATTTGCTAACCATGCTAACTGGATGGGGTTGTAAATGCTGAGGGATAAATAAAGAGGATACAAGTCAATTCAACAAGTAGATCTGTAACATGGCAGATTCAGTTCAGTGTAGATAAATGTGAAGTTATCCACTCTGGTTGGAAAAAGAGAAAGGGGTGCATTATTTCAAAGGTGTTGGATTGGGAAGCTTGGATTAGAGTGGGTGTACTCATACACAAGTCACTAAAATCTGGCTTGCAGATATAAGGAACAGTTAAGAATGTAAATCTTTTGTTGGCCTTCATACCAAGGGAACTTAAATAAGCAATAAAGTTCCCTACAACAATTACAAATGCCTTGACAAACTCACGCCTGGAGTATTGGACTTTAAATTGTTGATAAAGCCCCAGATGGCAGGCTAATCTGGAAGGTTAGATTTCACGGGTCCAAGAATAGACATTGAACTTTGGTGAGCAGATTGTTGCTAAGCAAATGCCACCTGTTAACACTATCAATTATCCCTTTGGTAGCCTTGCTGATGACCAAGTACATGGTTCCTGAAATAGGTAAATGATGATGGGTTAGTTGGAGAATGGAGGGGGGGGGGGGGGGGGTGTAGGGAACACATCTGGATGAGGGCCTTCATCTGGCAAGGCGATGAGTTCAGAAGACAACATCTATCATTAAAGACCCCCCCCACCATACAGGCCACACTGTCTTTTCACAGCTATGATTGAGAAATGGTGATATAATCCTGAAGTCCCACACCACCAGGTTCAAGAACAGCCCTTTCCCCTCAACCATTCCTGATCCAACCAGAAAAACCTAATCACTACAGTTTAGCAACACTTTGATGACTTTTACCACTTTGTACCAAATTATGTTTTATTGAGAAATCCAGTCTATATATAGGGATGTAAGCTCAAGATTCAGGGGAATTGATTAGGACGGAGTTGAAGAGAAACTGTTTCCCCTGGGGAATAGTAAATCATTAGAATTCTCTTTCCCAGGAAGTAGTAGTGGTTACCACGTTAAATATATTTAATACATAGTTAGATAGGTTTTTGCATAGCAGGGGAATTGAGGGTTATTGGGGAAAAGGCAGATGAGAGGAGTGGGGTCCATGGCAATATCAACCATGATCGTATTAAATGGTAGAGCAGGCTCGATGGGCCAGATGGCCTACTGTTGCTCCTATTTTTTTAGTTCTTATGTTCTTATAAAATGCTTATGTGCCTACGAAGTTGCTGTAAATAGGTATTTAATTGCAACTATGTATGCATGTAATTGTACAGTATATATGACAGTGAACTCGACTTTGACTTTGAAGTCGGAACATTATGTTGCTGTTGTACAAGACTTTAGTAAAGCCACACTGGAATACATATTGCATTCAGTTCTAGTCACCCTACCATAGGAAAGATGCATTAAACCAGAATGTGGATAAAAGAGATTTATGACAAAATTTCCAAGACTTGAGGAATGGAATTATAGAGAAAGATTCAGCAGACTACTACTTTATTCATTGGAATATCGGGGTAGTGGAGGTGATATGTATCATTAGACCATAAAATCATAAGACGTAGGAGCAGCCCATCGAGTCTGCTCCACCATTTCATCATGGCTGTCCATTTCCCTTGCAAGCCTATTTTCCTGCCTTCTCCCCATGACCATTCACGCCTGAATAATCAAGAACCTATCAAACTCTGCCTTAAGTACACCCAATGACCTGACCTTGACATCCACCTGTGGTAACAAACTCCACAGATTCACCAACCCCTAGCTAAAGAAGTTCCTCCTCATCTCCATGCTAAAGGATATCCATCGATTCTGAAACTGTGCTCTCTGATCCTAGACTCTCGCACAATAGGAAACATCCTCTCCACATATTCTATCTAGATCTTTCAACATTCAATATGTTTCAATGAGATTCCACTCATTCTTCTAATCTCTAACAAAGCCTACAGCCATCAATCATTTTTCATATGATAAGTCCTTCATTTCTGGAATCATTCTCGTGAACCTCCTCTGAACCCTTTCCAACTTCAGCAGATCCTTCCTGAAATAAGGGCCCCAAACTGCTCACAATACTCCAGGTGAGACCCCGCTAGTGCTTTATAAAGCCTCAGCATTACATCCTTGCTTTTTTATATTCTAGTCCTCTTGAAATGAATGCTAACATCGCATTTGTCTTCCTCACCACCGACTCAACCTGCAAATGAACCTTTAGGGAAGTCCGCACACAGACTCCTAAATCCCTTTGCACCTTGGATTTTTGAATTTTTGCTCCTTTTAGAAAATAGTCTATGCTTTTATTTCTTCAACCAAAGTGCATGACCGTACACTTCCTGACACTGTAGTCCATCTGCCTCCTCTTTGCCCATTATCCTAATCTGTCCAAGTCCTTCTGTAACCTATCTGCTTCTACAATAATTCTTGCCCCTCCACTTGTCTTCGTATCATCTGCAAGCTTGGCTACAAAGCTACCAATCCTCTAAATCATTCTACCAGAGGTCCCAACACACTAGACCACTGCTACACTACAATAAGGAATGCCTATTGTTCCATCCTGAGGCCACATTTTGACAATTTGGATCATTTAGCTGCTCTCCTACAACCTGCATACAGACAGATTCTAAAGAGGAAGGATCCAGAGATGCAGACAACTAAGAGATGGTCATGGAAAGCTGAGGAACGGTTACAGGATTGTCTTGAGTCAATGGACTGGGCCGTGTTCAAGAGCTCATCTGAGGACCTGAATGACTACACCAGGATCGTTACAGATTTTATTAAAGCACCTGTGGATGGGTGTGTCCCCTCAAAATCATTCAGGGTTTTCCCTAATCAGAAGCCCTGGATGAACAATGAAATCTGGAATCTGCTGAGAGCCAGATCAGAGGCAATCAAGTCTGGAGATCAAGAATGCTACAAGAGGTGTTGATAGCATCTCTGTAAAATGGAGATTTCGGACTACACTGGAATCAACAAGGGATGCTCGACAGCTGTGGCAGGGTCTGAATGCCATAACCTCCTATAAAGCTAAATCTCGTGACATAAGGGACAGCAGAGCTTCACTTCCAGATGGGCTCAATGCCTTCTATGACCAGCAGGACAGGGAGGAACCATCACGCACCCCCATGTTTCCTGATGATCCTCTGGTCTCAGTATCTGAAGATGACATGCAGGCTGCCTTCAAAAGAGTGAATCCAAGGAAAGCATCCGGTTCAGTTAGAGTACCTGGCTGAGTACTGAAGACTTGTGCCGGCCAACTGGCTGATGTGATCGTGGATATCTTCAACCTCTCGCTCCGATGGTGTGTGGTACCCACCTACTTCAAGCAGGCTTCAATCATACCCATATCCAAGAAGAGCATGGTAACTTGTCTAAATGAACATCGCCCAGTAGCATTTACATCCACAGTGATGAAGTGCTTTGCGAGGCTGGTGTTGAAGCATATCAGCTCCTGTCTGAGTGGCAACTTGGAACCACTCCAATTCGCCTACCGAAGCAACAGGCTTACAGCAGATGCTATATTGTTGGCTCTTCACACAACCCTGGAACATCTGGACAGCAAAGGTGCATACATCAGGATGCTTTTTATTGATTACAGCTCAGCATTTAACACCATCGTCCCCTCAAAACTAATCAGTAAGCTCCAAGACCCAGGCCATAATATGCTCAGGCCTCAGTTCAGATTGGCAAAAACATTGCCTCCACAATCTCCATCAGCACAGGTGCACCTCAGGGATGTGTATCTAACCCCCTTCTCTACTCGCTTTACACTGTGACTGTGTGGCTAAGTACAGCTCCAACACCACATACAATTTTTATAAGTGACCTGGATGAGGAAGTGGAGGGATGGGTTAGTAAATTTGCTGATGACACAAAGGTTCGAGGTGTTGTGGATAGTGTGGAGGGCTGTCAGAGGTTACAGCAGGACATTGATAGGATGCAAAACAGGGCTGAGCAGTGGCAGATGGAGTTCAACCCAGATAAGTGTGAGGTGGTTCATTTTGGTAGGCCAAATATGATGGCAGAATATAGCATTAATGGCAAGACTCTTGGCAGTGTGGAGGATCAGAAGGATCTTGGGGTCCAAGTCCATGGAACATTCAAAGCTGCTACGCAGGTTGACTCTGTGGTTAAGAAGGCATACGGTGCATTGGCCTTCATCAACCATAGGATTAAGTTTAAGAGCCGAGAGGTAATGGCGCAGCTATATAGGACCCTGGTCAGACCCCACTTGGAGTACTGAGCTCAGTTCTGGTCACCTCACTACAGGAAGGACGTGGAAACCATAGAAAGGGTGCAGAGAAGATTTATGAGGAAGTTGCCTGGATTGGGGAGCATGCCTTAAGAGAATAGGTTGTGTGAACTCAGCCTTTTTTCCTTGGAGTGATGGGGGATGAGAGGTGACCTGATAGAGGTGTACAAAATGATGAGAGGCATTGATCGTGTAGATAGTCAGAGGCTTTTTCACAGGGCTGAAATGGCTAACACAAGAGGGCATATTTTTAAGGCGCTTGGAAGCAGGTACAGAGGAGATGTCAGGGATACGTTTTTTACGAGAGAGTGGTGAGTGCATGGAATGGGTTGCCAGCAACAGTGGTGGAGACGGAAACAATAGGGTCTTTTAAGAGATTCCTGGATGGATACATAGAGCTTAGAAGAATAGAGGACTATGGGTAAGGACATGTTTGGCACAGCTTTGTGGGCCAAAGGGCCTGTATTGTTCTGTAGGTTTCCTATGTTTCTATGTTTCTACATGTTTGCTGATGATACCATTGACACGGTTATATCAAAGTGACTGATGAATCAGCATACAGTCGGGAGATTGAAAACTTGGCTGAGTGGTGTAACAGCTACAAACTCTCACTCAAAGTCAATGAGACCAAGCAACTAATTGTAGACTTAAGGAGAGGGAAATCAGAGGTCCATGAGCCAGTAATTATCAGAAGATCAGAGGTGGAGAGGTTTAGTAACTTTAAAATCCTGGGTGTCACTACCTCAGAAGACCTGTCCTGTACCCATCATATAAATATTATTGCAAAGAAAGCATGATACCACCTCTACTTCCTCAGGAATCTACAGAGGTTCAGCATGTCATTGAAAACCTTGGCAACCTTCTATAGGTGTGTGATGGAAAGTGTAATGATTGGCTGTATTATGGCCTGGTATGGGAACACCAATGCCTTTGAGCAGAAAAACCTACAAAAGTTCAAACACGAGGAAATCTGCAGATGCTGGAAATTCAAACAACACACACAAAATGCTGGTGGAACACAGCAGGCCAGGCAGCATCTATAAGAAGAAGCACTGTTGACGTTTCAGGCTGAGACGTCGACAGTGCTTCTACAAAAGGTAGTGGGTTCAACCCAGTACTTCACGGATAAAACCCTCCCAATGTTTGAGCACATCTACGCGAAACGTTGCCATAAATAATTAGAATCCATAATCAAAGATCCTCACCACCCAGGCCATGCTCTTAATTCACTTAATTAACTTAATTCACTGAATTAAGTGAATTTGCTTAATTCACTGTGCCATCAGGTAGAAGGTACAAGTGCCTCAGGACCCACACCACCAGGTTCAAGAACAGTTACTATCCCTCAACTATCAGGCTCTTGAACAAAAGAGGATAATTGCATTCATTTAAGGACTCTGTTATATTGTTATATTGATGGATGTTATATTGTTATTTCATGCCCATTATTTATTGCTATTTATTTATATCAACATTTGCACAGCTTGTTTACAGTTTGCAGTTCCTGATGTTTACAGTTTACCGTTACTGTTCTATAGATTTGCTAAGTATGCCCGCAGAAAAAGAATCTCAGGGTTGTATGTGGTGACACCTAAGTACTCAGATAATAAATTTTACTTGGAACTTAAATCATTGATGTACAAAGTGAAAAGAAGTGGCCACAACACTGACCCCTGTGGAACTCCTCTAGTCACCAGCAGTCAATCTTCTCTGTCTCCTGTCAATCAGCCAATGCTCTATCCATGCTAGCATCTTTCCTGTAATGCCACGGGCTCTTAGCTTGTTAAGCAGCCTCATGTGTGGCACTTCGTCAAAGGCCTTCTGAAAATCCAAGTCTGCAACATCCACCAATTCTCCTTTGTCTTTCCTGTTTGCTCTTTCCTCAAAGAATTATAACAGATTGTTCAGGAAAGATTTTCTTTTAAGGAAACCATGATGAATTTGGCCTACCTTGCCAAGTACTCCAAAACTTTACCCTTAATAATCAACTCTAACATCTTCCCAACCACTAAAATCAGGATTACTGGCCTATATTTTTCTTTCTTCTGCCTCCCTCTCTTCTTAAGGAGTAGAGTGAGATTTTCATTTTTTCAGTCCTCTGGAACCATTCCAGAATCTAGTAATCAATACTAATGCCTCCACATTCTCTTTAGCTACTTCTTTTAGAAGCTGGGGTGTACACAATCTGGTCTAGGTGACTTATCTACCATCAGTCCTTTCATTTTCCCAAGAACCTTCTCCCGAGCAGTGGCAACTTCATACACTTCTGACCCCAGACACTCTGAAACTACCACCATATTGCTAGTGTCTTCCACAGTAAAGACTGATGCAAAATACTTATTCCGTTCATCCGCCATTTCCTTGTCCCCCATTACTACATCTCCAGCACCATTTTCCAGTGGTCCAATATCTACCCACATTTCTCTTTTACTCTACAAGAAATCTTTTGGTATCCTGTTTGATACTTTTAGCTAGCCTACCTTTATATTTCATTCCCCCCCCCCCCCCACCATTATGGCTGTTTTAGTTGCCTTCTGTTAGTTTTTAAAAGTTTCCCAAACTTCTAACTTTAAAAATAAAATCATAGACTTTTTCTAAATGGAGAGAAAATACAACTTTTTTCTCTGTTATATACCTTCTCTTTCACTTTTATGTTGGCTTTGACTTCCATTGTCAGCACAGTTGTGTCACTCTGCCTTTAATATACTTCTTCTTTGGGATATATCTATCCTGGCCCTTTTGAATTCCTCCCAGAAACTTCAGTCATTTTCACTCTGCCGTCATCCCTGCTAATGTCTCCTTTCAATCAACTTTGGCCAGCTCCCCTTTCATGCCTCTGTAATTTCCTTTACTCCACTGTAATACTGATACATCTGAGTTTAGCTTCTCCCTCTCAATTTGCATGGTGAATTCTATGATTATTATGAACTCTGTCTCCTAAGGGTTCATTTACCTTAAGCTCCTGAATTAAAGTCAGTTCATTTTACAACTTCCACTCCAGAACAGTTGATTCCCTATTGGGCTCAACCTTAATTTGCTCTAAAAAGCCGTCTCGTAGGGATCCTACAAATTCCCTCTCTTGGGATCTAGCACCAACCTGATTTTCCCAATCTACCTGCACCCTGAAATCCCCCATGGCTATCTTAACATTGCCCTTCTGACATGCATTTTCTTCTCCCTCTGTAAGTTGTGGCCTACATCTTGGCTACAGATGTGGATGAGGTGAATGCAGTCATTTTCCAGGGAACTAGAGGGCATAGGTTTAAGCTGAGAGGGGAAAGATTTGATAGGAAGCACAGGGGCAACTTTTCCACCCATACCGTAGTTCATATACGGAATGAATCATCAGAGAAAGTTGTTGAGGCAAGTAAATTACCACAGTTTAACAGATACTTGGACAGGATCATGGATAGCAAAGGTTCAGAAGGATATGAGCCAAACATGGGCAAATAGGACTAGCTTAGATGGGCATCATGGTCAACATGGACTGGTTGGACTCAAACGCCTGTTTCTGTCCTGTATGACTCTGTGATTATACATGTGTTAAAGTGTTAAAAAGTTAAAATCTGTCCCGAGCCATATAGGCTCATAAGCCTCATTAGGCTTATACCGGTATCTGTGGCATGAAGCGACTGAGAGTATGAGACTCCCCACCCCCCCGGATAGGACACCAGTCTATTGCGAGGTAAACCAGCAGCATTTTGCCGGTACCCATTTTCAGCTGGGTGGACTGGAGCAATGTGCTCAAGGACACAAAACGCTACCTCAGCTGGGGCTCGAACTCATGACCTTCAGATTGCTAGTCCAACACCTTAACCACTTGGCCACACAGCACAATGTCATTTGTGGTGTCAGCTATTCCATTGGTTTAATATTCATTTAGAAATACCTCACAGAATAGGCCCTTCCAGCCCCTCGAGTAGCCACAAGACAGTCTACAATGACAAATGAACCTACTGACCAGTATGTCTTTGGACTGTGCGAGGAAACTGGAGCCCACAGAGGAAATCCAGGCATTCAACAGTGAGAACATACAGACTCCTTACTGAGGACGCTGGGATTGAACTTCCGACATCCCGAGCTGTAATAACATTGTGCCAACTGCTATGCTAGCATGCCGCCTCTCATCTAACTCAAAACTGCCACATTGCTGCTGTCATTTGGGTGACAGCGGATTTTTGTTCCACGTTTCCTGTGCTCCTGGAAATGAAAAGTTTCAGGACAGGGAAGATTTGGATCTGTCGATTTAAATCCCTGCAGGAAGTTCCAGGTTCACTGGAACAAAACCTGCTGTTGTCAGAGGGATTGGTTATTGAAATCCTCATCACATTTGCCACTAAAGCATTAGATTGAGTTATCTTCCTGGTTGGAGGTGAATATCAATCCCCAGACAAAGCAAAAATCTTTAGCTCCTGAATTGATTGTAACTGCAAATGAAGAAAAAAATCAGCCATCATGAGCCTCGTTCCAGCAGGTGTCCATCTTGGACAAGACAAGGGAAATTGAAAATTATGTCCAGATGGGTTCATCTGTTTCTGAAATGTAGAGGTGATATGACAGGACTTACTATGTACGGGGTACCATACAGAATACCACCTTTCTGTTTCCTGCAATCATCATCATCAGCATTATGTGCCGTGTCATATGACGCGGGCAATCATGGTCTTCCATCTGTCTTCAATCTGATCATTGCCTGTGGGGAAGACCCCCTTCACTATGTTGTTCTGTTCTTTATCCATGACTATGATTATTCCTGCCATTGCCTTCTTCTGGGCAGTGTTCTTTACAAGACGGGTGACCCCAGCCATTATCAATGCTCTTCAGAGATTGTCTGCCTGGCGCCAGTGGTCACATCACCAGGCACCAGATGCTCATACGACCATCCACCATCTGCTTGCATGGCTTCACATGATCCTGATCGGGGAATCTAAGCAGGTGCTACACTTGCCGAAGTGGGACCTGCAGACTAGCAGAGGGAAGGAGTGCCTTACTCCTCCTTTGGTAAAGACGTATCTCCACCCTGACTCTTGCAATCAATTAATAGATTTGTGGAAAGCTTAATTTGCCCCACTGTGTCTGTGCCAGTCATAAATAAAAGCTGCTAGGCCCAATTCCACCAGCCAGTGCTGGGTCCTTAGACCTACACTGCATTTTCAAGTTGAGTCTTTGATTCAGTGCTGAAACAAGCCCTTCAGCCCAGTGAATCCACATCCTGTCTAAATATGTTTAGAGTGTCTGTCTCTATCACCCCTCCCAGCAGCAAGCAACTACCCTTGACCACGCCCCAGGTGAAAAAGAATTGTCCCATTTCCTCACTAATACACTAATTTTTTTTTTACCAATTACATTAAATCTGTGCCTTCACACCACCACTGTACCTTGTCTTTAATTTCTTGTTCCTGCACTGAGTTTTATGGGAAATACTTTTTCCATAATGTATTTTCTAGCCCCTCAGTTTTATGTACCTTAGTTAAGTGTTTCCTTAACAGATAGTATTGCAATAAAAATAATTCTAGCTTTTCCATCTTTTCTCACAACTGCAATTTTCCTCACCTGGCATCCTTGAAATCTCTTCTGAACCTTCTCGAGCGCAATCATATCTTCCTGTAATATGTATCTCCAGCTATACCCACAGCTCTAGTATAGCCTCCCTGATCTTAGAGAGAGCGCCTTGGTTAAAAAAGGACAGCATCATATAATGCCTTTTTGGTTACCATATTGATGGTTGAGAATCTGTGGACATTGTCTTCATGTTCCCTCTTTTCCATCACACCACACAATATCCTCCTGTTTATTTTACTGCACTTATGGCTCGTGACAGCTTCCGAAATGCATCATTTTTCCATCTCAGAATTAAAGAAGCTGCCAGGCCAACTTACCAGATGAGTTTCTGTAGCTGTAACTTCAAGATAAACTGTTGCCTTCGGTGCCAAGATCCAGGATCCCACAAAACACTGCGGAGTGGCTGGAGATGGAGAATGAACAGCCAGAGTTTGTGGTTCACATTGGTACAAACAACAAAATAGGATGAGGTCCTGTAGGCAGAGTTTAAGGATTCGCAAGCAAGATTATAAAACAGAAGTTAACGTTTAGTAATCACACAATTGTTTCCATTGCAATGCTCTAATTAGTACAGAAATAGGAGAGTAGAGCAAGTGAATGTGTGACTGTAGAGACAGCGAAGGTGGAAAACCTGAGATTTCCAAAGTACTGGGACGATTGATGGGGCATGTGGGCCCTATAAGGGTTGTACCTCAGCAGGGTTGGGACCAGGTAATTTGCCAGTGTTTTTGATGATGGCTGAAGCTATCTTGATAGAGGGATGGGAACTTCAAGGAAAATTCAGGAAAGATAGAAACAAAGTAGGATGAAAGTGAGAAATGTAGTATGTAAAATAAAGTCAAAATATTGAAAAAGTAAAATTAAAGGTGCTATGTCTAGATAAATAGATACTTCATTGATCCCAATGGAAATTACAGTGTCACAGTAGCATTACAAGTGCACAGCTATAAATACTAGAAGGAGAAAGAATAAAAATAAGTTACCTCAAAAAATCGAAAAGGAGGGAGTCATCTCTTCCCTGGCCGTAGGTTGACTCATTAATGGCTGAGGGAAAGAATGGCCTCATAGATCGCTCTTCGGAGCAGCGCAGTTGTCTTAGTCTATTACTAAAAGTGCTCCTCTTTTCAGCCTAGGTGGCATGCAGAGGGTGAGAAACATTGTCCAGAAATATTCACAAAACATGCAATAAAATAGATCAACTATTTCTTGGGAACTGCATGCCCAAGGGATATTTCACATTTAAAAAGGCCAGACCAAATGGAAGGGGAGTATTTGCAGCACTAGTAATAAGGAAGGAGATATGATGGCAGATCATGGAGTAGAACTAGAAATGATCTGATTTAAGATAAGAAATAGCAATGGGTAGAAAACACTAGGCATGGTTTTCATTTGCTACTAAATAGTAGTTACATTGAGCATGGAAACTGACACAGAGTGAGTACAGAAAAGATTCTCTAGACTGGTTCCAGAGATAGTACACTCACTCTATGAGGACAGATTAAGCAACCATACGTATATTGCTTGGATTTAAGAAGAAAAAGAATCATAGAATTATAAAAACCTATTGGAAAGAACTGAAACCTTTCAGACTATCTTGTCCATATCAACAATGATGCCTCTCTACACTAATCCTGTTTGTTCACTTCAGACTCATGTCCCTCTGCACCTTTCCTAATGAAGGAGAGAAGATTTCAGCGCACCATGCAAAATTTTTACAGGACTTGACAGGCCGGATGTCGAGAGGATGTTTCCTCTGGCTGAAGTATCTAGAAGCAGGGGTTCACATCTCTGGGTAAGGAGATGGAAATGTCGAGACATTTTTCCACTCAGAATTCAATAAATCTTTGGAACCCCAGGCCTGCGGAATCTCAGTCATTCAGTTCATTCAAAACAGAGATAAACAGATTGATTTTGTGTATTTATAGAATCAAGGGACTTGAAGAAAGACTAGGAGAGTGGTGCTGAGGTGGGAGATGGGTCATGATATTTATTTATTTGTTTGTTTGTTTGGCAATACAGCGCAGAGTGGGACCTTCCAGCCCTTCAAGCCAAGCTGCCCCAGCAACCCCACAACCTCAATTAACCCTAACTTAATCACAGGACAATTTACAATGTCCAGTTAATTTACCCGGTACATTTTGGACTGTGGGAGGAAACTGGAGCACCCGGGAAAAACACACGCATTCAGATACTCATTACAGAATGGCACCAGAACTGACCTCCAACTTCTGAAAATAGACTGTGTTACTGTGGGACCCAGATATTTTGATGAATGATGGAGCTGCTTTGAAGGGCCAGGTGACCTGCTCTTGCTCCTATTTCCTAACACCTTGCGTCATACTGCAGGGCAACATTATCTCCCTCCTTAGTATAAAAAACACGGATTACTGAGTCATTTTCTGTGTAGGCCAATGTCAAATATGTCCTGATATTGACTTGACATTTTTCTTAATCCTTCTTGCCACCGTGATTAACTTCACCTTCAGTAGATTTTCCACTGGAGTGGAGTTCATGCAGATGACACTAGTTTGCCTATCTGGAGGCTGAGCATGAAATCATTGTCAACTTGTTCACTGATTGGGCCTTACACTGATAAAGGTCATCTACATTTTATAACACTGCTCTTTGACTAGAATGACCCAAATGAGGGAACTACTACCTTTTTATTCCTGAAAGTGAGATATTTCTGGATCCATTTTGCCAATCTACCTTGAATCCCATGGGATTTTACATTTTAGGCCAGCCTACCATATGGGACTTTGTCAAAAGTCACGTAAATCTCCATGTAAATACACAACATTTGCAATGGATTGGGAAGAAAGAGGAGACCTCAGAGTAAGAAGGTGGGGAGGAGGGGAGGAAGAAGTATAAGGAGGGAGGTGGTAGGTGAAACCAGGAGAGGGGGAGGGATGAAGTAAAGAGCTGGGAAGTTGATTGGTGAAAGGGCTGGAAAAAGGGAATCTGATAGCTCAGGACAGAAAGGGAAGGAGAAGGAGCACCAGAGGGAAGTGATGGGCAGGTAAGGAGATAAGGTGAGAGAGGGAAACAGGAATAGGGAATGGTGAAGGAGAAGGAGGGAACAATTACTGGAAGTTCGAGAAATCAATGTTCATGCTACCCAGGCAGAATATAAGGTGTTGCTCCTCCACCCTGAGTGTGGTCTCATCACAGCTGTAGAGGAGGCCATGGACTGACATGTCAGAATGGGAGTGGGAAGTAGAATTGAATCCATACCACTAGCCTGCGTGTCCAGCACATAATTCTCTGTAACTTCTGCTTCACCACATCCCACCACCAAGTTCATCGTCTCTTTACCTCCATTTTCTGCCTTCCACAGGGATTGGTCTCTACGTGACTCCCTTGTCCACTCCCTTCTGGGTGAGGCAACACTTCAGCTGTGAGTCTGTTGGGGTTATCGACTATATCTGGTGCCCCTGGTGTGGCCTCCTGTATATCGGTGAGACCCGATTGGAAGACCACTTCGCCGGGCACCTACGCTCCACCAGAAAAAGTGGAATCTCACGTTCCGGTCTCACCTGCCACCTTGTACCTTTCCTCCCCTCCTACCACCTACCTCCCCTGACTTCTCTTCATTGGGGAAAGCTGATCACAACCTGGTTTTGTTACAGCCCAGATATAAATCAATTGTGATGAGGCATCCCACTACCACACGCTCTTTTAGGAAGTGGTCTCCTGAAGCTGAACAGGCCCTGAGAGACTGCTTCGGTACTACTAACTGGGATGTACTGCAAGGGGGGCTCTGTGGGGGCGTTGAGGAGGTCACTGAATGCACAACGGACTATATTAACTTTTGTGTGGATGCAGTTGTCCCTGTTAGAACTGTTCGCTGCTATCCCAATAATAAGCCCTGGATCACTAGTCACATCAAAGGCCTCCTAAACCAGAAGAAGAGGGCCTTTAAAGATGGTGATCGGTTGGAGCTTAAAAGAGTTCAGAAGGAACTCAGAGTACAGATAAGGGGGCAAAGGAGCAGTATAGGAGGAAGCTAGAACAAAAGCTGCAGAAAAAAAGCATGAAGGAGGTGTGGGATGGGATGAAGATCATCACCGGATGCGGTGCAAAGCGGGGGGCGAACATAAGTGGAGATGTGGAGAAAGCGAACCAGCTGAACAACTTCTTCAACAGGTTCGACAGCTCAATCTCATCCTCACCGCAGGAATCCACACCAGGCTTACTTCCCTCACAGGAAAATAGCCACTCACAGGAGACCTTGCCCACGCCCAGGATTACGGCTGCACAGGTGGAAGGTCAACTGAGGAAGAACTGTACCAGCAAGGCGGCTGGACCGGATGGAGTTTCCCCACAATTACTGAGGGCCTGTGTGACTGAGCTGGGAGAACCACTACAGCGCATCTTCATGAGCCTGGAGCAGAGAAGAGTACCCAAACAGTGGAAAACATCCTGTATTGTCCCGGTACCGAAGAAACCACAACCAAAGGAGTTGAATGACTTCAGACCTGTTGCCTTGACGTCGCATGTGATGAAGACCATGGAGCGGCTGATAATACAGAATCTGAGGCCACAAACCAGGCACGCCCAGGATCCTCTTCAGTTTGCGTATAAGGAGAAGGTGGGAGTGGAGGATGCTATCACGTATTTGCTGCACAAATCACTCTCTCACCTAGAGGGGGTCAGTTGTGCTGTGAGGATTACATTCCTTGACTTCTCTAGTGCCTTTAACACCATCCAGCCCAAGATCTTAAGGCACAAACTAACGGAGATGGGAGTAGACTCTCACATGGTGGATTGGATAGTGGACTACTTGACAGATAGACCTCAGTATGTGCGGTTGGGAAACTGTAGGTCTGACACGGTGGTCAGCAGCACAGGGGCGCCGCAGGGAACCGTACTCTCTCCGGTCCTGTTCACCCTGTACACATCAGACTTCCAATATAACTCAGAGTCCTGCCATGTGCAGAAGTTCGCTGATGACACGGCCATAGTGGGGTGTGTCAGGAATGGACAGGAGGAGGAGTATAGGAAACTGATACAGGACTTTGTGATATGGTGCAACTCAAACTACCTGCGTCTCAATATCACCAAGACCAAGGAGATGGTGGTGGACTTTAGGAGATCTAGGCCTCATATGGAGCCAGTGATCATTAACGGAGAATGTGTGGAGCAGGTTAAGACCTACAAGTATCTGGGAGTACAGTTAGACGAGAAGCTAGACTGGACTGCCAACACAGATGCCTTGTGCAGGAAGGCACAGAGTCGAATGTACTTCCTAAGAAGGTTGGCGTCATTCAATGTCTGTAGTGAGATGCTGAAGATGTTCTATAGGTCAGTTGTGGAGAGCGCCCTCTTCTTTGTGGTGGCGTGTTGGGGAGGAAGCATTAAGAAGAGGGACGCCTCACGTCTTAATAAGCTGGTAAGGAAGGCGGGCTCTGTCGTGGGCAAAGTACTGGAGAGTTTAACATCGGTAGCTGAGCGAAGGGCGCTGAGTAGGCTACAGTCAATTATGGATAACTCTGAACATCCTCTACATAGCACCATCCAGAGACAGAGAAGCAGTTTCAGCGACAGGTTACTATCGATGCAATGCTCCTCAGACAGGATGAAGAGGTCAATACTCCCCAATGCCATTAGGCTTTACAATTCTACCGCCAGGACTTAAGAACTTTTTAAAGCTATTATTAATGCTTTTTGAGATGGTGATTTAGATGCATATCATATTTTTTTTTTTACTGAGCTAAGTATTGTATGTAATTAGTTTTGCTACAACAAGTGTATGGGACATTGGAAAAAAGTTGAATTTCCCCATGGGGATGAATAAAGTATCTATCTATCTATCTATCTATCTATTTTCCAGTCCTGATGAAGTGTCCTAGCCCAAAATGTTGACTGTACATTTTTCCATAGATGCTACCTGGCCTGCTGAGTTCCTCCAGCATTTTGTGTATGTTGCTTTGGATTTCCAACCTCTGCAGATTCTCTCGTGTTTGTGAAGAACAAAAGGATGACAGGAGTGAAGGTAGGACCGATTAGAGATAAAAGTGGGAAGATGTGCCTGGAGGCTGTGGAAGTGAGCGAGGTCCTCAATGAATACTTCTCTTCGGTATTTACGACAGAGAGGGAACTTGATGACAGTGAGGACAATATGAGTGAGGTTGATGTTCTGGAGCATGTTGATATTAAGGGAGAGAAGGTGTTGGAGTTATTAAAATACATTAGGACAGATCAGTCCCCGGGGCCTGACAGAATATTCTCCAGGCTGCTCTACGAGGTGAGGGAAGAGATTGCTGAACCTCTGGCTAGGATCTTTATGCCCTCGTTGTCCACGGGAATGGTACCGGAGGATTGGAGGGAGGCGAATGTTGTCCCCTTGTTCAAAAAAGGTAGTAGGGATAGTCCAGGTAATTATAGACCAGTGAGCCTTACATCTGTGGTGGGAAAGATGTTGGAAAAGATTCTTATAGATAGGATCTATGGGCATTTAGAGAATCATGGTCTGATCAGGGGCAGTCAGCATGGCTTTGTGAAGGGCAGATCGTGCCTAACAAGCCTGATAGAGTTCTTTGAGGAGGTGACCAGGCATATAGATGAGAGTAGTGCAGTGGATGTGATCTACATGGATTTTAGTAAGGCATTTGACAAGGTTCCACACGGTAGGCTTATTCAGAAAGTCAGAAGGCATGGGATCCAGGGAAATTTGGCCAGGTGGATTCAGAATTGGCTTGCCTGCAGAAGGCAGAGGGTCGTGGAGGAGGGAGTACATTCAGATTGGAGGGTTGTGACTTGTGGTGTTCCACAAAGACCTGTTCTGGGACCTCTACTTTTTGTGATTTTTATTAACGACCTGGATGTGGGGGTAGAAGGGTGGGTTGGCAAGTTTGCAGATGCACAAAGGTTGGTGGTGTTGTAGATAGTGTAGAGGATTGTCGAAGATTGCAGAGAGACATTGATAGGATGCAGAAGTGGGCTGAGCAGTGGCAGATGGAGTTCAACCCGGAGAAGTGTGAGGTGGTATACTTTGGAAGGACAAACTCCAAAGTGTACCACAAAGTAAATGGCAGGATACTTGGTAGTGTGGAGGATCAGAGGGATCTGGGGGTACATGTCCACAGATCCCTGAAAGTTACCTCACAAGTAGATAGGGTAGTTAAGAAAGCTTATGGGGTGTTAGCTTTCATAAGTCGAGGAATAGAGCTTAAGAGTCGCAGGGTAATGATGCAGCTCTGTTTAGGCCACACTTGGAGTGCTGCGTCCAGTTCTGGTCACCTCACTATAGGAAGGATGTGGAAGCATTGGAAAGGGTACAGAGGAGATTTACCAGGATGCTGCCTGGTTTAGAGAGTATGGATTATGATCAGAGATTAAGGGAGCTAGGGCTTTACTCTCTGGAGAGAAGGAGGATGAGAAGAGACATGATAGAGGTGTACAAGATATTAAGAGGAATAGACAGAGTGGACAGCCAATGCCTCTTCCCCAGGGCACCACTGCTCGGTACAAGAGGACATGGCTTTAAGATAAGGGGAGGGAAGTTCAAGGGGGATATTAGAGGAAGGTTTTTCACTCAGAGAGTGGTTGGTGCGTGGAATGCACTGCCTGAGTCGAAGCAGCTACACTAGTGAAGTTTAAGAGACTACTAGACAGGTATATGGAGGAATTTAAGATGGGGGTTATATGGGAGGCAGGGTTTGAGGGTCGGCACAACATTGTGGGCCGAAGGGCCTGTAATGTGTTGTACTATTCTATGTTCTATGTTCTAAAGTTTTGAGACAAGCCTGCCTCGGCCCAAACTATTTTATGTTTTTTTTTTATTTAGAGGTACAGATCAGAACAGGTCCTTCTGACCCAATGAGACACACCACCCAGCAACCCATCTATTTAACTCTTGCCTAATCACAGGACAATTTGCAATAACCAATTAACTTACTAATGGGTAGATCTTTGGTCAGTAGGAGGAAAGTCAGAAGTAACCCACGCATTCACAGGGAGGACAGATGGTGTGGAATTGAAATCTGAACTCCAGTGCCACATGCTGTAATAGCATCATGCTAACTGCCACGCTACCGTGGCACCCGGGTTAAAGCTCTGCCAGCTGTGATGGCTGGGAATCGAAAGCGGGTCAACTGCTTGGGAAGCAGCTACGCTCAGCACACCCAAATCCCCCACTACCACAAATTATGCACTCAAGTATCCCGCATTTGGGGATATTGCAGGCGTCAGCACAGCCGAAGTGCAAAGGGATAGCCTCATCTTGGAACCTGATCACCGATGAGTCCCTGCCTGATAGCTATCGGCTGTCTATTTCCCTCCATGGATGCTGTGTGACTGGTGACTTTTATCTGAACTGCACCCGGACCAGCCTTGGGTAGAATGCACCTAGCCTATCCATTGGCCTTGCTGCATATTGGCTCTCAAAGGTCTCCTGGTACAGTTTAGTGATAATAATGCCGTCTGAAATTGCTCGTCTCACTATGGGGAACTGAAATTCCAGTATTACTGTCGCAGTGTTTTGCCTCTTTACAGAAACTTGCCTGCAGACTTGCTTTCCTCTCTCTTCCAGGCAGTTGGAAGCCAAAGCATAATTCCAGAAGTGTGATGCCCCAGCATTTTCTTAAAATTTGTCTAAGGAACAATATAGCCTCATTTAATGATCCTTCTCACAGTAGTGATTTCTTAGTTGACCATTATTATTATTTCCCCCTCTTTTGTCTTATCTGGAAGCTCTGTATTCAGGAATGTTCAGCTTCCAGCCTGTCCCTCATTAAGCTATGTTTCATAACAACAATAATGTCACACCTCTATGAATCTATCAGTGTCCTCAGCTCATTTACTTTATCCACTAAACACCATGTGTTCAGGTATATATCATTAAGCACAGCCAGATATTTCTTTTAACCATTATCTAATCTTTGTTTCATTTAACTTTTAAAATCCATCATTAATTTTCCATCATTAAGTGTCTCAGCCCGAAACGTTGACAGTTTACTCTTTTCCACAGATGCTGCCTGGCCTGCTGAATTCCTCTAGCATTTTGTGTGTGTTGCTCGATTTCCAGCACCTGCAGATTTTCTTTTGATTGTCCATCATTAATTTCCTGCTTTCTATTCCTAGTTCTGCTTTACCCATTCCTGAATCTTTGCAGTCCTGCCCAAATTCACATCAAATAAGTTAGCCTTCCCCAACAGTGCCAGAAAACCTACTTCTGGGGATATTAGAACAAGCCCTCTGCCATGTGCAATTCACACCTTCTCCAGAACCAGTCTTAATAGTCCAGGAATCTGAGGCCCTTCCTTCTTCACCATCTCTCCATCCACACATTCATCTATCTTCTTATTTCTATGTTCAATATTCATGACAGGTACATGAGAATACAGGTACGTAATTCATTGAAAGTGATGTCAAAGGTAGGTAGTGTCTTAATGAAATCTTTGGGCACATTGACCTTCATAAATCAATGTATTATGTACAGAAGATGGGATGTTATTTTAGGGTTGTATAATATGTTAGTGAGGCCTAATTTAGAATATTGTGTGCAGTTTTGGTCACGTACCTACAGGAAAGATGTAAACGAGATTGAAAAATTGCAGCAAAAACTTACAAGGATGTTGCTGGGTCTGGACCTGAGTTATAAGGAAAGATTGAATAGATTAGGACTGTATTCTTTATTAAGGACTGTATTAAGACTGAGAGGAGATTTGAAGGAGGTATACAAAATTATGAGGGGTATAGATAGGATAAATGCAAGCAGGCATTTTCCACTCAGGCTGGGTAGGACTGAAACCAGAGGTCATGGCATAAGGGTGAAAGCTGAGAAGTTTAAGGGGAGCATGAGGGGAAACTTCTTCACTCAAAGGGTCATGAGAGTGTGGAATGAGCTGCCAGCACAAGTGGTCTGTGCAAGTCTGATTTCAACATTTAAGAGAAGATTAGATAGGTACATGGATAGTAGGGATATGGAGGGCAGTTTAAATGGTCTCGGCATGGACTAGCTAGGCTGAATGGCCTGTTTATGTGCTGTATTTCTCTATGACACTGGGGTTAATCATGAGATTGCCATTTTGGGGTCCTGCTATTTAATAGAGTCATAGAGCTATAGGACAATTCAGCATGGATACTGGGCTTTCAGGCCAATGCATCCATGCTGGCAACAGTGCCACCCAGCTGGACTCAGTATATCCCTTTATGCCCTGTCCCTACATGTACAGTTCTTATCCAAGTGTTTTTCTTATTTATTAAAATCTGCCTGCAGATCCTGATCCTTGTTAAAGACACAAGAAATGGAAGCAGGACTAGAACATTGGACTCTTTGTATCTTGTCTTCCACTCCATGAGGTTGTCTCAGATTATTTACCTCAGTACCGGTTTTCTGCACTACTCACATTTCCCTTGAATTCCTTAATATCTAAAAAGCTCAAAATCTCTGCAATGAATGTATTCAGTCACTAGGCCTCCTCAGCTTCTGTGATTCAGCATCCTATTCATGAAGAAATTTCTTCTCATCTCTACAATGAATGATCAAATCCTTGCATTGAGACAATAACCCTGGTTCTAGACACCTCAGCTAATGAAAGATCAGCTCTGCATCTATCCTGCCAAATCATGCAAGAATTTTGTCCATTTCAAACAGATTGAAATGTACAAAACTGGCTGGTGGTTCATCAGCACTGGACTTCGGAGCAAAGACTCCTGAGTTCGAATCCAGCCAGATCCCTTGCACGCTTTCTATCCATGCTAGGGTGAGTGTTGAGCTAGCAACTCGGCCTTGTAAGAACAAGAAAGTCTTCCAAAAAAAAACGCCATCACAATGGCGTCCCGATTACTCCACTCAGAGTTAAGGGCTTTCTTCTTCTTCTTCAAACAGATTACTTCTCATTCTTTTAAACTCTACACAGCAGATACATGGCCCGCCTAATCTCTCCACATAGCAAAGCCATCATCTCAGGAATCAATCTGACGACCCTTTCTTTCACTCCCTTTATTACTGGTACATTCTGCTTAGATGGGGAGACCAGACATGTATGGAATATTGCACATGAATTCCCACCTGGGCCTTATGTAAGTGGAGCAAGATGTCTCTACAACTGAACTGAACATCTGCATTAAAGGCCAAAAGAGCATTTGCTTAATATCTAGACAGAAAATGCTGGTAACATTCAGGAGGATCGATGACATCTATGGAAACAGAAGCGGTTAATGTTCAGATTGATGACCTATGATCAGAACTTGCACATTTCTAATAGTGTACTGCAGTTAGTACTCTGAATATGGTCTTTACATTCCACAAACCAAATGGAGATTGAGTGATCACTCTACAGAACACCTTGATTCTGTCCACGGGGGCAATTCTGAGCCTGTTACCTTAACCTTCCATCCAAACCTGAACTTCGGTGCTGTTTCAAAGAGGAGCAATGAAATCTCGAGGAACAGCACCTCGTCTTCTGTTTGTTCGTGTTGCAGCCTTCAGGTCTCAATATCAAATTCATCAATTTTTGGTACAGAATACACAGCTTCCTAATTTCTTACTCTATCTGCACATTAACTTTTATTGAGTTCCCTCTCAAAACCAATACCTTCCATGGTCTTACAATTCAAAGCAATACTCCACCCCTCTATCTTGTCTACCAAAGTTCATTTCTCTTCACATGCACTGCTAAGCACATCTCTAATACCACCTATATATTCGCTGACAACACCACTGTTGCAGGCTGAATCACGCAAGGTGATCAGTCAGTGTCTCATTGAATGATACCACAATGACAAACTCGTGTTCAGTGTCAACAAAATCAAGGAGCTAATCGTAAAGTTCAGAAAGGGAAAGTCGAGAGCTACTTGCCCAATTTCATTGGTGGGACAGAGGTGTTAGCATCTGGGATGACTTGTCCTGGGCTCCAGACATAAAATCAAACATGAAGAAAGCATGCCAGAGCCTTCCTTTTCTTAGAAGCTCAATGAGATTTGACATGTCACTAAATACTCTAACAAACTTCCACATATACACAGTTGAAAGTATCCTGACTGGATGCACACAGGAATGTGGACATAGCTAATCTATCACAGGTGCAGCATCCAGAGGAGGGGCATCTGTCATCAAGGATCCCCAGCACCTGGGTCATGCCCTCTTCTTACTACTACTGTCGTGCAGCAGAAACAGATGTCTGAAGGACCATGTCACCAGGTTCAGAAACAGCTCCTTTCCTGCAGCTGTCAAGTTCTTAAACTGACCTGCAAAGCCCATATCCTATCGAAGCAACAGAACACAATAAACCACCTTTTGCACGATTATAGACTTAACCACTTTTTTAACTAATGACTTGTTTTTCAAAGTTTTTTTCTCTTATAATTGTCTTATAAAATTATGTATATTTCATGTAAAATTTATGCTTCCTGTGTTGCCTGAACTATGTGTCTGTGAAGCTGCACTTGCAAAGTTTTCATTGTACCTATACTTCACTGTTCTTATGCAAATCACATTTTTCACATTATGGTCCTTTTGTCATTTCTTACCCATTTTCCTAACCTGTCTCTTTCTCACTGAAGTCTTCCTGCATGTGAGTCAAAGTCCACACTGCTACGGCATTCTCCGGTAAAACTCTGCATACTCAGACATGTAAACATACAACAGTTAGTGTGTTAGGAAAATACAACTTCTCTATACAATGCAGCTCTGTGGGGATAAAGGTTCTGTTTAACCCTTTTTGCTAATACAATGATGGCTTGGAGACGGGAATTGGGAGGGGTAGGTCGGGGCAGGGAGGCAACCAAAGCATGATTATACTATGGGTGCATCTCTTTCATAGATGTGAATTGTACATTTGTTGCATTTGTTATGTGCTGCACAAACCTCCTTTGTACTATGCTTTCTTGATTTAAAAAAACTAATAAAAATATTGCTGAGAAAGAAAAAGAAAGAATGCTTCAAACTCAGTAGAATACTGAATTTTGTAATTTATAAAAATAGTGCACTGAGGTAGCATTTCACAAATTTAATTGGCAGCTGGTATTATCACCATTTAGTGTTATGGGCACTTGGAATGAACTGTGCCTTCTCTCTATTCATACAATGCAATGGGTTAGGACCCACAGTCCTAAAGCCGTACTGTATGGAAACAGGATCAATGAGTCCATGCCAGCCATCGAGTGATGTACCTTTTTATTCTAATCTCATTTCCCAGCTCTTGGCCAATACCATTCATTGTCTTGGGGATTCAAGTGTTCAGCTAAACTGTTCTGTAATGTAGTGAGAGTCTCTGCCATCATTCAGTGTGCTCCAGTTTCCAGACACTCAACAGGTGTAAAAATACTTCTTCCAATCCCCTCTAAATCTCCCTTCCCTTACTTTAAAACTATGCCTATTGATTATAGAACTCTCTGTTGAGGGGAAAGGTTTCTCACTTTCCAACATATCTATGCCCCTTATAACTTTGTATATCTTAGTTCCCTCCATAGCACCTGACTGCAAGGCTAAAACAGGGAATTGAATTGAATTTAATTGACTTTTTTCTTACATGCTTCACATACAGGAGGAGTAAAACTCTTAACGTTACGTCTCCATCTAAATGCACAATGTGCAATCATAGTAATTTATAAATAATAGAACAGCCACTATAATATAGAGAGCACTCAAATCAACGTAAGTTCATCAGTCTGATGGCCTGGTGGAGGAAGCTGTCCTGGAGCCCATTGGTCCTGGCTTTTATGCTGCAGTACCACTTCCCAGATTGTAGCATTTGGAATAGACCGTGGTTGGGATGGCTCGGGCCCTTTTTACACACCCATCCTTGTAAACGTCCTGAATATTGGGAAGTTCACAACCTCAGATGCGCTGGGCTGTCTGCACCACTCTCTGCAGAATCCTGTGATTAAGGGAGGTACAGTACCGTACCAGGTAGTGATGCAGCCAGTCAGGATGCTCTCAATTGTGCCCCTGTAGTAAGTTCTTAGGATTTGGGGGCCCATACCAAACAGTGTGTTTGCCATGGGTATTAGCTGTGAAATTGAGATAGAGAAGCTAAGAAACAGAAGAACCAGAGATGCACATAAACTAGCAACAGGGATGATGAAAGTTATAAGATCCTGATGCAGGGCTTCAACCTGAAATGTCAACAAGTTCTTCCCTGTCACAAATACTGTTCGACCTGCTGAGTTCCTCCGACAGATTCCAGCATCTGCAGACTCATTGTTTCTACTTTCAGAGCATCTGCTGTGGATTGAGGATGTGGAGGAATTGGGCATTCATGGAGAAAATGTATTAGAACTTATTGGGGAGTGTCAGATCAGCGTTGATGGAGGTAGAAAGTGGCTGGAGAAATGACAGTCAGAGTAGGTAGAAGTTGATTCTGTGTTACAAGTGTTACTCCTCTTGTGGAGGAGGAAGAAGCAGGCTCTGCTGGTTTGAAGGATTAGAGACTGCGGGAGGATGACCTCCTGAGGAACTGGGCCCTGTGACTTTCTGGGACACAGTTGTTCAATGGTGGGATCAAGGTCCAGAGAGAAGTTTTATGAAATGTCCAAGTTTGATATCAGTGGTATAGTGGTCACTCTCCAAGCAACAGCTCTGTCTTTGTTAACAGAGTGTCATTAGTCAGGAGAGTTGTTCCAACCATGGACTGACTCTGTTGCAGCGTCTATGTGCCCACACAGTCAGCTGGGGAACAGGTTCGACAATCGTGCTCACCAGTAAATTGGTGCTAAATTGTGATCGTATTTAACTTCCTTCCTCTCATTCCACTCTTGTTGAGACCTGAACAAAATCACAGCAACATCTACACTCCCTGCTTATCCTCATCCTTTGCAGGGAGGAAGACTGTGGTTTCGATCGATGCTGTAAAAGAGCAGGATTCATCTAGTATTTAATTATTGCTTCCAGCCACAGCGTTGGTGTTAACTTTCAGTTTGAGGGCTTTAGTTAACTGCGCTGTTGGCGAGCATTTATCCTTTTTCCTTCGATTTAAAGTCAGTGAACGGCTGATCCACTTCAGTATCGTTTCTGCACTTGGGCCATATCTGCACAACTTATCAGAGCACTACAAATGCAGAGAAGGACATGTATAATCACTGGAAGGTTAATATTATACAGCAGTTCAAATGAATAGTCCTGGAGATTAAGAAGTTGAAGGGAGGGTTCTGGAATTTGGAGAAAAAATCAACACATTGAGGTGTTCACTCCTGCCCAGAGACATGGCATGGAAGTAAGGGCAGCAAATTAGTTCATTCTGGCATTTGTAAGGGCTGAAGCTCGGGCCTGTTCAGGAGCAGAGATGAGGAGATCAAAAGGGAGAGTGAAAATATGCCGTGCTATGACCAGGGAGCAGGGTGGGGTTGAGTACAAGGTGAAATGAAGGGGAGAAACTTACGGGGATATTAGAATTCAACATGAAAGAGAATCATCTTTGTTGAAGAAATGGGTGTGGTGTGGGTTAATGTAGCACTGTGGACTGCCACGGCTCTGAAAGAGAGTCAAAGTCTAAGTAAAATTTATTACCAGAGTACATACATGCCACCACATACAACCCTGAGATTCTTTTTCTGTAGACATACTAAGCAAATCTAGTAACTGTAAACAGGATAAATGGACAACAAACTGTGCAAATGCAGATATAAATAAATAGCAATAGATAAAGAGCATGAAATAATAAGATGTAAGAGTCCTTACATGAGTGTATTCATCCTGTTTTGTTCAAGAGCCTGATGGTTGAGGGGTAGTAACTGTTCCTGAACCTGGTGGTGAGAGTCCTGAGGCACCTGAACCTTCTACCTGATGGCATTAGTGAGAAAAGAGCATGGCCTGGGTGGTGAGGATCTTTGATGATGGATACTGCTTTCCTACGACAGCATTTCATGTAGATGTGCTCAACGGTTGGGGGGATTTTACCTGTGATGTACTGGGCCAAATCTATTACCTTTTGCAGGATTTTCCACTCAAAGTCATTGGTGTTCCCATACCTGGCCATAATGCAGCCAAACAGCACAGAAGTTTGCCAAGGTTTTTGATGACATACTGAATCTCCACAGACTCCTGAGGAAGTAGAGGCACTGTCATGCTTTCTTCTCAGTTATATTTATATGATGGGTCCAGGACAGGTCTTCTGAGACAGTGGCACTAATCCTCTCTGACTCTGACCTTCCAACCACAGTGAAACCTCTCTAACTCGGGACCTCTGGTTTCTCTCTCCTGAAGTCTACAATCAGTTATTTGGTCCTACTGACATTGAGGGAGAGGTTGTTGTTATTACCCCACTCAGCCAAGTTTTCAATCTCCTTCTGCATGCTGATTCATCACCACCTTTGATACAGCCCATTAGCAGTGGTGTCATCAGCAAACTTGTGCATGGTGTTGGAGCTGTACTTAGCCACACAATCATAGGTGTAAAGCAAGTAGAGCAGGAAGCTAAGTACACATTCCTACGGTGCTCCTGTGCTGATGGAGATTGTGGAGGAGATGTGTTTTTTTACCATTCCAAACTGACTGGGGTCTAAGAGTGAGGAAATCCAGGATCCAGTTGCAGAAGGGGGCATAGAGGTCCAGGAATTGGTGGTCACTGATTGCTTTTGAGGGGATATGTGTCACCAAATCCAGCAAAAAAGATTTTATTCCCACAATAATTCTCACAGCCTCAGGATCTCCTAAAGCATGGAACAGTCAATGATATCATTCTGAAGTGGCAAAAGAAAATTCTGGAAATATTCTCCGTGGGTCAGGCGGAATCTGTGGAGAACACTTCTGAAGAAAACTCACCAAGGTGAAATGCTAACTCTGTTTCTCATTTAGATGACAAAGTAATCTCTTCTAAGTGAGGCTTTTAGGATGGTCTGCATGTAAAATTTATCTGAAACGTGAGTGCTTCTGGGAGTACACACTCCCAGAATTTCCACTTATGAACATGTGATGTGAACGCTCAGGAAGAAAACTGGTGTCAAACTGTATGTACTTCGCCTTGACAGCACTGCCCCAAATTCCTCTGCTTATGAAAAGCCTTTGAATATGAAAGAGCTCACATACCCTGCAGCCTTTACGTGGAAATCTGCTTCAGTTTAAAAAGGATTTGAGTTTACCTGGCCCACTGCCATAGAGATCAAAATGCATTGAACTTCTTTCAGCTGCTCCTCTCCTGTTCATTCGCACCCACCCACTCAGTGTGGTTGTGATATTCATCCCCACCCACACCACCCAGTGGTGTCCTGATGAAGGGGCTCGGCCCAAAATGTCGACGGTTTATTCATTTCCATAGACGCTGCCTGACCTGCCGAGTTCCACCGGCATTTTGTGTCTGTTGCAGTGTTGTTGCCTTTCAGTGTCCTGTTTGTGCCCAATGCCGAGCTAAGTCCCAGTGCAATAGTGCCTGAAGGCTCCATGGGCCAGTGTCCACCAGCACCACAACCTGATGGAGTGGTTGACCTCCCCAACCTGATGCCCCTCTCCCTGGTGATATCTTACCTTATCAGCCTCCGTAGCATTGCTGACTAGTATTCCCCTATAACTCCCTCCCCCATCCCATGATCTCTTTCTACAATTGATGAATAGGCCTCCTTTGCACAACAGGGTGAGGTCTATTTTACTGTGTACAACAAACTGTGCTGACCAGCTTTAACATGACTCTGTGTGCTGTTCTTTACTGTAAAATGACCGAGAACTGTAATTTGACAGCCCCGTATGGAATCAATCCAAAATCCAAAAACAATTTACCACAGCATTTTAAGCAGGATGCCAATAAAGGGATTTATGGGGTTTTTCCAATTATTAGTAAACTATCGCAACTGGAACCAAGATGATTGGCTGAACAGCCTGGCACTGTCACTTAGTGGTAATGCTCTAACTTCATTTCCCTGTGTGCATCCAATGGATTTTTATGGAATCCAGTGAAATTGCTGAGTGTGCATTCTTACTGCTGATGAATGAGTTCCTCAAGGGTACAGATGGAATTTGTGGAGAGTTCCATATGGTATTTACAGTCAATCACAGAGTGGGAGGATACTCACCAAATTGTGTCCAGATGGAGAGGGTGCTACAGATTAGTGGAACTGCCTGGGTAGTGATTGCTGGAAGCATTTCCAAATGATTTAAGGGTGTAACTGCTTGTTCAGCCCTAAAACTGAGGAAATGCTATTGGCCAGTTTTTTTGGCTAATTAGCTCAATGGGCAGCCTCATTTTCAACTGAAGCATACATAGATACTTGGGCTTTCACATTACTGAGGAGGAGAATGTCTTTGTGAACATGGAAAAATGTGTATTGATCATATGCAAAGCAGTTGAATGATTATAGCCCACATCAACTTGACTGACTGGAAGGGAGTGCCTTGGAAAGCTAGGGGAATAAGAGCAGGGAGGAATCCTTATTATTTTTCTGGATCATATAGAAACAATTGGGTGGTGGGATGGAGATACATCTCTATCAAAAGAGGTGTAAGATACTCCTTCCCACTGCTAGCCTGCAGGTCACCCTTGGGCAAGGTGTAGCATCTGCTTATCCCCCTAATCAGGGTCACATGGAGCCATGGGGGCAGGTGGTGGATGGTCATATGAGCAGCTGGAGCATAATACAAGTCCTGGTTATGTGACCACTGATGCCAGGCAGACAATCTCTGAAGAGTGTTGATAATGGCTGGGATCACCCATCTTGTGAAGTCACTGACCAGAAGAAGGCAATGGCAAACTCTGTTGAAAATGTTGCCAAGAACAATCATGGTCATGGAAAGACCATGAAAAGATCATGGAAAGACCATGTTCATCCACGTCGTACAACACAGCATATAATGAACAAATGTACAGTAATGACCCCTAGCACCCCAAATTATCCTGTCGTGCGGAAGTTCAATCTGGATGCACCCTGACCACAGCCCCTGCCTACACCTACCTTCATTCAAACATTAATTTAGACAAGACATCACCTTGTTCAAGGATGTTCAGAATGAGCATGGCTCTCAAAATGTGCTGTATCAGGAGTGATTATCACAAGCAGAAATACCAGTGGCGTGATGCCAGGAGAAGTACAAAGATACCACTGAAGAACTTAATGTTGATCTTCACACAGTTATAACTGATGCAAAGTCTATAAAGTCCTGAATTTAGCGCATTCTGAGTTGCCAGGCCATATACAGGAACATCAGTTTATTTAAGGCATTCAGCAAAAATTGATTAAAGTAGGCAAGCAACTTCACACTTTTCTCCAATAGGTCAGCGGTAGGCACAGCAGGGTCTGAAAAGGATTCCCCATAATTCAAGTGCTTCTGGTATTTTGTGGCTGTTTGTATTGTGGCTTGGCAGAAGCTTGCACACAATTGCACAAATTTCTTGGTGTTCACCTGGCGGAGAATCTCACCTGATCCCTCAACACCAGCTCCATAGCAAAGAAAGCCCAGCAGCGTCTCTACTTTCTGCGAAGGCTGAGGGAAGTCCATCTCCCCCCAGCCCCCCCCCCCCCCCCCATCCTCATCACATTCCACAGAGGTTGTATTGAGAGCGTCCTGAGCAGCTGCATCACTGCCTGGTTCAGAAATTGCACCATCTTGGATCACAAGACCCTGCAGTGGATAGTGAGGTCAGCTGAGAAGATCACTGGGGTCTCTCTTCCTGCCAAAATGGACATTTACACTACATGCTGCATCTGCAAAGCAAACAGTATTATGAAGGACCCCACGCACCCCTCATACAAACTCTTCTCCCTCCTGCTGTCCGGGAAAAGGCACCGAAGCATTTGGGCTCTCACCACCAGACTATGTAACAGTTTCTTCCCCCAAGCTATCAGACTCCTCAATACCCGAAGCCTGGACTGACAGCTTATTGCCCTACTGTCCTGTTTATTATTTATTGTGATACCTGCACTGTTCTTGTGCACTTTATGCAGTCCAGTGTAGGTCTGTGGTCCAGTGTAGCTTTCTCTGTGTTGTTTTTTTTTGTGTAGTTCAGTCTAGTTTTTGTACCGTTTCATGTAACACCATGGACCTGAAAAAATGTTGTTTCATTTTTACTATGTACTGTACCAGCAGTTATGGTTGAAATGACAATAAAAGTGACTTGACTTGACTTGAGTCCAAGAGATTACAAGTGAACACTTGCCTAATTGGATGTACTTTACCCCACTGTAATCCAGATGACACAAAGACTGGTGACATTGTGGATAGTGTAGAAAGGATACACCAGGATTTGATAGGTTGCAGATATGTATGGAGAAATAACGGATGGAGTTTACCCTGGCAAAATGTGAGTGTTGCTCTAGATCAGATATAAAGGGTATACAGTTAATAGCAGGACCCCTAACTGCATTGTTGTACAGAGTGATCCTTGGATCTAAATTCGTTGCTCCCTGAAAGTGTCCGCATAAGTCAATAGGGTGGTAAAGGAGATATATGGCATACTTGTCTTTATTTGTCGAAGCATTGAGTTCAGAATTCAGGAGACTTTGTTGCAGCTTTCTAAGATTCTGGTGAGACTGCATTTGGAGGATTGTTTTCAGTTCAGGCCACCATATCATAAGTAAGATGTGGAGGCGATGGATTGACCTAGATTAGAGGGCATGTCCTATAGGGAGAAGTTGGACAACGCAGGGTTGTTTCTCTGAAGTACTGAAGATGGAAGGGAAACAACAGAAACTTAAAAATTATGAGGCATAGTCAGATTAGACAGACAGTATCTTTCTCCCAGGGTTGAAAAATCTAAAACTAGAGGGTATATATTTAAAGTGATATGGGGAAATTTAAAAAACGATGTGAGGCAGAGAATGGTCGGTGTACTGCCAGGGGTAGTAGTGGAGGCAGATATGATAGAGGCATTTAAGAGACTTAGATGGGCAATGAATATGGAGAGGAGGAAGGGATATTGAGCATGTGTAGGCAGAAAGTGTTAAGTTTGTTCTTGATAAAAGACAAACTTTGAGTGGGTTTTCAAACACTAGAACTATTCATTAGAATCAAACAGATTCACTGCAACCTTGACGTACGGCCTGACTGGTGCAGTGCGTGGTGTAAGCGGTTCTGCTTGCTGCTTTGGTCTGTAGGTAAGGCAGATTTTACATGAAGTGGTGATCTGGCTGATTTCTTGGTTCATTCCTGGCCAGTACATCACTTCACAAGCTCTTCATTTACATTTTTCCTACCCTTTATGCATCTTCTGGAGCATTTCCTTGTGAGGTGACATTGGAATCATGAACCTATACCCCTTGAAGACCATATCTTCCGCTACTGAGAATTCCGCTCTGCATGCTCAGTAATCCTGAATACACATTGGACAGTCATCCATAGTTGCTGACTATCATTTCTGTTTTGTCTTTTTGAGTACTTCCATCGTTTCACCTGTCCCTGCTGCTGTTACAAGTGCGTTTAAACAAATAGGGCTTTTGATTTCCAGTACTGCTGACAAATATACAGTCTCTAGTAAATAAAGCTGATGATCTCAGAGCTAGGGTGCTGTATCAGAGGGACATCAGGACAGTGTGTGTCCGCAGTTTCACGAAATCCTGGTTAACTCCCTCTGCTCTGGACGCAGTGATTCAGATTGACAAGTTCACTATACACCATCACGATAGGACTGTTGAGTCTTTCTAGAGCAGATGTGCCTCATGCCCCAATTCTGCTCACCAGACCTGGAATATCTCACGAAGAAGTGTCGGCCATTTTACTTGCCACAGGAGGTCTCAGCGATCATTTTGGGAGTGGTGAAATTTCACCTCAGGCCGATATCAAGCAGGCTGTAGATGATCTGAGCAATGTGACCAACAGACGCAAAACATCACATCCTGGCGCCTTCACTGTAATTTTGGGGGATTTTAACCAGGCCAACTTGAAAAAGTCACTAAATAATTACCATCAACAAATCACATGTAGTACCAGAGGAAATAACACACTGGACCACAGTAACACCATTATCAAGAGTACTTACTGTGCTATTCCACCTCCACACTTCGAAAAGTCTGATCATCTGGCTGTATCTCTACTCCCTGAGTATAGGCAGAGACTGAGGACTGCAGCACCAGTGGTGAGGACCAAGAAGGTATGGACAAGGGAAGCACAGGAGTGCCTACAGGACTGCTTTGAATTGATTGGCTGCACTGCATGTAGGGATTCATCTTCGTATCTGGGTGAGCATGCCACAGTTGTTACCGACTTCAGTAAGACCTGTGTGCCTACGAAAACTTGCTGTATGTTTTCAAATCAAAAGCTGTGGATGAACTAGGAGGTACGTTGTCTGCTGAGGGCTAGATCTGTGGCCTTTAAGTCTGGTGACCCAGGTCTGTACAAGGAAACAGGTATGATTTGTTGGAGGGTTACTTCAAGAGTGATGAGACAATTCTGAGCAAGGTTGGAGGCGACATCAGAAGCAAATCAACTCTGACATGGTTTGCAGGACATTACTTACTATGAAGCAAAACCCAATAGCACAAATGGCAGCGATGCTTCACTACCAGATGAACTCAATGCCTTCTATGCCCAATTTAAAAGGGAGAATATAATTACAGCTGTAAAGATCCCTGCTGCACCTGATGACCCTGTGATCTGTGTCTCAGAGGCCAATGTCAAGCTGTCTTTCAGGAGGGTGAATCCTCGTATGACAACAGGCCCCAATGGAGTACCCGGTAAGGCTCTGAAAACCTCTGCCAACCAACTGGTGGGGGTATTCAAGGGCATTTCATCCTCTCACTGCTACAGTCAGAAGTTCCCACCAGCTTCAAAAAGGCAACAATCATACCAGTGCCCAAGAAGAGTAGAGAGAGCTGCCTCAGCAAGGACCTGGACCCACTGCAATTTGCCTGTCACCACAAGAAGTCTATGGCATACACAATCCCAATGGCTCTTCACACAGCCCTAGATCACCTGAACAACACAAACACCTGCAAAAGGATGCTGTTCATTGACTACAGCTCAGCATTTAACACTATCATACCTACAGTCCTGATTGATAAGCTACAGAACCTGGGCCTCTGGACCTCCCACTGCAATTGGATCCTTGACTTCCTAAACAAAGACCACAATCTGTGCAGATTAGTATTAATATCTCCTCCTCGCTGACGATCAACACTGGTGCACCTCAGGGGTGGACATTTAGCTACTGCTCTACTCTCTGTGTACACATGACTGTGTGGATAGATATAGCTCAAATACCATCTATAAACTTGCTGATGATACAACCATTATTGGCAGAATCTCAGTGATGCACCATCAATAACTCACTCTGAGACGTAAGAAGCGAGGTATCGGCTTTTATTGACTGGAAGAATGAACAACACTACATCCTGGAGAATGAGGCCGGGCTCAGGCCTCAATCGCCTTTATACAGGGGCCTGTGGGAGGAGCCACAGGAGCAGTCCAGACAGGTATATGTAGTTCACCACACTCAGATGGAGTCGAGAGGGCGCACAGGAGAGAGATATACCCGCTAGTTGAGTGGAGTTGCAGCAACAACCTTGCACTCAACGTCAGTACGACCAAAAAGCTGATTGTGGACTTCAGAAAAGGTAAGTCAAGGGAACACAAACCAATCCTCATAAAGGCATCAGAAGTGGAGAGAGTGAACAGCTTCAAGTTCTTCTGTGTCAAGATCTCTGAGGACCTAACCCAACATATCAATGCAGCCATAAAGACAAGACATTGTCTTTCTTTCTTTAGGAGTTTGAGGAGATTTAGTTTGTCACTCAAAAACTTCTACAGATGTATCATGGAGAGCATCACTCTCTGGTATGGGGTGGGAGGGTCTACTGAACAGGATCAAAAGAAGCTACAGAAAGTTGTAAAACTAGTCAGCTCCAGCTTGGTTACTAGCCTCCATAGTATCCAATATGTCTTCAAGGAGGGGTGCCTCAGAATGGTGGCATCTATTATTAAGGACCCCCGGCACCCAGGACATGCCCTCTTCTCATTGTTACTGTCAGGAAGGAGGCACACACTCAGAGATTCAGGAACTGCCTCTTCCCCTCTGCCATCTGATTCCTAAAAGTGACATTGAACCCAAAAACACTACTTCACTTTTTTATAGTATTTGTGTTTTTTCATTACTTTTAATGTAACTATTTAATATACATATATATATATACCTACTATAATTGATTTACTTATTTTTCCCATATTATCATGTATTTGCCAGTGATATTAAAACTGATACTGATTCTGTCCTCATCTTCTCTGTTCTATTGGGAGATACTGAAATGGAGGTGACAATCATGTTGACATAGACCTATTAATCTCTCGGTCACTCTTTTCTTTCTTGTCGACTGCTCTAGACAGCGCATCAGCAGCAAACATACATTTTCTCAGTGTATAGATCATCGTCACGTCATATTTCTGCAGCTTTATCAACATGCGCTGTATCCTCACGGGACAGTCATTCAGTGGTTTGGACATAATTGAGACCAATGGTTTATAGTCAGTCTCCACTTTGAAACCTTGTCCATAGATATACTGATGGGACCTTTTGCATGCAGATGTGCTGGTCAGCAGCTCTTTCTCTATCTGTGCACTTGTTAAAGCCATTGATGCACATCATGCTGCTGCAGTAGTACTGGTCCAAGGCCGTACCAGGACACATCGGCCAAGATCCTAGTACACATTTCTGCATTGTAAAACATCAGCGCGGGCTCTTCAATAAGGATTCTTTGCAGCCTCTGGAAACACCGTTCTTGCTTGTGAGACCAAATCCACTCATTCTGCTGCTGAAGGAGTGACCTAAGTGGTGCTGACACAGGAGCCAGGTAAGTCACCATCCCCAGGAAATGTCTCAGCTCCTCTTTGTTTTGGGGCTACTCAATGTTTCAATGGTTGACGTCTTTCTTGGGTTATGCTTCACTTCCTCTTCCACCCTGACAGTGTCTTAACACCAGCCTCACATTTCTCTTTATTTAATTTCAAGCTGACATTCCATGTCACATCTAGCACCTGTCTCAGTCGCGCATCACGTTCTTCCTTGGTGAACCCCCAGCCGATGATGTCATCCATCAATACGAGGTATGCCCTTAAAGATCGTGTGGATAGTCTTATGGTGCAGACAGGATCCCATACAGTAACTGAAGAAAGTGATATCTTCCCTCTGGTGTGTTAAAAGTACACAGACGTGAACTAGCCTCATCAAGCTTCATCTGCCAAAACCTAGATGCCATTTCAAGTTCGCTAAAGCATTTGGCACCTACAAACTGGAACAAGATCTCCTCCTGCGTTGGCAATTTAAAATGCTCTCTCTTGATGGCTTTATTGAAATCTCTCGGGTCTATACATATCTGCAATCTGCCACTTTTCTTTTGCACAATGACCAGTGAGCTCACCCAATCTGTTGGCTCTTCAATTTTCTGAATGACATTTTCCCGTTCCATGCATGCTCGTTCTTGTTTGAGTTTGCCCTTAAGTGCTTCTCTGCATGCATGGACAACAGGAGCCACTGCTACATCCACATGAATCATGTGTACACCTGCTAAGCATCCCAGCCCCTCAAAGACACCTGTCTACTCTTCCATAAGTCATCTTTGGTCTGCAAAGCCACTACAAAAACTCTTTTCACCGGGTTGAGCCTTTCGCATGCACTCAGGCCTAATACTGGCTGTACTCTCTTTTCACAATCAGGGGCCGTGCCTTTTGGTTCTGCCCTTTGTATTTGAAGATCACTATACACTCCCTTTTACTGGAATGTTCTCTCCAGTATACCTATCACTTTTAACTTCACTGAGTAAATCTTGCTCTTTACTTTGAGAGTCTTGTAATCATCCATGGATAACAGATTTCCCTGGGCTCCAGTGTCAAGCTTGAATGAAATTACTGTCTCATTCTCAGTCGCTGGAACAATCCATTCCATCTTACGAGCACCAGCAGTCTGCAGAGAATCTACAAAGACTTCCTCCATTATCTCAACAACAGTGTGCACCTTTCTCTTGCTAGCCCCAGATTTGAGGCACTTTGTGAGATGATTTCTCTTTCCACAATTATTGCAGGGCTTTCTATCAGCAGGGCACGTCTTTGGGATGTGCCCACCTCCACATTTGCTGCATTCACTGTTCAATCTTACCTCTTTGCTATGGTGTTGCCTTGTGAAACGTCTTGTGCTCTGCCCCCATTTTCACAGCATGCACTATTGCTTCTGCTCTGTGCAGCTACTTAGTTAGTGCTTGTGTGGTCTCCACTGCCCGACACATGCCCACAGCTTTTTCAAGCGTCTTATCTTTTTCACAGAGCAAACTTTCTCTGAGCCCATTATCTGGGATTCCACAAATCATTTTGTCTCTGACTAGTGAGTCTCTCAAATCTCCAAACTCACAGGATTTACTCAGTGTGAGAAGCTCAGCTAAGCTTTGGTCAAGGCTAACACCTTGTTTCTGTTCACCGGAAAAGAACTTAGATCTTTCAAATGTGATGGTTTACTTGGGACAAAATACTCCTCAAATTTTGTCATCAGAGTGTCCAATGTAAAAGCTTTGTCATCAATTTGAAAGCTGTTCTAGACATCCAAAGCACCTTCACCAATTACATGTAGAAAGATAGACACTTTCAATTTTTCCTCTGTGCCTCTGGCTCTACTAGCTGCTAAATATATATTGAATCACTGTTTGAAGAGTTTCCAATTATCATCTAGGCTATCGGTCAACTGCATAGGTGCGGGTGGACTTAGGTTATCCATAACTGAATTTTTTGGGCATCTCTCACTTGAATCTCTTGGTGAACTTTGAGATAGTGTGTTCTCTTGTCAGCAGCTTCTTCCCATCAAAACCTAGTGTCTCTTTCTTAGTTGCTCGCGGTATTCAGTTCCGCTTCAAATTCAGACCTCACACTGACTTCTGACGGCATGTTTTGTTTGTTCTTGATAAAAGACTAACTTTGAGTGGGTTTTCAAACACTAGAACTATTTATCTATAATCACGGGCTCTATCTCCACACTTAATGCGAGCTCCCAATTCACCACATCCCTTCCGGTTCCTGCTGAACTGCCTGCATTGCACACTGGGAACTGAAATTCTTTATTATGTAATAACAGTGAAAAAGGGAGGTGTTATTAGCTTAATTCGTTTGGCACAGCTTTGTGGACTGAAGGGTCTATCCCTCTGCTGTACAGCTCTGTGTTCTATTAGGCCTTCATTGTATGCCAATCACGTGCCATCATTACTCAGTAGAAATGTCGATAGCTTTGGGCAATCATGCCCTAACAAGTACCAGTGCTACATTAACTTCAGCAATACCAAGGTGATAACAGCACTCAGTAACATCAAAAACACTATACTCTACTAATAGACATGCCAACTGGATTAGTTAAGAATATTTAGTTCAGAGACCTAGAATATACAATGCCATAGTGGCATTGCTTCAGGTGTGTAAACAGGGAATAAAACAAGACTCACTTTTAGCAGCTTTCACCAAACACCTCTCCACGTGCAAAACCAGTTTTATTTTGTGTCATCCTTTGATCACTGAAGGGAATAAAGAAAAATCAAAAGGAAACTTTCCCGACAAAGATTAACACATCTCTTTCCCTTCTTGTTGTGGTTGAAAATGCACAAACAAAAACATTCAAAATTACAATAGAACTACATAACTATTTTTTTAATACTACAATCAGTGTTCCCTCATAGACCATCCTATGCTTTGAGCAGGAATTTTCACATGGCCTGAAAACTGTGTGACGCTTTAAATTTTTTTGTAGTATATATACTTACTATGAATATAGTAACATAGAAAACCTACAGCATAATACAGGCCCTTGGGCCACACAAAGTTCTGCTGAATATGTCCTTACCTTAGAAATTACTAGGCTTACCTATAGCCCTCTATTTTTCTAAGCTCCATGTACAGTACCTATTCAAAAGTCTCTTAAAAAGTCCTATCGTATCGGCCTCCACCACTGATGCCGGCAGTCCATTCCACACTCACACCACACTGAGTAAAAAATTAACCCCTGACATCTCCTTTGTACCTACTCCCCAGCACCTTAAACCTCTTGTCCTCTTGTGGCAACCATTTCAGCCCTGAGAAAAAGTCTCTGACTATCCACATGATCAATGCCTCTTATTATCTTATACACCTCTGTCAGGTCACCTCTCATCCTCCTTTGCTCCAATGAGAAAAGGCCGAGTTCACTCAACCTATTCTCATAAGGCATGTTCCCCAATCCAGGCAACATCCTTGTAAATCTCCTCTGCACCCTTTCTATGGCTTCCACATCCTTCCTATAGTGAGGTGACCAGAACTGAGCACAGTACTCCAAGTGAGGTCTGACCAGGGTCCTATGTAGCTGCAACATTACCTCTTGGCTCTTAAATTCAACTCCACGATTGATGAAGACCCATATACCATACGCCTTCTTAACCACTGAATCAACCTGCACAGCAGCTTTGAGCGCCCTATGGACTTGAACCCCAAGATCCCTCTGATCCTCCATATTGCCAAGAGTCTTACCATTAATACTATATTTTGCCATCATATTTGACCTACCAAAATAAAACATTTCACACTTATCCAGGTTGAACTCCATCTGCCACTTCTCAGCCCAGTTTTGCATCCTATCAATGTCCTGCTGTAACCTCTGACAGCCCTCTGCACTATCCACAACACCCCCAACCTTTGAGTCATCAGAAAACTTACAACCCAGCCCTCCACTTCCTCATCTAGGTCATTTATAAAAATCACGAAGAGTAGGGATCCCAGAACAGATCCCTGAGGCACTCCACTGGTGACCGACCTCCATGCAGGATATGACCCGTCTACAACCACTCTTTGCTTTCTGTGGGCAAGCCAGTTCTGAATCCACAAAGCAATATCCCCTTGGATCCTCATGCCTCCTTACTTTCTCAATAAGCCTTACATGGGGTACCTTATCAAATGCCTTGCTGAAATCCATATACACTACATCTACTGCTCTTCCTTCATCAATGTGTTTCGTCATGTCCTCAAAAAATTCAATCAGGCTCGTAAGGCATGACCTGCCCTTGACAAAGCCATGCTGACTATTCCTAATCGTATTATACCTCTCCAAATGTTCATAAATCCTGCCTCTCAGGATCTTCTCCATCAACTTACCAACCACTGAGGTAAAACTTAACTGGTTATAATTTCCTGGGCTATCCCTACTCCCTTTCTTGAATAAAGGAACAACATCCTCAACCCTCCGATCCTCCGGAACCTCTCCTGTCCCCATTGATGATGCAAAGATGATCGCCAGAGGCTCAGCAATCTCCTCCTTCACCTCCCACAGTAGCCTGGAGTATATCTCATTTAGTCCCGGTGACTTATCCAACTTAATGCTTTCCAAAAGCTCCAGCACATCCCCTTTCTTAACATCTACATGCTCAAGCTTTTCAGTCTGCTGCAAGTCATCACTACAATCACCAAGATCCTTTTCCATAGTGAATACTGAAGTAAAGTATTCATTAAGTACCTCTGCTATTTCCTCCGGTTCCATACACAGTTTCCCACTGTCACACTTGTTAGGTCCTATTCTTTCATGTCTTATCCTCTTGCTCTTCACATACTTGTAGAATTCCTTGGGGTTTTCCTTAATCCTGCCCGCCAAGGCCTTCTCACAACCCCTTCTGGCTCTCCTAATTTCCTCTTTAAGCTCCTTCCTAGTAGCCTTATAATCTTTTAGATTTCTAACATTACCTAGCTCTCTGAACCTTTTGTAAGCTTTTCTTTTCTTCTTGACTAGATTTATTACAGCTTTGTACACCACAGTTCCTGTACCCTACCATAACTTCCTTGTCTCATTGGAACGTACCTATGCAGAACTCCACACAAATATCCCCTGAACATTTGCCACATTTCTTCCGTACTTTTCCCTGAGAACATCTGTTTCCAATTTGCTTCTAATTTCCCCCGATAGCCTCATAATTCCACTTACTCCAATTAAACGCATTTCTAATATGTCTGTTCCTATCTCTCTCCAATGCTATTGTAAAGGAGATAGAATTATGATCACTCTCTCCAAAATGCTGTCCCGCTGAGAGATCTGACACCTGACCAGGTTCATTTCCCAATACTAAATCAAGTACAGCCTCTCCTCTTGTAGGCTTATCTACATATTGTGCCAAGAAACCTTCCTGAACACACCTAACAAACTCCACTCCATCTAAACCCCTTGCTCTGGGGAGATACCAATTGATATTTGGGAAATTAAAATCTCCCATCACGACAACTCTGTATTTGTTATACTTTTCCAGGATCTGTTTCCCTACCTGCTCCTCAATATCCCTGGTACTATTGGGCAGTCTATAAAAAACACATATTAAAGTTATTGACCCCTTCCTGTCCTAACCTCCACCCACAGAGACTTCATTAGAATGAAACTTGAAAAATCATGTACATTTGATTTTATGTGTTAATTGAAGGGTATAAAGAAATTCAGTACAACAAAGAAAATCTTTCACATTTCGAAAACTTTTTCTAGCTGTGTCCAATTCGGAATGCACAGCAACAAAGGCAATGCACGTAGGGAGCATTTCAGTAGTAGAATTTTGAGAATAAAACATGCAAGATTCGTCTTATGTGCTTAACAAAAGCTGCAGTGCTTACATTATGAACAAACCAATGAACAGTCACCTTACACTGAAGTCATTACATCAGACATAGTTTTTTTAAAGTGAACCCAATGGCTCAGTGACAGTGTTTGTGAATTATGTAGAATAGTTTCTATCTGTCACCCGTTATATTACTCTACACAGGCCTCCCTAGAATTCACCAAGACTGGCATTATGACACCATCTGGGGCTCATAAGAACAACCTGGCTCAGGTCCTATTTACCTTGGTTGGGGTAACAGCAGATGCCTCTGGCTGGTCCAGCAGTGTGCTGAAACACACACGGCCATGTTGTGATGTAGGGGATATGGTAGCAGTACCATCCAGGTCTTAGTGGGTCAGTTTACAGTAAGTCTTTCACCCCATTCCGAAACACAGAACGGGCCATTGTAAGGGAGTTTAAAGGGGAGCTGATGTGCATCATGGTTGACAAAAATAAATGAGGTAGAAGATAAATCAACTGAACCCAAATGGGAACCCACAGGAAATCAAATAGGCCAACAGAGTTAGAAGAGCAGTTTTGGGAATGTCCACAGCACACACAGGCACCCAATGGTTGCTCCTGAGTATGTCCACTTCAGAAAAAATTATCTAAGTGCCCAAAAGTCTGGGAGCGGGTAACAATTGTAGAAAGACCTTGTTAAGGTGGCACTAATTGCCGTATGGATGGGAACCACCATCAGACTTAGAAACCATGTAGAGGGGTGAAGCCCAAGGGCTATTCGACCTGCACACAATGCCAAACGTTTCCATGTTGGCAAACTCAGCCTTCGTGCTGGCCAGCTTTTCTGAGTCCAATCTACGCACACGGGCGAGGAGCGGCAAAGCAGTTGTGGAAATGTGATGCTGGACCCCGTGCTTTGTGACTGCTGTGGAAAACGTGGGCTTGGTGAGGTTTGAAATTCACCCAGCAGGCAAGTAAATTCACATGTGGTGGTGCATGCACTTGACAGAGTCGTCATGGGGAACTTACCGGAGTTACAGGGTAACGACTGTGTGCCCACAAAGTCATTGGGTATATTTAAAATGGAGGTTGATAGGTTCTTGATTAGCCAGGGCATCAAAGATTATGGAGAGAAGGCAGGAGAATGGGGCTGAAAGAGATTAATAAATCAGCCATGTGGAATAGTGAAGCAGACTTGTTGGGCTGAATGGCCTAATTCTACTCCTTTGTTTTATGGTCTTATAGTCCTCCAAACATTCAGGGAGTAGTGTTTGAAGGAGAATTAAAAATGTTGCATCCTTGTTGATAAAGGAACAAACCCAATTACTACAGATCAGTCTTTTCTAGAATATATGACAATTGTGTTGAGGGTGCAGAAGATGTTTACTGAAAGGATTCCAGGAATGAGAGAGTTCTGAGATGTGGACAGATTGGAGATACTGGGATCTTTGACCTTGGAACAGAGTTGATTATGAGGGAGTCTGATAGAATTCTTTACAATCACAAGAGTAGTTGGAGAGAAACTGTTCCCATTGGCAGAGAGGCAATCTGTGCATTGAGCTGGGAGACGTAGCTGGGATCCTCATCTGTATTCACTAGCTGGCATAGTGGCACATTTGGTGGAAGTGCTGTCTCACAGTGACCCATGGTAAATCCAGATCTCCTATACTGTCTGTGTAGAGCTTTGCTGTGCTCCCTGAGACTCCATGTTTTCTTGTAAGTGCTCCAGTTTCCATACATATCCCAAAGTTTTGATAGTTGATTACCCACTGTATCGAGATGGGGAATAGGAAGGAGGGAAAAGGCTGGGAGGGATAAGCGGATATAATGGGAAAATTTAAAAGAATGAGTGAGATTGGATACTTGGTGGTTGGGTGACCACTTCTCTGCAATATGTCTCAAACCCCTGAACTCACTAGCATAAATCCCAAACTGTTATGGAAGACAAGGGGGAAAACTGGAGGACAACCTGGGGCACTGTTAATGAAAAAATACAAAGTAAAATTTATTATCATTTTCTTGCAGATATTTATAGGAAAATATTGAAATGCAATAGAATTTACAAAAAAAAACTCTACATAAACTGACAAACAATAAATGTGCAAAAGAAGACAAATTGTCAAATAGAAAAATAATACTGAGAACATGATTTGTAAAGGGTCCTTGAAAGCAAGTCTGTAGTTCTTAGAATCAATGGGCCTGATGCCTGTAGGATAAAAACTGTTACTGAACCAGATGGTGAGGGACCTATGGCTTCTATACATCCTGCCCGATGGTAGTAGTGAGAAGAGAGAATGGCTTTAATGGTGGGGGTCTTTGATGTTGGATGCTGTTTTCCGATGTCAGCACTCCTTATAAATGTGCTCAAGAGCTTTCCCTATCTTGGACTGGGTTGCATCTACCACTTTCTTGGCATTCCTGGGCATTTGTGTTTCCATACCGGACCATGATGCAACAAGATAGGAGACTCTACATTATGCATCTATAAAAGTTTGTCAAAGTTTTTGGTGACCTGCACAATCTGCACAAACTTCTAAGGAAGTAGAGGCACTGTTATGCCTATTTTGTGATGACACTTATGTTCAAGTTAAAGGAAAGATACTCTGATATGAGAACATCAAGAAATGTAAAGCTACTGACACTCACTGCATCTGATCCCCTGATGAGGACTGGCTTGTAGACTTCCAGCTTCTTCCTCTTGTAGTTGATAATCAGCCCTTTGGTTTTGCTGATGTTGTGTGAAAGGTTTATGCTGTGGCACCATTCAACCAGATTTTCAATCTTCCTCCTATATGCTGTTTCATCACCACCTTTGATTTGGCCAATGACAATGGTGTCATCAGCAAACTGAAAGATGACATTGGAAATATACTTAGCCACACAATCGTGTCAGTCTATGGCCTCCTCTGCTGACACAATGAGGCCAAACTCAAATTGGAGGAGCAACACCTTATATTCTGTCTGGAAAGCCTCCAACCTGATGGCATGAACATCAGTTTCTCTAACTTCCAGTAATTGCTCCTTCTCCCCTCTTCTTCGCTATTCCCCATTCCCATTTCCCTTGCTCACCTTACTTCCTAACCAGCCTATCATCTCCCTCTGGTTCTCTTCCCCCTTCCCTTTTCCAAGGTCTTATGCCCTTTTCTACCAAATTCCCCCTTCTCCAGTCCTTTATCTCTTTCACCAATCAACTTCCCAGCTCTTTTCTTCACCCCTCCCCTATCCCAGTTTCACCTATCACCTGCCACCTTGTACTTCATACTTCCCTCCCACCACCTTCTTGCCCTGACTTCTCATCTCTGTTTTTTCCAGTCCCGATGAAGAGTCTCAGCCTGAACCATCGACTGTTGACTCTTTTCCAAGACGCTGCCTGGCCTGCTGAGTTCCGCCAACATTTTGTCTGTGTTGCTTGGATTTCCAGCATCTGCAGATTTTCTCGTGTTGGGAGTTCTCATGCAGGATTCCTTTTATGTTAACTTGCAGGTTGATTCAGCAGTAGAGTAGGCAAACACAATGTTAGAATTCATTTCAGAGGTCCAGCATATTAATAAATTAGTTTATTATTCTTACAGTACCAAGATATATGCCATCTGATTGCAATAGTGCATTGAATGACAGAATGCAGATTAAAGTATTATTGTTGGAGAGAAAGTGCAGTGCAGACAAACAAGGTGCAAAGCCATGACGAGGAAGATGGTGAGGTCAAGAATCCAACTTATTGTACTAGGGAACAGTCTTATAACAGTGGGATAGAAGCTGTCCTTGAGTGCAGTAGTACATGGTATGTATATACCACGTCAAAAATATAAAAGCAAGGATATATTTCTGAGCTTTATAAGGCATCAGTTAGGCCACACTTGGAATAATGTGAGAAATTGTGGTTCCATGCACAACTGTGCAAAAAGTCTTAGGCACATATATATAGGTAGGGTGCCTAAGACTTAAGCACAGTACTGTAGTAATTATATATATACACCATACTGCTGCCACAAAAAAAAACAAATTTCATGACATCTGTGAGTGATGAATAACCAGATTCTGATATGGGTGTCTGTTGCGGACTGAGAGTGGGAAGGGGGCAGGGAGAGGGGAATCATGGTTGGGAAAAGAGGAAGGGAGAGGGGACGGAGCAGAAAGCACCAGAGAGTCATTTTGTAATGATCAATAAACCAATTGTTTGGAATCAAGTGTCCTTGCCTGGTGTCTCAGGTCTGGGTGTGTCTGCACCTGTCCCGCACCCCTCCCACAGCACTCGGCATTCACCATATCCAACTTCCTTTTCACCATCAGATTTACAAACTCGTTCTCCGCTCCACATTGACAAATATAGTACTGTGCAAAAGTGGGTCCCCTGTTGTTTGTCATATATTAACAATTATCTAAGGATTTAGGTGGCATGCTAGCAAGTTTGCAGATGACAGCTGAATCGTAGGTGTAGTGGACAATAAAGGAGAGTGTCTTTCCTGCAGGATCTAAATCATCTGAAAAAAGTGGGCAAAGGATTGGTAGATAGAATTTAACTGAACAACGTTCACAAAATGCTGGAGGGACTCAGTAGGTCAGAGAATTAATTTCTATGGAAATTAATTAACAGTTGACTTTTCTGGCTGATGGTAATTTCCTCAGATGCTGCCTGAGCTGCTGAGTTCCTCCAGCATTTTGTGTGTGCACTCTGGATTTCCAGAATCTGCAGACTCTCTTGTGTTTAAAATTTAACTAAGACGATTTTGGACTTCAGCCCAGACAAAGGGCTCAACGTGAAACATTGACTGTCTAGATCCACACCTGCCGAGTTTCTCCATCTTCTTGTTTGTTGCTTCATATTCCAGTCTCTTGTGTTCCCTACAGCTGAAAAGAACATTGGTGAGATGGCACCTGGAATAGTATGTGCAATTCTGCTCACCATACTATAGGAATGAGAGGTAACAAAAAGGATTCACAAGGACATTGCTGGGGCTGGGTGATCTTGAGTTATGAGGAGAAATTGGATGACTGGGGCCATTTTCTCTGGAGCGAACGAGGCAGAAGGAAAACCTTAGAGGTTTTTTAAATCAATAAGGGCATACAATACTGTGAAAAAGTCTTAGGCAGATAGGTAGACTTTTACACAGGAGGTGCAGTAATTTTATGTATTGCGCTGCACTGCTGCCGTAAAAACAGAAAACAAATTTCATGATATATGTGAGTGATGATAAACCTGATTCTGATATGTGTCTCTATTGTGGACCGAGAGTGGGAAGTGGGGTAGGGAAAGGGGATTCATGGTTGGAAAAATGGAAAGGGAGAGGGGAATGAGTGAAAATAACCAGAGAGACATTCTGTAATGATCAATAAACCAACTGATTGGGATCAAATGACCTTTTGTGGTGTCTCAGGGCTAGGTACATCTGCATCCACACCACCCCGGCCCCGGCACTCCTTCTCTGCCACACCCCTCCCATGGCACTCCACCATCACCATTTTCAGCTTCCTTTGCTCTCACCAGATTTACAACTCACTCTCCGCTCCACATTGCTAAATTCAGTACAGTCAAAAGTCTTCCGCACCTGAAATCTACATATGTGCCTAAGCCTTTTGAACAGTACTGTGGCTATGGTGGATGGTCACAGCCTCTATCTTAGGATAGGGAGGCTGAAAACCAGAGGGCATAAGTTTAAGGTGAGAGGGGAAATATTGAAGGGGACCTGATGGGTAAGTTTTTCATACAGCAGGGGGTGGTTACATAGAATGATCTGCCAAAGGAAATGGTAGAGGCAGATTCCGTTTCAACATTGAAGGCACGTTGTGGATGGTATAGCTTAAGAGGGATATGGGCCAAATGCAGGCAGGTGGGGCTAGCTCATGAAAGTACTTTGGTCAGTGTGGATGAGTTAATTCAAAATGCTTGTTTTTTTAGTGTTGTATATCTATGACTCTGTAACTATGATGGAGGAGGTAACTATGTCAATGAAGAGAGTCAAGTTGATATGGTTTACTTCAGTAAAGTCTTTGATAAGATATGCATATGAGATATGTCCTAAAGGTTGGAGCCCCAGGGGTTTGAACTTGATTTGGTGATAGAAAGCAAAGGGCAAAGCTTGAAGATTACTCTTGTGATTGGAAGCCTGAGACCAGTGGAGTGTTTCAGTGAATGGCATCGAACCCTTGGTATAGAATAAAAATAACTGGTAAATGAACAAATACTATCATGAGGAGAGCAAATGTTTGAAATCTGGAGTAGAACATTGTGAGCAGTTTCAGTTGTAGCTTTCAAGACTGAGCTGGAGAAGTATGTGAAAGGAATGATTTTACGGGCATCAGAAAGAAGGTGGCCAACAGGACTGGTGGGATTGCTGTTGCATTGAACCAGCAACTTTTAATATGATGTAGCCACTCAGTGATTCTGAGATTTTAGCTCACAGTTCAAGTTGACAATACAGAATGCAAATTTCCCCGGGAACAGAAAATCCAGTGAAACATCAACTATCCTACACCACTCTCCCACTGAGGCTAGGCAACTGATTCTTCCCACAAAACTCAAACAGATTGACTGATAAGTATTGTAAAATTTATAGAAATTAGACTCTCGGTCTATTTATCAGCTGTCGGTGAAGTATCAGTTCATCTTACTAGTTTATATAAGTTGTTCTAACGGATCTTTGCTACACACACACACACACAGACACACACACACACAGACACACACACACACAGACACACACACTCACAGACACACACACTCACACACACACACTCTCACACACACTCAAAGTGCTGGAGGAACTCAGCAGGCCAGGCAGCACCTATGGAAAAAAAGTACAGCCGACATTTTGGGCTGAGACCCTTCGGCAGGACTTCATTATAAGTTCTTTGCTATAAGTTTAATAGAAGCATCAAGTTAATTTAATCTTTTTCCTGTCAGATTAAGTGTTGTTAACCATGGCACTGTATATTGTTACAGAATTGTTAACCTACAATTGTGAAACATTAATTCTTTTTTAAGACTAATATCAGAAGGGATCAATTCATTGAATGGGGATGAATATGATGGAAAATCAGTGATGTAAGTCAAAGATCAATCCAAAGTAATGGACATATGAGAGTGTACTCAAATTTGGGATTTATCTATTTCTGGACACTGACTGAAAGATGAGTCTGTAGTCTGAGAGTCTGGGGCTAAGGACTGGAGGCGGGAGGTCTGACCTGGGGCTGGAAGTCTGTCTGTGTGCAGGTGGGTGCGAAGGTGGGAAAGGTGTGTCTTTGTTAGATCCTGCAGATGCTGGAGTCCATTATTGCTGTTGCTTGTATTGTTCTGCTGAACATTGTGGGTATGCTATGTTGGTGTCAGAATGTGTGGGTGAAATGTCTAATACCTGAGGGCATGCATTGAAGGCGAGAGAGGGCGTAGACTCAAGAGGAGATGTGAAGGATAAGTTCTTCACTCAGAGAGTGGTGGATGCCTGGAAGGCACTGTCTGCTATGGTGATGGAGGCAAATACATTAGAGGCTTTTAAGAGACGTTTGGATAGGCAGATGGATGTAAGGAAGGTGGAGGGATATGGACATGGTTTAAGTGGGAGGGATTAGTGTTTGGGTATTTTTGATTTGCTTTTTAGCTGTTTCAGCACAACATTGTGGGCTGAAGGGCCTGCTCTTCTATGGTCTACGTAACACTTGCAGGCTGACCCCATCACAGTCCTGGGTTGTGTTGGTTGCTAACGCAAATGACTCATTTCACTACACAATGTACATGTGAAAAACAACTGCATATGAATCTGAATCATGAAGGAAAAAGACACGATCTGCTGTGCTGGCTAAACATTTTCATACGTAAATTGAGCCCAGTATTAGTACAAGAAAACAGGAATAAAACTATGGAATGGTCCCTTGGATCGAAACAAACACTCAGCACGCTGTAATTGCCTTACCAAGCCTTACAACCTGTTCAATTGGTCACCTAGTCTATCAACCACAGGCCTCCAGCTCATACTGCAAGAAAAATTAAAGCTTTGAATGCTAGCTTTTCTCATTTTTTTTTTTACCCAAGTTTTGATCCCTTTGTGCTGGTCCTGTCAGCAATACCAGCAACACCACATGATGGAGAGTGACGTTGTACACCTGCATTTCTCAGCCTGCGAGGAGACTCCATTTCCTTCCGTCTTCAGCACCAAATTCCCGCTGATACGCTGAGAAAAAAGTGCAAAATCTAATATTTCTCAGTGGGGCTATTCGGTTCATCAGTTCCTGGAATCAACCCTTTGCAGAAAATCTAATTAGAGGAGTTTTGAGAGGGATGTTATTTGCCTGTAAGCAGATCAAAGATCACAACATACGAACCACAAACTGAGCGTGGTAAATGGAGGAACGGAGGAATCAGCTCCTGCAGGGCATTGCTGTTCTCAGGTTATTGAGGAGAAGTGCTGTTTGATCTCACTAATCATTGCAAGAGGAACTTAGTTCACAGGCTATCATTACGAGAACTTGCTAACTCAGGATACATCTTTTCCTGAGAAGAGCTGTCAGCTTTGGGGGGAACACTGAGAACAACTTACATTGCCATTGAGAAAGAAATAATGATCCTCACATTTATTAAATTCCATTCACATATGATTATTTCTGGGCAGCAGTCATTATTGTGAATAAAAATATGACAGACAATAACTGACTGAAATGAGCAGCTAACCTATCTGCTTCTAAGTAATGTTCACTAAGGAAGAGTCATAGAAACACAGTCAGGTAGCATAGAAACAGACCCTTCAAGCCAAATGGCCCATGCCAACCAATACTCCAATCTAAACTAGCCCCATTTGCTCACTTTTGGCCCATATCCCTCTAAACCTTTCCAGAACATTGACCTGCCCCAGAACTATTTAAATGTTGTTAATGTGCCTGCCTGCCTGCACCTCTTTCTCTGGCAGCTCTTTCCAGATAATAACCACCCTCTGGGTGAAAAAGTTGTCTCTCAGGCTCCTATTAAACCCATACCCTTTAGTTCTTGATTCCCCAACCCTGGAGAAAAGATTGTGTGCATTTAGTCTGTCTATGCCCCTTATGATTCTGTTCACATCTGTGAGATCAACCCTCTCCTGCTCTCCAGTGAATAAGGTCTCAAGCACTTCCCATAAATCAGTCCCTTCAGTCCAGGCAACATGCTTGCAAATATCTTCAGCACTTTTTCTGGTTTACTGTAATCTATCCATTAAAGGCTAAGAAGAAGCAGGAGGTTTGTGGCATTTGTAAGCAGCAAGGGACTAATGAGGCGCTTGAGTGGTATCAGAAATTCAAGGGAGTAGCTAAGAGGGAAATCAGAAGGGCAAAAAGAAGGCATGTGGTTGCTTTGGTAGTGATGCACCATCAATAACTCTCGGAGACGAGAGGCGAGATATAGGCTTTTATTGGCTGGAAGACAGAACAAGCAGCAAGTGACCACCACACAACATCCTGGAGACTGAGGCCGGGGCTGTGCCTTTATACCGGGGTCTGTGGGAGGAGCCACAGGAGCAGTCAGCGGTGTGGGGGGGGGGGGGGGCGTGTCCAGACAGGTATATGTAGTTCACCACAGGTAGATAAGGTGAAGGAGAACCCAGAGGGCTTCTACCAATAAATTAAGAGCAAAAGAATAACAAGGGACAAAATTGGTCCACTTGAAGATCAGCATGGTCATTTATGCATGGAACCAAAATAGATGGGAGAGATCTTAAATGGATTTTTTTTGCATTTGCATTTATTCATGAAATGGACGCAGAGGCTATTGAACTGAAACAAAACAATACTGATTTCATGGACCATGGATTACAGAAGAGGAGATGCTTGCTGTCTTGAGGCAAATGAGGATAAATCCCCAAGGCCTGACAAGGTGCCCCTTAGACCTTGAGGGAGGCTTGTGCAAAAATTGCGGGAACCCTGGCAATGGTACTTAAAATATGCTTAATCACGGGGGAAGTGCCAGAGGACTAGAGGATAACTAATGACAGGATACATACAAGAGGTGATTGATAAAGTTTGTGGCCTAAGGTAGAAGGAGTTAATTTTAGAAAACCTAGCACATATATTTTTCAGCATAGTCCCCTCTTACATTTACACACTTAGTCCAGCAGTTGTGGAGCATACGGATCCCTTCCTTGTAGAAGTCGGTGTCCTGGACCTCCAGAAGTGGGCCACAGCAGGGGTGATTGATAAGTTTGTGGCCTAAGGCAGAAGGAGATAAGTTATTAATTTCAAACTTTCTGTATAATCACTCAAAGAGTTGAACTGCACATGCAAGTAACAAGAGTTGTATAACTCATCTCCTTCTACCTTGGGCCATGAACTTATTAATCACCCCTGCCGTCAACCACTTCTGGAGGTACAAGACGCCGATTAAAACAAGGAAGGGATCCGTATGCTCCACGACTGCTGGACTAAGTGTGGAAATGTAGGAGGGGACTATGTTGAAAAATAAATGTGTTAGGTTTTCTAAAATTGACTCCTTCTACCTTAGGCCATGAACTTATCAATCACCCCTCACAGGTATTTTGGGTACATAGGGCCAGATTAGAGATAGTCAACACACATAAAATGCTGGTGGAACGCAGCAGGCCAGGCAGCATCTATAGGGAGAAGCACTGTCGACGTTTCGGGCTGAGACCCTTCATCAGGACGAAGGGTCTCAGCCCGAAACATCAACAGCGCTTCTCCCTATAGGTGCTGCCTGGCCGGCTGTGTTCCACCAGCATTTTGTGTGTGTTGTTTGAATTTCCAGCATCTGCAGATTTCCTCATGTTTGCTCTTAGAGATAGTCAACATAGTTGTGTAGTAGGTAGTGTCTAAACAATCTTATAGTTTTTCAAGGAGGTTGCCAGGAAAATTGATGGAGGAAAGGCAGTGGACTACATGGATGTTTAGCGAAGCTTTGATAAAGTCCCTCATGGGAGGCTGGTCCAAAACATTCAGTTCCTGGGCATTCAGGATGAAGTGGTAAATTGGACTCAACATTGGCTTAGAGGGAGAAGTCAAAGAGTGCTAGTAGATAGTTGCCTCTCTGAATGAAGGCCTATAACTAATGGTGTGCCACAGGGATCAGTGCTGGGTCTCTTTTACTAACTTGGATGAAAATGTGGTAAACTGGATCAGCAAATTTGCAGATGACACCAAGACTGGGGGCATAGTGGACAGAGAGGAAGTATATCAAAGCTTGCAGTAAGATCTGGACCAGTTGGAAAAATGGCTGAATGCAGGCAACTGTGAGGTGTTGCATTTTAAGAGGACAAACCGTGGTAGGACTTACCCAGTGAAACAGAGCACGGTGGTATGCGGTAGAACATAGGAATCTGGGAATACAGATACATAATTCCTTGAAAATTACATCACAAGCAGATAAGGTCATAAGGAGAGCTTTCGGCACATTGGCCTGCATAGATCAGTGTATTGAGGACAGGTAATGGCAACTCAGGAGGTAAATTGATAGGATCCTGGTGAAACCTCCTCTTCGAAGTTTTCACATCATTTCTGTAAAAGGGCGACCAGAGCCAAAGGCAATAATCTATATGTGGCCTAAACAAAATTTTATACAATTGCAACATGATTTCCTGACTTGTAAATATAATGGCAACAATGAAGGCAAGCTTACCAAACACTTTCTATGCACCGTTTCTACTTGTGCTGCCAGTTTTGTGGAGTTTCAAACCTGCAGCCTGGTTGTGAATGTTGTTGGATAATTAACAGGGGAAAGAGTCTCGAAGCATATCCACATCCACAAAGATGGCAGGGCACAGAACATGAGTACCAAAGATAAGACTGAAGCACTCACTGTGTGCTTTATCAACAATGGCTATTGCAGTGCTGAATCTGTTAAATATTAAAGAGTTGACAGTGAGTAGGATCTGTGAGAGGTTCTTAGGCGAGGCCTTTAAGATTCAAGGTTCAGGATTGTTTAATGACATTTACAGTACACAGGTGTAAAGGAGAATAAAGTAATTGTTACTCCAGATAGTACAAAAGAAAACACAATAAAATAAAGAACACAATAATTTAAAAAACACAATAAATATAAATACACATATAGTTTATGCAGGTAGATTGATTATTTGTCCATAAAGTGACACCAGGCATAGGAGTGCTGGTACATAAGATGGCTGACAGGAAATGTTCAAGTTGTCATGGTGGGGAGTGTGGAGCAGTGGGTTACTGGGTAAAGGTGTTCTTGATCAGCTTTGCTGCTTGGGGAAAGTAACTTGAATCTGTTGGTCCTGGTGTGGACAGTACATAGCCTCCTCCTCGATGGGATTAAAACCTTCGGTTTGATATGGTGCCAGGCCTGTAGGTAGGTATTGAGCCTTTTATAGTTTAATACTGCGTGGGAACAACTGCACCGACTGTGAGCAGTTCCTTAAAGTGTGATTTGTAATTCGAATTGGGGGGCGGGGGTTTCTACTGTTTTTTGCTCCCACGATTCTTTAATAAATATAAAATAAAGACTTTACAATATAGTAAATAGCATTTGGAGTGGAACAAGGACCCTAATAATTTTTAACTAAAGGTAGGTTGGGTGGTGTTGATGACTTGGAACTTAATTTTACAGGAATTTATTTCTCTTTAGATTACCGGAATTCCAAGACAGCCATTCTGGGCCAACTGAGCACATTTATGGGAGAAGATCCAATCTGGCTAGATTGAGCACCAAATCTCAAAGCTTCTATATTAGCTGGAAACACCACAGTGCATTCACAAGATTAAGCATGGTATGGATAGCACATGTCTACAACGGGACGTACCACAGTTCAAGGAAATGCAGTCGAAGTGGGAATGAATAACTAACTTCCAGACTGATGAAAGGAAGTGGACAGGGAGCCCCAGAGTGCATCTCAATCCAGAAATATTCTTCCATGTTGGGGAATGTGGAGGTGGTTGTGGGGAACATCGCAGTAACTCTGGAGTGTACCATGAAAGAGCCCTGGTAAATCTGATATCAAAGAGGTAATACTCAGTGGTTGCAGTCATACCTCATGCTAAGGAAAATGGTCGTGGTGCAACACAGGATTTCCTAGGCCCAACCAGTTTCAGCTGTTTCAGCCATCATAAAGTCAGAGGGAATATTGAGGGATGATTGTACATATCGATGAACAACTCCAACAAGAGCAGGTCAGAGTCAGAGCTGGTGATACTTCCTGACACCTGCAGGTCTTTTACAATCTAAGCTTGATGATTTCACCTCCGTTTTCTCAGATGAGTGCAGTAACAATAACTTCTACGGAGCTCGACACCATGCAGGCCAAGGAAATCCACTTGATTGTCATCCCTTCCACCACCCTAAACATGCATTACCTCCACCAGCACTGCACTCTAGCTGCAGTGTCTAGAATCTACAAAGTGCACTGCAGTTCCTCTGAAACCTATTCCCAAACCTCCAAGGACAAGAACAGCTAGGGAACGCCATCACCTGTGATTTATCCTCCAAGTCCTGATTTGGAAACACAGTACTATTGTTATAGTGTATAAACAGAACTTAATCCTAGAATTTCCAAACCAAAAACACCGTCAAAGTACCTTCATCAGAAAGAATACAGCACTTCATACACACTACCTGCATCTCAAGGGGTGGAAAATAAATGTTGATCTTGCCTGTGAATAGAATATGAATAAGTAAGAAAATGAAATTCACACATTGCACTTGATGGGTTTACATGTCAATTGTCATGGTGAAATTTGAACTAGAGTGTTCAGATCAACAATTGAAATCCTGTAACTTGAACTCCAGTACAGTACACAATTATGGAAAATATTTGTATAGAAGGCCACCATTCACCTCATCCTGTCCATGCTTGCCAAGAGTGGAGCAATTTAGGTTATTCCATTTGGTCCTCAAGCTTATCGGTAACAGCATTTCAAATATTGTTCCTTTGTTTTTGAATGGAGTGTTCCAGCTCAATTCACTTTTTTGAAGCTGTTTGAAAAGGCATTTCATAACATTTCCACCTGACTACAATGAAGTCCTGTCAACCAGAGGCGTGTGTTCATAGTTTGACAGACAGTTTTCACTTGTTACATCTTCACATCAGGTTGCTCAGGCAGGATTCATTGCAGCATCTTGGTCACAAAACAACAGCTGTGTTTCCCACAATGCACAACAACTATCTTCTTTTTTGGCTGCAAAAGGTTTCTGAAATTTATTGGAGATGTAAAGGCTGCCATGGAAATCCAAATGTTCTTTTGTTAGAGCCAAGGCTAATTCTTAGCAGGAAGAACAGGGCACTCGGGACATCAGAGTTCAGAGTTCAATCCCGGTGTCCTCTGTAAGGAGTTTGTACGTCTTCCCAGTGAAGTATGTGGGTTTTCTCTGCATGCTTGGGTTTCCTCCCACAGTAGGTTAGTTGGTCATTGTAATTGTCCCATGATTAGGTTAGGGTTAAATCAGGGTTGCTGGGTGGTGCAACTCGAAGGGCTGGAAGGTCCTCTTCTGTGCTGTATCTCTATATAAAATAAAATATTCAGACCATAAGCATCAACCAAAATCAAAATTCAATCTTAGTTTCTCTGGACACCTTGTAATTTTGAATAGTTTGCCCTCAGTACATGTATTCTTACAAACAGTTTATGATGTAGAGTGAGTTTGTGCATTCGAGAACATACCAAGTTTTCCTAAACCAGAAGTCCTGGATGAACGAGGAGAGTTGCAGCCTGGTGAGGGTATGATCTGTGACATTCAGGACCGGTGATCTGGAATCCTACAAGAAATCCAGATGTGACCTACAGAAGGTCATTGTGAGAGTGAAAATGTAATTCTGTGTGAAGTTAGGGAAACAATCGGATGCATGGCAGCTGTGATAGGGTTTGCATCCCATTCGTTCCTATAAGGCGAAAACTAACAGCATAAATGACAGTGATACTTCATTCCCTGATGAACTCAAAGCCTCTGAGGTCACTTTGAAAGGGAACATAACTCAACACCTATGCGAATTCCCGCAGCGTCCGGTGACCCTGTGAACTCTGTCTTGAGGTCATTGTCAGAACTTCCCTCAAGAGGATGAATACTCACGAAGCATCAGACCCTGATAGGTTACAGAAAACCTGTGCCAACAAGCTTGATGGAGTGTTCAAAAGCCTCTTCAGTTTCTCTCGTTTCTCTCTGGCTGGACCAAGATGAAAATGGTAGCAATCATACTGGTGCCCAAGAAGAGCAGGGCAAGTAAAGCTGTCTCAATGGTGATTGACCAGTAGCCCTCTCATCTACTATAATGAAGTGCTTCAAGAGGTTGGTTATGGCAAGAATTATCTTCTGCCTGAGCAGGGACTGGACCCATTGCAGTTTGCCTACACTGAAACAGGTTTACAGTGGACACAATGTCATTGGCTCTCCATTCTGTTTTGAAGCACGTTGACACCGGCAAAACATACATCAGGCTGCTACTTACTAATTACAGCTCAGCTCAGTGTTTAGCATCATTGTACCCTCAGTTTTAATCATCAAGCTTCAAAACCTGGACCTTCCTCTTCAACTGGATCCTTGACTTCCTCATTGGAAACTTCAGTCAGTGCCGATCAGTAATAACATCTCCTCACCGACAATCAGCACATGCATCTCGAAGATGTGCACTTAGCCCACTGCTCTACTCCCTCTACACTCATGACTGTGTTGTGAGCCAATATAAATTCATAGATGAAACTACTGTTATGGGTAAAGTATCAGGTGGCAATGAGGAGGCATACAGGTAACAACAACCTTGCACTCAGTGTCAGCAAGACCAGGGAAATGATTGTGGACTTAATGAAGGAGAAGTCAGGAGAGCACGCAAAAATCCTCATTGACGGATGAGTGGTGGGAAGGGTGAACATCTTGAAGTTCCTGCGTGTCAACATTTTTGAGGATATGTCCGGGGTCCAACACATAAGAAGAGCTTTATTTGTCTCAGACACATTTAAACATGGAAACATGCAGTGAAATATGTTGTTCACAACAACAACCAGCACAGTCCGTGGATGTGGTAGGAGCAGATCACAAGTACCGCCACCTTCTGGTGCCAACATAGCATGCCCACAACTTATTAATCCTAACGTACGTCTCTGAATTGTGGGAAGAAACCGAAGCACCTGGAGGAAATCCACATGGTCACGAACAGAACAAACACACTCCTTACAGACAGCAGCGGGAATTGAACCACGATTACTGATCGCTGGCACTACGCTACCATGCCACCCCGTTGATGCAATCATAAAGAAGGCACACCAGTGACTCCACTTCATTAGGTGTTTTGGTATGTCCTTAAAGACTCTTGCAGATTTCTATTGCTGTGCGGTGGAGAGCATTCTTCCTAGTTGCATTACCGCCTGGTCTAGACACTCCGGTGCAAGAATCGCAAGAACCTGCAGAGGGTTGTAGCCTCAGCCAGCTCCATCACAGGCACAAGCCACTCCACTGAGGACATCTTCAAGAGGCAGAGCCTCAAGCAAACAACATCTATCAATAAGGACCTTTACCACCTGGCACATGCCCTCTTCTCATTACTACCATCAGGGAGAAGGTGCAGCCGCCTGAAGCCTCAGGAACAGCTTCTTCCCTGGTGTTATCAGAATTCTGACCGGTGCATGAAACCATAAACACTTCCTCATTATTCCTTTTCTTTGCACTATTCATTTATTTATTTTGTCTTTTGCAGTAATGTTATGTCTTTGCCTCTACTACTGCCACAAAATAACAGATTTCATGATACAATAGGGTCTTTTAAGATACCCTTAGACAGGTATATGGAGCTTAGTAAATAGAGGGCTATGCAGTAGGGAAATTCTAGGCAGTTTCTAGAGTAGGTTACATGGTCAGCACAACAATGTGGGCCAAAGAGCTTGGAATGAGCCGTAGATTTTTAAGTTCTATGTTCTATATAAGACAGTGATAATAAAACCTGATTCTGAATCAAGTTACATTGAATAAAATTAAGATGTTACACTAAAAATTAATTGATTGATCCCATTATTTAGTTGTGTTGAATCTGAGATTAACAGCTGATTATCTGCTTATGGAACAGGTGAAACTGAACAGGAATTACTGAGACAATGAGAAGCTATCAAAGCACATTTGGCAGATCATGAGAAGCGGTTATGAAACTGCATTAATTGGAACACGAGACCTAATAAGGGATGGTTCGAATTGAACTGGTGAGGTTGTTAGGAAAAACAATTTAAACTTAAAGTGCACTTTGGACAAGAGGGCATGACTGAACCACACTGGAATAGCATCAAGCAGCAAATTTCCTCACGACAAATGGAACCTCCTCACGTTAGAAACAATAGATCCCCCAGCTCAGTTCATCATTCAAAATCCACAACCAAATAGTTTTACGCTAAGCAAATGCAGACAAATCTAGTTTCGGTTTACAATCAGATGGGATCTCATTGAAGGGTGGAATGCATTTAATAGACTGAATAGGTGGTCTTGCATGCTTTAGCAATGGCTAATAATTGTAGTACTGGCATTATGCAGCTGCAGAGTTAATTGTAGTGAACATTATCCATTCAATTGACCAATCACCAGTCACTGACCGCAGATAACTGCTATTGAGGAATATTTAACCAATGAGTCTATTGCATACTTGTCATACATACTGTGAAAGTGAACAAATAGGGCCATATGGACAAATCTCTTTTTAACATCTTTGACGAGAGATGTACTCAGTGCTGTGCTTGCATCTTTGTAGCCTTTCCATCAATGTCCATTGATGGGTTTCTGTGGTTTAGAAAGAGCTGCAAACCTCTACACTTCTGGAGGAAGACTGATAGTTAGTCAATAGCATTAGCCAGCAATATGACTTACACCGGTGTAGAACAGGATCAATACTGGAGAGTAAAAAGTCTGATAAGTTGACATGACTGTCCCCAGCTGATCTCACGTTACCAGAAATGAGTTTTTGTAGGGAATCGGCGTCAATGCTGGTTATTCACCCCACAAAGTGATTTCTTGACAAAGATTTATTGCCCTCGGTATTGTGGGCAGTTTGGGATGAGATAGTGAAAAAGTGAAAAGATCATTTGGGTTAAATGAACACAAAACAAGAATAAAACTATAATTGTGCCTTTGACTCAATATAACATATCTGTCCCTTTTTATTCTCCTTTAAAGAAACAAGAAGCTGACTGTATATTGAGCAGATTTCTTGAATAGTATTTAAATTGTTAAAATACTGCAATTCTTTACTTAACATAGAAATTTTTTTGTTGCAATGATGCTCTGTTGACTACCCTCTTCTAACTGACATAACCAATGCAAGGGAAAAGATTTCTTCCATGTACTGTACATTAAAAAAGCCTCAATGTATTCTTTATAAATTATTATGATTTTGTTGGACATTGTACACAAAGGGAATCTTCCTTCTGAACAATTATTAAATGGGATTATTTTGAACAGCAATAAGTAAATCAAATATTTTGAAAGAAGGGCTATTAAAAATCTGTGGCAGGTCTGTCAGGCTTGTGAGGTCTGCCATTTTAACAAAGGTCAAATTAAAAAGTCACTTTTTTTCTGATGTGGTTTTTGAGCATCTGCTAAATCTGATCAGCTAAATTGAAACCATTACTTAACTGGAAACATAGCTGAAGACTGAAAATCATCACATAATTACAAATATGACCCGGATACTAGAGGAGTCAAAAGAAAACTCACCCAAGTGAAATTTATAAGGTATCAAAACAAAGGTGAAGGGTGGGTCATAGTTCTTCAGTGTGTTGTCTGAATGCCCTCTGCATCACTGAGGACCAGGGCACGTCTATTTGCGCAAAATTTGGGTCAGAGTTTATGGGAATATTACTGGTTTTTCATCAGCATGTCAGAAAAGGTTCTTAGCTTGGGGATTGTCAGAAACACTTCCAGAAACATTTCATTCAAAGGTCATCTCATAGTTACAATGTCTTCTCAGCAAATCAATTGTGAGGCAAAGAACATGCCTAGTGTAGATTGAGGGCCATCTCACATTCCCATTGGAGCCCTTTGCAACTTAGAGTACACCTTATTAATGGAGCATGACAGGGGTTGGAGACAGAGACTTTCACTGAACTTAAAAAATACCTAGATGATCATTTGAATCAACATAGAAAGCTGAGGGTTTAATATGGATGGATATCTGATGGTCGGTATTGACTTCTGGGCTAGAGTGTGTGTTTCTGTACTGTACAACACCATCACTATGAGGGTGATTGTGTCCTCCACAACATGCAGTATCTAATATTGTCCCTAACTGGCGATCAAACAAAATGTATCCCGCTTTGCTAATGACACAAAGCCATGTGCCAATGTACCTTGTCAGGAAGATTTAAAAAAGCTTTAGGAGGTAATAGGTAAACTATTTGAATGATCAAGATATGAGAAATAGAATATGATGTGGAAAAATACAAGGTCATCCACTTTGGCAGAAAAGGCAAAAAGGTAATGTTAATTTTAAAATATTAAGATGATTCACGGTAAGTGAGCATGTAGGTGTAGCAGGCAATGAGAAAAACAATGGTATATGGCCTTTATTGCAAGAGGATTAGAGTACAAGAGGAAAGACAGCTTGCTTCAATTATACTGAGACCGTACCTAGAATATTATACACTGGGCTGGACTCCATACGAAGAAAGGATAGAGCTATGAAAGAGCCTTACCAGATTGATTCCTTGGATGAGGGCCAGCAGACAGGCCTGTACTCTCAGTAGGTTCAAACAATGGATGACAATCTCAATGGAAACATAGTAAATTCTTAAATGGATCAGGATTAACGTTTGATGATAAAGATGCCAGGGCAAAAGGTCATAGTCAAAAAATGAAGGGCCAGTCATTCGGGACTAAGAAAAGGAGATTCCTTTACTCAGAGGATGGTAACTTTCAAATTCAGGTTTAACTGTCATTCAACCATACATACGCATGTGGCCAAACAAGGCAGCGTTCCTCTGGGGACAAGGTGGAAAACATAGATCCAACAGTCACACACATACAATGATTTATTTTAGAGATACCATGCAGAATAGGCCTTTCTGGACCTTCGAGTCACCCTGCCCAGCAAACCCTGATTTAAACCTAACCTCGTGACGGGACAATTTCCAATGACCAATTAACCTTCGAACTGGTACATCTTCTGACTGTGGGAGCAAACCGGAGAAAACCCACACATTCCGGGGCGGATGTACAAGCTCCTTGCATTTGTCACCAGGACGGAAGTCCGAACTCCGACACCCCGAGCTGTCATGCTGCCGGGGCCACAATTATGACAGCAGAAAAACAGTGACAAAAAATATTAAAAATAATAATAATATAGCCCAGGACCCTGCGTGCCATGGCCTATTGATTGATGGAGTCATACTTCTGCAAAAACAAGATCCAGCAGTTCCTCACCTTGTGCAAGTGCAGCTAGTCTTCCAACGAGCGAAAACTGGAGAGCAGCACCGATGGGAGGGGCCGGACCCTAACCCGTTATGGGATCAAGCTGCACACAGTCAGCTCTGGCACCTCCTTCCCCAGCAGCTGAATGGGCGACCCTGTGGCCACACAGCTCCCCACCCCCCCCCAACTCCCGCCATCGGTCTCAGCGATGAACCAATGAATCAGACCTACAGTATTCTACATTACCAATGCCCAACAGGGTCCTGCAATCACAATACAACCGTCCAAACCAATCGTTTCCACCGCTTGCTGGATCACGCACTGCCTCTGCCCACCACCTTCGAGGCCTTTTTCTCCCAGCGGCTGAAGCAGACTGTAACATCGTATGCAACAAGTCCAGCTCCACCATTATCAAGCAACTCGCTGGTGGCATAGACCCCTCCATACTTAAAGCTCTTAATACCCAGCAGTGTCTTTCAAACATAAGAGACATATAATGGACGAGCAATTGCACCTTTGTTTGGACCCAGAGAGGCTGGCTGCGTCTGAGTCCACCCTCATCCTACTGGAATCCAAATTTTGGAATTCTTCATTCACAGGACTGTGGAAGTTCAGTCGCGGTGCATACTCAAGGCAGTGATCAGTAGATTTTTAGATAGTGGGGGAATCCAGGCTGAGAATCTGAACCGCTGGTTGGGTAGGATTAAACCTGGTCCCAGGTAGTTGGGTGGGTGGGTGGGGAGGGTGGTTTGATTGGTGTTCCAGGCCTGGAATCCAGCCCAGTAGGTCAGCTGGAGGTTAGGTCTGGAGTTGAAGGCTGGGTAGCCATTCTGCCGAGTGTGGCAGTATTCGACCTAGCAAGGTCAAATGTCCCATCAATTTGTTCAATAAATAAAAAAGCAAAGGCTTAGCCCATGTTCAATCTTGTCAAGGACTTTAAATGCTTCTCCATATCTTTGACATCCTTTAAAACTATTGCAAATTAATTTAGCAATGAAGGGTTTTAGAAATATTGAAATATGTCTTGTTAATTTTAAGATTTAAAATTCCAATACTGTATATTAAAATAATTGGAAAAAACTGCAAATTAATTCCCATAATGAAGCACTTATGGATAATCAAACATTAAAACAAAACTTATTCATGTACATAAATTGTCGCATACTCATCCCTCAGTCGCTTCGCTTCTCCTTTCACCTGAAAAGAGTCGCTGATCTTAAGGCTGGCATCAGCTCGTCCAGTCAGCAGAATCCCCAACACGATACAGGTTCAGTTTATTGTAATTCAACCGTACACCACCAAACAAAACAGACCCAGATGCACAACATGGTACAGTATAATTCACACGCATATCACACAAAGTTACATTACCACAAACAGTAACACAAGTTAAAAAGTAAACAGCAATACGCTACTGGTGCTTCATGCATGATGTGAGCTGGCTGGTGCAGGGAGTTCAGTAGTTTTATGGTGTGGGGGGGGGGGGGGGGAGAAGAACAGTTTCCCATCTTAACAGTTCATGTCCTAATGCTACAGTATCTCCTGCCTAATAGTAGGAGGTCAAAGATATTGTTGAACAGATGGGAGGGATTATTGATAGTGCACAAGGCTCTTGTGTACACAGTGCTCCTGATAAGCATCTCTTATGGGTGGAAGAGAAACCCCAATATTTCTGTCAGCGGTTCTCACAATCATTTGTATGGAGTTGCGGCCAAATGCCTTGCAAATTCAAACCAGATGGTGATGCAGTTGGTCAGGACACTCTTGATGGTACTCCTATAAAAATTGGTTAGAATGGGGGGGGGGGGGTAAGAGATGCGACAGGACAGAGAGTGGAGTTCACAGTACAGAAGCTATGGCATCGTCTGTGAACCAATTTGAGCGATAAGCAAACTGGGATGGGTACAACGTAGCAGGAAAATGGGATTCGACGTGGTTCATGACCAGCTGAACAAAGCAGTTCATTATCGTTGAGGTCAGTGCCACTGGATGGTAGTCATTGATGCAGGTTACTGTCACCCTCTTGGGTTCCGGGATGATGGAAGCCTGCAGGGACAGTGGACATTTCCAGAGAGATGTTGAACATGTCTGCTAGAACCTCTGTTAACTGGGCTGCACAGTCCCTCAGCAGCTGACCAGATACATTATCAGGCCCAATATCCTTAGGTGGTTGACCCTGGCTCGGATCTTCCCCACATCAGCTGCGGCTACACACACAGTATCTGTTGGGGGGGTGGGGGTGGCTTCCTTGCCAGCTCACCGCTCTGTGCATCAAACCAAGCGTAAAAGACATTCAGTCTATCTGGAAGAGAAACATCACTGTTGCTGGTGTGCAGGGTGGACTGTTTTGGTCTGAATGCCCTGCCAAATGCACCTCATGTCTCTGGTGTCACTGAAATGGCTGTAAAGTACTCTGCAAAAGTTTTAGGCACATGTAAATACCTCAGGTGCCAAAGACTTTGGCACAATACTATATTTGTCAATGGGGAGCAGAGAGCAAGGTTGTAAATCTGGCAGGAACAATGGATGTTGAGAATGGTGAAGTGCCACTGGAGGGGGGTGGGACAGGTGGCAGAGAAGGAATGCTAGGGGCAGAGGGGCAGATACACCCAGCCCTGAGGCACCAGGCAAGGGCATTGGATTCCAAACAATTGATATATTGATCATTACAGAATATCTCTCTGTTGCTTCCCACTCCCTCCCTTCTCACTTCCCCTTTTCCCAGCTATGATTCTCCTCTCCCTGACCCCTTCCCACTCTCTGTCTACAGTAGGGACCCACATCAGACTGAGGTTTATCATCACTCACATATGTCATGAAATTAGTTTTTTTTTGCAGCAGTACAGTGCAATACATAAAATTACTACAGTACTGGGCAGGAGTCTTAGGCACCCTAGCTATATTTGTTTAAAACTTTTGTACAGTACTGTATATTCTCTTTGCATAATCCCATTTTGCCTTGCTGACGATGTTGGAACGTGCAGTTCTTGCTGAACCGAGAGCTGCCTTATGTCCTGCTCTGAAGGCAACATCCAGGTTTCTCAGCCATACCTGGAGCTCCCGGACCTCTACTGTCACCCATGGTTTCTGATTTTCCCTCACATAATTGCGTCTAATAATGGTGATGTCATCAATGCACTTCTCCATGTAGCCAATCACAGATCTCACATATTCATCAAAGTTAATGTGATGGTCATAGGTAGTCACTTACCTGAACATGTTCCAGTCCACGTGTTCAAGACAATTCCGCAATGCTGAGATTGCTCCTTCTGGCCAGATCCTTATTCCCCTTTGAACTGGTCTAACTGGTCTAATCAGTGCCATAACAGATAAGTGGACAGAGTATTTGAGGTGGGAGCAGGGAGCAGCTTTGTATGCACCAGGGACGTTGGTCTAAACAGGGTCTAGTACCGCTGGTAGAAAAGCCAACATGCAGATAGTACTTAGGCAGGATTCTTTAATTTAGCATGGTTGTGTTACAAGGACGTGGCGGTGGAACGAACCCAAGTGCTGAACACGGGCACGAAGGCCGAGTCCAGAGGCGTTGCGGTCGTAGCAAGCGTGGAATTGGTGCCAAGGGAGTCTTTACCCGGAGTCTTGGTCTTAGTAAAGAATTCAAGAACGATGCTAGACTTAGAACTGATAGTTCTAAGACCCATGGAACAAAGTTACTCATACACAAGTTGACCAAACAAACTGGCAGCTCCTTGTTGTGGTCACGGAGTTCTTATACTGCATTTGCTGATGGAAAGCAGGTGTTTGTAGTTAGTGGAACCTGGGAATGATTGGAACTAAACGAGGTGATTGAGGCCCAATTCCTGAGAAAAATAACCAGATGGGCAGTTGCCAGAAGGAACCATGACAAGTTGAAGTTGCCAACAACAATAAAGAAACCACCAGGGTGTGAAGTTTGCAAGTCATGGATCATTACTAAGAATTCTACCACAGGTGAACCATGGGTGCTTCTACTGAAGTATTCTCACATCAGTTCTCCTTAAAGTAGATAGATACACCTCCACTGTGGGTCTGCCAGAGATCCTGGGAATTCTCAGCTCGAAAAGAGGTGAAACCCTCTAACTGGATGGTTGCTTCAGAGCTGGTATCCTGGAGCCACTCTTCTGACAGAATGAGTGTGCAGCTGACCTTCATCTCACACTGACTCGATGGAGATTCCTGCAAATTTATTCTCCACTAATGGAACACAGTGACACTTAGCAGAGAACAGGCCCTTGCTCAATTTGCTGGTTCTCTCTGCCCAGGTTTGGTCCATAACCCTCTAAACTTCTCCCATCCGTGTACTTATCTGGATGGCATTTAAATATTGCTAGGGTGCTTAACCACTGTTCCTGGCATCTCATACCAAATGCACACTACTGTTTGCATGAAGGAGCTATCCTGGTGGCCTTTGCAAATCTCTTGCCCCAGGTCTTAAAACTTTGCCTTTTATTGCAGTTCGTCTCCAGGAAAACAGACCATCTGCAATCTCTAATATTCCGGAGAAGAACTAGCCTATACAACCTCTTCTTGTACTGTAATTCAGCCCCTCCAAGGCCGGGCAGTATTCTGGTAAATCTTTTCTGTACTTTTTTCTAGTTCATTAATGTCTTTCCCGTAACAGGGTGACCAAAACTGTACACAATACTCTATGTGCGTCACTGTCTTACATAACTGCAACATAACTTCCCAACTTTTGTATTCATTGCTCTGACTGATGAAGGCCAGCAAGCCAAACATTTACTTCACCATCCCATGAATAGTGCCTATAAAAAGTATTCACCCACTTGCAAGTTTTCATGTTTTATTGTTTCACATGTGGATTTAATTTGGCATTTTTTGACTCTGATCAACAGAAAAATACTCTTTTGAGTCAAAGTGAAAATAGATCTCTACAAAGGGATCTAAATTAATTACACATAGAAAACATAAAATAATTGATTGCATAAGTATTCACCTCCTTTAAGTCAGTATTTAGTAGATGCATCTTTGGCAGCAATTACAGTCTTGAGTCTGTGTGGATAGGTCTCTATCAGCTTTGTGCATCTGGACACTGCAGTTTTTCCCCATTCTTTACAAGACTGCTCAGCTCTGTCAGATTGCATGGGGATTGTGAGTGAACAGCCCTTTTCAAGTCCAGCAACTAATTTTCAATTAGATTGAGGTCTGGCCTCTGACTTGGCCACTCCAGGACATTAACTTTGTTGTTTTTAAGCCATTCCTGTGTAGCTTTGGCTTTATGCTTGGGGTCATTGTCTTGCTATAAAATAAATCTTCTCCCAAGTCACAGTTCTCTTGCAGACTGTATCAGGTTTTCCTCCAGGATTTCCCTGTATTTTGCTGCATTCATTTTACTCTCTACCTTCACAAGCCTTCCAAGGCCTGCTGCAGTGAAGCCTCCCCACAGCACGATGCAGACACCACCATGCTTCACGGTAGGGATGGAGTGTTTTTGATGATGTGTGGTGTTTGACTTACACCAAACATAACATTTAGTCTGATAGCCAAAAAGCTCAATTTTGGTTTCATCAGACCATAGAACCTTCTTCCTGCTGACTTCACAGTCTCCCACATGCCTTCTGGCAAACTCTAACCAAAATTTCATATATTTCTTTTCAAAAGTGGCTTTCTCTTTGCCACTCTCCCATAAAGCTGTGACTGGTGAAGCATCCAGGCAACAGTTGTTGTATGCACAGTCTCTCCCATCTCAGCCACTGAAGCTTGTAACTCCTCCAGAGCTGTCAAAGGTCTCTTGCTGGCCTCCCTCACTTGCACGGTCACTCAATTTTTGAGGACGGCCTGCTCTAGGCAGATTTACAGCTGTGCCATATTCTTTCCATTTCTTGATGACTGACAACTGTACTCCAAGGGATATTCAGAGAACTGGAAATTTTCTTCTATCCATCTCCTGACTTGTGCTTTTCAATAACCTTTTTTTGTGGTGTTGGTGGAGTGTTTGTTTGTCTTCATGGTGCAGTTTTTGCCAGGATACTGACTCACCAGCAATTGGACCTTCCAGATCGAGGTGTATTTTTACTACAATCAATTGAAACACCTTGACTGCACACTGTGATCTTCATTTAACTAATGATGTGACTTCTGAAACCAATTGGCTGCACCAGTGATGATTTGGTGTGTCATATTAAATGGGGTAAATGGTCTGCAGGTTGAGATTCTAAATTGGGGAAGGGCCAATTTTGATGGTGTCAGAAAGGATCCAGCAAGTATGGATTGGGTCAGGCTTTTTTCTGGCAAAGGTTTTCTTGGTAAGTGGGAGGCTTTCAAAAGTGAAATTTTGAGAGTACAAAGCCTGTATGTGACTGCCAGAATAAAAGATAAAGAACATGTTTAGGGAACCTTGGTTTTCAAGAGATATTGAGGCCCTGGTTAAGAAGAAAAATGAGATGCATGGCAGGTAGGAACAAAAGTGGTGTTTATGGAGGATAATAAATGCAAGAGAATACTTAAGAAAGAAATGAGGAGAGCTAAAGGAAGGCATGAGTTTGCCCTAGCAGACAAGGTGAAGGAGAATCCTAAGGGATTCCACTAAAAAGAGCAAAAAGAAATTGCAAGGGAGGGACAAAATTGGTCCTCTGGAAGATCAGAATGGTAATGCATGCATGGAGCCAAAAGAGATGGGGGAGAGCTTGAATGTATTTTTGCAGCTGTATTTACTCAGGAGACGGACACAGAGTCTGTAGAAGTGAGGCAAAGTGGCACTGAGATAATGGACCCTGTACAGATTACAGAGGAGGATGTGTTTGCTGTCTTGGGTCAAATTAGGATGGATAAATCCTCAGGGCCTGACAAGGTGTTCTCTCAGACCCTGCTGGAGGCAAGTGCAGAAATTGCAGGGGCTCTAACAGAGATATTTAAATCATCCTTGGTGACTGGTGAGGTACCAGATGATTGGAGGATAGCTAATGTCGTTCCTCCGTTTAAGAAAGGCTCTAAAAGTAAACCAGGAAATTATACACCAATGAGCCTGTCATCAGTAGTGTGAATGTTATTGAAAGACATTCTAAGGTTCTGGATATTTGAGTATTTGGACAGAGTCTGATTAGGGATAGTGAGCATGGCTTTGTGCATAGTAGGTTTTGTCCAACCAATCTTAGAGAGGAAGCTACCAGGAAAGTTGATAAAGGCAAGGCAGCGGATGTTGTCTACATGGACTTTAGAAAGACCTTTGACAATGCATTTGGATCAGTCTGCACCTTAGTTGGTCAGGAAGGTTCTGTCACTTGGCATTCAAGATGAGGTTGTAAATTGCATTAGATATTGGTTTTGTGAGAGAAGCCAAAGAGTGGTAGTAGAGGGTTATTTCTCTGCCTGGACACCTGTAACTAGAGGAGTGCCACACAGATCAGTTCTGGGTCTGTTGTTGTTTGCCATCTCTATCAATGATCCGGATGATAATGTGGTTAACTGGATCAGCAAATTTGCAGATGACACCAAAATTGGGGATATAGTGGACAGCGAGGAAGACTATCAGAGCTTGCAGAGGGATCTGGACCAGCTGGAAAAATGAGCTGAAAAATAGCAGATGGAATTTAATGCAGACAAGTGTGAGGTTGACCAACCAGGGTAGGTCTTACACAGTGAACAGTAGGGCACTGAGGAGTGCGGTAGAGCAAAGGGATCTGAGAATAGAAGTTGATAATTCATTGAAAGTGGCAGCACAGGGAAACGGGGTCGTAAGGAAGGTTTTGGCATATTGGCCTTCATAAATCAAAATATTGGGTATAGGAGATGGGATGTTATGTTGAAGTTGTATAAGACATCGATGAGGAATGATTTAGAGTATTGTGTGCAGTTTTAGTCACCTACCTACAGGAAAGATGTAAACAAGGTTGAAAGAGTGCAGAAAAATTTTACGAGGATGTTGCTGGGACTGGGAAACTTGAGTTATAAGGAAAGATTCAACAGGTTAGGACCTTATTCCTTGGAATGCAGAAGATTGAGGGGAGATTACATAGTGGTATACAACATTGTGAGGGGTATAGATAGGTAAATGCAGGCAGGCTTTTTCCACTAAGGTTGGGTGAGACAAGAAGTACAGGTCATAGGTTAAGGGTGAAATGTGAAGTGTTTAAGGAGAACATGAGGGGGATCTTCTTCGCTGAGAGTGTGTTGAGAATGCAGAATGAGCTGCCAGGGGAAGTGATGGATTCAGGTTCAATTTCAACATTTAGGAACAGTTTGGATAGGTACGTGGATGGGAGGGGTATGGAGGGCTATGGTTCCAGCGCAGGTCAATGGAACTTGGCAGTTTAGTTGGTTTGGCATGGACTAAATGGGCCAAAGGTCATTCTTCTGTGCTGTACTTTTTTGCCTCTATGACTCTATACCTAACTAATCAATATTCCCCTGTAATTTTTCATATCTTTCTGCAGTATCAGTAAACTTTTCACAGACTCACTGACCATGCTGGTGTGTTCACATCCAAATCATTGAAGTCAATTACAAGCAACAAAGATCTGAATGTTGGTCCCCGTGGCACACCAGTAGACACAGTCCTCCAGTCCAATAAATAATCCTCAGCAATCACCCTCTGTTTCCTTCCAGTGAGCCAATTATGAATCCAACCGTGATCGTTCCCTGGATCTCATTCAATCTAACCTTCCAGACTAGTCGGCCATGGCAGACTTTTCAAAGGCCTTGCTGAACCCACACAGGCAACATCCACAGTCCTATCCAAATGTTATTAAAGTTCAAGGAATTGTCCAGGAAAACTACCTGGTCAAAAAAATCACAAGGATTCTACATCTTCTGATCCTATGTCACCTCTTTCTAAGGATTTGGTTTCATTTTTTATCAACAGAGCCATGCCACCCCTCTGCCTGCCCACCGATCTGTCCTTTCGATATAAAGTGATCAGTACCCAGCCACAATCTTATTTCAACCACAACTCAGTGATGTCCACAACATCATACCTGCCAATCTCTAACTACACAACAAGATAATCTACTTTATTCCATATTCTGTGTGTATTCAAATTCACCTTCAGTCCTGTATTCATCTCTCTTTTCGATTTTCCCCCCATGTTACATTTCTACTCATCCCACTGACGGAAATTTTGTCCTATCGTCCACCTGTTCTTCTTCACAGTCTCACTACACAATGTATCGACTTGCATACCAACTGGCAGATCCTCACCCTATCATTCCTGTTCCCATCCTCTTGCCAAATTAACTTAAAACCTCCCCATCAGCTCTAGCAAACCTGACCACAAGGATATTGGTTCCCCTCAAGCTCAGGTGTAACCCATCCATTTGTACAAGTCATACCTTCCCCAGAAGAGATCTCTATGTTCCAGAAAGCTGAAACCCTCCCCCTTGAACCAATCCTTCACCCCTCTTTCCTCTGAATCTGCTTTAAATGCAAACAACACCATGACTAAAGGCCATGTAAATCTATGAAGGGGTTGAAAGGAAAAATGCTTTTTCTTTTGCGTGGAACCTTGAATGTGGAATAGTTACAAATAAATTGAATAGGAACTTCAGAAGAAGCTTCTTTCCCTGTATAATCAAGTGGTTGAGGACAAATTGCAGGGAAGCATTTAAATGGAAGCTCAAAGTGGACACAAGGAGGCAAAGGGCATGCTGATGGATGAAAAGAAGGCAGCTGGGCGGAACTTCATGTGGAGAACAAACCTGTTGTTATGAAAGTCTTTGCAGCATCGAAGACATCTTCAAAAGGCGATGCCTGAAAAAGGCAGCATCCATCAATAGGGACCCCAGTCTCCCAGGACATGCCTTTGTCTCCTCTTCTCATTGCTACCATCAAGGAGGAGGTACAGGATCCTGAAGACACGCACTCAACATTTTAGGAATTGCTTCTTCCCCTCCAACATCTCATTTCTGAATGGACAATGAACCCAAGTACACTTTCTCACTATTTTTTTCTTTTTGCATTACTTATTTCACTTAATTATATGTATATTTCTTATTGGTAATTCAAACTTTTTCTTTTTATTATGTATTTCTTCCACAAATGCAGCCTCAAAACAACGAATTTCATGACATGTCGATGATAGTAAACCTGATTCTGATTCTCTCTGCTGAAGATTCCAGGTCTGATTCACCCAAAGCACCCCTGCTGCTTTGCGACCTCACTACCGGCATTGTGTAGTCGTCTTCCTACTTGTATCATTTTTCTCAACCACTGTATTAATGCAACTTGAGGTTGGATGTTCCACAAATTTCACCATTGTGTAACATGCAGTGGCAAAGTGACAATTAAAGAATGAACTTTGGATTACCCACGTAATAAAACATTTGCTGCATTTAAGTCAGAGTGAATGAGATATTTTTCAGCTGAATCTTATTGAAGAGTGGTGGCTTGATCTTGTTGAGTTTAAAGTATTCTTTGAAGTGGTGCTACTGGATTTAGAGATATAATGTCAATGAGAAAAATACAGAAAAGTCACTAGTCAATTGAATAAAGAGTTCTGGAGAAGTGTCTCTATACATGTCGGTGGTGGGGGGGGGGGGGGGGGAGGAAGTGAGACTCACTCCCAGGCAGTGTTTGAGTCAAACTGCAAAGCTTATAAGTTGTGGCACTAGTGCAATGGACAAGCAAAAAGTAACCCTCCATACTGGTGCCTTAAGAGAGGAAATGTTGATGGGATCTGAGGTGGATTTAACTAACACGCTAAATCAGTTTGCAGAGCTGGGGGCCCTTTTGTAAATTGGCCGCTGATGGCCAAGATATGTTGCTCAGGACAGACTGTAAAATTGATGAAGATGTCTTCCCTTGCTTCCTCCAAGGTGGACTATGACTTGAAATTAAGATTGCAGGTTTGAGGATGCAACATGGAAACTTGTATGTCCAGTGCCAATTGTATCCAGTCCAAGGCTCCAAAAACACAGGGAATTTCATGGCTCATTTCTACATTTTCTGAGTTACTTTGTCACTATTGCATCTATTCTTAGAATGAGGCTTTTTCTTCCAGAGCTTCAGAGATGTCTTTCTTCTTCAAAGAACAGGGCTTGCCTTCCTCCATCACTGATGCTGCCCACACATGTATCTCCTCCATTTCCCAGCCATCCACCCTCACCCATTTTCCCACTGGCTTAACAGGGATAGAGTTCCTCTGAACCCTCACCTATCACCCCATGAGCCTCCACAACCAGCACATAATTCCCTGCAACTTCTGCCATCCTCAATGGGATTCTAACAAATCTGTGATTCCCTTATCCATTCGCCTTGCTCACACCTGTCTCCTGAGACTTATCCCTGCAAGAAGAAGACCTATACCTGCCCATTCTCCTCCTTCTTCACCTCCATTCAGGGTCCCAAACAGTTCTTCCAGATGAGGCAACACTTCACCTGAGAATCTGTTGGGGTCGTCTACTGTATCTGGTGCTCCCAATGTGGCCTCCTCTACATTAATGAGACCTGATGTAGATCGGGGAGACAGCTTTGTCAAACATCTGTGCTTCATATGCAAAATGCAGGATTTCCCGGTGGCCATCAATTTAAATTCCAATCCTTATTCCTTTCCTGACATGTCAGACTGTGGACCATGATGAGACCACTCTCAGGTTGGAGGAGAAACACCTCAAAAGCCATCTGGGTAGCCTCCAACCTTATGGCATTAACATTGATTTCTCTAACTTCTGGTAATTTTTCACCCTCCCCCTTTCTTCTTCTTCCATTCTCCACTCTGGCTCCCTCTTACCTCCTTCTTTCTCACTTGCCTATCACCTCCCCTTGATGCCCCTCCTCTTTCTCTGTCTTATTTGGTCCACTCTCCTCTCCTATCAGATTCCTTCTTCTCCAGCCTTTTACCTTTCCCACCTATAACCTTTTAGCTTATTACTTCATTCCCTCTCCCCCATCCACCTGGCTTCACCTATCACCTTCGAGCATGTACTCCTTCCCCTCCCCCCACCTTCTTATTCTGGCTTCTTCCCTCTTTCATTCCAGTCCTGATGAAAGGTCTCAGCTTGAAACATTGACTATTTTCATTTCCATAAATGAAATGCTGAGTTCCTCCAGTGTTTTGTGTGGCTTTCTAGATAATTGCATATACGTTTTCAGATATAATTAGTCCAAATAATTGTGACTTTTTTAAACAACTGCATTTATCTAATTTCCAACGGGAAATGATTACAAAGTTTGAGAAACATTACAATGAATCTGATAAAGTGACATCCACATGACAGACCTGTATTGGTGTAGACGGTAGTTTTTAAACTTGTGAAGCCAGGATAAAGAAATGAGTCAGATGCACAAGAGAGTGCAGATGCTGAAAGCTGGAGCAAAAGACAATCTGCTGGAGAAACATAATGAGTCAAACCGTGTCTACGGGTGGAAAGGAATTGGCAACTTTTCAGGACATCTGACTGAGACTGAACTGAAACTAAGAAATGAATGTGAAAGATATTGACATATAGGAAGCTAAAGAGTAGGCACGGGCTGTGGTACGAGAAAGAAGTTGGAAGTTACAAACTCTACGTAGGGACAGAGGAAAACCAAGAATGACGAGGTGTCTGTAGCACATGTATTGACACTCTCAGCAAGTGCACTCAACACCTGAAGTGATGGGCTAAGTGACAATTATATTGCTGTTCAAACCTTTAATCGTTATCTCAGTGCAATCGTTGACACTTGAAAGCCCTCTCTCTGTTGCACAGAAAATGACAGTGTATTTCTGGCAGTACAAGGGCACTGTTTAGTGACTATCAGTGATGAGCCAGCATGTTTCTTCAAATCAGGACTCAAAACGTGTTCCATTTCATATGCCACAAAACTAATATCCTTCCTAATAAGCTACAAGTACCAATCAGATTTTATTTTCAATATGGATGGAACTAATTGGGTCAATTTGATGTGGAGTTTCCATGTGGCAACCCATCTAAAATCATGCGTTGAAAATTTTACTGAGATGGTCAAACCCACAGTGCAGGTTTCAGATCGATGGGTGACCATCAGGGGAAGGAAATGGAGTCACCAGTTAGTGCAGGGTGTCCCTGTGACCATTCCCTTCAACAGCAAGTATACCTCTTTGCAGACTGCTGGAGACTGGGGTAATGGGGAAGCAGCAGGCAGACCAGTAGCACTATGGCTGGCTCTGAGACTCTGCAGGTAAGGGTAAAGTTAGGCAGGGAAATTGTCATCAGAGGCTCAATAGATAGGGAGGCAGATAGGAGATTCTGAGGCAGTGAAAGAGACACCAGGGTAGTGCATTTCCTCTCCGGTGCAAGGGGTGCGGATGTCCCAGAGCAACTTCAAAATCTTCTGCACAGTGAGAATAAGGATTTAGGAAAGATACTGAAAAGCAGGACCTTGAAGGTATTAATCCCTGCAATACTCCTGCTGCACGTGCTGGTCAGGGCAGAGACAGAAAGACAGACCAAATGAATGCATAGTTGAGGAACTGACCCAGGGAGTCAGATTTCAGGTTCTTGAATCATTGGAACCATTTTTGAGGCAAGGGTGACCTGTACAAGAGGGATGGGTTGCATCTTAACTAGAGAGCAACCAATATTCTGTCTGAGAAGTTTTATTTCAGAGAGGTTCGACTTGTTTTGCAGGGGGTTGGACATGTGGGTGACCAATTCCACAGAGTGGAGGGCAGGTATGTTTCAGTGAGAAGGAAGGACAAGGACAGAAAGGTGGGGGAGCCCTGGGTATCAAGAGAGAGGGTGAATTCAATTAAAATAAAGTGTATGTAAGGTTTAAGAAGCTAAGATCAAACAGAGCTCTTGAAGATTATAAAGAAGCCAGAAGAGAACTCAAGAAGGGAATTAGAAAAGTCAGGAGGGGCCATGAAAAGCCCTTGACAGGTAAGATTAAAGAGAATCCCAAGGTATTATATACAGACATCAGGAGCAAGAAGATAACTAGGGAATAAGTTGGCCCATTCAACAGAGAATGAGGAGGTGATAGATAGGAGCCATAGGATGGTAGTCACACCTAAGTTACAGGAGACAGGCAAGTGGGTGACTGTCAGAAATGGGAATAGGCCGACAATGCAGAGTACCCTTTGCCTGTTCTCAATAACAGGCATGCGCCTCGGATACAGTTGGGGAGGGGGTGGCAACATACCATGGAAAAGCGGTAGCCAGGCCTCTGGCACTGAGTCTGGCTCTGTGGCTCAGAAGGGAAGCAGGTGGGTGGGAGGAAAGCAGAATGCAGTGGTGATAGGGGATTCAGTAGCTAGGGGAGCAGATGGAAGATTCTCTGGACATGAAAGAGACACATTGCTTCCCAGGTGCCAGTGCCATGGACATCTCAGATTGGGTCCAAAGCATTCTAAAAGGGGAGGGTGAGCAGCAAACTGTTGTGGTATATATTGATACAAGTGGCATAGGTAGGAAAACGGCTGAGTTTCTGAAGAGAGAACGAAGGGAGTGAGATAGGAATCTGAAATGCAGGAGCTCAAGAATAGCAGAACACACAAATGCTGGAGGAACTCAGAAGGCCATGCAGCATCTCTGGAAAAGAGTGAACAGTCAATGTTTTGGGCCGAGACCCTTCATCAGGACCGGAAAAAAGGATGAGGAGTCAATGTAAGAAGGCGAGGGAGGGGGGAGGAAGAAGTACAAAGTAGTAGGTGATAGGTGAAACCAGGAGAGGGGGAGGGGTGAAGTAAAGAGCTGGGACGTTATTTGGTGAAAGAGATAAAGGGCTGGAGAAGGGGAAATCTGATAGGAGAGGACAGAAGGCCATGGAAGAAAGAAAAGGGGGAGGAGCACCAGAGGGAGGTGATGGGCAGGTAAGGAGATAAGGTGAGAGAGGGAAATGGGAATCAGGAACAGCGAAGGGCGGAATTTTGAGAAATTGATGTTCATGCCGTCAGGTTGGAGGCTACCCAGATGGAGAAAGGAATACAATATAAGAGTAGTAAGCTCTCGATTGCTGTCTGTGCCATGCACCAGAGGTAAGGATAGGATGATTTGGCAGACGAATATGTGACTGAGGAACTGGTGCCAGGGTCAGGTTTCAGATTTCTGGTTCATTGGGATCTCTGCTGGGGAAGATTTAACCTGTACAAAACAAATGGCTTACACCTGAACTTCAGGGGGATCAAAAAAAATTTGCAGTGTTACGCCTGTGCCCCAACTCTGAGGGGCCGAAGGGTACAACGTAGCCCCCTCCTTTTTGAGAATTGCAAGATCGTCATTAATTCAGGTCAGGAGACCCAGGAAATGAGAGAGAGACGCAGAATTCACAGGGGGTTTGGAATGTCCTGGCCCCTCAACGATACAAAGCTACGGGAAACGGCCATTGTCTCTTGGAGACGGAATTGTGTATTGAACACTGTGCTATTCATCGACGCCCTCAAGGAATGAGCAACGTGGGCTGGTTGGGGGGGGAATGGCATCATCCCAACCTGATTGACATCTGAAACCCCGTGAGTGAGGATAAAAGAAGGTCTGGGGAACAACCCCTTTCAGACGCACCAGGAGAACGCCAGAAATCCCGTGACAGCGTAATAGCGACAGCCGGTGGAAAGCCCACGTGCGTCCTTTTCCATTTGCCTCAGAATTGGTGGGGCTGACCACGGAAGACGGCTTAGCTAAAAGGAAAAGGACACCGACGACATTTCGAAGGATCAACATCATAAAAAGGAAAACGGGCAAGTTCTAAACTCCGCCTCTCTCTCCAACCAAAAGCTGCAGCCTAAATGAACTTGAGTGACTTTTATATTTCCATCGGACAATACATTATCCCCTAGACAACGATAGAGCTATTTCTTATTGATTATTATTATACCCGCGCTTTTAGATTTAGTATTGACGACGTATATTGTCTGTATGTTTGCATTGATGTTATTTTTGTGTATTTTTATCAATAAATACTGTTAAAAATAGTACCATCAGACTTCAACGGACCTCTCTATCTTTGCTGGTAAGTGACCCAGTTACGGGGTACGTAACAGCAGGTAGATTTGCTAGACCTGTTAGTGGTGGGGGGGGGTGTTAAAATAGTTTGACAGAAAAGATGGAAGCTAGTGTGATACACGATAGATGCAGCATGTGGAGAGACTGTGAGGAAGGACAGGCAGTTAATAGGGCAAACTTGTAGTCCCCTGCCTTCTCCATGTAACCTTTACTGCCCTTACTAATCAAGAACCTATCAGCCTCTGCTTTAAATATACCCAATGACTTGGTCTCCACTGCTATCTGCAGCTATAAATTCCATAGATTTGTCACTCCTTGGTTAAAGAAATTCTTCCTCATCTCTGTTCTAAAGGGGCATCCTTGTATTCTGAGGCTGTGCCATCTGGTCCTAGACTACCTCACAGTTGGAAAATTACTCTCTTATGTCCATTCTATCGAAGCCTTTCAATATTCAATAGGTTTCAGTGAGATCCTTCCTCATTCTTCTGAACTCCGGTGAGTACGGGCCCAGAGTAATAAAATACCTCTCATACATTAACCATTTCATTCCTGGGATCATTCTCATCAACTTCCTCTGGGCCCTCTCCAATGCCAACACATCCATTCTTAGCCAAGGGGCTCAAAACTGCTCACAATACTCCAAGTGAGACCTCATCAGTACCTTATTGTTTTTGTATTCGAGTCCTCTCAAAATGAATACTACCGTTGCATTTGCCTTCTTTACCATATAGTTAACCTGCAAGTTAACCTTTTGAGAATCCTGCACAAGACCTCCTAAGTCCCTTTGCAGACTCTGATTTCTGAAATTTCTCCCCTTAGAAAAATGTCTATGCCTTTATTCCAAAGTACATGACCATACACTTCTCTAAACTGTATTCCATCTGCCACTTATTTTCCATTCTCTTAATCTAAGTCCTCTTGCAAATACCCTGCTTCCTCAAAACTACCTGCACCTCTACCTATCTTTGTACCATCCACAAATTTGGCCACAAAGCCATCAATTACGTGAAAAGTAGCAGATTCAACACACACCCCTGTGGAACACCACTAATTACCTGCAGCCAACCAGAAAAGGCTCCCTTTATTCCCACTCTTTGGTTCCTGTTGTTACGAATGTGCCACAGCTCTGAGGGGTCGAAGGGTGTGGGGTAGCCCCCTCCTTTGTGAGAATCGCAAGATCACTATTGAGTCAGTTCAGGGGACACAGGAAATGAGAGAAAGACATGCAGAATCCACAAAAGGGTTGGAATGTGTCCTGGCCTCCGAAAGGCGGACCCATTGATACCGGCTATTGTCTCTTGGAGACGGACTTGTGTATTGCATCCTGCACGATGCATCGAAGCCCCCCCCCCCCAGGCAATGAACCGAAGGGGAGGTTGGTGGAGGGATTGCATCATCCCAACCTGATCAACATCTGTGACCCTGTGAGTCAAGATAAAAAGAGGGTCTGGGGGAACAGCCCCTCAGACGCACCAGAAGAAACGCTAGCGATCCCGTAATAGCAAAAGCCGGTGGAAGGCCACGTGCGTCCGCTTCCATTTGCCCCGGAATCGGTGGGCCCTGTACCACGGCAGAACGGTTTTTAGCTAACAACGGGGAACTCAACTCCCAACGACTCTCGAAGGATTGACATCATAAAAGGAATGGGCAAGTTTTAACCCGTCTTTCTCTCCAACCAAAGGCTGCAGCCTACAGCTTGACTGAACTAAAGTGACTTTTATATTTCCATCGGACAATACATTATCCCCTAGACAACGATAGAGCTATTTCTTATTGATTATTATTATACCCACGCTTTTAGATTTAGTATTGATGACGTATATTATCTGTGTGTTTGCATTGATATTATTTTTGTGTATTTCTATCAATAAATACTGTTAAAAATAGTACCATCAGACTTCAACGGACCTCTCTATCTTTGCTGGTAAGTGACCCAGTTACGGGGTACGTAACAACTTGGGGTTCTCGTCTCAGGATTTGACACCAAATTGGGAGGCCAGTGAATCGGGCTTGTAAGTCCAAATTTGGATCTGGTTACGTGGGTAGCCAAACAGGAAACCAGCAAAGATGGACGTGGGTGAATTTATAGAAAACCCGACTCTGGAGCCGCTAGAGGCGGCCACCAAATCAGAATTGATAAATTTGGTGAAGGGGTTAAACCTCGCAGAGGTGAGGTTGTCAATGAAAAAGCGGGAGGTGCGAAGGGCAATAACTCAGTATTATATTGGGAAGAATGTGTTTACAGCTGAGGTATTGGAAAATATCCCTGAAAAGGTACCAGCTAGTGGGACGGCTCAGTTAGAGTTGGAGAAATTAAGGTTGGAACATGCAATTAGGTTAAAACAGCTGGAAGCAGCTGAGAAGGAGAAAGAAAGGGCCGACAATCAAAGGGAGCATGAGCTCCAGCTAAAGGAGTTAGAGCGGGACCGGGCTGAGAAAGAAAGGGAGCATGTGCTCCAGCTAAAGGACAGAGCTGAGAAGCAAAGAGAGCATGAAATTCAGTTAAAACAGCTGGAAGCAGCTGAGAAGGAGAAAGAAAGAGCCGAGAGAGAGCGAGAGAGAGAAAGAGAGGGAAAGAGCTGAGAAAGAGAAGGAAAAGTCCGAGAAGGAGAGGGAGGCAGAGAAACAGAGGAAACATGACTTGGAGATGGAGAAGTTAAGGCAAGAGCAACGAGTTCAGGGGTCAGACCGAGAGGAGCGGTTTAATGTTAGTCGGGAGTTGGGGTTAGTACCTCCGTTCGAGGAGACGGATGTTGATAGTTATTTCTTGCTTTTTGAAAAGGTGGCAGTGAATCAGAAGTGGCCCAGAGATCAGTGGGTGGCATTGTTACAAAGTGTGTTAAAAGGGAAGGCACAGCGGGCATATACGGCGTTGTCCATGGAGGAGGAAGAGGAGGAGAGTTATGACAAAGTAAAGGCAGCCATTCTCCGGAGTTATGAGCTAGTACCTGAAGCGTATAGACAAAAGTTCAGAAATTTAAAGAAAGGGTGGAATCAGACGTATACCGAGTTTGCCTATGAGAAGGGTGTGCTCTTGGACCGTTGGTGCACAGCAGAGATAGTGGACGAGGATTATTGGCGTCTCAGGGAGTTAATTCTGATTGAGGAATTTAAAGGTTGTGTTTCAGAGGATATCCGGATGTATTTGAATGAGAAGCCGAATAAGTCCATCTCCGAATTTGCTAGGTTCGCAGATGAATATGCCCTAACCCACAAGACAAAGTCTTCCTCAAATAAAAGTTCCCAGAGAGACCGTGGAAACGATCGAGAAAGCCCGCCGGCTGAGGCAGAGGTCCCGCCGGGAGCTAGTGGTAAGATTGAGGGGGAAAGGCAAGACGGCCAGAGACTTCCGGGCTTGACCTGTTTTAATTGTGGAAAGGGGGGGCATATTGCATCTAGGTGCTTTGCTCCGAAGAAAGAGACAGGAAAAGGGAAAGCAGCAGTCCCTATCGGATGTGCCGTGGTAATCAGTAAATCGACAAGAGAGCCCCGGGTAGACAGAGTACGAGAAGGGTCTGAGACTTGTATGTCAAAAGGAACCGTGTCTGTGAGGGAGGGAGACACCCCAGTTCCAGTACGGATCTGGAGAGACACGGGGGCTGAATTATCATTGATCAGCAGTAAGGTACTAGATTTTGGTCGCAAGACGGGAATGGTAGCTGTGAAAGGAATAGGCAAAGGGACGGAAATGGTGCCCTTGCATAGGGTCATTATGAATTGTGAGCTAGTCTCTGGACCAGTTGAAATGGGGGTGTGATCAGAATTCTCGAGAACTGATGCGGACGTCCTTCTGGGTAACGATTTAGCCGGTGGTAAGGTTTGGTCAGCAATGACGCTGACGAGCCAGCCGGTGAGCATTGCAGCCCCGCCCCTAGCGTCCAAGATCTATCCCGCATGTGCGGTTACTCGCAGCATGTCGAGAAAGGCAGCTGAGAACGAGAGCAGTTTAAATCTGGCCAGTGTCGATTTGGCCAAGACGTTTTTACCGACCCTGTACCATGAGGGTTTAGCGGGTGGTAAAACGAAGAGTAGTAAAGTGAAAGAGAGTAAGGGAGAAGAGGTAGACCTGCCCTTAGTGAGGAGAAAAGTTCTAGAGGCAGGAGATAAAGATGAGAAACAGATAGAGCTGTTAAAAGGTCCAGAGTTGGACATGGATGATCTGTCTGGTTTGGCAAAACTGTTTGAAGAAGTTGAAAATTCTAAAGGTGTTCCCGATAATGAAATGAGGGCAGTCCTAGATGAAAAGGGTGCCCTTACCTTGAAGAAGTCTGCTGGGTTGGCAGATGAGGTTGTTTCAGCCCGCGGGGTTGAGTTTACTCCGGAAGGGAGTTGCCCAGAGAGTAGCTGGGAGAATCAGGGGAATTTAGAGTTTGGACCGGGTATGGGTATTGAAAACCTGGAAGAGGCAAATGTCCTGTTGGAGTGTGTTCAAGATGTGGATGCACGTGGTACTGAACCTAGTAATGAAGCTCAGAAAAAGTCTGAGGTATTTGATTCAGTTGAAAAGGAATGCAGTCCTTGTGGGTCAGATAGACTTGGTTCAGCGAAGAAAGGGTTAACCTTGGTAATAGTGGGAAGTGAGAGTTCCCAGGTGTTTGTGCTCGAAGGTGTGTTAAAAGTTAATACGGAGATCAAAAGTGGGGAGATGAATATTATCATTGAAGGAAACGGGAAATATGTAGTTCCCAAATCGAATGAAAAAAATTGAAAACCCGCGGATCACTTACAGGTTGAGTTGGAAGATGACGGGGCCCCCCATGCTATTGTTATTCCAGAGTGTGGTGTGAACAGGCAGAATTTGAAATGCTGCTTGAACAAAGAGTTCAAACTGAAAACTAATAGCCTGAAGGGTCCTGAAGAGAAAGCTAGCAACTTGCGTAAAATTAAAGAATTGGGTGGAAATTCAGAAGATGGTCTAAGTTTGGGACACAGTGTTGATAAAATAACTCCTATGAAAGAAGCGGGCAAAAGCCTATTTTGCCAGAGTACCCAAGCTCCCCACGTGGAAACTAACCGGAAAAGAGGCGAGGGTTAATGGGGACGCCATTTTTAAATAGCAAAAACCGGTTTTAAGGGATTTCGACAAAGCCTGTGAATAATAAAAGACAACCCCCATGGAAGCCTGCCTGTTGAGTTTGAAAGCAACAAAAAGATTAGTATTTGCGTGAACTGTTGTAGTATACCCGTAAGCTAAGATCACAACTCTTTAGTTTTGTTGGCTAAAGAAAAATATGAAAAATAAAAACAGGAGGTTATTGAGTTGGAGTCTGATGCTGCAAGAGTTTGATATTAAGATACAGCATATTAAAGGAAGTGATAAGGTGCTCGTGGACTGTTTATCTAGATGCTGAATTGAATGTATAACTGTATTACTCTGTAGTGAAAAGAAAAGCTTTTGTATTGTGTTAGATTCTAAAATCCTGTAAGACTCTGTACTACTTCGTTTTCACCGCTGGTGAAAATGCTTTGAAGAAAGGGGGTGTTACGAATGTGCCACAGCTCTGAGGGGCCGAAGGGTGCGGGGTAGCCCCCTCCTTTGTGAGAATCGCAAGATCACTATTAAGTCAATTCAGGGAACACAGAAAATGAGAGAAAGACATGCAGAATCCACAAAAGGGTTGGAATGTGTCCTGGCCTCTGAAAGACGGACCCATTGATACCGGCTATTGTCTCCTGGAGACGGACTTGTGTATTGCATCCTGCACGATGCATCGAAGTCCCCCCCCCCAGGCAATGAACTGAGGGGGAGGTTGGTGGAGGGATTGCATCATCCCAACCTGATCGACATCTGTGACCCTGTGAGTCAGGATAAAAAGAGGGTCTGGGAGAACAGCCCCTCAGACGCACCAGAAGAAACGCTAGCGATCCTGTAATAGCGAAAGCCGGTGGAAGGCCACGTGCGTCCGCTTCCATTTGCCCCAGAATCAGTGGCCTTTGCCACGGAAAAATGGTTTTTAGCTAACAACGGGGAACTCAACTCCCAACGACTCTCGAAGGATTGACATCATAAAAGGAATGGGCAAGTTTTAACCCGTCTTTCTCTCCAACCAATGGCTGCAGCCTACAGCTTGACTGAACTAAAGTGACTTTTATATTTCCATCGGACAATACATTATCCCCTAGACAACGATAGAGCTACTTCTTATTGATTATTATTATACCCACGCTTTTAGATTTAGTATTGACGACGTATATTATCTGTGTGTTTGCATTGATATTATTTTTGTGTATTTCTATCAATAAATACTGTTAAAAATAGTACCATCAGACTTCAACGGACCTCTCTATCTTTGCTGGTAAGTGACCCAGTTACGGGGTGCGTAACACTGTCAGTCAGCCAATGCTTTATCCATGCAAGAATCTTTCCTGTAATACCATGGATTCTTATCTTGTTTAGCAGCCTCACATGCAGTATCTTGTCAAAGTCCTTCTGAAAATCCAAATAAATGGCATCCACTGATTCACTTTTGTCTATCATGCTTGTTATTTCCTCAAAAAATTCCAACAAACTTGTCAGGCAAGATTTCCTTAAGAAAATGATGCTGACTTTGGTCTACTTTATCATGTGAGTCCAAGTAACCTGAAACCTCATCCTTAATAATGGACTCCAACTTCTTCCCAACCACTGAGGTCAGGCTAACAGACCTAGAGTATTATTTCCTATTTTTTGCCTCCATCCCTCTTAAAGAATGGAGTGACATTTCCAAAATTACAGTCCTCCAGAATTATTCCAGGAAGACCACTATTAATGTCACCACATTCTCTTCAGCTACCTCTTTCAGAACTCTGGTGTGTAGTCCATCTGTTCTAGGTGACTTACAGTATCTACATTTAGACCTTTCAACTTCCCAAGCACCTCTTCCTTAGTAATAGTGACCATAATCATTTCTGCCCCTGACTTCTTGAACTTCTGGCATGCTGCTGGTGTTTTTCATAGTAAAGACTGATACAAAGTACTTATTGAGCTCGACTACCATTCTTCCCCCCCCCCCCCACCTTTCCACACTACCACCTCTCCAGCGTTATTTTCCAGTGGTCTGATTTGCACTCTCGCCTCCTTTTCACTTTTAATATATTTAAAGAAAAACATTTGGTATTCTCTTTTATATTATTTTCTAACCTATCTTCATATTTAATCTCTTCTCTCTTTATTGCTTTTTTTCTGTTAAGCGTTTCAATCCTTTGGCTTCCCAATAATTTTTGCTATATTATATGACCACTCTTTAGCTTTTATGCTGTCTTTGGCTTCCCTTCTCAGCCACATTTGCCTCAACCTCCCTTTAGAATACTTCTTCTTTGGGATAAATCTACCCAGCTCCTTCTGAATTGCTCACAGAATCTCCAACTATTGCTGTTCTACCACCATTCCTTCTAGTGTCCCTTTCCAATCAACTTCGGACAGCTCTTCTCTCATGTCTCTATAGTTCCTTTTCCTCCATTGTAATACTGCTACATCTGATTTTATCTTCTCTCTCTCAAACAGCAGGCTAAATTCTACCATATTATGATTCAGAAGAGGATGGCACCAGCAAACAATGTTACCATGGGCGAAATTCTCCAGCAGGTCCATGAAGTAATTTATTTCACTTCTTTTACATGTTCTTTTTCTTTTAAATGTGGTTCTGATATCCCGTAGAGCCTGTGGTCTACGGTTAAATGATGTGTTATCAGGCCAATTGAGCAATTTGGCGCTTCGCTATCCCCGAGAAGATTCCAGGAGGTGAGTGGCCTTGAGGTCAAGAAGCATTGAGATGAGGCACGTGTCCATGTTCGACTCCATTTCTTGATGATCTCACCAACTAAAGCTTCAAGGAAGACTGAATCAAGGCGAGTGAATGTTTAGAGTCGTATACCAGCCTCTCTTTTGCTGCTGCTAAAGGAAGGTGTCTGCGTCTGGTGGTCTCTTTCCTTCTCGCTCGTTGCTCCTGAGGGAAGGTCCCTATGTTTGAATGGTCCCTCTCTCTCCCTCAGTGCTGTCAGAGGATGGTACCAGAGCCCTGGGTCTACTGTTTGCGGATTGAACTAATGACCACTGACTGAGTTAAATATGGACTCTTCAGATTTTATATTTTATTTTTTGTGTTTTTGTTTACTCTTTCTTGTTGCCATTTGCACAATTTGTTATTTTTGTGCGTGGGGGCAGTTGATTTTCTTGTTGCCATTTGCGTGATTTATTTTTTTTGTTCGGGGGTTCACTATTGTCTTTGGATAGGTTCCTTAGTTTTCTTTGTTTACTCTTCACAGACATCCACAAAACAAGAAACCCAATAGAATAAATGATAGAAACTATAAAGCTCATCATCCACATCCCACGCACAAACAGCAGCAGAAGCAACAACTCTCCTCCTCCCACTCCCCACATCGCTGCCATCTTGGGTTGCCACTTAGACCTGAGACAGTGTCGGATCTTTTCCGGTTTTCCTTTGATCATCTCTGGGACTTTCAATTTGCAGTAGGAAGAATAGGTCAGGAGGAGTATCTTTTTTTTTGTAAATTTTTCGTGTATTTCCTTTTCCAAGGGTAAACTGGACAATCCATCAGCATTTCTATGGCTAGTTGTCCTGTTGAATTCAATCTTGTATCTGTGTTCTCCAAGAAACGGAGCCCATCTCTGCATTAATGCTGCTGCTGTTAGTGGAACACCCTTCTGAGCATTGAAAATGGATGCTAGTGGTTGATGATCAGTAATGAGGGTAAACTCTCTCCCATACAGATACTTGTAGGAACATGTTACACCCCAAACCAGACTCAAAGCAGCTCTGTCAATCTGTGCATAATTTTTTTTCTGCAATGATAAGGGAATATGATGCAAAGCCATTCCACAAAATTGCTTTAAACGACATTTCAAAGATACTGAACTGCAGCCTGCAGATATCCAGCTAAGAACTTGTACTGGAGAAAAGAAAGCTCCTGTGGGCAAGACATTTGTAGCAGTGAAATACAACATTGGGCTTGTATAGGGTACAAGCGGGAGGGCCAGCATTGTGGGGCTTCCACCAATTAAAACATGTGACACGACGGCATCTAGACCATAGGCAAAGCATATCAGGCAAGCTTCACTGGATCACAAACACGAGAAGATCTGCAGATGCTAGAAGTCAAAGTAATACTCACCAAATGCTGGAGGAACTCACCAGGCCAGGCAAAGATTAAACAGTCAATGTTTTGGGCTGAGACCCTTCTTTGGGACTGAAAAAAAAGATTAGAGTAAGATGGTGGGGGGAGGGGAGGAAGAAGTACAAGGTGATAGGTGAGGGGGAGTGGTGGTTAAGAGCTGGGAAGTTGATTAGAGAAAGAAATAAAGAGCTGGAGAAGGGGGAATCTGATAGGAGGCGTCAGAAAGCCAGGGAAGAAAGGGAAAGAGGAGGAGCACCAGTGGGAGGTGATGGGCAAGTGAAGAGATACGATGAGAGAGAGAAATGGGAAAGGGGAATTATGAAGGAGATGGGGGTGGGCGATTACCGAAAGTTTGAGAAATTGGTGTTCATGTCATCAGGTTGGAGGGTACCCACACAAATTATAAGCTGTTGTTTCTCCAACCTGAGTGTGGCTTCATCATGGCAGTAGAGGAGGCCATGGACTGACATGTTGGAATGGGAATGGGAAGCAGAATTGAAACTGGTGGCCACCGGGAGATCCTGCTTTTTCTGGTGGACAGAGCGTAGCTGCTCAGCAAAGCAGTCTCCTGATTTACATCGGGTCTCTCCAATATACTGGAGGGCATATCGGGAGTACCCGATACAGTAGATGACCCCAACAGACTCACAGGTGAAGCGTCACTTCACCTGGAAGGATTGTTTGGGGCCCTGAATGTAGTGAGGGAGGAGGTATAGGGGCAGGTGTGGTACTTGTTCCGCTTGCAAGGATAAGTGGCAGGAGGGAGATCAGTGGAGAGTAATGAATGGACAAGGGAGACGAGTAGGGAATGATGATTCTCACAGCGAACTGGACTGTACCTCTTTCCAACTTGTCTCTTGTAAAAATGCCATCTCCTTCTAGCAATTCCTCCATCTCCATCGTATCTGCTCTCAGGATGAGGCTTTTCATTCCAAAACAAATGAAATGTTCTCCTTCTTCAAAGAAGGGGCTTCCCTTCCTTGTCCGTTCATCCCTCCCCACTGCTTTCTGCTTATGAACCCATGTCCATTTTGCTGCCTTTTTTAACTCTAACATCTCTCTCCCCTTTTGAAGAAAAACGTGCTGTGCTTCAACAGGTTGGTAGTCATCTCGGGTTTGTTTTAAAACTTCCTCATTGCCACTGTTATATTTTCTAACTCCAGAAAGGGAGGAAAGTCATTGGAAAGATTCTAAGCGAACAGATAGATGAGTATTTCGATAGGCATGAATTGATTAGAGATGGTCAGCAATAGCTTTGTGCATGGTAGGTCATATCTAACCAAACTTATAGAGTTTTTGAGGGTGTTAGCAGGAAAGTTGATGAAGGCAAGTCAGTGGATGTTGCCTACATGGACTTCAGTAAGGCATTTGACAAGGTCCCCACATGGAAGGTTTGTCAATAAGGTTCAGTTACTTGACATTCAAGATGAGGTAGAAAATTGGATTAGACATTGGCTTTGCGGGAGAAGCCAGAGATCAGTAGTAGATGGTTGCCTCTCTGACTGGAGGCCTGTGACTAGTGGTGTGCCGCAGGGATTGGTGCTGGGTCCGTTGTTGTTTGTCATCCATATCAACGATCAGCATGATAATGTGGTTAACTGGATCAGCAAACTTTCAGATAACACCAAAATTAGGGATGTAGCAGACAGCAAGGAAGACTATCAAAGCTGAAGTGGGATCTGGACCAACTGGGAAAATGGGGTGAGAAGTCTCAGTTGGAATTTAATGCAGACAAGTGTGAGGTGTTGCTCTTTGCAAGGAACAACTATGGTAGAACTTATACAGTGAGTGTTTGGTAGAACAAATGGATCTGGGAATATAGGCTCATAATTGATTGAAAGTGGTGACATAGATCATAAAGAAAGCTTGTGGCACATTGGCCTTCAAAAATCAAAGTACTGAATACAGGAACTCGGATCACAGACAAGTGAAAATCTGCAAATATTGGAAATCCAAGCAATACACACAAAATGCTGGAGGAACTCAGCAGGCCAGGTAGCACCTATGGAAAAGAGGACAGTCGACAAATTGGGCCGAGATCCTTCAGCAGATCCAGTCTGTCATTTTGTGTGTGTTACAGGAATTGGGATGTTATTTGGGATTTACCTGACAAATCTGTTGGAATTCTTTGAAGAAATAACAAGTAGGATAGACAAAGGAAAATTGATTGATGTTGTGTGTTTGGATTTGCAGATGGTTTTGTCAAGGTGCCACACATGAGGCTGCATAATGTGCTATGAGCCCATGGAATTACAAGAAAGATGCTGGCATGTGCAAAATAGCGGCTGATTGGCAAGAGGGAAAGAGTGGGAGTAAAGGGAGCCTTTTCTGGTTGGCTGCCAGTTACTAGTGGTGTTCCTCAGGGGTCTGTGTTGGGACTCATTCTTGTTATGTTTTATGTCAATAATTTGGATGATGGAATTGATGGCTTTGTTGCAAAGTTTGCAGATAATATGAAGATAGGTGGAGGGACAGGTAGTTTTGAGGAAAGAGAGAGTCTACAGGAGAACTTAGATTAGGAGAATGGCCAAAGAAATGCTAGATGGAATACAGTATTGAGAAATGTATGGTCATGTACTTTGGTAGAAGAAATGAAAGGATCGACTATTTTCTAAATGGAGAGAAAATACAAAAACTGAGCTGCAGAGGGACTTGGGAGCCCTCATGCAGGATTCTCTAAAGTTTAACTTACAGGTTGAGTCTGTGGTGAGGAAGGCAAATGCGATGTTAGTATTCATTTCGAGAGGACTAGAATATAAAAGCAAGGATGTAATGTTGAGACTTTATAAAGCACTGGTGAGGCCTCATTTGGAATATTGTGAGCAGTTTTAGGCCCCTTATCTTAGAAAGGATGTGCTGAAACTGGAGAGAATCCAAAGGAGGTTCATGAAAATGATTCCTGGATTGAATGGCTTGTCATATGAAAAGCGTTTGATGGTTCTGGGCTATCATTCACTGGAAGTAAGAAGAATGAGGGGCGACCTCATTGAAATCTCTTGAATGGTGAAAGGCCTTGATAAAGTGGATGTGGAGTGGATGTTTTGTATGGTTGGTGAGTTTAAGACCAGGGAACATAGCTTCAAAATAGAGAGGCAACCTTTCAGAACGGAGATGAGGAGGTATTTCTTTAGCCAGAGAGTGGTGAATCTGTGGAATCGTTTGCCACAGGTGGCTGTGAAGGCCACGCCTTTATGTATATTTAAGGCAGAAGTTGATAGATTCTTGATTGGTCAGGCATGAAGAAATACAAGGAGAAGGTAGGAGATTGGGGCTGAAAGGAAAATCGGATCAGCCACAATGAAATGCTGGAGAAAACTTGATGGGCCAAATGGCCTAATTCTGCTCCTATATCTTATGGTCTTACGATTATGTTGAAGTTGTATAAGATGTTGGTGAGGCCTAATTTGAAGTACTGTGTGCAGTATCGTAAGAAGATGGTGCCAGCGAACAACGCTACCAAAGGTGACATCCTCAAGAGAGTTCACAGAACAACTCCTTTCACTTCTTCTATGTCTTCATTGCATTTCAAATGTGGTTCTTCTACAGTTAGAGCCTGCTAGGTGGTGTGTTTTCTGACCAACCTGGTGCTTTGCTGTCTCCGAGAGGATTCCACGAGGCCGCAAGCACAGCGAGCAGTCTGGAGGCCAAGAAGCCTGGAGATGGGGCATGAGCCCATGATCAACTCCATCTCTTGCCGATTGTGCCAACTAAAGCACTGGGGAAGATTTAAATCATTGAAGCAAGTGCGGAGGGGGAGCAAGTGTTCAGCGCGTGGACAGGAGGGGATTGATGATTTTTCTTTGAACAGGTTCCATGGTTCTTTGTTTTGTGGCTGTCTGTTGGGAAAACAAATCTCAGGGTTGTATACTGCATACATACTTTGATAATAAATGTACCTTGAATCCTTTGAGTTTTGGCCATCTATCTACAGGAAAGATGTAAGTAAGATTGAAAGAGTACAGAGAAAATTTACAAGGATGTTTCCAGGACTGGAGCACCTGAACTATAAGGAAAGATTGAATAGGTTAGAGCTTCTTTCCCTTGAATGTAGAAGATTAAGGGGAGATTTGATAGAGGTATAGAAAATTATGAGGGGTATCGATAGGGTAAATTCAAGGAGGCATTTTCCACTGAAGTTGGGTGAGACTAGAACTAGAGGTCATGGGTTAAGGGTGAAAGGTGAAATGTTTAAGGGGAACATGAGAGGAAACCTCTTCACTCAAAGGGGCATGAGAGTGTGGAACAAGTTGCCAACACAAGTGGTGGATGTGATTTCGATTTCAAAGTTTAAGAGAAGTTTGGACAGGTATATGGATGGGAGGGTAATGGAGGTCTATGGCCTGGGTACAGGTCAATTGTACTAGGCAGTTTAAATGGTTCAGCACTAGATGGGCTGAAGCATCTGTTTCTGTGCTGTGGTTTTCTATGACTCTAAACCAATTGAAAGGAAAACACAGGAGCCAGGAACTTGTGCATTTTGTTTCTCTTTACCCCTTTCTTTTAGTGAGGCACTCACATATGACATGGTGGCATAATGACATATGCATTCATGTATTTCTTACATATGGCCTGTAATGAATTAAGTAACAAACAAAGAATGCTCAATCAAACAATACATTTACACTGTTTCTCAAATATTAAAAATACTAGAGTTAAGAGTCGGGCTGTTATATTGCAGCTTTATAAAACTCTAGATAGGCCGCATTGAGAGTATTGCAGTTAGTTCAGGTTGCCACTTTCATGCAGACAATGCTGAGCCTTTGGAAAGAGTGCAGAAGACGTTTACCAGGATGTTGCCTGGATTATAGGACATACGCTACAAAGAGATGTTATTTCCTGTGGCGCAGCAGAGTCTGAGCAGAGATGAGGCAGAGATTTTTACAAAATTACGTGAGGCATAGATAGAAATCCAGTATCTTGTTCCCAGGGTTGAAATATCTAATGCCGGAGAGCATGTATCTGAGGCAAGCGGGGTTGAATTCAAGCTTTTACATGCAGTACATAGTTGAATGCCTGGAAAACATTGCCAGAGGTGATGGTGGTGGAGGTAAATAAGGTAGGAACGTTCAAGAGGCTCTTAGATAGACATGAGAATGTGCAGCAAATGAAAGGATATGGACATTGTGCAGAGGGGTTACTCATTTAATTAGACTGGCACAAGATTGTGGGCTGAATGGCCTGTTCCTCTCTGTACTGTTCTACGTTCTATAAATTAAACTGAAATTGTTTCTGACAGTACCTTTCAAAAAAAGGAGTCTTGATTGGATTCCCATAAAAGTCTAAATGTTGCCAAAAGTATTCCGTGTACGTTGTGAATTGAAAATATGCTTGTGGACTGTTTTTCATAAAATTTTGCTTTCTGACTTTATAATGAGTCCAAAATTGGAACAAGCTGCTGGACTGAAATGAGTCTGTGTTCTAGTTAGGCGGCTGAGGTCAGTACAGGTCATTGCCTGTTGCAGCAGTGTTGCTGTAATTAAAGCTGATCTATAAATTGCTTTTGTATGATGTCACAATTGTGTAGCAGGCCATCCATCGATAATAATACAGGCAAATTGAAGCTCTGTTTGGTTTACTTTGTAATCACGCTAAATCATTGAGCTCATTTCTACCTACACATATAAGATATGTATCAATAGTCTGGATGACAATGTAGGTTTTTTTAGCCAGGGTGTAGTGAATTTGTGGAATTCTCTGCCACAGACAGCGGCAGAGGGCAATTCTGTGGGTATATTTAAGGCAGAAGTTGATCAATTCCTGATCAGTCAGGGCATCAAAGGATATGGCGAGAAGGCAGGTGTCTGAGGTTGAGTGGGATCCAGGATCAGCCATGATGGAATGGTGGAGCAGACTAGATGTGTTGAATGGCCTAATTCTGCCTTTATGTCTTATGGTTTTGTCTGACTAACATTGCAGATGACTTTTAAAAATGCTGGCATTGTAGCCAGTGAGAAAGGTTGGCAAAGGATACATAAGGATAATCGAGAGTAATTGCAAGAGTCCAGGAGCTTTTAGGGTGAAGGGTAAACCTGCCACTTTAGGGAACTTTGGCTAATAAGAATTGAGACTCTGGTCAGGAAAAAGATGGAAGCATATCTTGGGTTTGGGAGGTAAATGATGGGTTAATCCCTTGATGACAATAAAGACATTAGGAAGACTCTTAAGAGGGATTTCAGGAGGATATGACATGGATCTGGCAGGTTAAGTTCAGGAAAATTCCAAGAGGTTCCATAGCTATATCAAGAGTAAAAGGTTGGCTCAGGAGAGAATAGGTTCTCTTAGAATTCAGCAGGGCCACTTTTGGCTTGAGCAACAGCAGGTAGGTGAGATTTTTAATAAATATTTCTCCTTGGTGTTTATTGAGGGAAATGGAGGAGATGCAGGTGAGAGCAGTGTCAATGGTGGAGGAAGGAAAACCCATTTTCACAAACATCCATGCTCACCCCATCTTCCCAATGCCTTAACAGTGATAAGAGTTCTTCTTGTCCTTACCTACCATCCCATGAGCCCCCACACACCTCTAGGTCTCTCCTCCTTCCCTTTCTCCTCTGCCCCACCCTCCTCTCCTATCAAATTCATTCCTCTCCAGCCTTTTTTCATTCCAACCAACCAGGCTTCACCTATAATCTATGTGTTATCCTCCTTCCCCTCCCCCACCTTTTTATTCTGACATTTCCCCCCACTTCCTTTCCAGTCCTGAAGAAGGGTCTCACCCTGAAATTACTTTATTCATTTCCACAGATGCTGCCCGACCTGCTGAGTTCCTCCAGTATGTGTGCTGCTGAAGATTTTTGAGGATGTTTCCAGGCCTAGTGGACCCGATTATGGGGAAGGGTTGGCCAGGCTACGACTTATTCCTTGGAGAATGAGTTGTGACCTTATAGCGTTTTATAAAATCATAAGGAGCATAGATGTGGCAATTGGTAATAGTCTTTTCCCCAGGATAGGGCAGTCTAGAACTAGCTGGCTTAGATTTAGGTTAAGAAGAGAAAGTTTTAAAAGGCATTTGAGGGATAACTTTTTCACACAATGTGTACATGGAATGAGCTACCAGAAAAAATGGTTGAGACAAGTGCACTAGCATCATTTAAGAAGCACTCGGATAAGTACATTCAGGCTTAGAGGGATACGGGCTGAATGCAGGAAATTGGGACTAGATGGATAAACACTATGCTTGGGAGGGGCTCCTTAGGTTGAAGGAATCGGCGCTGTGACTCTATAAAGAACAATTGGAAACTTGGGCAGAGAAAAGGCAGATGGAGTTTAATCTGGACAAGTGTGAGGTGAGACACTTTGGAAGGTCAAATGCAAAATGAAAGTACCTGGTCAAAGCATTTAAGAGCATTGCTTTATGGAGGTAGTAGGGATTATTCTGGAGTTATGAAATTATGGATAACATTATAATGGATTAATAAACATAAGAACTGATCTTCAGAAAATAAAAAAAAACATGCTCACTACTTAACTTCAAATGATACTTTAAGGCTATTGAAATCAATTATTGGGTGTGCAATATTCTATTTCTGTCACATTGAAACAAAGCAGGAGAAGTCAGTGTATGACTGTTCATGTTCATTGGTGATCATTGAAAACTTCATGATGAGACCATGGCCCTCGCCTGTATTAATGCATTGGTAATGACATATCCCTGTCACTCCACTTGTAGTTCAGCACAGGACCCTTTTGTCACTTAATATTCCAGCGAGTTGTATATCCAGGGAGTCAATCTGCAACACTATAATAAAAGAGCTACATTTTGGGTGGCTGGAATTTGGACTCAGAAGCACCAACATTGAATGTTCAAAGGAGTTCTGCTATTTAAGATGTTCTCTCATTGTAAATATGTAATTCTGCCAAGTTAACTAGATACATTCAAAATGTTAAAGTGACTGATTATAACCACTGAAACAATTGCTAATTGTTTGTTCTTTCTATGTGTTTAAAAGGTGTAAAACATCATTTGAGGAGAACAGAAATAGATTCTCTCCAGATCTCTGAGTTACATCTCCTGTATAGCTTAATTTAGTCATTCACAACATGGACACACATATTTTGGGATGCAAGTTCATAGTTTGTTGAATGTGGCAACATAAACGAATAGGCTGGCAAAGACAGTGCATGGCATACTTGCCTTCGTTGGCAAGGGAATTGAATATAAAAGTTGGGAACTTATTATGCAGCTGTATAAAACTTTGGGTAGGCACATTTATAGTATTGTGTGCAATTCTGGTTGCCTCATTACAGGAAGAATATGGAAACTTTGGAGAGGGTGCAGACTAAGTTCACTAGGATATTGCCTGGATTGAGGAGGTTAGATAAATTTAGATTGTTTTCTGTGGAGCGTTGGAGGCTGTGGGGCGGTTGGGGGTGGGGGTGGAGAAGACCTGATAGAAGTATATAAAATAATGCGAGACTTAGATATGTAGATTGTCAGAATCATATTCCCAGATGGAAAAGTCAAATAGGTGTAAGGCGACTGGGGAAAAGTTTAATGTGGATTTACAAATAAAGGTTCACTTACCCAGATGTTGTTAGATGCCTGGAATCTGTTGCCAGGAAAGTGATTGAAGTAGATACCATGGCAATCTTCATGTAGCATTTAAGCAGACACGAACAGGCACCGAATAGAGGGATATGGTCCATGAAGGCAAATGGAATTAATTAGAGTGGCACCATGTCAGTTCAGACACGATGAGCTGAAGATCCCCTTTTATGCTCCAACGCTGAATCAGAAAACATAGAGCATAGAACAAAACTGCACAGGAACAGGCCCTGCAACCAGCAATGTTGTTGCCAAACCAGTGAACCTAATGATGCCTGACTAAACTAATTCCCTTTGCCTGCACTCCATTGCCCTCCATTCTCTGCATATTCATGTGCTTATCTCAGAGCCTTTTTAATGTTTCTATTGTATCTGCCTCCCTGGTAATGCATTACAGGCTCTGTGTAAAAAAGCTTGCCATGTATGTCTCCTTTGAACTTCTCCCCTCTCACCTTAAATGCATGGTCTCTCATATTATACATTTCAGGAAAAAGATGCCAGGTGTCTATCTCTGCCTCTCATCATTTTATAAACTTTTATCAGGTCTCTCCTCAGCCTCCAACACACCAGAGAAAGCAATTCGAGACCGTCCAATCTTCTTTTATTGCCATTTAATCCAGGCAATATCCTGGTATCATCTTCCGCAGCCTCTCCAAAGCCTTGGCATCCTGCCTATAATGGGGCAACCAGAAGTCAATGCAATACTCTAGATCAGGGGTTCCCAACCTATAGTTCACACATCCTTTGCTTAATGGTCAACGGCATATAAAAGGTGGAGAACCTCTACTCTTGATGTAGTCAATCTTAGAGTTTTATAAAACTGAAATATAACTTCCTGATCTTAAACTCAATGCCTTGATCAATTAAGGCAGATATACATGCACCTCCTTTACCACACAATAAACGTGAACAGCCACTTTCAGGGATCTATGGACCTGGAGTCCAGGATCCCTCGCTATATCAATACTGTTAAGAATCCAACCAGTAACTGTTCTTTTCCTTTATGTGTGATATTCCAAAATGCAATGTTCATATTTGACTGGATTAAACTTCATCTGTCATTTCTGTCCCAACTGAGCTACATCCCATTATATCCTTTGGCGATTTTCTACACTACCCACAGCACCACCAAATTTTGTCATCTGCACACCTACAAACCAATGCTTTCAACCAAGTCAACTAAATATATTACAAACAGCAGAGGTCCCTGAATATATGCCACTTGTCATGGATTTCCAGTCAGAATAAGTCCTTCTGTCTTCTCTGAGCTAGCCAATTCTGAATCCAAATGGCCAAGTCACTGTAAATCCTACACAATTTAATCTTCTGGAAAGGCATGAATAGAGTGAATGTGGAGTGGATGTATCCAGTAATGGGAGAGTCTAGGACCAGAGAAATACTGGTTCAGATTAAAAGGGCATCCCTTTCGAAAAGAGATGAGGAGGAATTGCTTTACCCAGGGGGTGAAGAATCTGTGGAATTCATTGCCAAAAAACAGTTATGGATTCCAATTTATTGAGTATATTTCAAAGTTCAAAGTAAATTTATTATCAAAGTACATATATGTCACTATTACAACCTTGAGTTTTGCTTTCATGTGTGCATACTCATTAAATCCAAGAACCATAATGGAATCAATGAAAGATCACAGCCAAAAGGAGGAACAAACAACCAATGTGCAAGAGACTGTACAAATAACAAAGAAAAAGAAAGAAGAATCATAAGCAAGTACACAATAAATATCGAGAGCATGAGATGAAGTGTCCTTGAAAATGAGTCCATAGGTTGTGGGAACACTTCATTGATGAGACAAATGAAGTTGAGTGAAGTTCTCCCCACTGGTTGAAGAACCTGATGATTGAGGGGTAATAACTGTTCCTAAACCTGGTGGTGTATGTCCTGAGGCTCCTGTACCTTCTTCCTGATGGTAGAAGCAAGAAGTGAACATGACCTGGGTGGCAGGAGTCCTTAACAATGGATGCTGCTTTTCTGTGATAGCGCTCTGTGTAGATTTGTTCAATGGTGGGTAGGGCTCTACCATGATGGACTTGTTAATGTCTCAGCAAATGTCTTTCACTATGCTCAAATGAGGGCCATATCCACTACTTTTTGTAGGATTTTACATTCAAGGGCATTGGAGTTTCCTTACCAGACTGTGATGTAGCCAGTCAATATACTCTCCACCATGCATCTATAGAGGTAAGTCAAAGTTCTATATGTCATGCTGAATCTTCACAAACTTCCAAGGAAGTAGAGGTACTACCATGTTTTCTTTGTAATTTCACTTAAATGCTGGCCCCAGGATAGGTCCTCTGAAAGAGGAGGTAATATTCTTGATTATCAATGAATCATGGCTGGAAGAAATCATAGACGGGAATTTAATGTCCAAGGATACACATTGTATCAAAAGAATAGGCAGGAAGGCAGAGGGGTGGCGAGGCTCCATTGGTAAAAAACTGAAATTCAATCATTAGGAAGAGGTGATGGAGGGTCAGAAGGTGTTGAATTGTTGTGGATAGAGCTAAGGGTCAGTGAGGATAAAAAGACCCTAATGGGAGTTATATACAGACCTCCAAGTGGTAGTAAGGATGTGGTCTACAAGTTACAACAGGAGAGACAGAATGCATGCCTATAGGGCAAAGTTACAATAGTCATTGGGGATTTCAATATGCAGGTAGATTGGAAAAATTAGGTTGGTGCAGGGGAATTTCTAGAATACATACAACATCGCTTTTTAGTGCAGCACGTGGTTGAGCCCACTAGGGGAATCTGCTATTCTGGATTGGGTGTTGTGCAATGAACCAGAATTGATTACAGAGCTTAAGCTAAAATAACCCTGAGGGGAAAATGATCATAATATGATCAAATTCACTCTGAAACTTGAGAAGGAGAAGCTAAAGTCAGAGGTATCTGTACTACAGTGGAGTAAAAGAAATTACAAAGACATGAGACAGGAACTGGTCAGAATTGATTGGATAAGAACACTGGCAGGGATGATGGCAGAGCAGCAATGGCTGGAATTTCTGGAAGCAATTCAGAAGGCACGGGATATATACATCCCAAAGAGGAAGAAGTATTCTAAAGGCAAGATGACACAACTGTGGCTAACAAGAGAAGTCAAAGCCAACATAAAAGCCAAAGAGAGGACATAAAATAGAGCAAAAATTAGTGGGAAGTTAGTGATTGGGAAGCTTTTAAACAACAACAGAAGGCAACTAAAAGTCATTAAGAAGCTAAGGATGGAATACAAAAGAAAGCTGGCCAACAATATTAAAGAGGGTAACAAAAGTTTCTTCAGATACATTAAATGTAAAAGAGAGACAAGAGTGGATATTGGACCACTGGGGAATGATGCTAGAGAGGTAGTAATGGGAGACAAGGAAATGGCAGATGAAATGAATTGTATCATTCTTCACTGTGGAAGACAGTAGCAGTATGCTGGAATTTCAAGGTGTCAGGGGTCTTGAAGTGTGTGAAGTTACCATTACTAGAGAGAAGGTTCTTTGGAAACTGAAGGTAGATAAGTCACCTGGACCAGATAATGTACACCCCAGAATTGAGAATGTGGTTTCGGGTTACTTGGAGGCACATGATAAAATAGGCCACAGTCAGCATGGTTTCCTCAAGGGAAAATCTTGCCTGATAAATCTGTTCGAAATCCTTTAAGAAATAACAAGCAGGATAGACAAAGGTGAATCAGTTGATGTTGTGTACTTGGATGTTCAGAAGGCCTTTGACAAGGTGCCACACATGAGGCTGCTTAACAAGCTATGAGCCTGTGGCATTACAGGAAAGATTCTAGCAAGGATAAAGCAGTGGTCGATTGGCAGGAGGCAAAGAGTGGGAAAAAGGGGAGCCTTTTCTGGTTGGCTTCCAGTGACTATTGGTGTTCCACGGTGGTCTGTGTTGAGACTGAATCTTTTTTACATTATATGTCAATGATTTGGATAATAGAATTGATGGCTTTGTTGCAAAGTTTGCACATGATACAATAGGTGAAGGAGCAGTTAGTTTTGAGGAAATAGAGAGGCTACAGAAGGACTTACAGATTAGGAGACTGGGCAAAGAAGTGGCAGATGGAATACTGTGTTGGGAATGGTAAATGCACTTTGGGAGAATAAATGAAAGTGTCAATTTTCTAAATAGAGAGAAAATACAAAAATCTGAGGTGTAAAGGGATTTATGAGCCCTTTTGGAATATCCCCTAAAGGTTAATTTGCAGTTTGAGTCTGTGGTGAAGAAGGCATATTTAGCATTTATTTCAAGATGAGTAGAATATAAAAACAAGGATGTACGGAATGTGAAGCCTTTATGAAGCACTAGTGAGATCTCACTGAGTATTGTGAGCAGTTTTGGGCCCCTCATCTTAGAAAGGATGTGCTGAAACTGGAGAGGGTGCAAAGGAGGTTCATGAAAATGAATCCAGGATTAAATGGCTTGTCATATGAAGGGAATTTGAAAACTCTGGGTCTGTATTCACTGGATTTTAGAAGAATAAGGCGTAATATAATTGAAATCTATCAAATGGTGAAAGACCTTGATAGAGTGGTTCTGGAGAGGATGTTTCCTGTGGTGGAGTGTCTAAAACCAGAGGACACAGACTCAGAATAGTGCGTGTCATTTTAGAACAGAGATGAGAAGGACAGAGAGTGGTGAATCTGGAATTCGTTGCCACTGGCAGCTATGGAGGCCAAGTCTGTATGTATATTGAAGGCAGTAATTGATGGATTCTTGATTTGGTCAGAGCATGAAGGGCTATAGGCGGCAAGACAGGAGAATGGGGTTGAGAGGAAAATTGGATTTGCCATGATGAAATGACGGAGCCGACGCAATGGGCCAAATGGCTTAATTCTGCTCCCATATCTTATGGTCTTATGATCTTATTATTAAGGGTGTCGAAGGTTATAGGGAGAAAGCAGGAGAATAGGGTTGAGAGGAAAATGTACATCAGTCACGATCAAATGGTGGAGTAGACTCAATGTGCTGAATGGCCTAACTCTATTCCAATGTCTTATGGATGCGCCTACCATGAGGAACCTTGCGAATACATTTTGAATCCTAAAATGCTCTAGCATATCAGCACTTTCAACACTCACTCACTATGCTCCATGACATTCTCCTTGGTAAATACTGACACAAAGCACTCATTTAGGACCTCGCCACATCCTTTTCTTCCAAACGCATGTTCCCACTTTTATCCCTTCATGGTCCTAACCTCTCCATAGTTATCTTCTTGCTTTTCATGCATGTATAAAATGCTTTAGTATTCTCTTTAATCCTTCTTTCAATGACTTCTCATGGCTCCTTCTGGCTCTCCTAATTCTTTTCTGAAGTTTTTTTTCTGGCTTCTTTATAATCCTCAAGGGCAGTGTTTGATTTTAGCTTCCTAAACCGAACATATTCTTCCTTTTTCTACTTGAGTTAAATCCATAATTTCTTTTATTCTACTAATTTCCCTTACCTTGCCTTCTTTGTCGTTCCTTCTCTTACTGGAACATATCTATCCTGTGCCCTGTTCAGTTGGACTTTAAACAACTTCCATATGTTAAGTGTGGACTTTCCCAAAAAGAACTGATCCCAATTAACACCTCCTCACTCCTGCCTAATACACATAATTAGACCTTCCTCAATTTCTTTCTTTCTTGTAATGTCTATATTATTCAGTTACCTTAAAACTTAATGAGTTAGAATTACTGTTCCCAAAATTTTTCCCCACTGAAAGAACAGTTACCTGGCCAGATGTACTACCTAATACAAGGTCCAATATGGCCCCTTTTATAGAGTCACAAAACAGTACAGCACAGAAATAGGCCCTTTGGCCCATCTAGTCCATGCTGAACTATTAATCTGCCTAGTCCCATGCATATCCCTCCCGTTCATGTACCCATCCAAATTTTTCTTAAATGGTGAAATTAAACCAGCATCCACCACTTCTGCTGGCAACTTGTTTCACACTCACACCATGTTCCTCTTAAATATTTCAGCTTTCACCTTTAACCGATTACCTCTAGTTGTAGTCTCACTAAACCTCAGTGGAAAAACCTCAGCCACACCAATGTCTTATACAACTTCAACATAACATCCCGACTCCTCTATTCAATACTTTGATTTATGAAGGCCAGTGTATCAAAAGCTTTCTTTACGATCCTACCTATCTGTGATATCACTTTCAATGAATAATGTACCTGTATTCCCAGATCCCTTTGTTCTACAGTACTCCTCAATGCCCTACCCACTCACCATGAAAGCCGTATGCTAGTTTGTCCTCCCAAATTGCAACAACTTACCATTGTCTGTATTTTTTCAACAGGTCCAGATCCCAATGCAAGTTTTGATCATCTTCCTTGCTGTCCACTACACCCCCAATCTTGGTATCATCTGAAAAATTGCTGATCAAGTTTACCACATTATCATCCAAATCATTGACATACAGGACAAACAACAATGGACCCAGCATCAGTCCCTACAGCACTTCACGAGTCACAGGCCTCCAGTCAGAGAGGCAACCATCTACTGAAGCTACTCACTATGTTGCAGCTACTAAAAAACCTGTCCCTAAGCTGATTGCATATCTATTCCTTAATGTCCCGATGGCCATTGAAGGTAAAATCCCTTCAGTGGAAACATTTCATCCCTTTCCTCCTTCAAGAGCCATCTGAGGCCTCAGCTCTCTAATATTATCTCTGTGGTTCTGTGTGAAATTTTGCCTGCTTGTGCTTTTATAAGGATTGGGGCATGTCAGAGGAGAAGCATCTAAGAGGAGTGCAAGGGCCACTTTTTCACCCAGCAGTTGGTCTGAATGAGCTGCCAGAGGAAATGGTAGGGTAGGTACATTTCAAAAATATTTGGAGAGATACATGGATAGGAAAGATTTAAGTGGATAAGAGTCAAATGGGGGCATATGAGATGAGATTAGTTGGTCAGCATGGACTAGTTGGGCCCAAGAGACTGCTTCCGTGCTGCATGAGTCCATGAATTGATCTAAGCTCTTTGAGTGCAGTGATGTGGCTCTCTAAAGGTGCAAGTACCTCACAAGTTTTGTTTTTAATTATATTTGAACTTCTGTATTTTCATCTCTATAAATGAGGTGGTATCTCATGATTCTTTACACAATAGTCTTATATTTTAACTGAAATTATTGAGATCACATTCAGCTACCCTGCCAGTACTTCATGGAAATGAAATCATGAGGGATTTCATTAGAATTTTACACAAAGTGCAAAGATAGTAATTTTATCATCTAGCTTTACTAAATTTATGTAATGACATCTGAACCTAAACTGTAAACTTGTCAACATTCCAGTATATCTTAGATTTAAATTCCACCATTATCTCTTAAACCAATCTATCTACTCACTCTCCGATGCATTTGTGTGTTGATGTTTCAAATTTGTTTATCATTTTACCAAAATGGCCTCAATGCTACATCTCGTTTTGCAGATGCCAGACTCACAGACTGAAAGACTTTAACTCAGACATTGGAAATTACTCAGGAGGAGGAATCGAGAATGGTAAAAGGTAGCCCGCATGAATCCGATGCTTGTTCAGTACTTGTCTTCTGATTTCACTTAGCTTGAGAATCAGTCCTTAATGATCTGGCTCAGCAATCTAACAAATGTCAGTGAATATACTGAGACATTTTGAAATGTGTGTACAGCTTTCTGGGTTGAATGGAGCATAGTTAGATTCTGGAACATTCCCGTTTCATCAAAGAAAAGGACACATTTGCCAGTGACTGATAAATCTTTAATATAAAAATTGTACAAGAATTCTGATACAAATTACAAGAGGTATTTGAACAAAATATGAATAAAATTCCATTTACATCCCAAACCCTTATGCATTTAATGCAAAAACCAGAGACAGTATATAGTACAGAAATACAAGGGAACAATTACAAATAAAAAACGGACTCCTCTTTTCCAAACTACTAAATTGAAAAACTTGTTTTGTTTTCAATGCATACAGTATTTATGAAACTACCAATGTCATGATTAGTAGATCAAAGTGAAGCAGGCTTTTCAATTCCCCAGGTACAGCAATTCTTTGTAGAGCATACTGTGGTTATTCAAGCGTTATAGCAGTGCATTAACTTTCACGTACAAGAAAGCAAACAAATTGAAAACGTAATTAAAGAGGGATAATTATAATGAAAATTTCTTGAAAAAGAAGCATTGGTACTTTGAATTTTGTATTATTTTTAGAAAAGCGCTGTCACAGTTCTTAAACTGCAGCCAATAGATTGTCTTTATCACCATCTTGTCCAAAATTTGACTATTAGAAATTAAAATTTGAGGAAGTGTTTTAGTCCATCACAGCTGAGAGCACATCAATCCACGCAACCATTATCCTAAAATACATAATTACTTGCCTACAAAATAATTGCACTAGATTCATAATTATGTGATCTATCTGAGAAATATTTGATGATACAATGTGTAGAATGCAGTTTTGTATTTAGGTTTAGGTGTCTTTATCAGAGTTTTGTTGTTTTCTAAGTATGGTACCAAATGTTCTGAGGGATGTTGGGTCATCCATTAAGGAAATAAAAGATGTTACTCAATAATGTTATGGTCAGTGGAACAAAGCACAGGAGGTGAGTGCAGTTGTTAAACTATGATTCCAGACTCTGTTTGCCTCAGTTACTGTAAGACAATTTAGCTCCTCAAACGCATGATAGCTCTGTATTCAGTGTAAATAAGACTACTGGGATAGCAAACAGTTTTGGGATCAGGTGGGGTCACAGTGGGTGAGTGTAAACTCTGCCTTAGGCCTTTGAGCCTCTGCCTGCACAAAGTGAGACGAATAACTATACTGGTTCTCATTAAGTACGGACAGTTAATGCGTTGTCATCCAAATACAGATATGGAATTAATGTAAGTTAATGATATGTTTCCACAGGGTTTAGAAGCCCTCAGTGTTAGAAAAAGGTCAGTCTGAATTGCCAGAGACCAGGTACTCAGCCCAGACACTGCACTGGGAGAGCTCTCAGCCAAAGGAAGCATTTAATTTGTAAACAAATTCTCAGAAACTTGCAATTTCAGTTTTGGCATCTTCTGCTAGAAATCCTGAAACCAACTTTATCTCTCGGCAATCCACTTCCAACACACAAGCGTTGCCTGACACACCCTTCACACCCACGTTGTGCAGGTAAGCCCAGCAGGGTTAGCTTTCCAAGCTGTACTTCACAGGTGATACGGAACGCCTGAACAGCCCATCAATCAGAACTCAAAGTCTCACTTCCAACCTCAATTCAGGGCTGTCAGCTAGATTACACTGCACAGTCTTTGCCTAACAAATCATTTTTTTCCCTGTCTGTCTGCCTACAGTTTGGGTGGCCCTGGGCTGTGGCTCCCAAACATGGAACTGAGTTTTCAGCTTTTGGCTCTTATGGTGCAGGCATACATCAGTGGCCTTTACAGACAGTTTGAGATCCTGTACTCAATTCTTTCTTCAGCTGCAATAAATAGGCACTTACATTTCCTCTCACACTGAATGGCCACAAGCTGAACTTAAGTGTACACATTTATCTATGTCCCTGTAGGGTTGTGATTGTTAGAGCAAAGGGGAGGAGAGACGGAATATGCTGGTAATGTGTCAGAATCTTGGCATCAATAATCACATTTTTCAAGGCTTTAAAGTGACGTGTGAATATTTAGACTTAGACGCGTGACACGAAGCAGAGTACCTTCAATGTTCCAGCATCGTATTCCCTCAGTTTGTTCAGTACATGCTCCTCTTAATGTACACAACATAGTCAATCCCTTCTCATTACAGCTTTGGTCTCTTTAACACTGGCTTGTTAGATCGTCAATAAAAACACACACCCACAATACTGAAAAGAGTCGGCTGCTGGGAGCAGCAATTGCAAGTCCAAAAATGCTCTTTGGCAAATTGACCAGAGTGAACAATTTTGTGATAATATGAAAATAACACAAAATAATTAAAAGAAAACACACCTTTTAAGTACCAAATTGAAACAAAAATAGAAAGGTTAATTTGTTTTCTATGCAAAGGGGAACAAACATTTGTAAGCAATTAAACAGTGAAATAATTAAGTGTTTAAGAAACACATTAGTGTTGCTCAGTTCCACCTCGCAAAATAGGTAAAATGAACTTGGCAATAATTCAATCAGACATGCACTTGCACACACACACACGCACGCACGCACACACGCACACACACGGTTTGGTTTCACGCAGAGCTCAATAAAAGGCAGACTTCATATAATTCTGTGTGGTAACTAATGCAGTAACTGTTATCCAGAGCTCTAGTTGCATAACAATGAAATATCATAATGAAAAAAAATTATATTCTGGGAGGAGGAAAGGAGGAGGTGGAATATCTCTTTTCTTGCTACATTATAGAGAATGTCAAATATGAAAATCGAACTCAGCTGCTGTTAATGTTCTACCTATCAGATCCTTTGTCAGTCAAAATAATTTTGCAATCCTGACTGTGAAGTGCACTAGCATATTGTTAAGATCCGGCTTTTTTAATCTAATAGAAAATATGTCTTTATTTCCAACTGTTTTATATATACATATAGAAAGGAATCTCAGACAAATCCACTTTCTCCTGTAAGTCTGAGGCCATGCAGAAGAAGCCTGCTGATTTTAAGACTAAGTTCGTTAAGACTGTAATAGTTAGATTTCTGAGAATTGAAGTTAAGATTTTGTAATCTGGAATCTGGCAGTAGTTCATAGTCCAAAGTCCCACCAAGACTGAGAGTTCCTGTACAACGTGGTCTAACCCTGCTCCCATTGTTTGGAAACCTTTTATACATGGTCACTTACAAAAAATTCCTTCATTTCAAATAGTTGCCCCTTTGCACAACTATCTAGGTAAGTCAGAACTTATTCCATATTTCATTAAATTATGGAATAGTACAGTATAAAAGGAAGAATTTGGTCCATACCTGTTCTCTTGGACAGCAATCCAGCTACTGCAATAATGCTGTTCCCTCCTCATTATCCCTCATTTTTTTAACATAATCAATTCCCTATTAAGAAAATATTGAGTCTGTATCCACCACTTTATCAAGCCATGCATTCCAAAACCTAATATACATTGTGTAAATTTGTTTATTTGTATTAAGGTTACACTAGGGCTTTGAAAGTCAAAATACCACCAATCAATACAGCCCGTGTGTTCTTCTGTCTAAGGAAGTCTTTCTGCATTTTCAAGTCAGTGTCAAAAGGCTCTTATACCACACTTGCAACATTTCCTAATAAAAAAAGCTTTGTTACTTCATACTTTAGTTCAATGCTGGGACTTACATGCTTTAAACATTCATGAAATATAAGTTTCAATCTACAATACTCATTAATTGTCACACTGTGTGCCATATTACATATTCCAAGAAATAATGTTTCTTTTTGTTCCGTCATTAAGGAAGAAATGTTCTGAAACTACTCTCTCTACCTATTGGAATGTAAGGTTTCTTAGAGATAGCAGTGCGGACATAGCTTTTAAGTTATCCTAATGTGACCAAAACTCATCACATTGAGCTAATTGAACTGCCGAAGAGCGACCCTGAACCCCTGCATCATCCAAAAAACTCCTTCTGTTACAGAGGGTTACAGTGGCAAAACTCTCATTCTGCAGGCTTCTCAGTATGTGGTCATTCAGGATCTGATGGCTTCAGAATTTTGATTTCAGACAAATATTTGTTCCCACTATTTAATCATTTGTTACCCTGGCAATTAATAGAAACAGGGATAGTTTCTCTGGATTACGATCTTCAGTCGTTCAGTGCAAAGTCAGCAGTAATGTTGAAATCTGTAAAAACTGTATTTGTAATATAATAGTCTCCTTAGTGTTCATTGCTACAGAGTGAGCTAGTGTCACTGGGGGCTGTCTGTTAGAATTAAAGAAACCTAGAAACACCCTCGTTTTTAAAAAGTTACTAATAAGGGAGAGAGTATAAAATGATGCATATCACTGTGTAGCATTGAAAGTGCATGACTGGATTCATGTACTAGTCTAGAGTCACACGATTTCACTTTCCTCAGAGTGTGGAAGCATGCTAGCAGAATATATTGCTACCTTTAGCAAATAGTAAATTGTACTGTTTCATTTTAGTTTTTTAAAAAAGGTCGAGAAACACAACGAAAAAGGAAAAGAGCTTGTAAAAGCAAAAATAAACAACCCAAATGCTCAGCGAATAGTCTTACCTTCTCTCTCTTCACCTTCAGTAACAAGAGGCCTCCCTTACCCCACCCACCCCACCCTCCCCATCCCAGCAAGATCTTACACAAAGATAGAACAAAAAAAATTCTAACAACCATCAATAATATGTAATACTGATGAGCCAAAGGCCTTGTTTAATGTTTATTGAAGATAAATTAACTGGCAGTGTGGAAGCCCCTTCAAGTTCAGATTCCTTGATCATTATTGGCAATTTACCTGCTCTCTATTCCTTTAAGCTCAGGAACTATCATTAATTCTATATTGAATTATCATTTATTTTAAAATGTGTTCTGCCATAATGGGAAATTGAATGCCAGAGATATGGGTTGTTATTGTGCTAAAGATTTACATTCCAAGGAAATTAAAATTGGGATGCAAGTCACCAAAAAAATGTAAATGTACAGTATCAATTAGTTAAAGACAACTGATGTATCTCTTTAATGAGAAATCAGGAACTGATGTAAGAAGTTGAACAACAAGCTAAATGTCAGATATATCAGGTCAGATGGAGTGAATGGACTTGATAGACATCAAATAAAGACTTCAACCTTGTTGGACAAATTACCTTGAAATGATTCTAAATGTAAGTCATCTGACCTAATTGTCTATCTAATTAAACCTGAACACTGGCATCTGCTCTACCTTGCTGTTATGCATTTACTTGGATTTAGAACCAAACCAAATTTTGTGTTCCAATTGTCATCCATCTCAGCTATGCACTCAACTGTCTTAGTTGCCCTCCAGGTTGAGTCCTTTGTTCTACCCTTTAAAAACATGAGATGTCCAAAAATCACACAGTCCACCCCTCAACTGGTACAATTCTCTTATCCATCAGCCATATGCTTACAGACTTAAGCTGGCTCCCAGCAAGATAATGCCTAACTTTAAATTTTGTACTTTTTCAAATACCTCCATGTTGCATGCCATCTTTCTCTCTAATACCCCACATAATTATAAACCTGAAAAATGTTTGCAACCCTCTAATTCTACTATCTTACTGCTGAAAGAAAATGCTTCACCACTTGCATCTGTGTTAAATCTCTACATTTTATTCCCTTAATCTTTCTGTCTCTTCACCTCTCTCTTCCTGGAAATCAAACCGTGAAAAAAAAATGCCCAAACTTCTAATCATCTGGCCTTTACTGGCTTAGTGTTACACTTTAACTGATGATGTTCCTGCGAAGCACTTTGGTGTTGTTCCTTATGTTAAAGATGACAGAGAAATAAAACTTTTTACTGGAGTGAATTTGGGTGCTATTCAGAATATCACAATCATCAGGTACTTGTAGTTAAATGCTTCTCCAATGCTGTTCGATGGTTATTTTCTTGAAAGGTTTATTTATTTGTTGAAGCCTGTAGCTTAAGAAGTATGATTTTGAGATGAAAATGGCCGTTATGCAGAAAGCTGACAACTGGCCTTGTCATTGGTAATCCAGTATTAGAATTTAGTGTAGAGAAATGTTCTCATATTAGATTTTCAGAAGTGCTCCATTTTAGATACATATGGCAACAATTAGTCAAATTAAACAAATCCTCATAAATTAAGGAACTAGCAGCTTTTATTGATTGGCATGACTTTATGACTATCTGCATCCTATAAAGTGAGCAAAGGTTTCATCATGTTTCAAAGGAATATAATGAACCTCACATTCTCTCCCAATCACCTATATCCAGCAGAGATTGTGAAAGTATCATGTCATTGTGATTTCCAATCTCAGTTCTTCCTTCTATTGAGAAAAAAATGCCCCAACATAATCTGTCTGGAGGAGGCGTGAAGCACTAGCTTCAACTAAGGGTTCTTCAATACTGGCTTGAATTAATTCTTAAATAGTCAAGTTAACAATTGGCTGCAGGAAATCTCTGTCATTTAGGCATCTGTCAATCAGGATATTATGAAATGCTTTCCCCTAAAACCAGCAAAAAAAAACTGTTCTTAATAGCCTTCTGACAGTGGAAGCATATTAATGTGGTATCTTTAACATTGTAAAATATCACAAGATACTTCACAGGAATGTAATAAGACAATTTTTGAGACACATATGGTGATTTGGGCTCAGTGTGGTTATAACATACCTCCTATAAATAAGATATAGGAGGAAAGAGAGACAGAATGGTTTGTGGAGGGTGAATCAAAGCTTGAAGCCTCGGGGAATCAGGGATGGTGGTGGTGGGGTAAATAGCAGAATTGGAGAAGATCAGAGAACTCAGCATTTTGGTGTAGTAAAGATTGTGGGCTAGGAGACAGTAATATAGCTCATCTTTCCGAGGACTGTTGTATATTAGCAAGGGAACAACAGGCTGCAGATAAAACTTAATGCAATGTTATTAAGTGCAGAGAAAGATCACGTCATGCCAGTTTACAAAGAAGGGCAAACTGATGACTGAAATGGCAACTGATATTTAATTGTGTAACATTTGGAACATTGGAAGTGGAGAAGGCCATTTGGCAATTTGAATCAATTAGATTGTAGCTGATCCATATCTTAACTCCACCCATCTACCTTGGTGATAGTTACCCAACAAAATTTTATGAATCTCAGTTTTGCAATATATGTTGAACTCCAGGGGTTGAAAGTTTGCAATTTCTTTTTCCTCCTTTTTCAGGAAAATTTCCTGACATCATCCCTGAAAGGCCTGGCTCAAATTTCAAGATTGTGCCCTGTTATAAATAAAAAGCACAAGGCATCAAATGCCAAAAATCTAAGCAGATACAAGTTACATTTATCCCAAATCTGTCGGTTAAAAGAGGACATTAATTTTCTTTTCAAATTTCATGTTTATAACCTTAGAGGACTATTTCACAAATTAGAAATGTGACAGAAAAAGGACCTTGGCTTATCAGGATGACAGTAGAATCAATCGACATCATTGGCCTTTTTAAGGGCATAGTTTGTACAAAAAAAGCTGCCATGCTCAATCAAAGTTTCTTTCAAAAGCTGACAAGTAGTTAAGTTCACAAAGACAACAAGAAGGTACTTTTTTCTGCAGGCAACAGTCACAGATAGTTTATACGGTCTCTTTGGAGATGAATTAAGCATGAGCATTTCAATATGACCTGGGATTTCCATCCACTGAGCTCCAAACAATTGCTCCTTGTGTATGAACCCCAGGTCAGAGGGCAAAACAGCGAAGAAAGCACCTGATGTCAAAAAGGCTCAGCAGATCAGGTCACCTGGCACAGAGACCTGCATTAGTCAATGGAGGCAAAAGGAACATTCTTGTGTAGATTGGGGTTCTGGCTGTGCCTGTTCCGACTTCGCAGGGAGGAGAACATCATGTTACAACCAGGAACTTTGCACTTGTGCATTTCACGGAGATGGACCGTCTTGTAGTGAACCCTCAGTGTCCCCTTGTTGCTGTACATTTTGTGGCAGATAATACACATGATCCCACCATTGCTGGTTGATGCTGCTTGCAATATCGAGGCCTCTAGGGCTTCATGACTGGAACCAGCAGCCTGGGACTGAACCTCTGCTCTGTGGGTGGATTCACCACTGTCGCTGGCCCCATCTATCTCATCCAACAGGATCCCCTCATCACTTCCCACCTCTGATTCCCGTGACGAGTGGATACTGCTGCTGGATTGGATGCTGGAAGTGGTGCTGAGGTCCAGCACCATATAATCATCTGGTGTGACCCTTGTGTAGCCATTGGTGTGGGAATCTTCTGTCCCTGCTGGTGAACTAACTTCGTCCCTCATATCAAGTCCAATTCCATGGTGGCCACCATAGATCTTGGCCAAAAATTCCTCTCGGAGGTCCTTGGAAAGTGGAGGAGCTGGATCCATCCCCATTTCATCCAGTTCCTTGGTCAGTAGCTTTCGATGAAGATTAATGTTGGCACTGTGTCTGGAAACAGCAAGAAGGGGCTGTGGTCAGTACATTATATGTGCAAAGTACTCCTGCAGATTTAACCTGGCCTAGAATATAAACATTAACAATTGCAGTTATGATAGATACCGAAAATTGCCTGATGGACTCCACCCTGATTTTTCAGCAAGTGTTTAATAATGAGAGTGAAAATAAACTTTAAGCAAAGTTAGAAAGAGAAGGTGATATATATCAAGTGTTACTGCAAAGTCATTCAACACTTAGATGTTCTCACCCACTAATCCCACAGGCAGTGAGTTTCCAGTCTCAACTAGCACTTGGTGATTGCATGGAAGGTACTTGTCCACACAGGAAAGGAGGGAGAATTAATTATTAGTCAAGCTCCCAGCAGTCTCTGAGAACCAGCTGGCTCATTCAATCTGGTGATCACCTTTGATCATTTCACCACAGAGTTGAGTACTGCTCGGATTTTAAGGTTAACTTAAGATCATAAGAAATAAGATCAGAGGTAAGTTATCCGGCTTTTCCAGCTTACTCCATCCACTTGTTAAGGTCATGCCTGCTCTTTCCTTACCAGCATTTTTCTGCCCTGTCCTCACATCCCTTGAGTCTTTCAATGTCCAGATCCTTTCATGTCTCTCATGATTCAACTTTGAGAATTCCAAATGCTCTCCAACCTCTGGGTGAAGAAATTTCTCCTCATCTCAGTCTTTAACAACCTACTCCTTTTGTAAAAACCAATTCCCCTAGTTATAGATTCCTCAATTTGAGAAAACATCTTCCTTATTCTCTAATCTATCAGGCTCTTTTAATAATTTTTAAAAGTTTTTTTCTTCTTAATAGAATAGAATAAGAAGGGAGTGGCATGGTACCTTAGTGGCTGGTGTCAGCTTTGCTGCTTTCTGTAAGAGTTTCTATGTTCTCCCCATGACTGTGCGGGTTCTGCCCAGATCCTCTGTTTTCTCACACATTCCAAAGGCATACGGGTTACTCGGTTAATTGGTTACATGGGTGTAATTGGGCCAGAAGGGCCTGTTAGCATGCTGTATCTCAAATAAAATAATCTTCTGAATTCTAAAGAATATTCTATTATAAAGAATCTAAAGTCTCAGTCTGCTCAATGTCTCCTCCGACAGCAAATACTAATTGCAATACTTCCATGGCAAGTACCTCTTTTCTTAGGCAAGGGGAACAAAACTGTGCAAAGTACCCCACCTGTCATCCCATCAGGGCCCTATGCAAATGCAATAAGACTTCCTTACCACCTATTGAATGGTCATTGAGTATACATACTATTCATTATCTTAATAATGTGCTGCACCCTTACAATAGTCTATAACTTGGATTCCTTTGAACATCAATACTATGTTGAAGCAGAAATCCCCTCATAATGAGATTGATAAGTGAATCTCAACATCCAGCCTTGGTGACACAGGACAAGATAGGACAAAGTCAGCATGGTTTCCTTAAGGGAAAATTTTGTCTGATGAACCCGCAGGAATTCTTTAGGGAGATTACAAGTAGGATAGATAAAGGGGGTGTAGAGGATGTTGCTTATTTGGACTCTCAGAAGGCCTTTGACAAGGTGCCACACATGATGCTGCTTACCAAGTTAAGAGCCCATGGTATTATAGGAAAGTTACTAACATGGTTAGAGCATTGGCTGATTGGTAGGAGGCAGCAAGTGGGAATAAAAGGATCCTTTACGGGTTGGCTGCCAGTGACTAGTGGTGTTCAGCAGGGATCGGTGTAGGGACCGTTTCTTTTTATGCTGTATATCAATGATTTAGATGATGGAATAGATGGCTTTGTTGACAAGTTTGCAGATGATATGAAGTTTGGTGGAGGGGCAGATAGTGTTGAGGAAGCAGGTAGGCTGCAGAAGGACAGACAGATTAAGAGAAAGGGCAAATAATTGGCTGATAGATTTCTGTATTGGGAAATGTATGGTCATGCACTTTGGTAGAAGAAATGAAAGGGTTGACTATTTTCTAAATGGAGAGGAAATACAAAAAACTGAGGTGCAAAGGGACTTGGGAGTCCTTGTGCAGGATTCCCTAAAGAATAATTTGCAGGTTCAGAATGTGATGCAATGTTAGAATTTATTTCAAGAGTACTAGAGTACAAGAACAGTGATGTGACGCTAACGTTTTATAACACACTGGCGATGCCTCATCTTGAGTATTGTGAACAGCTTTGGGCTCCTCACCTCAGAAAAGATGTGCTGGCATTGGAGAGGCTTCAGAGGAGGTTCACAAGGATGATTCTGGGAATGAAAGAGTTATCATACCAGGAATGTTTGATGGCTCTGGGTCTGTGCTCATTGGAATTTAGAAGGATGAGGGGGGAACTCATCGAAACCTTTCAAATGTTGTAAGGCCTAGACAGGGTAGATGTGAAAGAATGTTTGCCATGGTGGGGGAGTCTAGGACAAGAGGGCACAGGCTCAGGATAGAGGGGCATCCATTTAAAACAGAAATGCGGAGAAATTTCTTTAGCCAGAGGGTGGTGAATATGTGGAATTTGTTATCACAGGCAGCTGTGGAGACCATGTCATTGGATGTATTCAAGGCAGAGATTGATAGGTTCTTGATTGGACATGGCATCAAAGGTTACGGGGAGAAGGCCAGGAAGTGAGGCTAGGGAGGGTGGTGGTGGAAGAATCAGCCATGTTTGAATGGCAGAACAGACTCACTGGGCCAAATGGCCTAATTTTACTCCTATGTCTTATGGTCTTATCCGATCTGAACAACAAACATCTATTAACCCATTCTAGTAACAGATTAAAACTTATTGCTACTCATCTAGTTTACTGAGTACGGGGAGGTGGAGGTATTTTGTGCTTTGTAAAAGTATTCAGCCCCAACCTTTTATTCCCATAAATAAGCATTACAACCAGGGATTTTGAACAATTTAACTGAGAGTTTTAATTTGTGAATCACATGCTTCCTTTTTCCACAGTAGAGACCCAAAATCAGGGAAAATTATAAAACCTGAAAACCTAAAAACTCAGAAACTGATACGTTCAAAAATATTCATTCCTCTTTGCTCAGATGAATCACCTTTTGCAGTTATTACAGCCAGTGGTCTTTTTGCATAAGTTTCTATTAGCTTTGCACAACTTAACGGAGCAAGGTTTGTAAAATTGCTCAAGCTATGCCAGGTTAGTTGGGGAGTGGCGGTGGACTGCAATCGGTTAAGATCAAAACTCTGACTGGACCACTCAAGGACATCAATTTTTTTTCATTTGAACCCTCTCCATGGTTGCTCTGGCAGTGTGCTCTGGGTTGTTGTCCTGCTGAAGGATGAACTTCCTCCCCAGTTTAAGCTTTCTGGGAGAGGCTAGCAGGTTTTTATCCAGGATCTCTCGGTATCTAGCAGCATTCATCCTCCCATCAATCCTAAACAGGTTTCCAGTACCTGCTGCTGAAAAGCATCCCTTTTGCAAGATGCTACTTTCACCATATTTTACAGTAGGGATGGCGTTACCTGGCTGATGCACGGTATTAGATTTATGCCACACTTAGTGCTGAGGCCAAAATGTTCCACTTCAGTCTCATCCAACCACAAAACTTTCTTTTACAGTTTTACAATATCTTCCAAGTAATGCTTTGCAAAATTTTTATGGGCAAGAATTTGCCTTGCCTTGAATGCTCTTTTGACTTCATTTTGTTTTGGTCTGTTTAAAATCTGCCATAGTGTTGGAACTTAGAGAGCGAGAGTGGGGTATTTATTCCTATGAATTCATTCAAAACAGGTGATCCTCCAATGTTCTACATGAACAAATTGGTTGAGTTGGCAAGATAATTCTGTATATTACACCTGAGGAAAGCTAGCATCATAATTACAAAAGGAATGAATATTTTTTCAGCCTCACAATTTTGGTTTTTAATTTTTAGTAGATTTTTGACTGGTTTTGGAATTTTTCTTTTGAGTTGACATAAGACCATAACTCCCTCAGACACAGGAGCAAAATCAGATCATTCGATAGTCTGCTCTGCAAATTCTTCATGGCTGATCCATTTCCCTCTCAGCTCCATTTCCCACTTTCTACCAGTAACCATTTATGCCCTGACTAATCAAGAAGTTATGAACCTTTTCCTTAAATACACCCAATGTTCTGGCCTCCACAGATGCATCAAGGATGTGGCAAGGAATCCCACAAAATCACCATTCTCTGGTTAAAGAAATTCCTCCTCATCCCTTTTCTAATGGACGTCCCTCTAATCTGAGGCTATGTCCTTTAGTCCTGCACTTCCCCACTATAGGAAACACCTTCTCCTGATCCAATATACCTAAGCCTTTTAACATTCAATATGTTTCAATGAGATCCCCATAATTCTTCTGAACTCCAATGAGAACAGGACCGCTTATCAAGTGCTTCTCATATGCATAATAACCCTTTCATTCCCAGAATCATTCTCATAAACCTCCTCTGAACCATCTCCAATGTTAACATGTCCTTGATAAGGGGCCTGAAACTGCTCGCAATACACTGAGTGAGGCCTCAGCAGTGCTTTATAAAGCCTCAACATTCACACATTTATAGTTTAGTCCTCTCAAAATGAATTCTAACATCGCATTTGCCTTCCTCACCACCAACCCAACTCGTAAGTTAACCTTAGGGAATCCTACATGAGGACTCCCAAGTCCCTTTGACCTCGGATTCTGAATTTTTCCCTGCTTGGAAAATAGTCTATGCTTTTATTCCTTCAACCTAAGTGTATGACGATACACTTCCTCACACTGTATTCCATCTGTCACTTCTTTGCCCATTCTCCTAATCTTTCTAAGTCCTTCTGCAGAATCCCTGCTTCCTCAACACTGCCTGTCCGACAACCTATCTTCATATTGTCCACAAACTAGGCCACAAAGTCATCAATTCTGCCACCCAAGTCATTGACATGCAACATAAAAAGAAGCAAACTCTAAACCAATCCCTGTGGAACACCACTAGTCACCAGCAGCCAATCAGAAAAGGCTCCCGTTATTCTCACTCTTTTCCCCTTGCCAATCAGCCAATCCTAGTATCTTTCTTATAATACCATGGGCTCTTACTTGTTAAGCAGCCTCACGTGCAGCAAGCACCTTGTCAAAGGCCATCTGAAAATCCAAGAACACAACATCCTTCTCCTTTGTCTATCCTTCTCGTTATTTCCTCAAAGAATTCCACCAGATTTGTCAGGAATGATTTTCCCTAAAGGAAGCCATGCTGACTTTAGTCAATTTTATCATGTGCCTCCAAGCACCCCAAATCTACATCCTTAACAATCAACTCCAACATCTTCCCAACCACCGAGGTCAGACTAACCAGCCTATAATTTCCTTTCTTCTGCCTCCCTCCCTTCTTGAAAAGAGGAGTGATATTTGCAATTTTCCAGTTCTCCAGACCCACGCTAGAATCTGTTAACTCTTGAAAGATCAATACCAGTGCTTCCACAATCTCTTCAGCCACCTCTTTCAGAACTCTGGGGAGTATTCAGTCCAGTTCAGGTGACTTATCTACTTTTGATGCTCATGACATGATGCACAATGTTTTGTAGTTTAGTTCAAATATGCCACTTCAAAATATTTTAATTTTAGAAAATGAGACAGTAAAATGTGAAGATAGTTGTGGGGGCTGAGTACATTTTTAAGGCACTGTAGGTGTTTGACCAGACCCATCCATGCTTTGGTTAAAGTGAGATGGAAACAAAAATGAATCATCAGAAAGGGTTATTAGTCACCTTCATGGTGTAGCTCAACCCACTACTGAGATGAAGCATAGCATTTTCATTCATTTGTATTATGTTGTACAAGTTCTGGTGAATAAATTAAATCAATTTGCTGCGTGAAAAATAAAACAAATATGTGCTCCACAAGGGAACTTGAAAGCTCCTGGATGAACTTCGCCCTGTGCTTCGGAAATTGTTTTAACATTACAGAATCCCTTTCTATTAGTATAGATTTCATATTGGTTTGATTGTTTTTTTCTTGAGGTAGTGGTTGGTGGTGGTGGGGAGTGGATATTGAAAATTAAATAATCTACCTTGTTTACCCCTCTGAGGTGCAGTTGGGTGTTACTTGATTAGATATGAATAAAAAGCAGTCAGTGCATCGTCTGGACAGGAAGCTGACCCAGAGAAGAGCTGGCAAAGAATGTGCAAGAACACAGAGAAAATGCTCAATATTGATCATGTTGACTTATGTTTAATGAACGGCTTTCTATTGGTCAAATAATCAATGTAATTGCACTTGCTTACTTCATTGCCTGCAAGTCATATTCTGTGAGACAGGGAGACCAATGCAACAAGCGTTATACGTATTTCAGCTGTCCCAATGATGTACAAGAGTAAATTATTTTTAATGCCAAACTGTGCAGAAGATAAGAAACAGAAGTAATATACTGAGGAACAGTGATGACTGGGTAGGGTCACAGAGGCATGCTTGGTCAGTTTGTTGTAGCTTCACTGCTACTGTGATATTTTACCCATGGTTGTTTAGGACTAGTCCATGTTAAGGCTTCTGATTATGAACAAAGCCCATTCTATCCTAGGGAAAGATTTTACACATACGATACAAACCCATTGGCCCCAATAAAACAGAATGGATCACAGTCAAACTGTGCTCTCTTCTGGGATTTTAAAAAGATGTCACAATTATGCAGAGGTCACTCTATACAACCTTGCGCCTTCACAGATGTCCTGTGAGGGGAAATGGCAGCACTACTAGCATCTAATATACTTGAAATAGCGAGAATATTAGGAGTTACTATCCATCTTGTGGAACTCCTGAAGGAGGGTTTTGGCCTCTCTGTAGGTAGTGCCTGACCTGCTGAGTTGCTTCAGCATCTTGTGTGTGTTGTGGAGCTCCAGGCTGGCTTTTGAAACGCAGCGTTTACAGGACACTTCTTTTAAGATGTTTCAAATCCGATTCTGAATTGTGTTACACCTGCTCAGGGTCCACAAACTCCAGACAACTAGGTGATGTGCTGAGAGGGACTATTAACTTGCAGGGCTGTGTTTCTGCACCTATTGTCAGCTGTGAAACTCTCCTCATCTAATGCATTTGTATTGACATTTATTCAATTTGATGCTCCTCAATATTGTAACAAATCTCTCACCTGATGAGGGTGTAATGTAATAACTACCATGAATTCCAACTGCATTAATGCTCTGTTCAGGAGCTGATTATGTACATCAAAAGCATTGGTTCCAATTTACTAATGGAAGGCATCCTGGTCTCCCAAAGAAAACATTCCGCCACATGTAAAATCCATATTTGGAAAAGGAGAAACAAAAATGTTGAATAAATATGTCACCATGTGTCTTACCAAGCTGTGATACCAAAAATATCTCAGCAACAACTGCAAAATAATGTGGTACAGGACATGGAGAAGCCTGATGCCCAACATTTGCTGGACCAGGAAGGCCAACCGGTAATATGAATAAATGTATTTCTCTTTCTTCTAGGATTGTGCAAACACTTCAGTGCCTGCAGGGTATCCAGGTGTTTCCCAGGCTGTTATCACTGGAGGTTAGTTTGGTGTGATTCAGGTTCAATGGTCCAAACTTATTGTTGAACCTCCCAAGGAATTTCTGGTCAGCTGAGTTATTTCAGACCTTGCTTAGAACATTGTGTCTACCATTCCTGCTCTAAAATAGCAAAGGTAAGGAACTTCTTCCCCTTTCCTTTCCAGTCCTGATGAAGGGTCTCAGCCCAAAATATTTATCCCTTTCCATAGATGCTGCCTCACCTGCTGAGTTCCTCCAGCATTTTGTATGTGTTACTCTAAATTTCCTGCTTCTGCAGAATCTCTTGTGTTTTATGAAAGGGAAGGAAATACAAGTTTCCCTAATACCTGATCCGGAATGTGGAATAACAAATAAAGCAACTGATAAATTGTGATCTCCACCAACTTCTAACACACAGATGTGGCCTCCTGAATCCCTTACTAGCCTGAAATGATGGAAAAATAATGATGGGACACTAACATCCAATGATAAGGCTCAAGCAATCAATCACAGGACAATAACTATGGAATATAAATGCCCAATGATTGGAATACTGATGGCAAGACACCAACTGCTACTAGTGAGACGTCAATAATGTGATATTAAGATCCAACAAGATGAGTGTCTCATTGCATCATCAAAGAGCTGGCTAAGCATGGGTATTGAGGTAGTATGGGTATGCATTGTTGATGATGACAAGGTCCCACCAAGGAAACTTAATAAACAACAAGATGCAGGACAATTTGGCAACTTAGATCCAAAACTTGATGATAGAAGGCAGAGTGTGATGATAGAGGATTGTTGTTGTGATTAGAAGTCTGTGACCAGTGGTGTAGGACATGGATCAATAATAGGACACTTGCTGTTTGTTACTTACGTGAAGAATCTAGATGGGAAAATATAATGAGTAAGTTTACAGGTCACATGAATATTGGTGGTGTTGTCGACAGTGAGGAGGGTTATCTTCAATGCCTAAATGATACTGGCCAATTAGTAAGATGGGCACAGATAAGAGATATGGAAAATGTGAGATGCTACTTCTTGGGTGGATGAAGAAAGCTAGGAATATAAACAATGGATAATAGGGCTCTAGGAAATATTTGAAGAACAGAGTGAGCTTTATGTATATGTCCAAGGATTCTTAAGAGCAACAGCACAAGTCATTAAGATGGTTGAAAAGACATACGAGATTCTTGACTTCACTAGCCAGGAAGTCGATACATGACCAGGATGAGTTATTGTACAGCTATATCAAGCAAGCAGCACTGTATGGCTATGTAGCTGTACTGTCAAGGGTCATACAGCATATAAATGGGTCCTTTGGCCTAGCAGATCATTGTTTCGACCAACCTGAATCTCATTTACTCATATTAGGTCTATAGTCTTCAATAACTCAACATTAATTTAAATATTTCAATCAATGCTTCTTAAATGTTGTGAGACTTCCATCTCTCCAGGCAGCAGACTATAGATTTCAACCACCCTCTATGTTAAAGAAATTCCCTTTCAGATCTTAAACCTTCCTCTCACCCTAAGCCTATACCCTTCGGTCTTTGATGACCCTATCATGAAAAAAAGAACTTAGTCTATCCTTTTCTTAATTTTCTATGACTATCAGGTACACCTCAGCCTCCTCTACTCCAGGGAAAACAGAGCCAGCCTAACCAGTTATTCCTTTTAACTGTAATGGTCTAATCCAGGCAACATACTGAAGAATCTCTTGTTCAGCCTCTCGTGTACAATTACATTGTTTTCTATAACATGGTGACCAGAATTGCACAATACTCTTGAGGTGACCTGCACCTTATGTTTTATAAAGCTGTGACATTACATCCCAACACTTATCTTCCATGGCAAATGAAGGCATGCATCCCATATGCCTGCTTCTCCATCTTATCCACCAGGCTGCCACCTTCAGGAACCTCATAAACCTGTATCCCAAGATCTTTGTGTTCACTGAGACTGCCTGGAGAGCCATACTGTCAGTACTGATTGAGCAAGCAATCTCAGTAGTATGTCTTTGAGCAAAGTTGATAAAGGCATTATGTGCTTCCTCAAAACAATTGGCAATCACTGTTTCCAAGAAGAGCAGGGGGGTTCTCCACTGCCTTGAAAATATCCCTGGTTTCCTTACAGGGAACAGTTCCGGCAGCAAAATGGCTGGCATCAATTCCCAGCAAATAGTGACTGATCTTGGAACTGCAGAATTGAATTGAAATGGACACAGTAATCGGACGGATGTGAGAAGGGGGAATAGGTGATGTGGGCATTGAAAGGGAGATAAGCTCAAATTTAGATTGTGCATCAGCTCACACAGCTTCTCTGGAAAGATGATGATCATATCAGCACAGGGATCAGAACTGGCAGATGAGGGCTCTGAAAGTACAGGAAGCTTGAATAAATGATTGTTAATGATAGACATCCCTTCAAGTAACTGGAATATCAACATTCTTGAGCCCAGAGTCCAATTGCAATTCATTTTTTTAATTACAAACTGCAGTTTTTGGATTAGCGTTCTTAACCTGCTCATTATGTTAACAATCAATTAGAAGGTATTTGTGAACCAGTTGGATCTGTTTAAGTATACGGTATGTAATAAATTAAAAGCATACTTTATGTACCATTTTAACACACTAGTATTAATTGTACACTGATGAGCACATGCAAGTATTTCAGAAACTAGTTTACAATTTCACAATAAACTACAGCAGCTTGTAAGTTTAGTAAATGGTTTATACCTGAGTGGTATTCTGTGTACGAGATGCCTGAGAAATGGGTTGTGTAAAAGAAAGAAAGAAAAATTAGTTATGTTTTTAGTCACATAACAAACCAGGAAACTAGTGCGTTCACAATCAGAAATGGAACATGTCAATACTTTTAGGAAATAAAATCGGGTCCCATTCTTGTACCAAGCAAAGACCAAGTCAAATTCAAAACGAGAGAAAAGTCCTAACCCACTTAGACTCCAAGGGAGATGGCCTGTGAAATTTAGGGGAAAATCTGTGAGGTTATTAAGTTACCTCAGTTCTTTTATTTTAGCACATTTGGCTAGGACTTCACCTTCAGGCCTCTTTTTCTGCTTAGAATAATCTCCCAGTGTAAGAAACTCATCAACAAAGCATAAGCTCCTTTTTCTAAGAAGACAACAGTGTTCTTGAGAACATTACAGGAGAAAGAATTGACTCGCTTCGATGAAAGTCAAAGCTAGAGTCAGACTGCACAAAATCAGGCCCATCTGCCCATCAAATCCATGCCAACCACCCTGGATCCATTGCAGTAATTCTATGCTATCCATGTTTACATTTTGCCCACATTCTGATTACCTCCCCCTACCCCATCCAATATTCTAGCTGTCACCTCCACATGAGGTGCAATTTATAGTGGCCAATTTACCTTGTGATCAAGTCACAAAACTATGAGATTTACACCCGAAATAGGAGAAGTGGGGAGGCAGTTGGTCGTGCAATTTTAAATAGTCACTGAGGATGGATCAACTCAAACATCAAAAAGGGTGAACAAAATCTGTAATGAAATACATTCTCACATTTATTTACTAAGTGATGTAGTTCACCAGTGTAAACTCAAACCCCAGTGTTCCTTTTCCAGTCCTGTTCAAATCCTTCTCTTATCTACCTTACTGCAATATCTAAAGAGGACAACACTCTTCCAAAAAATCTACAATGAAACAATATAATGTTAGCTTGATCTAAGAAAATGCAGTTTGGACTGGTTGGTGGCTTTGCATGTCACCACAACCATCTTTGTTTGAACTGAGTGCAGACCTGAAACATCAAAGTCTCATATCTCCAGTAAAATATCTTCACTGTTAATAAAGTAGGACTATCATTTACGTCCATATCCTCCCCCTCCCACTTCCACAAGCATAAAAATAATTTCCTCAGTTCAGTAGAGTTTTAAAGCTAAAAGAGCTAAAACACATCCACAATTAAACACACCAAAAATGCTGGAGGAACTCAGCAGGTCAGGCAGCCTCTATGGAAATGAATAGATAGTTGACGTTTCAGGCCAAAACCCTTCTTCTGGACTGAGAAGGAAGGGGAAATTCCCAGAATAAAAAGGTAGTGGGAGGGAAGGGAGACTAGCTGGAAAGTGATAGGTGAAGCCAGGTGGGGGGAGGAAGGTCCTATCATATTCCTTCTTGTCCAGCTCTTGACCTTTCCCATCCACCTGGCATCGCCTACCACCTAGTTAACCTCCCTCCCTGGGAGCCCTACCTTTTTATTCTGGGAATTTCCCCTTCCTTCTCAGTCTTGAAGAAGGGTCTCAGCCCGAAACATTGGCTGTCTATTCATTTTCATAGATGGTTCCTGATCTGCTGAGCTCCTTCAGCATTTTGTGTGTGTGTTGCTTTGGATTTCCGACATGTGCAGACTTTCTTGTGTCCACAATTAAACACAGATCAGAATCACTTGGCAAGTCTGCTATTACAAACCACAAAATGACAACAGGAAAAACCACAGTTCCCTTTCGCACAACACTTTCAACATAATAAAACTTTTCAAAATGCTTCACAGAAGCATTTCCTAAACAAGTGCTGAGACACACGAGGCAATTCAAGAGAGAGTGGCCAAAACTTTAGCAGAATTTTATGGAAGGATAAGAGGATTGGTGAGGCAGGAAGTTTCAAGAAGGGATATCCCAGGATTAGAGCAAAGACAAGGAAGAAGGTTGGGGCATTTAAATGATCAGGAGGCAGAAATTGAAGGAGTCAAGATCCTTTCAGGATGACCGTCAACAGAAAGGTAAGAGAAAGAGATTGAAAAAAAATTATTAAAACATCACAATTGTTTGGCAACGAATGCACTTCAAATGCTGTGACAGTGATGAGGGAGTTTTACTCTGAATGGACTGTGTGTGATCCATGAATGATTCAGATTAATCTAAATTGCAATAGGTGAAACAATTCTGGCTCCTTTTACACCTGACAGTTTCGATCACGCTAGAATTATTATTTTGTTCATTTAAAAATGATTAGGTAGGAATGGTTAAATGGCCAGGTTAAAAATAAGAGTCTGAATTTATCATTCAGGGGTGAATTCAAAATTCACTAGCAAATAATTAAATAAATCCCAAAATCTTTAAAAAATGTAGATTGTGATAAAAACACAACAAATTGATTCATGTCTTTCCAGGAATTAAACTTACTGTTTCTGAGCAAGGTTAAATATGATTCCAATATGGTTGGTTTTACTGGGCTTTGTAAAAGTCCAAGTTAAATTAAAAGAATGGATAATAATATTGGCCTTGCAATCAACATTCACGTTCTGTAAAATAAGCATTTCAAGCAAGTCCTTAGGGAGCAGGATCACATGATTAAATAATAAATAATTTTGGGTTGGTTTGTGTTGAATTGACTGGAATCTGGGAATCTCCACTTCCTTCATGTTGTTTGAGAAAGACTTTGGAAGTGGAAATGGGTAACTCGTATAGCTAAGAATGCATATTGGTTGTTCTAGGTTAAAATCATTCTACAGTTGAGGTTCCACCTACTGTTTCTATAAAAAAGAACTCAAAAACATTTCTTCTGGGATAAGTTCAAAACTGAGGCTTATTCAAATTACAAATTTTGACTTTAGTGATAACTGCCTCAACGCCCAGAGCGTTGACAGAGAGTCTCAGCAAGCAGTGATTCCATGATTTAAAGAGTTCCAGAAGTGAGAGCAGAACATTGTTGACCACTGAATGAGTGTCTAGTACAAGGCAACTTGCAGCAAAGGAAAGTAACTTAATGCTAGGGGTAACTTGAGGGCATTCTAACCTTCAAAATCAACATAGTTAAATACAACATGTTCTCTTTCAGTTCCTTTTTTAATGTGCAAACATGCAAATAGCAAATTTATTCCTGTTGTCATATAGCTATAGTTCCTTGCAGGCAGCATAGTGGTGTAGCTGATATTCAGACTGCCAGAGTCTAGGCTCAACCCTGAACTCAGAGGCTGTCTGTCTGGAGTTTGCTTGTTCACCTTGTGCCTGCATGGATTTTAACTGAGTGCTCCTGTTCTTTCCCACGAGCCAAAGATGTGAGGTAGGTTAACTGGTCGTATGTGTGGATGAGTAGCCAGATCTATGAGAACGGTAGAGACTTGCAGAGAAATGGAATTAATTAATGTAATTGGGTGGTTGATGGTCCATGCTGACACTGTGAGCTGAAAAACCTGTTTATAACTTTATGACCTTCTATACTAATTATCATCAAAACAGTGTCAGGAAATCCTCAGAGCCACAGAATATTTGTAAATCCAGAAATTTCCCCAAATCAACCAAAACATATTGTCAAGTCTAATTTTAAATATTGTTTGTATCATAAGCTGGAATTGTGCCATATGTGTCAATCAATAGCCCTTCCACCATCAGACTAGTTTCTTGCCAATTCCTGTGAATTCACTTTCTGGAGTTCTCAATCTACAACTTTTCTGTACTGTATTATGCAATGAATTTTACAATCCTAAAAACAGTACTTTCTACCAAAATTCTTAGCCCAAATTGCATTAAGGGAACAAAATTTACAGAGAAGGAATTGAACCAAGATGAGGATGGAAACCAAGAAACAGCCATTTCATGAGGCCAAAATCTGAATAAATCCTGGTAGACTGAGATAAACCACAATGAAATTTGTTCATCAAAGTGTCTAACAACATTGAAGTCACATTAATTTGCCAGCCAATATCAGAGAATGGTGGGAAAACTCAGCAGGTCAGACAGCAATTGCAGGGAGCAGAACAGTTTTAGGTTTCAAGACAAGGACCCTTGAATGACTCCTGATTTTCTGTAACACAAGAGATTCTGCAAATCTGGAAATCCAGAGTTACACACACAAAATGCTGGAGGAACTCAGCAGACCAGGCAGCATCTGTAGAGGGGAATAAACAGTCAATAGTTTAGGCTGAGACCTTTCATCAAGATCAGATAAAGGAACCTTCATGAGTCTGGTGAAGGGTCTCAGACTGAAATGTGAACTATTTATTTCCTCCATCGATGCTGCCCGGTCTGCTGAGTTTCTCCAGCATTTTGTGTGCGTTCCTCTGGATTATGTCTTCAAATTGCAGCATCTGCTGTCTTTCTCCATTTTACTAATACAAAAGTTTCTACAACATATCTAAGGCATGGAATTTGAGCTACTTCAATGAAACACAGCTGGATTAAAAAAAAGACCTAATTACCACTTACATTGCAGTCCAACAATATCCTACGGTGATCAATTCAGGCTCATATACCAGCCCCCACAGCCCAGGACATGCCCTTTTCTCACTGTTACCATCAGGAAGGAGGTACAGAAGCCTAAAGACACACACTTAGCGATTCAAGAACAGCTCCTTCCCCTCTGCCATCTGATTTCTAAATGGACATTGACATAGGATTTTTGTAGCTTTAGATTCCAGCAATTGTAGTTTCTTGTTTCTTCACACAGATTATACCATGGTCAAGATCAAACCCAGAATATTTGAGCTATGATGCAGCATTCCTAACTGTTGTGTCACCATGCCATCTCAATATAGTACCTTAAGACTTTATTAAGAAGTACGCTTTAACAAAGATGGGAGAGTAAACTGGAGCAACAGTGCTCTCTTCAATGGTGTGATGAACTTTAGGTTTGATTCCCAGTTCCCGGTTCCTTACTCAGGGAATATAGAGAGGCTTGGATCACTCAGACAATGGAGGAAGATCAAGGGAATGAGCAATAGAGGAAAGAATGGCTCAAAGAGGGAAGGAGATGGGACATTATAGTGAGGGAATGTGAGAATGGACCAGCTGAGGACTGTAAGGTGAAAAAAGAATATTTCTCCAAAAGGAGAAGAGAGTTAGGTGGTGACTGGGCGACGGTGAGTACATACTGAACTACACAATCAGTAAAGATTATACTGTGTTTATACTCCACACATGCAAGAGATGTAATAGGAATTACAAAATAAAGCAATTTCAGCCTCAATAATAGAATTACACCATCAGTGTAGATTATACAAATGACACTTATTCTATAACCATATAACAATTACAGCACGGAAACAGGCCATCTCGGCCCTTCTAGTCCGTGCCGAACGTTTACTCTCACCTAGTCCCACCTCCTGCGCTCAGCCCATAACCCTCCATTCCTTTCCTGTCCATATACCTATCCAATTTTCTTTTAAATGACAATATCGAACCTGCCTCTACCACTTCTACTGGAAGGGCATGACGATGAATGCTGCGCAGTATGTTCTTGCTATTGTACATTACCCTGAAATGCAGAGTTTGTAGCTTTTTGCAACGTGAAACAGGTTCAAGAAATGTTGTACTATTTAATTCTACAGTCCAGGGCTTCTATTGTTAGATTATAAATAAACATTTAAGTTGGTAAAACAGGAATTGCTGCAAACTGCTATTGTTTTCTTTCTTTCAAAGAGACAACATATGATAAGTATAAATTAAAGAAGAAAATAGCAGTCAATTAAATCTGCTTTAATGTGGAAAACAAAAATCATTTACACTGGTCACGCGCACACCTCCTTCACCAGTCAAATTACTCACTTCAAGATAAGCTACTGTTAAACCCTTATGGGGTTTAACTAATTTACAGCACAGATACTACATGTCTGTTATAATAACAGGTAGGATGTATTGGGGTCGACCATTTATCAGAATTAGAGTTCTTTTCTCAATTGGCAGTGAATTATGCTGCCTACACCATTCCTTCACCATCAGCAACGCAGCCCCTCATGGCCTAAAATGTGGCATTGCAAAAGACTGACATTCTTCCTTTGTCAGGGAAAAGGAGCGGGGGTGGAGATGGTGGCTGCGGGGAGGGGAGGGATGGAGTCTCTGGAGGAGCTCAAAAAATGCTTCACTGAGGAAATATGGTACTAATCGCCCAGCTCTTGACTGTTAATCATTTTCACACTTCTCCACAGCTGACAAGCAGGGCCACTTGTTCACAGAGTTAATTATGTACATATGAAGATCTAACAAATCACAAAACATAAACCAAAAAAGAAAAGACAGGTGGCAAATTACCGGAGGATAAGACATGTAAAAAGGCAATGCTTTTTGATTCTTTAGCTAATATTCAAACTTAAGTTAAATATCACCCTGATTCTGCATATATTTTTTGTTCCAGTGAAAATATATGGTGTGTCTCTTAAAGGAATATGAGCTATCACACTATGCTTATAGTAATGAGTTATAGTTAGAATAAATAATCTGTTATATTATTGATATATTTTAGACTCACTCCTAACTCTTTTTGATTTATTTGATAGTATTTTCTACTTTTTGCTCAGCAGACCAGTTCCCTGAAACAGTGGCTCTTACATAAAATGAAGGCAGAGTTCATGCAGATTAATAGAAGCAACACACACAAAATGCTAGAGGGACTCAGTAGGCCAGAGGACATCTATGGAAAAGAATAAACAGTTGAGGTTTCAGGCCAAGGCCCATCATTGGTACTGAAACATCTCAGCCCGAAATGTCGGCTGTTTACTGTTTTCCACAGATGCTGACTGACCCGCTGAGTTCCTCTAGCATTTTTTGCACGTTGCTTTGGATTTCCAGCATCTGCAGATCTTCTCATGTTTAAGAATATAAGTTTGACTGTGATAGGAGGCTGCATTAATGGGTTGCTTTTGCTTCATAACTACTTTGAAAAAGTATGTTGTACAATGCTATTAGACGAGAGCATTCAGGATTAAACATAGAAACATAGAAAATAGGTGCAGGCCATTCGGCCCTTCAAGCCTGCACCGCCATTCAGTATGATCATGGCTGATCATCCAACTCGAACCCTGTACCTGCTTTCTCTCCATACCCCCTGATCCCTTGAGCCACAAGGGCCATATCTAACTTCCTCTTAAATATAGCCAATGAACCGGCCTCAACTGTTTCCTGTGGCAGAGAATTCCACAGATTCACCACTCTCTGTGTGAAGAAGTTTTTCCTCATCTCGGTCCTAAAAGGCTTCCCCTTTATCCTTTAACTGTGACCCCTCGTTCTGGACTTCCCCAACATCGGAAACAATCTTCCTGCATCTAGCCTGTCCAATCCCTTTAGAATTTTATACGTTTCAATAAGATCCCCCCTCAATCTTCTAAATTCCAGTGAGTATAAGCCTAGTCGATCCAGTCTAAACTGGTGTGGATTGTTCTCAAATAATAAACAAGTTCCATTTTCACAAATGTTCTGAAGTTAATTTTGTCCCTAACTTAGAAGACACATAAAATGATCACCAGAAAATTACAAAGAATCAAGAGCACATTTAAAGTGATAAGAAAGAACAATTACTAAAGATAGACAGAGAGGACGCTAGTTCTGTCATTTGTAAGAACGATTGCATGTGTGTGCATCAACTGTTGAATATAATAAAATTATGGAGTTGACACCATAGGAGAGTCCATAAGTCAGTTGATCATAACTTTAGGATAGCCTGTAGTGGAGATACTTGAGAGGTGTACTATTACTTGACAGATAGACCTCAGTATGTGCGGTTGGGAGACTGTAGGTCTGACACGGTGGTCAGCAGCACAGGAGCGCCGCAGGGAACCGTACTCTCTCCGGTCCTGTTCACCCTGTACACATCAGACTTCCAATATAACTCGGAGTCCTGCCATGTGCAGAAGTTCGCTGATGACACGGCCATAGTGGGGTGTGTCAGGAATGGACAGGAGGAGGAGTATAGGAAACTGATACAGGACTTTGTGATATGGTGCAACTCAAACTACCTGCGTCTCAATATCACCAAGACCAAGGAGATGGTGGTGGACTTTAGGAGATCTAGGCCTCATATGGAGCCAGTGATCATTAATGGAGAATGTGTGGAGCAGGTTAAGACCTACAAGTATCTGGGAGTACAGTTAGACGAGAAGCTAGACTGGACTGCCAACACAGATGCCTTGTGCAGGAAGGCACAGAGTCGACTGTACTTCCTTAGAAGGTTGGCGTCATTCAATGTCTGTAGTGAGATGCTGAAGATGTTCTATAGGTCAGTTGTGGAGAGCGCCCTCTTCTTTGTGGTGGCATGTTGGGGAGGAAGCATTAAGAAGAGGGACGCCTCACGTCTTAATAAGCTGGTAAGGAAGGCGGGCTCTGTCGTGGGCAAAGTACTGGAGAGTTTAACATCGGTAGCTGAGCGAAGGGCGCTGAGTAGGCTACGGTCAATTATGGATAACTCTGAACATCCTCTACATAGCACCATCCAGAGACAGAGAAGCAGCTTCAGCGACATGTTACTATCGATGCAATGCTCCTCAGACAGGATGAAGAGGTCAATACTCCCCAATGCCATTAGGCTTTACAATTCTACCGCCAGGACTTAAGAACTTTTTAAAAGCTATTATTAATGCTTTTTGAGATAGTGATTTAGATGCATATAATATTTTTTTACTGAGTTAAGTATTGTATGTAATTAGTTATGCTACAACAAGTGTATGGGACATTGGAAAAAAAGTTGAATTTCCCCATGGGGATGAATAAAGTATCTATCTATCTATCTATCTACACAGAACCCAAAAGCATATGGTAAGAAATTATTAATCCAACATCTAAACGCAGCAATTTTTAAAAAGGATGCAAGGTTGGAGTGCTGCTGTTGAGATTAAAGTGTGGACTTGAGTGAGCAGGGTGAGTGGTGATCGGGATAAGGAAGCTAGAGGTGATGGGTTAAGGGTGAAAGGTGAAACATTTAAGGGGAACATGAGGGGAAACTTCTTCACTCAGAGGGCTGTGAGAGTGTGGAACGAGCTGCCAGGGCAAGTGGTGCATGGAAGCTCGACTTCAACATTTAAGAGAAGTTTGGATAAGTACATAGATGGTAGGGTTATGGAGGACATTGGTCCTGGTGCAGGTTGACGGGAGTAGGCAGTTTAAATTGTTTGGCACAGACTAGATAGGCCAAAGGGCCTGTTTCTGTGCTGTACATTTCTATGGCTCTATGACTCTAAGCTGGGCCAGTGATATGGGACATCAGGGTCATTTCCAGTGCCATTGATTATAGTTGTGGGAGGTGTGCCCAGCTGCAGCTCTTGTCACACCTGCCAGTTAGAGCCATGATGAGCAGAGCATTCAGGGAGTGAAAAATGCGGCAGAGCATTCAGGGAGTGAAAAATGCGGCAGATAATACATTTAGTGAGTTGGCCATGGAACAAAACGAGGGGAGATGGGTGACTTCCAGGAAGAGTAGTAAGTGCACTAAGGTTCCATCTCAGACAGGTATATGGTTTTGGATGCCATTGGGAGAGTGAGGGGGTTGTTAGGAACTCCAGTATTCTATTGGCTTATTAGGAACATGAAGCTGGCCAGAGAAAGAGGCCACTTGGTGGAGTTAGGAGCTGTCAGCAAGACCTGCATCTGCTGTACACATTCGTGTCTATATTCATCAAAGAGAAGGATGTGAAGAACAGTGAGTTCAGAGAGTGGTACAGTGATAGTTTGGCGTGTATGTCAGTATTACAGAGTTGTTAAGAAGGTGAGTTATTGGGTGTGTTGGAATACATATAGGCTTGTCAATATATCAAGACAGGAACACAAAAAGCTGGAGGAATTTGGTGGGTCAGGCAATATCTATGAAGGGAAATGGATAGTCAGTATTTCAGGTTATGACGCTTCATCAATCCAGAATGTTGACTCTCTGCTTCCCTCCCTAGATGCTACCTGACCCACTGAGCTCCTCCAGGTTTTGTTACATTGCTCCAGGTTTCACTTTTGTGTCTATATGTTTGTAAAGTTGGATGAGATCTATCCCAGAAAACCATGGGAAATAAGAAAGAAGATTTCAGGTACCCTGATGGATATTTTTGCATCTTCATTAGCCATAGTTGAGATACCAAATCCTGTAAATTCTTGCAAAGAACTGAACCTCCGGGTTATGGTAACATGTTCTGTATGTATATGGATAATAAACTTACTTTACCAGAAAACTGGAGGACAGTGAATACTTAATTCCAGTACTTAACAAGGGCAGTAGTGAGCATCTTGGTAACTATAGGCCAGTGAATCTTACATCAATGCTAGGGAAGTTATTGAACAAAATTCTCAGAGTCAAGATTTATGTACATTTTTAAAGACAGGAACTGTGTCAGTAAGACTATGAGTTGCAGAAGATCTATCTCACTGAATTAAACCTTTTGAGGAACTAATAAAGGAGATTGATGAAGGCAGGGTAGTGGATGTTGACTATAAGGACTTTATAAAGGCATTTAACAAGGTCCCTCATGGTAGCTGGTCCAAAAGGTTAAGGCACATGCAATCCAAAGCAAGCTGGCTAATTTGAACCAACATTTATTTGACAAGAGAAGGAAGAAGGTGGTGGTGGAGGATGATTTTCTGATTAGAACTCTGAGATTAGTGCTGTACCACAGGGTTGGTGTTGGGACCTTTCTCTTTGCAATATATATTGGCTTTGATGTGAATGTAGAAGGTGTAATTAATAAGTATTGGACAATGAAATTTAATCCTGATATGTACAAGGTGATGTAAGGTACTGTTATGGCATATTCTGGAGTTAGGGTATATAGCAAATATTAACTTCAACAGTAACCGATCTTCAGACATGAACATGGATTGTAAAATGAACTTAAAATGTAGCTCTGAACAATAGCTTTCCTGGAGCTGTAGACTGGAGTTGATTGCAAACCAGACAATGCTGATTAACATTCATTTTGGGTGTCTGGAGGACATGTGTGAAAACTATATGTAATTCAAAGGAAGCATTGCAGATACATTGTAGCTATAGAATTGCCCTGCTGTTACCTTTAATGTTAAGCATATGAAAATGTCATGTAATATTGGGTCAGGAGGCTTCTTCCTCCAAGGGCATCTCAATATGATGCCTGCTACTTGTTTTTATTGAATAAAACTCTTCTATATCCACTAGCTTCAGTGTCTCTCCAGTGAATGTGTTCATGTTACAACAGGTAAATACGGTAAATGGGCACTACGGAAGATTGATGAACAGAGATATGGGGGGAGGGTTCCTAAATGAGCCATGATGGAAGGCTGCAATGGATTCAATGGCCTGAAATCTTGATTCTGCTTCAATGTATTATGGTCTTAAGTCAATACTTCACTGAAGGTGGCAAAACAGATTGATAACATTGTGAAGGAGAAATATAGCATGCTTGCCTTCATAGGTAATGGCACAGAATACAAGAGTTGGAATGTAATATTATAACTTAAAATACTAGTTAGGCTGCACTCAGAGTATTGTGTGTAATTTCAGGTGCCATGCTGTAGGAAGAATGGTATTCTGCTGGAGAGAGTGCAGAGGAGATTCACCAGGATACCCTCTGGTAGAAGGACATCATCTACAAACTATAACAAGAGATAGAAAATGCATGTAAAAAGAACAATGTTACAATAGTCATGGGGGATTTTAATATGCAGGTAGACTGGGAAAATCAGGTTGGTGCTGGATCCCAGGAGGGGGAGTTTCTAGAATGCCTACAAGATGACTTTTTAAAGCAGCTTGAGGTTGAGCCCACTAGGGAATCAGCATATTCTGGATTGGGTATCGTGCAATGAACCAGAATTGATTGGAAAGCTAAAGATAAAAAAAACACTTGGGGTTCTTTTAGGGATCATAACATGATCAAATTCACCCTGAAATTTGAGAAGGAGAAGCTAAAGTCAGATGAGTCAGTGGAGTAAAGAGAATTACAGAGGTATTTTTGGCCAAAATTGATTGGAAAAGAACACTGGCAGGGATGATGGCAGAAACGCAATGGCTGGAATTTCTGGAAGCAATTCATAAAGCATCAGGATATATACATCTCAAAGAGGAAGATGGATTCTGAAGCCAAGATGACACAATTGTGGCCAACAACAGAAGTCAAAGTCAACATAAAAACCAAAGAGAGGGCATATAATGGAGTAAAAATTAATGGGAATTTAGAGGAGTGAGAAGCTTTTAAAAACCAACAGAAGACAACTAAAAAGTCATTAAGAGGGTAAAGATAGAATACAAAAGTAAGCTAGCCAATATTATTAAAGAGGATACCAAAAGTTTCTTCAGATACCTAAAGTGTTAAAAGAGAGGCAAGAGTGGATATTGGACCACTGGAAAACGATGCTGGAAGAGGTAGTAATGGAGGACTAGGAAATGGCGGATGAACTGATATATATTTTGCATTAGTCTTCACCGTGGAAGACTCTAAGAGTACGGTGGAAGTTCCAGATGTCAAGGATCATGAAGTGTGTGAAGTTACCATAACTAGGAAGAAGGCTCTTGGGAAACTGAAAGGAGTGAAGGTCACCTGGACCAGATGGTGTACAGCACAGGGTTCTGAAAGAGGTGGCTAAAGAGATTGTGGAGGCATTAAATGATCTTTCAAGGATCACTAAATTCTGGCATGGTTCCAGAAAACTGGATAATTGCAAATGTCAATCCACTCAGCAAGAAAGGAGAGAGGCAGAAGAAAGGAAATTATAGACCAGGTAGTCTGACCTCAGTAGTTGGGAAGATGTTAGAGTTGATTGTTAAGGATGTGGTTTCAGAGAACTTGGAGGCATATGATAAAATAGGCCATAGTCAGCATTGTTTTCTCTGGGGAAAATCTTACCTGACAAATCTGTTGGAATTCTTTGAAGATATAACAAGCAGGATAGACAAAGGAGAATTGGTTGACATTGTGTACTGGGATTTTGAGAAGGCCTTTGGCAAGGTAACACACATGAGGCTGCTTAACAAGTTACAGGCCCGTGGTATTACAAGAAAAAATCTAGCATGGATAAAGCAGTGACTGATTGGCAGGAGGCAGAGAGTGCGAATAAAGGGAACCTTTTCTGGTTGGCTGCCAGTGACTAGTGGTGTTCCACAGGGGTCTGTGTTGGGACCAATTTTTTTTACGTTATATGTCAATGATAGAATTGATGGCTTTGTTGCAAAGTTTACAGACAATATGAAGTTAGGTGGAGCGGTGGTAGTTTTGAGGAAGTAGAGAGGCTACAGATTAGGAGAATGGGCAAAGGAGTGGCAGGTGGACTACAGTGTTGTGATGCACTTTGGTAGAAGAAATGAAAGGGTTGATATTTTTCTACATAGAGAGAAAATACAAAAAAAAAACTGAGTGGCAAACAGACTTGGGAGTCCTTGTGCAGGATTCCCTAAGGGTTAATTTGCAGGTCAACACTGTGGTAAGGAAAGCAAATGCAGTGTTAGCATTCATTTCAAGAGGACTAGAATACAAAGTAAGGATGTAACATTGAGACTTTATAAAGCACTAGTGAAGCCTCACTTAAGAGTATTGTGAGCAGTTTTGGGCCCCTTATGGGTGTGTAAATGATGTGCTGAACCTGGTCAGGGTTCAAAGGAGGTCCATAAAAATGATTCCAGGATAGAATGGCTTGTCATATGAAGAGTGTTTGATGGCTCTGGGCCTGTATTCACTAGAATTCAGAAGAATGAGGGGAGACCTCATTGAAACGTATTGAATGGTGAAAGGCTTAGATACAGTGGATGTAGAGAGGATGTTTCCTGTGGTGAGAGAATCTAAGACCAGAGGACTCAGCTGCAGAATAGAGGGGCATCCTTTTAGAATGGAGATGAGGAGATGGAAACAAGTACAGTTTTTACATTTAAGGAGCATTTTGATTGGTACTTAAATAGGTAAGGCATAGAAGGACACAGTCCTAATGCTTGCAAATGAGATTAGAGTTAATAGCCATTAAAATGTCGGCATGGATATCACGGCCTAAAGAGACAGCTTCTGTGCTACTTGACATTCTGAGTCTGATTCTATACTCTATGCAATATTTTACATGTCTTATAAATATTAAAATGTTGTATATCTTACAACCCTTCAGAGAAGTCCAACCGAAACATCGATAGCACCACAGTTCACAAACTCCCACATTATGTTTTGAATAGGAAACAGACAGAAACAACAAAGGGAATGAAAATTCCTACATTTCCCTCTGTTTCATTTGGGATGCAGCACCGTATATTAAGGACAAGCTTGCAGGTTACAAAGCAATTTTACCATTCTGGTAGATCTTAGACTTCCGGTCTTCTGTGGGTTGATTGTATTTGACCTTGATTCACACCTTAATAAGCTTTGCTCTCCTCAAACAGATAGCTTGGCACTGATATGTTACTGGAAGCCTGCATGCATTAGCCCTTGAAACATGAGGGAATTGCAGGTGCAATTAACTCTAAAGAACAAGCAATCAACAGCACCGTTAGGAACCATGTGGGTCCTCTCTCTGAAGCCCACGACTGTCTTTAAACGGATTTATCTGATTTTTCATTTCTCCCACATACCCATCAGTGACACTGAACAAATATTCTCTTAAACTTTGCAACATAGTTTATATATCATATGAAAACTTATGTAACTACGATTATGGAACTATCAGTTCCATCTCTGCTCAGCCCTGCAAGTAGTTTCACTGTCAGCTGCATGTAATATGCTTCCATTTCCTGTCAGAGGAATTCTTGATGCTGAAATCACCCATGCTGAGCTCAAACAATTGCTACAACTGAATAAGTGTACAGACACTGGTTAAATAGAAGTAATATTTTTAAATTGTGTTGTCCTATGCATGTCTCTATCCCCCAATCTGTGATTAAAACAAACAGCACATGTGACATTAAGCCATTCCACTTCTTCACATAATGAACAGAATTGCAAAGGGACACAGCACAGAAAAAGGCCATCAACCCATCAACCAACCACCCATTCACCCCAATCGTGTACTGGTTCTCTTTTTTATTCTCCCCACATTTCAACTTGCCCCAGATTCCACCACTCACCCACACACTAGGGGCAATTTGTTGCAGCCAACCAGCACATCCCTTGCACGTAGGAAGAAACTGGAGTACCTGAAGGAAACCCACTCAGGTACCGAGAGAATCCGTAAGCTGCCGACGGCCAGCACCCAAGGTCAGCATTGAACCTGGGTTCTTGGCACTGTGAGGAAGCACTGCTACTAGCTGCATCACTGTACTGCATCCAACAAATGGTTGGCAGTATTTGTGGGAGGTTGACCATTGGCTCACAATCTCTGAGCACTGTCTGGCTAGAGAAGATGCTCCTGAATTCTTCACTGGATTTATCACTGATAGTCCGAGTTCATTTCTTTCCAAAGACACAGATGAAGAGACTCAGAGTTATACAGAATGGAAACAGATTCCTCGGCCCAACTTGTCGATGCTGACCATGATGCCTTGCTCTGCTAATCCCATTTGCCTGTTCTTGACCCATAGCTCTCCAAACTTTTTCTATTCATGCACTTTCCAAAATGATTTTTAATGTTATAATTGTAATTGCCTCTGGCAGCTCATTCCATACACCCACCCTGTGCGTGAAAATCTTGCCTTGTTGATCCCTTTTATATCTTTCTGCTCTCGCTTTCAACCAGTCACAGACTGGGGGATAGAGACATGTCAGATGACACAATTAAAACTGTGAAACTTCAGTGTCCATACAATTACTCAGCTGTGGCAATTGATTATGCTCGATCAAGTTTTATAGAATCTCCTTCCCTGCAGAAAGGCCTGTGATAATCTACCCTATCCTTGCCTCTATAAGGTCTTTACTTAGCCTCCTTCGCTCCAGGGCAAATCCTTCCAGTCTATCCAGTCTCTCCTTGTAACTCAAGCCCTCAGTCCTGACAATATTCCTGCGAGACTGTAAATGCTAGAATTTAGGATTAAAAAAAACAAAAATGTGAAAGGAACTCAGCAGATCGTGCAGCATCTGTAGGTTGTCGATGTTTCAGGTGAAGACCTTGCATTGCCTTTCCCTGATTTTTTTTTGTGTGCCCTCTCCAGCTTTATCACATCCTCCAGTTTTCTGGTATCTCACACCCATGGCCAATAAATCTCTACCGGGCTCCAGATATATATTCCCTTGCTTTCAGCATAACGTCTTCGGATATATATAGTCAGACCTCACTGATTTATCCATCTTCATGTGACCATCAACACTATCTTCTCTACAATGACAATATGATTCAGCGATCACATCAGAGAGCGTAGTGAATTCTATCAGAGATTTACTGCCGTTCCTGTCCTTGTCCATGCTGAATATAGATGAAAGGCACTCATTTCAGATCTTACCCATCTCCATGACTCCACACACAGGTAACCACCACACTGAGCCTTAAGGGGACTTATTCTCTCCTTAGTTACAATTTTGCTCTTAGTTTATTTACAGTATCTTTTAGAATTCTCCTTTCCATTATCGGCCAGGGTTATCTCCTTTTTACCCTCCCAATTTCCTTAAGTTTCCTCAAGGATTCACCTGATTCCAGCTCCTACACTGGCATATGACTCCATTTATATTTAGCAACACTATGAACACTTCGAACTAAAATAGATTTCTGCTTTTTTGTTCTAATTGTGTTATTTTTTTGTAAAAATAGTAAGTTTTACATAATTTATATTTTCCTTGTGAATGTTGTTTATATAATGTTACGTGCCAGTGATGCTACTGCAATGTTTTTCATTATACCTGTACATATGACAATATACTCATCTTTGCCTTTTCCTGACCAGAGTCTCAACCAGAGGTCTTTAATCCTGCCAGAGACCATGCATCACCTTCCTTGGAATCTTTTTTTTGTGCCCCTTCTAGTTTCCAGATTCACGCTGGCCCTGAATTATTCCCATCACACTGTTAAAAGCCTCCTACTTACATCAATCAGCCTTTTCCAATCAAGTTCCCAGTCAAAGTCAAGTCTATTGTCATATAGACAATTGCATGTATGATGTACATATGTATGATATACCTTGCTGATATTGAGGACTTTATAACACGTGTACCAGCCCTATCTTCTTCCATAATTATACTAAAACATATTGAATTATGGTCACTGCCCTGAAAGTGTTCCTTCAATGACACATCAGGTATATATCCAATTAATTTTCCAAGAGGACGTTGAATGTTGCCCCCTTTCTAGTATGGGCTATCAACATATTGGTTCAGAAAACTTTCCTGGAGACATTGAATGTATTCTGTACCATCTAATGCCTTAGCACTTGGATAGTCCTAGTCAATATTGCAGATATTAAAATCACCTATGATTACAATGCTATTACTCCAATGCTATTATACAACGCCTTTGGTGGATGAACTATAAGATTCATAGTCTGCTGAGGGCTAGATCTGCGGCATTCAAGACCGGTGATCCAGAACTATACAAGAAATCCAGGTAGCACCTACGCAAGGCGAGAAACAATTCCAATTGAAGTGAGAGATGGAATTGGATGCACGCCAGCTCTGACAGGGTTTGCAAGCCATTACTTGCTACAAAGCGAAACCTAACATCACGAATGGCAGTGATGCTTCACTACCAGATGAGCTCAATGTCTTATGCATGTTTTGAAAGGGAGAATATGCAAATCCCTGGTGACCCCGTGATCTCTGTCTTGGAGGCCGACGTCAGAACATTTTTCAAGAGGGTGAACCCTCGCAAGGCATCAGGCCCTGATGGTGTACCTGGTAGGGCTTTGAAAACCTTCTCCAACCAATTGGCAGGAATATTCAAGGACATCTCCAATCTCTCACTGCTGCAGTTGGAGGTTCCCATCTGCTTCAAAAGGGCAACAATCATACCCGTGCCCAACAAGAGCAGGGTGACTTGCCTTAATGACCATCATCCAGTGGCACTCACATCTTCTGTGATTAAATGCTTTGAGAGTTCTGTCATGGCTAGAACCAATTCCTGCCTAAGCAAGAACCCGGACCCATTGCAATTTGCCTAGATCTACAGCAGATGCAATCTCACTGGCCCTCCACTTGGCCTTGGATCACCCCATCAATAGTAATACATATGCCCGCTCCTACATACTGACCTCAGCTCAATGGTCAACCAGTAAGCCTGTGGATGACCTTAAAGTTGGTGGCATTCTTAACAGCAAGGAAGGATGTCTAAGGCTACAGCAGGATGTAAATCAGATGGAACATTGGACAGAGCTTTATCAGATGGAATCTAACCCCATCAAATGCAGGGTATTGCATTTTGTGAAATCATAAAATCATAAATAGCATGGGAATACACCCTATTGTCCAGCTTGTCTGTGCTGACCATGATAGCTACCGAACTTGGTCATTTTAGTATTTGGTTTCTCTTCCCTCGGTAAAAGACTGTGTGTTCATTCTATCAATATCCCTCATGATTTTAAATATCTCTATAAGGTCACCATTCAATCTCCTATATTCCAATAATAAAGGCAGCCTGCCTTCCTCTCCGTATAACTTAGACTCTCAGGTCCTGGTGCAGCCTGACAGATCTTTACTGCATTTTTCCCCATTTAACAATGTCTTTCTTATAACAGGGCAACAAAAACTGCGCACAGATGTCAAATACCCAACAGACATTTCTTTCAAACGGTAGGGTGCTAAGGAATGGTGATGAACAGAGGGCCTTCAGGACAAAAATGAGAAGGAATGTTTTCAGGCAGAGGGTGGTGAACCTTTGTAATTCTACATCAGTTAATTTAAAGGAAGCTCAGTCACTGACAACATTCAAAACAGCAGATCAATGGAGATCTGAGGGGAACATTTTTTTCACACAGATGGTGGTGGTTATAGGGAATAAGTTGAGGCAGATACTATAGCAATTACCCCGGGGCACAGGAGATTGAGAAGAGATTTGATAGACTGTTACAAAATTATGGAGATTATGGACAGGGTAAATGCAAGCGGTCTTTTTTCCAATGAGGTCATAGGTTAAGTGTAGAAGGTGAACTATTTAAGGAGGATGTGAGGGGGATCTTCTTCACCCAGAGGGTGGGACAAGTATGGAATGAGCCGTCTGTGCAAGTGGTAGATGCGGGTTCAATTGCAACATTTAAGAGACGTTTTGGTTAAGTACACGGATGGGAGGGGTATGGAGGGCTATGGTCCAGGTGCGGGTCAATGGAGCAGGGCAAAATAACAGTTTGGCACGGACTAGGCAGGGTGATCGGCCTGTTTCTGTGCTGTAGCACTCTTGGTTATTGGAAGGTGATGAAGGGAATAGGACCACTGGGATTGCTCTGAGAGCTTGCAGACAAGATTGGTCGAACAGCTTCCCAACTCTGTTGCAAGAAAACATGATATGCACAAGTGGTCCAAGTGTGTTCAGTGAAATGGCTACGGCCACTCTAATATACGACCCTGAGTAAAGGGTCCCAGATCACAAGATATGTACTCTGGTTTACTTGTCTGTTAATATTGCTGGATGCTGTAAAACAGCATGAAAAGTTCAGTGAGGCTGAGATATGACATTCTACCGGGGGGGGGGGGGGGGGGGGGGGGAGAGAGGAGAAAAGTCAGGTGTTCATTTGTGATTCTTCTCTAACCTTTCCTTGAGCATCTCTGCATTCCTACGAATTGCTGCGGAACATTACATTTGGTGGGGCTGTGGCTTGACGTCTGTCAGTGACAGAATTGTTTGCACAGAAGGGCATCTTTACCGACAAGCTTCAGACTTGCTGGTGTTACCTGGAATGTAGGCACAGCCCATTCCTCAACCACGCTGACTCATCCATCGATGTTTTAGCCACACCGTGGAGGTGGGAGGGGCAATGCCACGCTGTGTGTGGAAGTGGTCGGTGCACCATTGACCATTTTGTTGACAGCATTCACTTTGTGAGAATGGTTTTAATATTCAGCAGAGAAACTGCAGATGTAAAATAAATCCAGAAACTTGCTATTCTTCACAGCTCTACAATACCTTCACAGATTAAATGGGAAATGGATTATTTAGTTCCTTATTATCCTAACTTGAAAAGTAAGCTTTACAGACCAAACACTAAACAGCCATAAACTGTTAATTTGAGCTATAAAACCCAGGGAAAAAGAGTTACCATGAATATCCATTTATTCTCTGTGAAATATCGTCTTTAATACAATCCCACTCTGTTGCTTCATAAGTCTAAGACTCTAGCCAATGGAAAACATTTCAATAAAATAATTTCACCATTTTAACAGGAAAAACACTTGGGATTGTCAAAGTGCTCAGTCTATTCCAAGGAGAGGGGAAATCAGTAGCTCAAATATAATTAACCTCACATTCTCAAAGTAAACTGTTGTTGATGGGAGCTAGGAACTCTATTAGCCAAGCTCCTAACGACCACCTCAATTGACAGACTGGACAAAATTGGCTGCTGCGTTTTTTGTGGGGAATTATGATTAATGATACTAATAATCTCAATGATTACTGATATGTACATCTCTGGCAGTTTATCATATTGTAGCAGCTATTAACATCTCAAATAAACATCCCTCATTTACCTCACTTACAGTTAATGCTCCCGCTCAGGTCATCCAGTAACGTATGCAAATCACTTAGCAATAATCCCTCATTAAACAGTATGTCCACTGCAACTGTCACTGGATGTCAAGAAGTTTAAAAGCGCTTTAACCCTTCACGAATATAGATCTCAATTATACTCCTAACAATGCTGAAGGCAGGCAACCAGCTCCTTCTCTCATTGTCATCTCCAACAGCTACCTCATCAGTTCCATTTCCCCATGTATTTCCTTTTAACCTCTCACGATTCCATCAATACATTCCCCCCGCCACCCCCCTCCATCTGCTTCTCCTACACGATGAGTAACGTAGAACCAATTGCAGTGGTTGATTAACCTCTGGGCTGTGGGAAGAGGCTAAAGCATCTGGAAAAGCCCCCACACAGTCACAGGGAGAACCTGCAAACTCCACACAAAGAGTGTGATTGAATTTAGGGTGCCAGAGCTGTTAGGCTGCAGAGTCAATGGGGCAGGGGGTTACCCAAACAGGGCACATTCAGACTGCTGCATGTGCAATCTTCTTTATGAATGACTGGCTCCAGAGGATTGGAGGATTGTAAATATTGTTTGAGAAGAGTTGGCTAAGTCTTAAATCGTCAAGGCAATTTCATGTCTGTCCCGGGGATGCTCTCAGGAATGATAACCTGAGAGAAAACAAACACTTGCTCAAGCCGGGACATTTAAAGGAGAGTTAGCAAGAAAATTTCAAAGGCAAAACAATTCATACCGCAGGCAGGATATTCTGAGTCAGTACAGACCATAATGGCCTCCTTCATTTCTGTGATTTTGTTCAAAGTTATGAAAGATTTAGATGAGTAAGTAAAGAGAGACCATTTCAGGGGCACAAATAGAAGATTACTGGCAAAAGCGCCAAAGAGAAAATAGGGAAACATGGTCTACCTGGAATACACTGGCCGACAGGGCAGTGGAACCAGATTCATTTGCAGACCTTAAAAGGGAACTGGTTTAAAGCTTGAAAGACATAATATGTTACAAAGGCATTAGGAATGTTCGGGGTAATTTGAATGCTCTTCAAAAGAAAGAGCAGAGATGTTTGACTGAATGGTCTTCTTGTGTGCTGCAGAATTCCATGATTCTCTGATTGGCAAAGTCATTAACCACACCCAGTGGCCACTTTATTAGGTACACCTGAACACCTGCTCATTAATGCAAATATCTACTCAGTTAGGTATGTGGCCTCAACTTGATGCATAAAAGTATGCAGACATGGTCAAGAGGTTCAGTTGTTGTTCAGAGAAGGAGAAGGAAGGGAGGAAATGTGACCTAAGTGACTTTGACAATGGAATGATGGTTGGTGTCAGATGGGGTGGTATGAGTATCTCAGAAGCTGCTGATCTCCTGGGATCTTGACACACGACAATCTAGAGTTTATAGAGAATGCTGCAGAAAAAAACCATCCAGTGAGCAGCAATTCTGTGGGTGAAAATGCCTGAAGAGAGGTCAGAGTAGAATGGGCAGACTGGTTCAAGCTGACAGGAAGTCAGCAGTAAACTCAAATAAAAATGCATTACAACAGTGGTGTGCAGATCATCTCTGAATGCACAACGCATTGAACCCTGAAATGGGTAGGCTACAGCAGCAGAAGACTATGAACATACACTCAGGTACTTAATAAAGGAGGCACTGAGAGTACTTCCTTACAAATATCAGTGGTAATGTTACACACCGGGAAAATTGTGTTTTTGCACGGCGAAAGTTATTGTACATTTGGTGTATGGTTTGTGCAGATTGGCTGTTGTGAGCAATTGTTTTAAAACTGATGGGGACACTGTGACCGGATGAAGCTGTGTCATTGAATTAACTTGAAGAATTGTACATTGTATCAGGTCTGATTCAGTTTTGAGCACTGGGCATCATAAGTGGCCCTTTGATGCTCTGAGCTTTATAACAATAGCGTTGCAGGTGCTCATTGCATGTAAAGTTTTTAAATATCCATTCAGAAATATAGTACAGTATCAGGCATTTCCAGCCCAATGAGCCCACACCACCCAATTACACTCATGTGACCAATGAACCTAGTAACCAATATGTCTTGGGAACATGGGAAGAAACTGGAGCACCTGGAGGAACCCACATGCTCACAGGAGAATGTAGAAACTCATTACAGACAATAGTGGGCGTTGAACCCAGGTCACTGCTGTTGTAGAGCATAACAATGATGGCTACGCTACTGTGCTGCCCTGCAATATGTTGCTCAATGTTTTACTCCCCTCTCATTAATCTGCTTCAGTCATACAGTCCTTTGCAATCCCAGTTCTCCTCAGATTCTGCCTCTTCATTACCCCCAGACTTCTTTATTCCACCCTGCCTTCACTAGCTTTGTCAGGCCTGCACCTCCCAGTCTTCACCCAGCTCACAGGAGTCACGTGCCACTCATTTCCAACTCAGCACCTGCAGCCTATTTAGACCCACCTCTCATCCACAATCCTCGTTCACTCATACAAACCAGCCAGGCTCAACCAGTTGCTCCTTGCCTTCAGCTGGCTTGTTGCCTTATCATGTTAAGTATCCATTCTTCCTTGTTTTGCGGCCCCATCGCAGTTTGCTATTTTGCAGTTTATTATTAAAGAGATAGCTCACTGTCTCTGTGGTTGACCATAAGAAAGTCTTTGACTCTAGCCTCCTTTACAGTTCCTGAGTGAAACAACGATTAACCCAGCAGAGTACACTTGCTTAAATGAAGTTGTCCGTTGACAGGAGCACTCAATCCCAAAGCAGCAGAAAAGCATTAACTATCTGCTCTCCACTCTCACCCAACTTTCCATCTCAATACAGCAACACCTTGCCAGTCAACCTCCTCTCTCAAAGCCCTAGATTTTGGTGCCTGATCGCTTCAACTGTCATTGGCCCTTAGGATCACACCTACCTTCTACATGTCCTGCCTCAAGCCGGTTGTCCACGGACCACTCAACCCACCTGAGCCTTTACCAGAACCAAAGCTCGTGGAAGGTACTCAGTGTATACTCTTCGCCAGCTGATGGATTCATGTCTTCATGGACAGGGCGTGAAATACCTAGTCAACTGGTAAAGGTACAGCCTGAAGGAGATGTCTTGGGTGCCATTGAGTTTCATCTTGAATCCATCGCTGATCAAGGAGTTCCACCACACCCATCCAGACCATGCTGGGGCCATCGGCTGCTGGCCGTCAGGGGGTTCTGTCAGGCCTGCATAGACGGGCGCCTCCCCGTCCCCACCTATCAGGAGTCACCTGCCATTCGTTTCCTACTCAGCACCTGCAGCCTATTTAAACCCAGCTCTCATCCTCAATCTTTGTTCATTCATATGAGACAGCCAGACTCAACCAGCTGCTTCTAGGCTTCAACTATGTTGTTGCCGTTGCCTGTGGCCCCTTGTGTCTTGTTATTTTGCAGCTTAATATTAAAGTGGTCACTCACTTCTACACAATCTTCACTGCTCTGCATTTGGGTCAAGACTCCTCTACAGTTCCTGTCAAGCTTAGGCCTTAAGCTCTCGAATTCACTCGTTAACCTTTACATGCCTCTAAACCTACCACATTAATCAATCTTTTGTCTCAGCATTCCCAATATCTCTTCATGTGCCTCAACATTAAATTTTGCTTAATAATTCTTCTTTATGGCACTCAAAATCATCTTACCACTGTATAGATTATTATAGATAATTAATACTACTGTATAGATACTTCCTCATTCCATTTCCCATTCAATATTAGTTCACCAGGTCCTGGTGTGATAATAATATTGTTGTATGATAACATGCACATTTCTCCATTGTTCTGCTCATTTAACCGAAAATTCCACCACAATAATGCTCCTGTAACTCATGTGTGAGGGAGATTTGATAATCATTCAAATCACCTATTGCTTTCTACTTCGATTCCTCTGCTTGTCAAACCGAGGCTGCTCTGTTGCGACAATATGATCAGAGATATAGAGAAAAACAGCTAAGAAGCATGAGCAAGATTTCTTTCTTTTTAAGATCACTGGAATATAATTGGAAACTTGCCATGAAGTGAAATGGACAGGCCCTCACAGGGTGGCAATGGGAAAGATTCAGCTGTGCTCATGGCAGTTTAGTTCTTCATGGGTTAATTCCTGCTCTTAAATCAGGTAGGAGACTAGGGGAGGGGGTAAGTGCTGGAATCTCTTGGAATTTAGAGATAAGCTCTCCTCAATCTGTAACAGCACCATTTAATATCTTATCAACCACTGTTAGGATTAACTCACACACTGGCAATAGGGACCAAAGAACACTTCAATGAAATTTGAACATGTCAAGCAAACTGTTCTCAAATAATTATTACTGTTCAATTATATTAAATTATTATTCATTGAACCAAAGGTGCAGACAAGGGGAACAAGTCTGGATAAGCTCTGCTATCTACTCATTGCTTATTGCCTCATAATTGTTCATTCTTGTAATATGTTCAGTGTTTCATTATTTCATTCTGCAAAAAAAATCACAATAAATCCATTTGGGAATTTGAGGGAAACTTCTTTGCTCATAGAGTAGGACGAATGAGAAATTCACCAGCACAATGACTACTGTGGCAAATAGCAGAGATGTCTTTTAGGTTAAGAGCTAAAATCACTGCCAGAACCTCAAGAGGCTTTATAACCAACAAAAATGATTTTTAAATTATTACCGTTACAGTAATGTCAAAAATAACTGGCAATTAATGCACAGCATGATCCCACAAACACAAATGCGCTCATAGGAACATTTATTTTATGCATTATTGATTGAGGGGTTGTTGATTGTTTGAAACATCAGACAGAAGTCAATAGTTATTTAAATTGTGTCAGACATGTGAGATTACAGTTGGAGATGTGGCTCACTGTCTCATTCAAAAACCAACAACCCTGCATTCTTCCTGGATTTTTGTGATCAAATTTCTGGACGAGCTCTTAAAGACAGAACATGGGCGAAGTGCTGCACCACTGATGTCATTGAAGAGGGGCGCGAGCCATTCATAAACTGCTGGTGCAATCAGTCCACATCTCAAGTAAAGTCCATGTATACAGGTCCTTGAAAATAGCATCTAATGTGCACCAGAGTACTGACCCTGGTACTGCAATATCCGCAAATTGGTTACCACATTTCCTACATTACAGCAGCTGTATATTTCCTAAGCAATTACAGTGGCAGTCAAGGAACATCCTGATTTGTTACAGGTTGGATATAACCATCATTCATTAGAGCATTCATGCCAAGCGAGATGTCCATCCAAGTAAGTCCCATTGCATTGCATTTGGTCCATATTCCTCTAACCCTTTCCTATCCTTGTACCTGTCCAAATATCTTTTAAAAGGTTGCTATTGCACCTGCCTCAACCACTTCCTCTGGCAGCTGGTTCTAAATATGCAACACCCTTTGTGTGAAGAATTTGGCCCTCAGGTCCCTTCTCAGTCTATCTCCTTTCACTTTAAACGCATGTGCTCTAGTTTTTGCCTCCCTTTCCATGGGAAAAATACTGCATTCACTTGTCTGTGCCCTGTATTATTTTATACACATCTGAGATCATCTCCTCATTCATCTCTGCTCCAGTGAATAAAGACCTGATCTACCGAACACCTCTCTATAACTCAGGCACCCCAGTCCTGGTAACATCTGCCTTTTCTTCTTCACACTCTCCGTTCCTGTAGCAGGGTGACCAAAACTCAATACTCAAGATGCAGCCTCACAAAAAAAGAGCGCACATAATAGAGCAAAAATTAGTGGGAAGTTTAGAAGATTGGGAAACTTTTAAAAACCAACAGAGGACAACTAAAGACAACCATAATGGGGGAAAAGATGAAATATGAAGGTAAGCTAGCCAATAATATTAAAGAAGATACCAAAATTTTTTTCAAATACATAAAATGTAAGAGAGGTGAGAGTAGATATTGGAGCACTGGAAACGATGCTGGACAAGGAAATGCTGGATGAACTGAATAGGTATTTTGAATCAGTCTTCACTGTGGAAGACACGAACAGTGTGCTGAAAGTTTGAGAGTTTCAGGAAGCAGAAGTGAAGTTGCTATTACTAGGGAGAAGGTGCTTGGGAAACTGAAAGGTCTGAAGGTAGATAAGTCAGTTGCATCAGATGGGCTATACCACAGGTAGCTGACGAGATTGTGGAGGCAATAGTAATAATCATTCAAGAATCAATAGATTCTAGCATGGTTCCAGAGGACTGGAAAATTATAAATACACTTCATTCTTCAAGAAGAGAGGGAGGCAGAAGAAAGGAGACTATAGGCCAGTTAACTTGGCCTCAGTGGTTGGGAAGACATTGGAGTCGATTGTTAAAGACGATGGTTCGGGGTACTTGGAGGCACATAACAAAATAGACCATAGTCGGCATGGTTTCCTTAAGGAACAATCTTGCCTGACAAATCTGTTGGAGTTCTTTGAGAAAATAACAAGCAGGATAGACAAAGGAGGATCAGTGGGTGTCATGTACTTGGATTTTCAGAAGGCCTTTAACAAGGTGCCACACATGAGATTGCTTAACACAGTATTACAAAAAAGATATTAGCATGGATAGAACATTGGCTGATTGGCAGGAGGCAAGGTGTAGGAATACAGGGAGCCTTTTCTGATTGGCTGCTGGTTACTAGTGGTGTTCTGCAAGGGTCAGTGCTGGGACCCCTTCTTTTTAGGTTTGTATGTCAATGATTTGGATGATAGAATAGCTGGCTTTGTGACCAAGTTTACAGATGATATGAAGATAGGTGGAGAGATAGGTAGTGTGGAGGAAGCAGGGAGTCTGCAGAAGGACTGAGACAGATTAGGAAAATGAGCAAAGAAGTAATACAGTGTCGGGAAGTGTGTGGTCATGCACTTTGTAGAACGAACAAAAGCATAAACTTTTTTCTAAACAAGCAGATACTTCAAAAATCTGAGGTGCAAATAGACTTGGGAGCCCTCATGCAAGATTCCCTAAAGGTTAATTTGCAGGTTGAGTCAGTGGTGAGGAAGGCAAATGCAATGTTAGCATTCATTTTGAGAGAAATAAACGATAAAAATAAAGACGTAATGATGAGGCTTTGTAAGGTACTGGTGAGGCCTCACTTGGAGTATTGTGAGCAGTTTTGGGCCCCTTGTTTAAGAAAGGAGGTGCTGACATTGGAGAGGGTTCAGAGGAAGTTCACAAGAATGATTCCAGGAATGAATGGCTTATTGTATGAGGAGTGATTGATGGCTCTGGACCTTTACTTGCTGGAATTTAGAAGAATGAAGGGGGAATCTCATTGAAACCTATCGAATGTTGAAAGGCCTCGACAGAATGGATGTGGAGAGGTGGGGATCTAGGTCCAAAGGATACAACCTCAGAATAGAGGTTCATCCATTTAGAATGGAGATAAGGAGGAATTTCCTTAGCCACAGTGTGGTGAATCTGTGGAATTTGTTTATCATGGGCAGCTGTGTAGGCCATTCATTGGGTGTATTTAAGGCAGAGGTTGATAGATTCTTGATTAGTCAGGGCATGAAGGGTTACATGGAGAAGGCAGGAGATTGGGGTTGAGAGGGAAATGGATCCGTGGAGCATATTTATGGGCCAAATGATCTGATTCAGCTCCTATTTCAATAGTCTTATGATTCACCCTTCTCCATTTCCACTGGCAGCTTATTCCAAATACCAGCTACCCTTTGTGTGAAAAATGTATCCCTCAGATTTTCTTTTAATGCCCTCACTCTCACCTTCAACCCATGCACTCTAGCTTCAAATGCCACTAGCATAGGAAACATGCACAGGCCGTCTAGCTTACCTATACCTGATCTACAGTATATACCCCTATCATGTCACCTCTCATCCTCCATTGCTTCATGGAAAATTGAGCTATTTTATCCAATCCCTTCTGATAACTTAAGCCTTCCAATCCATGCAACATCCTTGTAAATGTCTTCTACACCCTCCCTAGCTTAATTGTGTCCTTTCTAGGGTGTGGTGATCAAAACTGCACACAATACTCCAAGTGCAGTCTCACCAACACTTTGTAGAACCATAACATGATGTCCCATATCTTCAGTTCTTTGGTCAGCAAAGGGAAATATGTCATATGTGTTCCTCAGGACCCTGCCTAACCGTATCCTATGCTCAGAGAACTATATAGTTGTAGCCCTGGGTTCTCTGTTCTACGACACTCCCCAGGGCCCTGCCCTTTATGGAATAGATTGTATTGCACAGGAACAGGCCCACCATATCCATGAAAGCCATATGCCAAATTATATTAATTTTCCATTTGTACCTGCTCCATATTCTTCCATACCTAAAAGCCTCTTGAACACCAAAACCGTATCTGCCTCTATTATCTGCCCCTCACATCATCTTTAAACTTTCCCCCTCTCACCTTAAAGCTGTGCCATCAGGAATTCAAAATTTCACCCCTGGGGAAAAGATTCTGGCTTTCTTCCCTCAGTCTCTGATGCTCCAGAGAAAACAATCCAAATTTGCCCAACGTCTCCTCAAATCCAGGCAGCATCCTGATAAATCTCTTCTCCCTCTACAAGCCTCCACATCCTTCTTCTAATGAGGCAACCAGAACTGCAGGCAACACTGCAAGTGCAGTTTTACTGTGCTTCACACAACTGCAACATAACTTCCTGCTTCCTATATTCTAAGCACTTAGTGATGAAGGCAAGCATGCAGTAGGCCTTCTTAATCATTTTATCTACATGTGTCACCACTTTTGGGGAGTTATGGACTTCTAAGTTCCCTCTGTACGTCAGTGCTATTGACTGTGTATGTGCTGGCCTGGTTTAGCTTCACTCAATGCATCACTTCAAACCTGTCCAAGGTAAATTCCATTCCCCACACTACAAGTTGATCTAGATCCAGTTGTAACCTCAGACAACCCTCTTCACTGTCGACTATACTACCAATCAGAGTCAGAATCATCTTATTATCACTATTACATTATGTAAAAATTGTTATGGCAAATAAATACATTCACCATAAATTACAAAATAAATAAATAATGCAAAATTAAAAGAATAATGAGGTAATGTTCATGGGCTCATATACTGTTCAGAAATCTGATGACAGAAGGGATGAAGCTGTTCCTGAATCATTGAGTGTAGGCCTTCAGGCTTCTATACCTCTTCCCTGATTGTAGTAATAAGAGCAGGGCATGTCCCAGATGGTGGGCATACTTATTGATAGATGCCACGTTCTTGAAGCACTTTTGGTGTTGTTACAAACTTCCTAATCATTTTCACGTAAATTATTATATATATGAAAAGCAACAGAGGACCTAGCACCAATCCCTGTTACAGGCTTTGAGTCAGGAGGCGCAACACTCCACTACAACCCTCTGCCTCTTATCACCAAGGCAATTTTTTATCCAATTTGCTAACTCTCACTGGGTCTCATGTGTTCTAAGATTTCAGACCAGCCGACTATGTAGGATCTTGTCAAAAGCCTTTTGGAAATCCACTAGATAATATCTACTTCCCTACCCTCTTCAATCCTCTTCTTTGCCTCTTCAAAAAACTCAATCAAATTCATGAAATAAAATTTGCTACACACAAAGCCATGCTGGCTACTCTCAAACAACCTTTCCAAATGCAAATAAGTCCTGTTTCTCAAAATTCCTTCCAATAACATTTCCACCACAGATATAAGGCTTATCAGCCTGTTGTTCCCTGGCTTATCCCTGCTACTCTTCATAAATAAAGGCAGAAAAACAGATGTCATCCAGGTTTTCAGTACCTCACCTGTAGATCATGATGAAGATACAAAAATCTCTGCCAATGGCCCAGCAATCTTTCTATTGACCTTTATAAATTTCAAGGCCTCCAAAATGTTGAGATTCTTCAAAAGATCACTGCTCCCTCCCCTGAACTCACTAGTTCCATGTCATTCACCATGGTAAATACAGATGAGAATAAATCAGTTGCCCATTTCCTGTGGTTCCACACAGAGATTACTACACTGATCCTTAAGCAGGGTTTGGATCTTTCCCTAATCACCATTCTTCTCAATCCATTCTGAATCCTTTATGATTCTCCTTTAGCTTGTTGGTCAAATGTATCTTATGACCACTTTCTGCCCTCCTGATTTCCTTCTTAAGTGTACTCTTACATCCCTTGTACTCCTCAAGGTCCTAGCTGCCTCAACCTGATGTATGCCTCCGTTTTCCTGATCCAGACCTTTAATATCCTTTGTCAACTGACATGTTCATTGGAGAGACTGGTTGGAAAATCTGGGATTGCTTTCCTTAAGACAGAGGAATTGAAGGTAATTTGAAGATGACCAAGAACAATTTTGAATGTTCTTTTAACCCCCCTCTCATAGCCATACACTATTATGAGCTGAGAACAAGACTCAGATCCCTGATACCTAAAGGCATTACTCAAAGACTTTACTTCACAAGTAAGCAAGGATGACCAGCTCTTTGATTTTCCCATGACAGTACAGGTGAGGTAAGGAGCTCATTAGCAATGAAGCCTTATCAATCTGAAAATTTTACAGGGAAAGATGAGGAATTATTTTGAGCCATCAGCTCAACCCCACCTTCTCAAAGGAAATCAGGGAAGGGAAATCAGGGGAAGGAACTGGAACAACTTGAAAAGAGAGAAACCAAAATAAAACAGTTTCTTCAATGTGCTAGCACAGACAAATGGCCAAATGGTCTCTTGCTCTATATAATTCTATGATCACATGAGGCACACAGAACAGTCCGGACCCTACACTCTCCATGTGGCTCTCTGGTTATGCAACAATAAACCAGAGCACGTACAGTACGTCTATTATTTCACTAATTATGTGACTCACACAAGTCGAAATAAAAGAAGCTACAGTGTTAAGGTCAAGCCCAGGCAATAAATGAAACTGCTAAATGTGATTTTCTCAACAAAAAAAATCAACAAAATGCCCAGTGGCATTCATTGCATTAGGACTGACTGCACAAATTGTTTTTTAAAAACATAGCACACAATTACTGGTGAGCACTCTGACCGAGAAAAAAAAACTTTCTGCAGCCACTGAGTGAAAGAGGCTACAGAACGTGATCCTTTCCTTTTGTAGTTACTCGAGCTTGAGGCTTTTTAATTCTGTTTTAGCAACCCTCCAAAGCCTCCACCTGATGCCTTGCTCATGCAATCTTGATATCTCTGCAATATCAGCCTTCATTCATAATAAATTATCACTGCACACCTCTGTCCAGAGTATGCTGCCTTTTATCCAGATGGTTCTTTTATGAAGGCCTTGCCTACATATCTATAGGGACAACATAAGATGTAGTCAACATCAGTAGCCACGTATCCTGGATGTTAAATTTTAATCCCTCTCAGTCTGGTCTGACAAAAAGAGCACTGAGCTCCAGAACTCTAGCAAAGGACACTTTATCATGCTGAGCAACCGAGCTTGCTCTGCAAAGAGAGTCCCTCTTACATTGAGACATCGCAGTTCAGACTCCATGTTTGAGCTTTGCTTCAATCCGCCCATCCCCCTGCCCCCAACCGTTCCTGCAGATGCTGCGGGAGTTACAAGTCACAGCTTCTGATGGAAGCAAAAGTCAATGCTGAACACAAAAATATGGGAACAAACTCCCTGAAACAGATTTTCCACCAATTCCCCAGGCGCTAACACACCGCACGGCCTCTCATTTACCTTTCCATGTATGGTAAACTACACTAGTGCCACAATTATTTAATTACACAGGCAAGAGCTACATCAGGTGCTCTAAACTGCTCAATACTACTTCATTTTAATTCTTTAAACCTTCGGTGCCCTTTGCCACCTTGGAAAATGATTCTCTGTTCTAAGAATGAGAAATTAATGCAGCTAAACAAATGTATATATAGCAATATGAAACAAAAATCAGAATTTCACAATTTTATCTACTTCTTATTAAAATATACACTGAATAGGAAAACAGGACCTTAGACATAAAAGATGGCATTGAATCCTGACACTTAGGTAATTATTTTGCCAAGAAATTTAATGTTTTAATCAATGGTTTACTTCAATGAGGGGAATATTAAATGTCACAGCCTCTTGATCAATTGTTTTACAACTCGGTTGAAATGTTGAACCAGGGCATGCTAACAGTTCGATGCCCTGAGAATCAGATGTGGATGCACCTGATCTCTAGCTCCACCTGGACTACATCCAAGGTACCTGTGCCGAAGCCACAGCTGACATATCAAGGAAGATAAATAGTTTGGTATTTTTATGTTATTTTAGTTAACATTCACATTTCATTTAATGTCCATAACATTTACATAGAGTCATAAAAAAGTACAGCACAGAAACAGGCCTTTCGGCCCATCTAGTCCTTGCTGATCCATTTAAACTGCAGAGTCCCATTGACCTGCATCTGAACCACACCCTCCATACCCCCACTATTCATGTACCAAACTTCACTTAATTGTTGAAATCGAGCTCACATGCACCACTTGCACTGGCAGCTCATTCCACACTCTCACCACCCTCTGAGTGAAGAAGGTTCTCCTCATGCTCCCCTTAAACTTTTTATCTTTCACCCTTAACCCATGACCTCTAGTTGTAGTCCCATTCAACCTCAGTGGAAAGAGCCTGCTTGTATTTACCCTATCAATATCCCACATAATTTTGCAATTGAGAGGAATCGCCCCTCAAACTTCTACATTCCAAGGAATAAGGTCCTAACCTATTCAATAACACAGGTCCTCCAAACCCAGCAACATCCATGTAAATTTTCTCTGTACTCTTTCAACCTTGTTTACATTATTCCTGTAGGTAGGTGACCAAAACTGCACACAATACTCCACATTAGGCCTCACCAATGTCTTATACAACTTCAACATAACATTCCATCTTCTGTACTCAATACATTGATTTGTGGCGACTGATGTCCAAAAAGCTTTTTTATGACTCTATCTATCTATCCTGTGCCAACACTTCGAATTAATTATGGACCTGTATTCCCAAATCTCTTTGTTCTACCACACTCAGTGCCCTGCTGTTCACTGTGTAAAACCTACCAAAGTGCAACACCTCGCATTAAATTCCATCTGCCATTTTTCATCCTATTTTTCCAACTGGTCTAGATCCTGCTGCAACTCCTGATAGCGTTCTTCACTGTCCACTACACCCCCAATCTTGGTGTCATCTGCAAATTTGCTGATCCAGTTAATCACATTATCATCCAGATCACTGATGCAGATGACAACAATGGACACCCAGCACTGATCCCTGCAGCATTCGACTGGTCACAGGTCTCCAGTCAGAGAGGCAACCATCCACTATCACTCTCATGCTTCTCTCACAAAGCCAAAGACTAGTCCAATTTACCACCTCATCTTGATTGTCAAGAGACTGAACCTTCCTAACCAACCTTCCACTCAGGCCAATCCCAAGACATTATCAAAATGCCTTGCTAAAATCCATGTGAACAACATACACTGCTTTGCCTTCATAAACTTTCCTAGTAACTTCCTCAAAAAACTCTATAAGATTGGTTAGACATGACCTGCCATGCACAAAGCCATGTTGACTATAACTAATCAATCCCTGTCTATCCAAATACTCATACAGCCGATCCCTCAGAATACCTTCCACTACTGATGTCAGGCTCACTGGCCTATTTATTCCTGGTTCATTGTTAGAGCCTTTCTTAAACAGTGGAACAACATTGGCTATCTTCCAATCCTCTTTTATCCTTATCCGTCAATGAGGATGATGTAAATATCTCTGCTAGGCCCCCTGCAGTTTCTGCACTTGCCTCCAGCAGGGTCCAAGGGAAACATTGTCAGGGCCTGGGGATTTATCCACCCTAATTTGCCTCAAGACAGCAAACACCTCCTTCTCTTCAATCTGTATAGATTCCATGACCCTGCTGTTGCTTTGCCTCACTTCTATAGACTCTGTGTCTGTCTCCCAAGTAAATACAGCTCCAAAAATGCATTGAAGATCTCCCCCCATCTCTTTGGCTCCATGCATAGGATCCCATTCTGATCTTCCAGAGGATCAATTCTGTCCCCTGAAATCCTTTTGCTCTTAACATAACTGTAGAATTCCTTAGCACTCTCCTTCACCTTGTCTGCTAGGGCAACCTCAAGCTTTCTTTTAGCCTTCCTGATTTCTTTCTTAAGTGTTCCCTTGCATTTCTTATACTGCATAAAAACTTCATTTGTGTCTACCTGCCTATACCTGCTGTGCACTTCATTTTTTTTCTTAACCAGGGCCTCAATATCTTTTGAAAAACAAGGTTCCCTACACCTGTTATCTTTACCTTTTATTCTGACACTCATACAAGCTTTATACTCTCAAAATTTCACTTTTGAAGGCCTCCCACTTACCAAGTACACCTTTGCCAGCAAACAGCCTGTCCCAATCCACACTTGCCAGATCCCTTCTGATACCACAAAAATTTGTCTTTCTCCAATTTAGAATCTCAACCCGCAGACCAGACCTATCCTTTTCCACATTTACTTTGAAAGTAGTATCATTATGATCGCTGGGTGCAAAGTGTTCCCATTCACAAACTTCTGTTACCTGCCCTATCCTATTCCCCAATAGCAGATCAAGTATCACACACTCTCTTGTTGGGACTTTTCTTTCCTGAACATATTTAACAAATTCTATCCCATCTAGTCCTTTTACACTGTTGGAATCCCAGTAAGTATGTGGAAAGTTAAAATCACCTACGATAACAACCTTATGTTTCTTGCAACAGTTTATGATCTATGAATTTGTTCCTCTAAATCCCATGGTCTATAATATAGCCCCATTAACATGGTCATGTCTTTCTAATTCTTCAGTTCTGTCTATGAAGTCTCACAGGTCAAGTTTTCTAGTGTGTCCTAATGGAGCACTGCTGTGACATTTTCCCTGACTGGCAATCCCTTCAGTAACCAAGCCTCACTACTGGCAACAATACATAATTCCATGCGTTGATCCATGCCCTGAGCTCATCTGTCTTCCCTACTTCCTGCATTGGAATGTACACAGCTCATTCATTTAATGCTTTTGATGTTATAATATATACAGTATTTATTAAATATTTTGATATTTTAATTGTTTCAATGTTTTTCAACTATTACTAAATGTATGTGAGAGTTTGCGCTGACAGCTATATCTACAGGTGGTCTGGTGATCCCTTGTAGGGGCCAGGAGTGGGGTTTCTGACAGGTGAGAGAAAGGGTTTCTGTAGGGGCTGGGGCAGGACCACTGTCGGGTCTGGAGCGAGAGTATGGGAAAAGGACTCTGAGAGCCTCACGTGAGATGTCTAAGGAAGGGCCACTGGCTACTCAATACTTGTGAGCTGCTCTTCCACATGAAGGACCATAGTGGTAATGCTGGGAAGATGTTAAAGCTTGAGCATTTGCGAAGGATAATGCAGTCACAGGTTTGTGGAGATTTGGGTGGGGGATGAAGAGAGGGTGGCAAGACACAGGAGGGGTCCAACATGACCCAGCACAATGAAATAAGGGAGGACAGGTGTGCCATGGTATTAATACTGGAATTGATTGGAAAGATTGGGCTCCATGCGGGCAATAGAACTGACATTTTTGGAACAAAGGAAACTTCTCTAGTGTTATATAAGAGTAGATTGGACAAAATGTTACCTTTAGGTCAAGCTGAAAGAGGGGATAATATGGTTTAAAACAGAAAAGGGGGAAGAAAATGTAGATGGGCAGGAGTAGTTAAGAAAATGGGTGTTGGGGCAGAAGGATAAGAAAGGACAGAGTAGAGAAGGGGAAATATGCACTGAAAAGGTGAAATGGATGGTGATGGGAAGGAGAGAGGTAAAGCTTGGAAAGACTATCTCAGTTAGTGCAGAGTATTCAGGTAATTCAGGGAGGGGTGAGGGGGTACTGCTTAATGAGTTCATGATTAAAATTGTATCTGAGCATAGAATGAATTTTTCGTAAAGTCCTCGGGAAACAAGGTCCACCAACTTCACCCCAACCCGCGGGCACTCATCTGTAGCCTTCCATGCCTCGACTTATCCAAGTGCTTATTTAGATACTCTTTAATTGTCAGTAACTCTGCTTCCACCATTCTAGGGAGTGTGTTCTCCACTCTCTGGGTGAAAAAGTTCAACCCTCAGACCTACTCTAACCCCGTACCTGTGTCCCCTAGTTTGATATACCTCTGACATAAGGAAAATATTCTTGCAGTCCACTCTTCAAACAAACTTGGCCTCTTCAATCACTCCAACCAGGCAACGGCTCCCCTGCACCTTCTCTAGTGAAATCACATCCTTCCTCTAGTGCAGTGGCCAAAACAACACAGTGTACTCCAGCTGAGGTCTGATTAATGTTTATAAAGTCAGAGCATAGCTTCCCTTCTCTTGTATTCAATGCCCCAACCAATGAAAGCCAGTATCCCATATGCCTTGCTAAGTACGTTAACCCACTGTGATGCCACCTTCAAGGATCTGTGGACTTGAACATCCGGATCTCTCTGTTTCTCGATACTCCCTAGGATCCTACTATTGGGAGCATGTGCTCTAGCCTCATCCATACTCTCAGAATGCATCACTTCACATTTATCAGGATTAAGTTCTACATTCCACTTCTCAGTGGATTTCACCAAAACAGTGACATCAGACTCACACTACTCCCACACTATCAAGAGCTCCACCATTCCTTGGTCATAGTACACATGGGAACAAAACTCTCTACCCATCAGATCTATGCCAACCATGATAGCAATCTAAACTAATCCAATCTGCCTGCACCCTGTCTATATTTCCCTATTCCCTGTTTTTCTTTTCAGGTGTCTAACTGCCTCTTAAATATTGTTGTTGTATATGCTTCCTGGCAGCATGCTTCTGACAGTGTTTGAGTAAATAAAAACTTTAAAACTTAACCCCCTCACCTTAAAACCTATGCCATTGAATATTTGAAGATCCATCACTTCAGCCAATGGACGTCTCTCAGGGTAGTGTCCTAGGCCTACAGTCTTTATCTCTCACTGCTTCACCAATGACTTTCTTTGAGTTTTGAGGTCAGAATGCAGGATGTATGCTGATGATTACACAATGTCCAGTGACATTTGTGACCCCTCAGATAATGCAATGAGACAACATCAAGATGTATTGAGACCTGGAAAATATCCAGGTTTGGGCTGAGAAGTAGCAAAGGTGACATGAACAAGAGAAATGGGTTACACTTACACTATAGGAGGACCAACATCCTGGAAGGTAGTTTTGCTAATGCTGCTCGGGAGTGTTGAAACTGGGATTTGGACAAGTAAGGTGAAAGAACTCGGGGGTGGATAAGTATGTGGGAGTGTGATGTTTTAGCCAGATGGAAACATGTCTACTGGAGAGGCAAGACTGACAACTTAATGTTCTGGGATACGGGTGATTTAGGTGGAACAAAAGTGGAAGAAATAAAGGATGGGGGGGGGGGGGTTTCAAAGGAGAATATAATGTCAGTAATCAGAGATGAAATTACTGAAGAATAATCCAATGGAGCTGAGAAATAAGAAGGATGGGGGGTGATCATCTTGTTTGGTTTGTACTATTGGTCAAAGGGAATAAAGGCAGCAGAATTGCAAGAGAGTTGTGCAGAGTTGTCATAGTAGAGGATTTTAACTTTCCTAACAGACTACAGCTACCATTTTGTTAAGGGATTAAATGGGGTAGAATCTGTTCATTGCATTCATGGAAGTTTTCATCAGGCAATATATAGAGGACCCTACAAAGCTCAACATACTTAGGACGCAGCTAGTAACTGAGATGACAGTGTGTGAGCATTTTGGAACTAGTGACCACAATTCTATGAGAATTAAAGTATTTATGGAAAGGGACAGAACAGATCCACAAGTTCAAGTGCTAAACTGGGGCAAGGGAAAACTGGACAGTATTAGACAGGAGCTTACAAAAGTTGATTGGAGTACATTATTTGGGCAAACGGACCACTAACAAGTGGGAAGATTTTCAAGGTGAAATAGCAAGAGATCAAGAACTGCATGTTCCTGGCAGGAGTAAGAACTCTGGATACCAGGGATATTGAAGTTCTGATCAGGAAAAAGGAGACATGGGTCAGGTGCAGGCAACTGCAATCAAGTGCATCCCTGAGGTGTATAGGGGATGCAAGAGTGTATTGAACAGGGAAATCAGGAGAGCGAAAAAGGGGCATCAGACAGCTTTAGCAGAGAAGATTAAGGAGAATCCAAATAGATTTTATGAGTATATCACTGGTAAAAGTGTAACTAGACAGAGTATAGGGGCCACTCAATGGCTAAAGTGGCCATGTTTGTGTGGAGCTGTGGAAGATGGGCAAGACCCTTAAAGAATATTTCTCCTCTGTTTTTACTGTGGATAAATACATGGAGGCCTCAGAATTAGGGAAAGTTAAAGTGGAGGTTTTGGGGATAGTCCATATTATTTAATGGAGGTGCTGGACATTTTAACATGTATGAAGTTGGACATAGGGCTTAACCAACTATTTCCAAGTACCCTGTGGAAGTCTAGAGAAGAAATTGCAGGAGACGCGGCTGATATTTTCAAAGTCACTAGTGACAGGGGAGGTGTTGAAAAACTGGAGAGCAGTGAATATTATACCTTTATTTAAGAAGAAAAACCTGGGAGCTATAGACCAATAAGCTTAACATTAATTTTAGAGGACAGTTATGTGAGAAGTTTTTTTATATACAGCAAGTGGTAGGTGCATGGAATGTGTTGCCAGAGGAGGTGGTGGAATGAAGTACAATAACAATGTTTAAGAAGCATTTGGATAGACAGTAAGACCATGAGACATACGAGCAAAATTAGGCTAGTCAAGAACCTATCAAGCTCTGCTTTAAATATACTCAATGACTTGGTTTCCATTGCCAGCTGTGGCAATGAATTCCATAGAAACACTATTATCTTGCAAAAGAAATTCCTCTTTATCTCTATTCCAAATGGGCGTTCCTCTATTCTGAGGCTGTGCCCACTGATCCTAGACTCCCCCACTATCTAAACATCCTCTCCGCATCCACTCTATCTAGGCCTTTCAATATTCAAGAAGTTTCAGTGAGATCCCCCTCATTCTACTGAACTCCAGCAAGGACAGGCCCAGGGTGATCAAATGCTCCTCACATGTTAACCCTTTCATTTCTGGAATCATCCTTGTGTCCTTCCTCTGGACGCTCTCCAATGCCAGCACATCTTTTTTTTAGATAAAAGGTGCAAAATTGCTCACAATACTCCCAAGTGTGGTTTGACCAATGGCTTATAAAGCCTCAGCATTACACTTCTTGCTTTTATGTTCTAGTCCTCTCAAAATGAATGTTAACATTGCCTTCCTTACGACCGACTCAACCTTCAAGTTAACCTTCAGGATTTGTAAAAGCACATAGGTATAGGATAGGCATAAAAACCAGGCAGGGAATTGAAGGATTTAGACCAACTTGTAGGCAGATGAGCATTTAAGTGGCATCATGGTCGGCACAACATCATGATCAATGGGTCTGTTCTTATGCTGTGTTGTTTTATGTTTTATGCTTTTTCCTTATACACTCCAATCAGGCAATATCCTGATAAACCTTTTCTGCACACTCTTCAAAGCCTCTACATTCTTCAATAGAGTGGTGATTTCCACACAACACTCCAGGTGTGGTCTATCCAAAGTTTTACAAAGCTGCAACATGGCTTGCCAACTTTTACACACCATGCCTGAAACTAAAAGCAGTCATACCATATTCCATCTGTGTAGCAACTTTTAGGGGGCAATGTACTCCACCTTAAGATCCATCTGCACATCAATGTTCCTAAAGGCCATGACGTTTAATATATACATTCCTCTTGCATCTGCAGACTTATATATTTACACTTCCACTGATCCTTGTTGGAAACCACTAGTCTTAGGCTTCCAGACGGAAAACAACAGCTCTCGACCTTCACATTCTATCTCCTATTGCCAAGCCAATTTTCACCTGTGTGAATCCCTGTAGCACCTGTTGATCCTGTGATCTGTTTCGGAGGCTGACGTCAGAACATCTTTCAAGAGGGGGAGCTCTCACAAGATGTCAGGCCCTGATGGTGTACATGGTGGGACACCGAAAATCTGTGCCAATCAACTGGCAGGATTGTTCAAAGACATCTTCAGTCTCTCACTGTTGCAGTCAGAGATTCCCACTGACCATCATACCAGAGCCCAAGAACAGCAGGGTGAGCTGCTTCAAAGACTATAGCCCAGTTGCACTCACATCTGCAGTGATGAAGCGCTTTAAGTGGTTGGTCATGGCCAGGATCAACTCCTGCCTAAGCAAGGATCTGAACCTGCCTATTGCCACAAGAGGTCTATAGCAGATGCAATCTCACTGGCTCTCCATTTGGTCTTGGATCACTTGGACAATAACAATACCTACATCAGGCTGCTGTTTACTGATTACAACTCAGCGTTCAACACAATCATACCCTCAGTTCTAATCAAAAAGATTCAATACCTGGGCCTCTGCACCTCCCTCTGCAACTGCATCCTTGACTTCCTCACTGGGAGACCACAGGCAATGTGGATCGGAAATAACATCTCGTCCATACTGACAATTAATACTAGCGCACCTCAAGGATGCATGGTAGCCCACTGCTCTGCTCCCTCTATACCCACACTGTGTGGCTAGGCACAGCTCAAACACCATCTATAAATTTGTTGACGACACAACTATTGTCAGCAGAATTTCAGATGGTGATGAGGAGGTGTACAGAAGTGATATAAATCAGCTGGTTGAGTGATGTGGCAACAACAACTTTGCACTCAACGCCAGTAAGACCAAGGAATTGATAGTGGACTTCAGGAAGGGGAAGTCAAGGGAATACACATCAGTTCCTATCAAGGGAAAGGGTGGGCAATTTCAAGTTCCAGGGTGTCATCGTCTCTGAAGGTCTATCCTGGGTACAACATATTGATGCAATTGCAAAGAAGGCACGACAGTGGCTATATTTCATGAAGAGTTTGAGGATACTTAGTATGTCACTAAAGACTCTCACAAATTTCTACAGATCTACCATGGAGAGCATTCTAGCTGGTTGATTCACTGTTTGGTATGGAGGGGCCATTGCATAGGATCAGAAAAAGCTGCAGAAAGTTGTAAACTCGGACAGCTCCATCATGGTCACCTTCAAAAGGCAATTCCTCAAGAAATTGGCATCCATTATTAAGGACCTCCATCACCCAGACATACCCTATTCTTATTGGTACCATCAAGGAGAAGGTCCAGGAGCCTGAAGGAACACATTCGATGTTTCAGGAATAGCTTCTTTCCCTTCACCATCAGATTTATGAATGAACAATGAACCCATGAATACTACCTCACTATTTTATTTTGCTTTTATTTTGAACTACTTATTTAATTTATTTTATATATTTATTTCTCACTGCAGTTTATAGTTTTTTTAATTATTGTACATTGCAATGTACTGCTGCTGCAAAACAACAAATTTCACAATGTACGCCAGTGACATTAAACCTGATTCTGATCTAATTTGCCAACTTGCACTGGAACCCAGACCCAAACATGTTGGACCTTTCTCCCAAGTAAATCTTGTCAAGAGCCCTACTGAAATCCATGTAAGCCATATCTGCTGCATTGTTCTCAGCGATACCATTTGCTACATCTTCAACAAATCCCACAATCTCCATCAGCACAGGTTTACCACAAGGATGTGTGCTTAGTCCCCTGCTCTACTCACTTTATACGTGTGACTGTGAGGCTAAGCACTGCTCCATTGCCATATTTAAATTTGCTGATGATACCCTGTATTTGGCCGAATCAAAAGGTGTGATGAATCAGCATATAAGAGGAAGACTGAAAATGTGGTTGAATGGTGCCACACAACAATAACCTCTCAGTCAATGTCAGAAAGAGCAAGGAGTTGATTATTGATTTCAGGAGAGGGAAACTGGAGGTCCATGAGCCAGTCCTCATCAAGGGATCAGAGGTGAAGAGGATTATCATCTCAGTGGATCTGAACTGGGTCCAACACTTAAGTGCCATTACAAATTAGGCACAGCAGTACTTTTACTTTCTTAGCAGTTTCTGAAGATTTGTCATGTCATCTAAAACATTGAGAAACTTCTATAGATGTGTGGTGGAAAGTATATTGACCAGTTGCATCACAGCCTGGTATGGAAACGCCAGTACCCTTGAACAGAAAATCCTACTAACAGTAAAGGATATGGCACAATCCATCTTGGGTAAGTCCCTCCTCACCATTAAGCACAAACGAGAAAATCTGCAGATGCTGGAAATCCAAGCAACACACACAAAATGCTGGAGGAACTCAGCAGGCCAGGCAGCATCTACGGAAAAAAGTACAGTCAACATTTTGGGCCAAAACCCTTTGGCAGGAATCTTTAAGCTCGAAACGGTGACTGTATTCTTTTCCCAGATGCTGCCTGGCCTGCTGAGTTCCTCCAGCATTTTGTGTGTGTGTTGCCACTATTAAGCACATCTACACGGAGTGCTATCACCTAGAATCTCCCACCATCAGGGACCCTCACCATCCCAGCCATGCTCTCTTCTCGCTGCTACCATCAGGAAGAAGGTACAGGAACCTGAGGACCCATGTCACCAGGCTCAGGAGCAGTTAATACACTTCAACCATTAGACTCTTGAACTAGAGGGGATAACTTCACTCAATTTCACTCATCCCAGCACAGAACTGATATCACAACGTATGGACTCACTTTCAAGGCTTCTTCATCTCATGTTCTCGATATTTATTGTTTATTTATTTGTTTATTCATTTTATGTTTGCACAATTTGTTGTCTTTTGCACACTGGTCATTTGTCCACCCTGTTGGGTGTGATCTACCATTGATTCTATTGTGTTCCATGATGTACTGTGAGTGCCCACAAGAAAATGAATCTCAGGGTTACATATGGTGACGTATATGTAGTTTGAAGTTTGAAATTCAATTTTATTAGTTAAGTAGTATCTGCCCTTGACAAAGCCATACGAACAGTCTCTGATTAGACCTTACCATGGCAAGTAATCATTACTCCTCTCCCTCAGAACCTTTCTCCAAGAACTTTTTTACCACTGACATTTGGTTCAAAAGGTTTGTCCCAGCACTATTCTTGAAAAGGAGAAACACATTTGTCATACTCCAGCCATTAAGGCAATGCCATGTGAAAGCTTTGAACAGTTTATTCTTCTATATATTGTATTTTTCATTATTAAATAATTTTAATATTAAAACATTATTTCCTTGCCTCCTGCAGTAGTCTAGCAGAAACCTTTAAGACCATTAAGTCATCAAGTACCTTTCTCCCAAGTGGAAGACTTGTCTTAAAACTTAGCTTTACACTTCACTAAATTCTCCAACTACAATATCTGTTTCCCTTGAGAAACTGAAGAAAAGTATTCATTTCGGGCCTCATCTATGCATAAAACAAAGAACACAGAACAGTAAATCATTGAACTGGCTATTTGGCCCATGATGTGGTGCCAATCATTATACCAATTTATACTAAACATCCTCTCCCTGTGTATCATCCAGATTCATGTGCCTATCTGAAAAACCTTTAAAATCCCACCAAACAGCCTGCTTCCACTACTACCCCTCGTAACCTATTCACCCCTCTCTGCATAACAATTGCCCCTAATGTCACCTTTAAACTTCCTTCCTCTAACCTTAAAAGCACGTGTCTGGTGTTTGACATTTTTAATCTAGGGAGAAGATTCTGACTATATACCCCATTAATGCCTCTCATAACTTAGAAAACCTCTATCAGGTCTCCCCCTGGCCTCCAATGCCCCAGGGAGAACAACGCAAATTTGTCCAATTTTCCTTGTAGCTTGCAGCATCCCCAGTAAGCCTCTTCTGCACTCTTTCCACAGTCTTCAAGTCCTTCCTATATATGGGACGACAAAAACTGCAGTCTGACTAAAATGTTATACAGTTCCAGCATGACTCTCTTATACTCAGTACCCTACCAATGAAGGCAAGCATGCCGTACACCTCCTTTATTACATTTCCCACTTGTGCAGCTGCTTTCAGTGAACTATGGACTTGGATCCTATGTTACAACTGTACCTCAAAGCTATTAAGAGGCCTTCCATTAACTGTAAACTTCTTCATTTCATTTGACCTCCCAAATACCTCTCACATTGCTGAATTAAACACTATCTCCAACTTCTCTGCCTGTATTTGTAAACTGATCTATATCCCACTGTATTCTTTAATGGTCCTTTACACTGTCCAAAGCTCCACAATCTTGGTATTATCCACATGTGTTGATCCACCATATTCATTTTCATTCAAATCATTGATATATAATCACAAACAACAGATGTTCCAGCACTAATCGTTGTGGAAAACCACTGGGAATGGGCTTCCAGCCAGTAAAGCAGCTTTCCATTCCTATGCTCAGACTTCTATAGGCAATCCAGTTTAGAATCCAAAACTGCATCCCACACGTCTTTATCTTCTGAATCAGCATACCATGATGTTCCTTATCAAATGCCTTAATAAAGACCATGTAAATAACATTCACCGCCTTACCTTCATCAAGCACCTTTGTCAACGCTTCCAAAAATTCAATCTAGCTTGTAAGGGAAGAGCTACCTCACACAGAGCCATGCTGACTGTCCCTAAGCAGACTGTGCCTTTCCAAATATGCATAAATCCTCTCCAACAACTTCTACCTCCTTGCACAGATTGCCTCTGTTGTCCCTTATGGGCCTTACTCTTTTCCTAGTTACCCCTAGATACAGTCATAAAACGCCTTAATCTGGACTGCCAGTAATACACCATGGACCTCCTTTGTCTTCTGATTTCCTTTTTAAGTGCCTCCATACATGTCTATACTCTTGATGGCACTTTCCCAAACTTCTTTAGTGCCCTATTCCTGGTATAAGCTTCCTTTTCACTCTATATTCAGTGTTCAATATCCTTTGGCATCCAGGATTCTCTGTACTTTTTACCCTTGGATTTCATCCTTACTCGGACATGTTGGCCCTGAATTCTCATTCAAATGAGTAATAATGTTTCCCTTGCATATGCAAATTAAGTGCTCCCAGTGTACCTTTCCCAGGCTTTGTCTTATTTTAATAAAATTGGCCTTTCTCCAGTTCAAAATCTTTACTTCTGATCTATCGCAATTTTCCATAATCACTTCCAAATATATGGGGTTACGGTTACTACTTCCGTTATGATTTCCAGCTGACATTCCCTCCACTTGACCAGTTACATTCCTAAAGACAAGATTCAGTAATGCTCCTTTCCTCATTGGTCTATCTACACATTGTGTCAAAGAGCTCTCCAGGACACACCTCAAAAATTCCACCTCCCTTAAGGCTTTTACATTTGTGAAATCCCAGTTAATACTTTGGAGTTCTGAAAGGGAATCATGGTAAAGAAAGTCTCTGCTTTATTAATACTGGGGAGCTGCTGGCTTCTCCATTTCTGAATATGAGCATCAGTTTGCTCTTAAGGCAAGGGGAGGTTTCACATCATGAACATCAAGGGGAGGTCTTGCTATCATGAGCAATGCTTACCACACTGCTGTCGAGACGCATGAAAAGTACTGCAGCCCAGTGTGGACTCTTTCACACTGGGATTCCTGATAAAGCCATGTTGTCATTAGAACTTTGAATGTGTTTAAGAATGGAATGTTGTGACCAATCTGACATCTTTAAAATGCTTTGCTTGTATTCTTCCTAATTCTGAAATATCCTAATTCATCACTGACAGCAAGTGGCCTTTTGCATCAGGTTTGAATACCATGATATTAATTGCACTGTAGTTCTATATTGTGAGTGAAGAGAAATAAATTGGTACGTCACACAACTTGGTGAAGCTGCAGTAATCCCAGTCAACTGGTACAGTACGTAACCCAATGAGGAGAACAAGATATGGTTGATGGATTGGGCAAGAATGTGCTGTCAATATGCTGTTCTTTGATTTGGAGGTGAAAGTGTTAGTTACTGCAAGACATTAGACATTTACAGCATGGGATTGGTTAAGAAGGGATTTCAGTAAAACACTAATAGAACAGGAGTGAACGGCAAATGAATTGCTCCACTAAGATTCCACTGAATCTGTCTATCATATCCTGTGCTTGAATACAGAATACATTTTGTAGCGAGATTAGTCTTTGAAAGGCAAATGTTTCTCATTCTGCTCAGAAATAGGGGCACAGATTGCCTTCACTGTCAAGCTGATGCGTCTCGGATGCCTATCACATCCGTTTATACCGGGCTGCCTCAGGTTGTCATTAACCTGGCTGATAGAACTGGGACAAAAACATCCTTAAATATCTGCAGGTGTGTGCTGCAAAGACAATATCAGTGACACATCAAACTGTCAGGAAAGTGCCATAGACACTTGCTCAACCAAACACAATGAAACCTGTAGAGAATTCACTGTGGCGTTCCTGTATGCTAATTACCTTTGAGATACGGTTCATTGGTATGAAATTAATCCTAAAGGATACTGTAAATTAAGTTCCACATCTACATGCAATATGTATTAGTTTTAATCTGATTTGCTTGGTAAAGAACTTCTGGCAATTTTGGAATTCTCATTCACCAGAATATTTGCCTCTCCTAAATAGGCAAGAAATGAGAACCCCCCCCCCCCCAAATGCAAATTCACATAATTTTCTATTTCTGAACATCAATGCTTTTTAAAAAGAAACTATTGCACCAAATGTGGGATTCCATTTCAAGACCACCTTAATTATTGGTATTCCCTGTATTAAAAAACTTCAAAGGAGATATTTTTAGCCCTCAAACTCCACTGGTTTCCAAGCAACAAGGCAATGGCAAAGACTGTAGATTTGCTTTGTTGATGACATAGATTTAACCCAAAGCAATTGGGCTGCAAATTGTGCACAGAGTTGTCACCCACTGTAAAAATCAAAAGAAATTGCATTTATTTAACATATTTCACAACTTCAGGATGTCCAAAAAACGTTTACAGCTGAAGGAATGCTTCTGGAGAATAATCACTGATGTAATATGGGAAAAAGCAGCAGCCAATTTACCCATGGCAAGCTCCCACAGACTTGAATTGGTTAATGTCTGACAATTTATCACTGTGACAACAAACAATGGACCAAGAATACTGGGAATGACTCTTCAGTACTTCAAAGCAGTGGTAAGAATTTTCCACATCCATTGAAAGGTTAGACTGAGTCCATCAGGGCAACACTTCCACGAGTTATCAGGTCTGAAGTTTTGTGCTTACAAAGATTTTGTATGTTGTGTTAAGGGATCCAGCTCAATGATGGAAGGTGACACGGCCACTAATGCAGCTGTCTCACAGTTCCACTGACCAGGATTCAATGCTGACTTCCAGAGTCTTCTGAGTGAAGTTTGTACCTTCTCCCTTTGGCCACCTGAGATTCCTCTGGGTGTCCCAGCTTCCCCTTCATCTTCAAATGTGCAGTTTGGGAAGTTAATTCGCCAATGTAAATTGCCCCCCCCCCCCCCAGTATGTGCACGAGTGGTACGTTCTCAGAGAGTTGATGAGAATGTGGGGAGAATGTAACAGCAATTGCATTCCATTAGTGTAGATGGGTAATTGTTGGTTGGTGTAGACCTGGTCAGATAAAAGACCTGTTTCCATGCTGCATCTCTGTTTGACTCTGTAATTATCCCAGCTGCTCATGTACCTATGGAGAAGTATTCATAAATGCAATCAATTGGATAATTTATGTATGGGGTTAGCTATGGCTGAGTGGGGATCAGTGTGCCAAGTCAAAATGTTGTGTGTTCCAGTCCCTCCACAATCCTTCACTATGAACATCTGGAATTACAGTAATTTTGCAACACAGAAGGATGCCATTGGCCCATTGTGTCTCTGTAATTTGAAAAAGGTCCACCCCCACCCTTTGGACAATCGTCCTGCAGGTCATGCACATCAAGTGCATATGCATGCTCTTCGTAAACAAATTGGGGTTTCTGCTTCTACCAGTTCCAAGTCACAGCCTGGGCGAATCAAACTTCCTTTTCATGCTTCCATCAATTATTTTTGGTTTCTGGTTTTTGACTTTTCCACTAAGTCCTTATTACAGTATTTAGACCCTTCATAACTCTACACACCCAAATTACATCTCCCTTCAGCTTCCTCTTCCCACTCTATCCCATCCTCTTCAATCTTTCCTCCTTACCTAATAATTTTTAAAAATACTGCAGATGCTGAGGATCTGAAATAAGAACAGAAAATGCTGGAACTACTCGGCAAACATTGAAAGGCCACTGACATCCACAGATGCTTCCTGATCTGTTCAGTACTTCCATCACTCCTATTTCTTAAAGCAAAGGAGAAATCCTAGGAACACCCATATATATCACTTAGGCATCAACTCCAGTATAATTGCATCCTTCTGAAATATGGTGACCAAAATTTAATGCAGTCTTCAAAATAAGGTCTAACTAGTGTTGCCTGCAGTTCCAACATAATCTCCTTGATCATTGATGTCTGCAAATATACACTACATTTTCTTTTTTCTCCTATATCACTCAATACACAGAGGTTTTTCTTGCCTTGTTGCATCGTCCCAGATGCATTACCTCACACTCTGTGGATTAAATTCCATTCAGCACTTTTCTTCCTCAGCTAACTAGACCATTTGCATCTTCCAACAAACTGAATTTTTTCTCTTTTGTTCACTTGCAAATCCTTTTTATCATACCCCCTACATTTAAGTCCCAATCATTAATATTACAGAAAAGAAACAGGGACAGATAATTGAGCTCTGTGGACGCCTGTCAATCAATATTCCTCCTGCCATTAAGCACTGTGACTAACTCAGCAGGTCAGGCAGCATCTATGGAAAAGAGTAAGCAGTCGACGTTTCAGGCTGGGTCCCTTCGTTGTGTCCTCAACCTTTCTAACATTCTGCTGAATTAAATTTGAAGTGTCTGAAATGTTTCTCTTGTATTGTCTTTTGCTCTTGGTTCCTTTCAACCCAGATAGTTCAAGAGATGCTGTGCCAACCCTCTTTGTGGAAATACGCTTGCTACCCCCTCTTCATTGCCCTGAAAGTCAACAAGTAGATTCCTCCAGTCCATTTTTTGCTAAATCACTCTCTCAGTCCAGTAAATTTAGCTTTACTCTAACTGCCATGATCACTGCTATAAAATATTTTCCCTTTTTAACTGCTTCATTCCTTTAAGTTAAATGCAGGATTGTCCACTTCTTTTGGTGAAAATGTTCTCCTGAATGGTATTTAGGAATTTTGTATCTTCTGAATTCATAATACAGCTAATATCAATAGTAATGTAACTCCTGGCATCTAGGCCTGGAGTTTTTACACTTTTCAAAAATGTGCTCCCTTGGACCATTTGGTAATGTCCAGCACCTTGTAATTGCTCTACTTTATTCCTTAGTTCAATCCATACAGCCACAGTTGATAACCTTTCCAACATAAAATTTGTTCACCCAGTTGAGTTGCTTCTTTACTCCAATATTGCCCACTTTCATTTTTATTCTTTAATCTACCAAGAAAGAAAATCCAATAATTATGAATGCTAATTTGTCAGTCCTGCTCTCCATTAAGTTATGTTTCAGTAAATGACAAAGCATTAAAATTCTAAATGCCTACTGGTGTCTTCAGCAAGTCAACCATAGTCACTAAATTCCTTGCACATGTAACTATTAGGCACAGCCAGATCCCATAATTTTTATTTACTTTTTTCATTTAGCTTGCTCTGCCTTCCAAGCTCACTCTCTAGTTTTCTGTGTCCATTTCCAGTTCTGCATTTTGTTCCTCTATCCTGGCCAGCAAGTTTATGCTCTCCCAACCAGTATCAGCAAATTTGCCATTTGTGGCATTAGCTACCATCCGATGGAAAATCCACTGAGCAACAAACTTTCAGGAAAATCGCAAAAAAATACAAACGTGATAGTGGAAACTTTATCTATCCAAGCATAGACTGGAATACCAATAACATAACAGCCAAAGAGGGGGAGGAGTTTCTGATGTATTTTTAGGAGAACTTTCTTAATCAGCATATTTTTGGCCCCATAAAGAAGGTGGCAATGCTGAATTTGGTTCTGGGAAATAAGTTAGGCTAAGTGGAACTGTTAACAGTGGGAGAACATTGAGGAAACAGTGATTATAATATTATAAAATTCAGAACAGCTGTGGAATAGGATATAAGCATTCCAAAGTGACAATTATCCATTACAGAAGATCCAATTTTAATGGGGTGAGAAATGGTTTTCATGGTAGAGACATCAAAAGTTGAAAGATGATATTTTGCACAGAGGGTGGTGGATATTTGGAATGTGCTACCAGAGGAAGTATTGGAACCAGATACAACTATTACAATTAAAAGGAGTTTAGACAGGTATTGAACTAGACAGGACATAGAAGGATGACGCTGGCAAGTGAGATGAGAGTAGATGGGGCAAACATGGCAGCATGAATGTGGTGAGTCAAATGGCCTGTTTCCCTGCTGTACAACTCTGTGAATCCATAACATACTGGAGGAACTCAGCAGGTCGGGCAGCATCCGTAGAAATGAACAGTCCTGATGAAGGGTCTCAGCCCGAAACGTTGACTGCTCGTTTCCACAGATGATGTCCAACCTGCTGAGTTCCTCCAGCATGTTGCTTTGACCCCAGCATCTGCAGAGTATTTTGTGTCTGTGAATCCATGATTTATAAAAGCTCCATTACGTTTAAAGTGGAATCATAGAATACCTGGCAAAACTGTAATTGAATATCTTTCAGGTAGAGTCAAGTGGTATTCCCAATGAGGAAGAGATTCAGGAACTGAAAATCCGAGCGGCGTGGATAAGTAAAAAGCCAGGGAGCAGAGGAGAGCAAAACAAAGCAAATGACGGATGGGAGCTTGTTAACAAACAAGAGCCAGGGCGATTACAGAAAGTTCAGAAGGGAAATAACAAAGGAATTACGAGAGCAAAACGAGAGCGTGAGAAAAAAAATGGTAGCAAAAATAGAAGCAAATCTCAACAAGCTCTGTTGTCAGTTAAATATCCAAACATGGTTCCTTAAGGTTGTTACAGCCAAGGTTGGTAGTGGGGATAATCTCCCACTACCGATTAAATGCTCCCAATGGTGTGCATCACAAATAGCCTCTGACAACCAAGCCCAGCTCCTGGCCTTCACGTGTGGCTTTGCTACTAAGCCCAGCAGAACTATTTCCATTAATAGGAGAAGGGGCAAAGGGTCCAACTATCAAAAGCAGAACATCCAGTGGCCACATTGTAGAGGACCTGCACTACATCCACCAAAAGCAGAACTTCCCAGCAGCCAAACACTTTAATTCTGAATCCCATTTCCATTCTGACATGTCAGTTTATGGCCAGCTCTCGTGCCACAATTAGGCCATCCTCAGGGTGGAGGAGAAATACCTTATATTCCATCTGCGTAGCTTCCAACCTGATGCCATGAATATCAATTTCTCTGACTGGTAAACAAAATTCCCTCCCCCCTCACCCGCACTCTTTTATTCCCTACTCTAGTCTCTTACCTCTTCTCACCTACTTATCACCTCCTCCTGGGTCCCCTCCTCCTTCCCTTTCTCCTTTGGTCCATTCTCCTCTTCTATGAAAATCCATCCTCTCCAGCCCTTTACATTTTCTGTCCACCTGGCTTGACCCATCACCTTCTAGCTATCCCCTTCCTCTTCCCCCCCCCCCCAACCTTTATACTCTAGCATCTTCCCCTTCCTTTCCAGTCCCGAGGAAGGGTCTTGGCCAAAAACTTCGACTGTTAATTCATTCCCATAAACGCTGCCTGACCTGCTGAGTCCCTCATGCGTGTTGCGGGTTACTGGCACTTTAAAACCAGTCGCTTCAGGCAGATGGGGCTCATCATCTGCGGTTGGCAGCTCATCTAGAAGGAGGAAAAATCTGATCTCAAATCTCTCTTGCCTTGTGGATATACCCATTCATGGGGAGTCAACTCCTGAGGAAAAATCTGGACCTGGGGTCCCTAAGTCAGTCCTACGTTGAGTTGAACGCCAACTGGCAATTCCTGGAATGCCGCTGGAGTCAAACTGTATTAGTCTCTACCATTCTGTTGGGTTCATCAGCTGCTTGGAAGGGGAGCCTGCTATGTGGGTAACAGTCTGCTGCCTGTATCATATTTGTGTGCTGTATGCATACCACGTGGAGAGCAGGGATGCAACATCTATGGTCGACCCTGATCCATGAAAGTCCTCGTCCAAACATATTCCACAGATACGTGAACAAGACAAGTATATGACAAGAAGCAAGTTGATCAGAGAAGAAATGGGTAACCAGGGTGTTTCTGAGGCTCCAAAATGCCAATGGATTCATAATAATTTTAAAAAGTTGTTGAGATTTTGGATGGAGTGAAAATAATAAAGGGGTGCAAATAAGGCTAGCAGCACTTTAAATGGGTAAATCAACTGCCTGGACATGTGTGTCCCAGGAGAAGGAGCATGCAGCATTCCGAGGTACAATGGGGAATTTGCACCACAGGGCCTCAAGTGCATTCTGGATCAAGATAACTGTGTTATAAAAAGCAACTGTAAAATAGTGTGAAATATAGAGTACTATAAAATTGTAATAATGTGATGCTGCAATCATTGAATAAACCAGTTGGAAAAGGGGGGAAAAAAAGGGTAGGTACTAGATTACTGAGAAGGGTGGAACTTACCAAGACCCTGGCAATAATTCTCTGAACACCTAAAGGATCAGCAGTGTTGTCTGGGGACAGGAGAATTACTAAATGTTGTTCAAGGATATATTTAACCTTGGTAACTGGAAAAGTTCTAAAAACAGTGAACAAGCACTGAATCAGCAATCATTTACAGGTGTTTATTTACTAGAGAAGCCAGGATAAATCTGTTAAATTGTACTGAACTAATTTGATATTTGAGTCTTTTTAAAGAAAAAAAATGAGGGGAAACTGAATTACTGCAGAGTGAACTTTGATAAGTTGCCACCTTATAGGCTTATGATCAAGACTGAAAGCCGTGGAATAAAAGGCTGTAGCAATACATGAAACTGACAAGGTGATCTGAAACAGAGAGCAATGGAGGTGCTTCTTGGAGTGGAGTGTTTCTCACAGAGATTGGAATGGGAAGCACTGTTTTTCCTAATCAATGGGTAGGTTCTCAGAGCACAATTTCCAAATTTTCAGATGATCATGAGCACAGTAATGGCCTATGAAAAAAATAGTCACACTGATGGAATAAGAAGAGGCATGCTAAACATGTGAAGTTTTACGTTCAGTAGGTAGAACTCATATAGAGAACAGGGAGATAAGTACATGGGTTGTTGAATGTAGCAGCAGGCTAAGATGGTAGTGAATGATATATGTAGGTTTCTGGGCTCTACATATAGGAGCATAGCTTACAGGAGGAAGGACGCCACGTTAAACCTTTATAAAACACTGGTTTGGCCATAACAGGAATTATGTGAACTTCTGTGCCTCATACTTAAGATGAGATATAAAGGCATTAGAGAGGGTGCAAGAGAATCAGGGTCAGAGTCAGAGCAGTAGCACAAATACAGGGCCTTCAGCTCCATAAGTCCAAGCTGACCACAGTGCCCTCCCACCTAATCCAAATTTCCAATGTTCAGCCCATATCCCTCTAAAGTCCGCTCCTGCATATTTCAATCAAGTGCTTCTTAAATGATACTATTGTACCTGCCTTAGCAACATCTTCTGGCAGCTTGTTCTGTATACAGTACTCAAAAACATGCCCTTCAAGTCCCTTTTAAATCTTTCGCTACACTGGGAAAAAGAATGTTAGCATCCACCTCATCTAAACCCCCACAGAATGACCCCAGGGATGAGGGGGCCTTAGTTCTGTGGATATACTGGAGAATATTGCAGTGTTCTCTTTGGAACAGAGGAGTGTGAGGAGAAGCTCTGGAGATGTTTCAAATCGTAAAGGGTATAAACAGAGTAGATAGTGAGAAATGGCTCCTACTAGTGGGAGGTCAAGGACAAGAGGGCATAACATTAAGGTGATTGACTAATGAAACAAACCGTACAGCACTGCAAGAGGGTAGTGGAGCAGAAATTCGATTGCAACATCAAAAGTCAGGTAGGGAGGTCTCCAAAAAGAGAGAGTTTGCAAGCCTATAGAGAGAGGGCAGGAAAGGTAGATGAACTGGATTGTTCACGGAACAGACTAAACCACCTCTTCCCAAGCTGCAACCACTGCCTTCTCTTGATCATGTTGAAGTGCTACTGTCCCCTCGGTAGAGATCCCATCTTCCATTGAACAGCTCCCAGTGTTCCAGGAATCTAAAGACACAGCCCACCGCTTTTGCACCATATCTCTAGACACACATTCATTTACACCACGGGTTCCCAGACCCCTCAGTTAATGGTAGGGGTCCATAGCATAAAAAAGTCGGAACCCTTGATCTACAACATCCTTCTGTTTGTGCATTCAATGTCATGTATGAGAAGTAATTTGAGACTATTGCTCTCAAGATCCTGCTTCTTAACTTCTATTCTAATTCCTTAATAGCTTCCTGCAGGATCTCTTCCTCCTACCAATCATGTGTAACCAAGACTTCTGGATTTTCCCCTTCCTCTCCTTTAGAATACTTTCAGTTACACCTTGATCCTGGCACTAGGCAGGCAATGCACCATCCCAGAATCACATCTGTGACTGCAGGAACACCTATCTCTCACAAGTCCAGACTACTACATTAAATAAAAACAGAAAATGATGAAAATATTCGGCAGATTAGGCAATATCAATGGAAAAAGAATTATTGTTACAGTTCAAAAGCCCTTCTCAGAAACTATTGAGCAACATTACTCTCTGGATCTTTCTCCTCTCCTGCATAGCTGAGTACCCATTAGTCATAGTATCTTAGCATTGACTGTCCTCTCAGTGGAACCTCCTATCCTGCCAAATTCAGAATCAAAACTGAAGCATAGTGGAATGCTGTAGGAGGTGCTGTCTTTCAAGTGTGGCATTCAATTGGGGTCCTGTCTGTTCTCTTGGGCGAATACAAATGGACTCGCAGCAGGATAATTCTCCTCAGTCAATTGTGTTGGTCCGTCCATCAACCTGACAAAAACAGTACTATAATATTTTTCCATTGCTGTTGATGCAGATTTGCCTCACACATACTGGATGCTGCGTTTCCCATGTTATTGCTGTGGCTGTACTTCATATGAATATGAATTGCTTTGTGATGTTTTGAGTTGTAAAAGGCACTACGTGATGTAAATCTTTCTTCCTACTCTTGTTATAAGTGAAAGGGGCCAATTTTAGTATTGTAGATAAAGGGGTTAGACCAGTTTTCCCTGGGGCAACGGTGACATGACAGGGGGATATAAAATAATGAAAGGCAGGAAACAGGACAGTAAGGCACAGGATCAGGCCCTTCAGCCCATTATGTTGATAGAGATGATAGACTAAGTGCTTGGGCTGACTAGTGATTAAAGTCTGAGACAGTTCTAATGCAAGGATGGTGTCAAGTGCAGTGAGACTGGGGTGATTCAGAGATGGGACTGGTTTAATGAGTTCAGGGGCCATTGATACAGGACTCTGGCCAATTTTAGTTTGAACAAGATAATGGAAATCAATTACTGGTCTCACTTTTAATAAAAAAATATTGGGGCCGGTTTTATAGATGGCTGGGATTAGTTGCAGAGTTGCAAGGCTGGGGTTTTGGTGATACTGGAGTGGGTCACTGTTACTGATAACTGGGCAGCAACCAGTTTTAGATATGGCCAGTTTTAGCAATAAAAGGCCCTTGTAGTGTTTTGGTGATACAGGGCTGGGATGAGTTTTACTGCTTCAAGGCAATGTGCTATTGTCGGTGATAAAATACAGGGCTGCTGTTGCACTTCATCCACAACTACTCACTCCCTGACGCACAGTAGCAGCAGTTTGTATCAATGTTCCTTCTAAGGTGTGCAACCACACACATCTTTGGCTATTAGCGCACTAAAGAGTTAAAACTGCACACCAAAGGTTGTCATCCTCTACCTTGCTGGCATGTTAAGTAATTTCACGATCATACACAATCACATTTCCCTTTCTGGTTCCTGGTGCAGACGGTGTTGACAACGTGGAGTCTGCAATGATTTGTCTAAAGATTTTAGAACTGGATTATTTATACTGGCTTTATTGAAGAAGCTACTGAATCAATAATTCCGTGCGCACGTTGTTGCCACTGGGCAAAAAAATTGCACAGCACAAGATTTCTGTGCACAATGGTCATTACAAATTAGAGGGAAAGTTGGTTTGTACCATCTACAAGAACCGCTGTGGCAACCCACCAAGACTCCTTGCACAATACTTTTCAAACACAGCTAGACTGACATGATCAGAAAAAGACTGGGAACTCCACCACCTGAAAGTTGTCATCCAAGCACACACCATTCTTACCTGGAAATCTATCACTACTTCAACACTGTCATTGGGTCAAGATCCCATAACTCCCTTCCTAATAGCATTACCAGTACAGCCCCACTTTTAAAGACTGCAGTACTTTAGGTAAGGAGATCACTACAACCTTTTCACCAGCTATTAAAGATGAATAATTGCTGGCTCAGCCTATAAAGCCCATAGCTTTTGAATGAATTAAAATGATCTGTGAAGTATTGCAGTGATCAACAGCAAGTGTCACTTGCTGCAATAAGGTACAGGGTCCAGCTTTAGTCATACAGTGCTGGAGCAACTTTAATGAAAGACGGTAGGGCTCAGTTTTAGTGACACAAAGCAGGGATCAATTTTGATAACAGAGTGACTGGTCCCAGTTTCATTGATGACTGTGGACAGTTTTAATGAAACAGCTCAGGGGAAGATTTAGAAATAGTGAACAGATTCCACCTTCAGAGAAAGTCGGGTCTATCTTCGATGATACAGGCTGGAGCCAGTTGCTGTAATAAACAATTAGGGCTGGAGCCAAATGCAGTATTTCAAATTGTGGCCAGTTGTATTGATACACGGCTGGGGCCATGTTGGGAAAGGGTGAGCTGGTGCCAATTGCAATTATACAAGGCTGGAAACAGTTTACTGACAGTGATGGAGGACATTTCAGTGCAAATTCAGAGTCTGTATGTCTTTGTAATTGTAAGAAGAAAAAATGATTCACTTAGGAATCTTGGTTAATGAAGGATATTGAAAGTCTGAACAGGGTAGAGAAGGAAGTGCATGGCATGTGTATAAAATCAGTATTGAATGCTTTCTTTGAAGTTTATTGGAGATGTTGGAGAGATCATAAGAAAGGAAGTATGAGGACAGAAATGGCCATGAAATGAACTTGGTACGTATAATTAAGGAGCTTCTAAAGCCTTTTAAGAAGATTAGAGGCAAGGGATAGCTAAGGAAAGAGTAGATCCCCTCAGGACCAATGGGGTAGAATGTGCATGACACCGGGGAAATGTACAAGGTGCTGAAAGCACCAGTATTCCCCAGGAAGAATTAAAGAAGGGGTATTCTGTTCCTCTGAAATATGTCTCTATCAGGATGATAGAAGTGTTAGAATTATTGCAGCACATTAGTTTGGATAAATCATCAGGGTCTGATGGAATCTATCCCAGGATAACAACTAAGGGGAGGATGAGAGAAGATTGCTGGGTTTTTGAAGGAGATTTTTTTTCATTTTCATTAGCCATGGATGAGGTACCAAAAGGCTGGAGAATAGCTAATGTTATCCTCCTATCTATAAAGATCAGCAGGGATTATCATGGAATCCACAGGCCAGCAACCTGTACATCAACGGCACAAAAGTTCTTGAAGAAAACTCAGGAACAGCACTTGGAAAGGTGGGATTAGGAAGAGTCAGCATGATTTTGTGCAGGGGAACTCATCCCTCACAAATCTGATTCAGTTAGTTTTGCCAAGGTGTCTGAGAAAATTGGTGAAGACAGGACAATAGAGGTGGCTTACAAGGACTTTAGTAAGGCTTTTGACTGAGTCCTGCATGGTAGGATAGTCCAGAAGGTTAAGACACAAGGGATAACTTGTTTGTGATACATATATAGTAAATGACTTGGAGGAAAACATAGGTAGGTGTCCAAGCAAGTTTGCAGACAAACATGATAGGTGGAGTTGTGGCTAGTATAGAGGGTTGTCAAAGGATACAGCAGGATATAGATCTATTACAGATATGGACGGGGAAATGGCAAATAAAGTTTAATCTATTGCAAGGTGTTGCACTTTGGGGCATTATATTTAAGAGAAAATTAATGGCAGAATCCTTCAGAACATTGATGACAAAGAGCAGTCTTGAGGTCCAAGTCCATAGTGGTCATGCAAATAGATAGGGAGATAAAGAAGGCAGATGGCATACCTGTCTTCATTGGTAGAGTGTTCACTGTATGCACGTGCATGCTCAGAGAGTGAAGTGATTTAGATCATGCGCAGGCAGTATGTTCAGCACAGGCATTGTGGGGGGAAGGGCCTGTCCCTGTGCTAATGGGAACCAAGATGAGGGCATGAGAGGCTAAAACTTGTGGACACAGATGCAAGTTAAGAGGAAAAATGTTTAACTATAATCTATGAAAAACATGTTTCACAGAGAAGGGTAAATATCTAGAAGGAGCTGCCAGAGAAGATGGTGGAGGCTGATGCAGTTAGAATGCTTGAAAGGCATCTTGATAGTGCTAGGGTAGGGAAGCAGTGAGGGAAACAGCCCTAATGGGGTTAGCATAGAAGGGCATCATGGTTGGCCAAAGGTGCTCCAAAAGGGCCTCTTTCTCTGTTGTATGATACCACAGATACATGGCTAAAGAACAGTTTTAGTGACATAGCTTTGCTTTAGGTTGGGGCAAGGTTTCGAAGTAAAGGACAGTGTTTTAGTGGGACAGACTGAGTACCATTTTTCACAAAACAGTACTGATGAATATTTAGAAATAGATGGCTGGCTCCAATTTTAATGAAACAGGACTGGTGCCAGTTGTAATACAGGAATGGTGTTGGTTGTAATAAAAGAATATTGGGGCCATTTGTAGTGAAACAGGTCAAGGGACAGCGGCAAAACTACAGGGATGTGGTCATTTTTGTGGCATAGTACCCCGTCAATTTTGATAATATAGGGTTTTGGCATGTTTTAGTGTTTCAGTAGCACAGTTATCCGGACTGTCATTCAAGGAAATACCCCGTTTTAGTAGGACAAGCCTGACATTGGTTTATTATTTAGAAATACAATGCAGAACAGGCCATTCTGGACTAACAAGCCTCACTGCCCACCAACCTACCTATTTAACACTAGCCTAACCACAGGACAATTTACAATGACCAGTTAACCTACTAACTGGTACTGCATGTTTCGGACTGTGGGAGAAAACCGGAACACTCAAAGGCAACTCACCCGTTTACAGGGAGAACACACTGACTTCTTACAGATGGTACTGGAACTGAATTCCCAACTCTGACTGCCCTGTGCTGTAATAGTGTCGCACTAATCAGTACACTACTGTGATGTCATGACACTAGAACTGGGGCCAGTTGCATTGAAACACAGCTGGGGCCAGTTCCAGTAATACAGGGTTGAGGCCAGTTGTCATAATAAAGTGGTGGGACCAATTATAGAAACATAAGGTGGGGCACGTTTGAGTGACTCTAAACCGAATATAGTTGGGAGATACGGACATGGCCAGTTTTATTGATATCAGGGTGGGGGAAGGTTTAGTACAGAAGGCTAGTCAAAAGAATAGGGATATCACTGATTTCAGTGATACAAGGCTGGGTTCATTTGTGGTGTTGCTTGGCAGGGTCTAGTGTAGTGTGATATCTGGCAGGGGCCAGTTGTGATTCAGGACTGTGGCCAATTCTTGTGATAAGTGGCTCAGATCACTTACATTGATACATATACTGTTGCCATTTTGAGTGATAGAAGGTCAGAGGCCTGTTTTAGTGAAGCGGAGCTGAAGCTAGTTTTACTGATGCAATGGTGGGGCCAATTTTGGTGGGGCTGAGGTCACTCATTGTTATATGCTATAGGCACCATTTTTACTGGTACTGGTCTGGGGCCAAATTTAATGGCATCCAGTTGAGTGAGTTTTATTGAGGTAGGGCTAGTGTCTGTTATCATGGTACAGGTCTAGGTTGATATTGACAATACTGGGCTTTAGTGATTTTTAATGATGCATGGTCAGGACTAGTTTTAGTAACAGAGGTCTAGGGAAGTTTTGGGTGATTCAGAAGTGGAATCAGTTTCGGTAATATGTTGGAACAGATTTTGTGATACAAGAACTAAGCAGTTTTGGTGATAGAGTGCTGGGGATATTAGAAACAGAGGACTGAGTCCACTTTATGTGAAACAGGGTTGGGGCAAATTTTGATGAAAGGCAGGGTGAGCTTTTCAGGACTAGGACCAGATATAGTAGCCAAATGCAGTGATACGGAGCTGACCCAATCCGTAGATATTCAAAGCTGGGCTGAGGCCAGCCAGAGGTAAGTTAAGCAAAGTTGGGGTCACTAGTAATTAAACAGAATGGTGCCAATTGTCGCGATACAACCCTGGGGCCACTTGTATCGATACATGCTAGGACCAGCTGCAAGGAATCGGGGCTAAGGTCAGTTTTAGTGAAAGAGGTTTGAAGCCTAATAAGGCATACAAGGTGGGGGCCGGTACTTTTGATGAATATCTCTTGACCAGTTGAAATGACTCAGGACTGGGCCAGTTGTATGATTCAGGACTGGGCAGTTGATGTGACTTGAAGTGATGCAGGACTGGGGATCATTGAACTAAGACAGGACTGAGGCCACTTGTACTGATTTAGGACCTGGGCCAGTTTTAGTAGCACTATTGTAATGATACTAGATTGGCGATACTAGAGTGGTCTAGTTTGATTGAGATGGGGGGCGGGGGCAGAGCCAATTTTGGTAATACAAAGCCAGGGCCATATTTAGGTGATACAGGGCTAGGCTAGCTTTCAATGCCATAGTGAAATACTAAACAATCTGCTGATAGGGGCCAGGAGGAACAGGAAGGTCCTTGCTGTTGTTTGCATAGATCTAGCCAAGGTGTTTGACTCTGTTAGCAATAAGCTTATTAATAAAATATTAGGCAGAGTGGGGGGTTTGGCATCCATCTTGTTAACCCCGACTAATTTATTAAGAACAGTCAGACCAAGACCGGACCCATCTTTATTATGAAGTGAGTTAAGTAGGGCTGCTCTCCCCACTTTATTTAACATTGTGATGGTCATTTGATTATGTTCGCTTAATAGCAATGGGTGCATTTTTAATTGAGCAACTGTCAGTTGTCATAATACATGGCAAGGACCAGTTTTGGTAATAAGATGGTAGGGCTGGGGAAGTATAAATGATACGAGGCTGGGGCCAGTTTTAATGATGCAGGGCTGGGACCAGGGCTTGTGATACAAGGAAGTGGCTAGTCGCAGGGCTAACACGCTGCAAGGGATAGTGAGGACTGCTGAAAGCATCATCATGGTCTCCCTCACTTCCCCACTCCCATTCAGAAGTGCCGCGTATGCAATGCCTCCAGCATTGTCAAAGACCACTCCCATCCTTCCAACAACCTCTTTCACCTCCTGCCGTCTGGAAGAAAATATCACAGAATTGTCAAGCAGAGTGACATCTTTCTCCCCCAGGCTGTCAGACTTCTTAATAAAGTGGCCACTTCTTAAGAGAGAACCCGGGGAAGTGGTTACTGAGTGTATGGTCTATGATTTGCACCTTGGCCCCAGAGGAATGATGTTTTGTTTAGATGTATAAATGTGCATGGTTGAATGACAATAAAACTTGAATTTGAAGGAACTGGAAAGTTGGGCCCCACAGGCCTGGAGCCAATTGCAGTGATTAAGGAATGGTTGGTGACTCCAGTTTCACAATGACAGCAGGGACCAGTGGTAGTGAAACAGGAGAGGTCATTTGCACTGACACAGGCCTCACTGCATATCGTGACATGTGTCTTGAGACAGCTTTAGTGTTTCACACAGGAGTCACATTTAGTAAGGCATAGCCAGTACCAGTTTTGATGCTACATGATGGTCACTTTTAGTGACATACACTATACCCAGGGCTAGTTAGTGTTACAATGCTGATGAGCCAGTTTTAGTGAAACAGAATCAGGGCCTGTTTCACTGATATTGGGACAGAGCAGATTTTGTGATACACGGTTGATGCCAGACCATGCAAAGTTCTGTGATACAGGGTTGTAGCTAGCTTCATTGATGGCTGGGACTTTGAACTTTGACCTGATTTACTGACACAAGCTCTTAGGGCTGGCTGGTTGCAGTGATAGATGGCTGGTTATACATTGCTGAAGCCAGATTTGGTGGTATAAATCTGGGACCTGACTTATAATAAACTCTGATAATCTGGCACACTTGCCATTTTACTGGATGTGGGCTGGCAGATTTTCCAGACTATTGGATACTATCACAACATGCTTTCAATTGATTGTTTGCACATGTTACATAATCTTATAAGTTTCCCAATAAACATGATGAGTTTAAAGAGCCAACACAAACTCGGAGAAGTGGAAAGGGAGCACAGGAACCGAAGCTCCAGTGAGTGAAAAGGGAATGTAGGAACAGTGGGTCCCGTGAATGGAAAGGGAGCATGATAACTAGGATTCAGGTGGGTGCAATGAGAGTGCAGAATGGAGGCCCCAGTGAGAAGGAAGAGAGTGCAGCAAACATCACTTGGTGAACCAGATATCAAGCCACTAAAGATCTCCAAAGTCAGATCGCGAATGATCAGAGTTTTTGCTGTTTAAGGCTTGGGCCAACTTTGGTGATACAGAACTGGCTCCAGGCTTTGTGGCACAGTGAGGGAACCCACTGGTGATAGAACACTGGGCCTCAGTTTTAGTGACAGCATGAAGCAGTTGTTCTGATACAGGCCAGGGCCAGAACTAATGATATATTACCAAGGCCAGTACTATTGATAGAGACAGCAGAGGTATAGTGCTTATCCTAGTTTACTTTCACTGTATTTTGTTTAAATGTAATGTCAAAGCTGAAACTCTGTCTGCCCGCCCCCCACCCCCCCATTCTCCAATTGAGGTGCATACAGGAGCCAAGTTTGGGGTGGGTTCTTTATGAGGGGTGATGATTAGAAAGATTAAGAGGTGGGGGTTAGCAGGGACAGAGGTGCTGCAAATGTGCGACTGAAGCTGTGAGAGCAGGAGTATTTGTTAAATGGCTGACTGCCCCCTGGAGTACACAGTGCACTCCTGGGAGGAGGTGGGTTGAAGCTGCCAGGCTTTAAAAGATTCCGCATGAAACTCCATCCCTTCAAAATGGGTTTTGAGGGTGAGATGGGATGGGGCCGGGGGTGGGGTGAAGATCTTTTTTTCAGTCTCTTTTTTTTTGCATTACACTTGTGCTTAGTTTTGGACTGTACTTGGTCCCAAATCTCTTTTAATCGTCTACAATAATGAATAGTGTCAGCAGTTAGCTAAAGAGTAAGGTAAGAGAGGCAGGATTTGAAAAAATTGCTCCTCCTAATGTTATTCAGGATTTCCATGCTGATCTTCAGACAGAGAGAATTACAAATCACACCGGAGCGAGGTGAACAGAGACACGTGGTGTGGCTCTGTTGGAAATTACACTGGGGGCCTCATGGTGATGTCTGTGTACTCCCACAGAAAAGTTTTCTCTTAAGGCCATGGTGTGAAGGAGCTCTTTTCCCAAACCCAAATGAAGCTCAAGGGCAGCAGGCACGTAGAAACACCAAGCCATGTAGATTTTGGAAATGCATTACAATTCCTTCACTGTCAATGGGTCTAAATTCTGGAACTCTCCATTGAACATCACAAAGAGAGTACTTTCATCTGCAGCTCTAGAAAGCATCTCACCACCATCTTCTTAAAGGCAGTGAAGGATGGAGAATAAATAGTAAGAGAAGAGATCATCCTAATGACTAGCATCTACAACCTACTGAATGTCAGCAGGTTGTTACGCGTTGGGAAACTTCTAAATTAACAAGTACTTGGGTTTTTAAAGACATAAGCAGAGCAAAGTTTGCAATTCCACAAGTGCTTTAATGGTTCACATGGCATGGTATATGTATCCATGAAACTACACCTTGTCACTGAAATTCATGATATTGGTGGCTGCTAACTTTGTTTGGAATTCTTACTTGTGCCAAGGAATTCACCTACCAGGTTAAGCAGCAGATACTGGACACAAAGATTAGTGTGTTTTACCATGAAGGTCAAGAGTCAAGAGTCACTCCTGGGTACCCATGGGCAAAGGGCTCTGATGTGTGAAACTGTGCAAGCCTCTTTGTGCCTATCTTTGGCCTGCTCATTCCAGAGATGCATAGGTTGTTTCCTGGCCATTACACCCTGATCCTAATGTCCTGTGCTGTTCATCCCAGGTGTCAATCCTTTTTCTTCACTACTTGAAGCCCAGCAGCAGGCAAACCACTAATATGTGCATTGATCCTGAAGCTCATTAAAGTCTCATTACAGCACCTTAAAGAGTTTTACAGCCAATGAGGTATCAGTGAGGGTCAATTACTTGTTACAACGTAACCAAACTCAGCAACTGACGTGTATAGTAGACTGCACACACCAGCATGATAACAAGGTAATCTGTTCAATAATATTGTTTGGCCAGAAATCAGCAGAACTCACTTCTTTTCTCTGAAATAGGGACGTGGCATATATTATATCCCCTGAAAGGGCATTTGTACATGTATTCCTTTAATGTGAGCGTGATTGTAAAAAGAATTTCTGACTCTGGACTGTTTCCCTATTGAAAAAAAACCTGAATCTACAGTCGAGTATACTTATTTATCTGAGAAAGTTGAAAACAATGTCATGGTGTATGAGCAGTCAAAGTGCAGTGGCCCTGTCTTGGCCAAGCATAGTTCAGAACAAAGTTCCAGACATGCGCAACCTCCCTCAGTACTGCTAGTGCAGCTGTACAGCAGTAACTCAGTGCTCCTGTGCAGCCGTACAGCAGTAACTCAGTGCTCCTGTGCAGCTGTAACTCAGTAACTCAGTGCTCCCGTGCAGCTGTGCCCCAGTAACTCATTGCTCCCATGCAGCTGTGCCGCAGTAACTCAGTGCTCCTGTGCAGCTGTGCCGCAGTAACTCAGTGCTCCTGTGCAGCTGTACAGCAGTAACTCAGTGTTCCTGTGCAGCTGTACAGCAGTAACTCAGTGTTCCTGTGCAGCTGTGCCCCAATAACTCAGAGCTCCCGTGCAGCTGTACAACAGTAACTCAGAGCTCCCGTGCAGCTGTACAGCAGTAACTCAGAGCTCCCGTGCAGCCATACAACAGTAACTCAGAGCTCCTGTGCAGCTGTGCCCCAGTAACTCAGTGCTCCTGTGCAGCTGTGCCCCAGTAACTCAGAGCTCCTGTGCAGCTGTGCCCCAGTGACTCAGTGCTCCTGTGCAGCTGTGCCCCAGTGACTCAGTGCTCCTTTGCAGCTGTGCAGCAGTAACTCAGAGCTCCCGTGCAGTCGTACAACAGTAACTCAGAGCTCCCGTGCAGCTGTACAGCAGTAACTCAGAGCTCCCGTGCAGCTGTGCCCCAGTAACTCAGAGCTCCCGTGCAGCCGTACAACAGTAACTCAGAGCTCCCGTGCAGCTGTACAGCAGTAACTCAGAGCTCCCGTGCAGCTGTGCCCCAGTAACTCAGAGCTCCTGTGCAGCTGTGCCCCAGTGACTCAGTGCTCCTGTGCAGCTGTGCCCCAGTAACTCAGTGCTCCTTTGCAGCTGTGCCCCAGTAACTCAGAGCTCCCATGCAGCTGTACAGCAGTAACTCAGAGCTCCCGTGCAGCTGTACAGCAGTAACTCAGTGCTCCTGTGCAGCCGTACAGCAGTAACTCAGTGCTCCTGTGCAGCTGTAACTCAGTAACTCAGTGCTCCCAGTAACTCAGTGCTCCCGTGCAGCTGTGCCCCAGTAACTCATTGCTCCCATGCAGCTGTGCCGCAGTAACTCAGTGCTCCTGTGCAGCTGTACAGCAGTAACTCAGAGCTCCCGTGCAGCTGTGCCCCAGTGACTCAGTGCTCCTGTGCAGCTGTGCCCCAGTGACTCAGTGCTCCTTTGCAGCTGTGCAGCAGTAACTCAAAGCTCCCGTGCAGCCGTACAACAGTAACTCAGAGCTCCCGTGCAGCTGTACAGCAGTAACTCAGAGCTCCCGTGCAGCCGTACAACAGTAACTCAGAGCTCCTGTGCAGCTGTGCCCCAGTAACTCAGTGCTCCTGTGCAGCTGTGCCCCAGTAACTCAGAGCTCCTGTGCAGCTGTGCCCCAGTGACTCAGTGCTCCTGTGCAGCTGTGCCCCAGTGACTCAGTGCTCCTTTGCAGCTGTGCAGCAGTAACTCAGAGCTCCCGTGCAGCCGTACAACAGTAACTCAGAGCTCCCGTGCAGCTGTACAGCAGTAACTCAGAGCTCCCGTGCAGCTGTGCCCCAGTAACTCAGAGCTCCCGTGCAGCCGTACAACAGTAACTCAGAGCTCCCGTGCAGCTGTACAGCAGTAACTCAGAGCTCCCGTGCAGCTGTGCCCCAGTAACTCAGAGCTCCTGTGCAGCTGTGCCCCAGTGACTCAGTGCTCCTGTGCAGCTGTGCCCCAGTAACTCATTGCTCCCATGCAGCTGTGCCCCAGTAACTCAGTGCTCCTTTGCAGCTGTGCAGCAGTAACTCAGAGCTCCCGTGCAGCCGTACAACAGTAACTCAGAGTTCCCGTGCAGCTGTACAGCAGTAACTCAGAGCTCCCGTGCAGCTGTGCCCCAGTAACTCAGAGCTCCCGTGCAGCCGTACAACAGTAACTCAGAGCTCCCGTGCAGCTGTACAGCAGTAACTCAGAGCTCCCGTGCAGCTGTGCCCCAGTAACTCAGAGCTCCTGTGCAGCTGTGCCCCAGTGACTCAGTGCTCCTGTGCAGCTGTGCCCCAGTAACTCAGTGCTCCTTTGCAGCTGTGCCCCAGTAACTCAGAGCTCCCATGCAGCTGTACAGCAGTAACTCAGAGCTCCCGTGCAGCTGTACAGCAGTAACTCAGTGCTCACATGCAGCTGTGCCCCAGTAACTCATTGCTCCCATGCAGCTGTGCCCCAGTAACTCATTGCTCCCATGCAGCTGTGCCCCAGTAACTCAGTGCTCCCGTGCAGCAGTAACTCAGAGCTCCCGTGCAGCCGTACAACAGTAACTCAGAGCTCCTGTGCAGCTGTACAGCAGTAACTCAGTGCTCCTGTGCAGCTGTACAGCAGTAACTCAGAGCTCCCGTGCAGCCGTACAACAGTAACTCAGAGCTCCTGTGCAGCTGTGCCCCAGTAACTCAGTGCTCCTGTGCAGCTGTGCCCCAGTAACTCAGAGCTCCTGTGCAGCTGTGCCCCAGTGGCTCAGTGCTCCTGTGCAGCTGTGCCCCAGTAACTCAGTGCTCCTTTGCAGCTGTGCAGCAGTAACTCAGAGCTCCCGTGCAGCCGTACAACAGTAACTCAGAGCTCCCGTGCAGCTGTACAGCAGTAACTCAGAGCTCCCGTGCAGCCGTACAACAGTAACTCAGAGCTCCTGTGCAGCTGTGCCCCAGTAACTCAGTGCTCCGTTGCAGCTGTGCCCCAGTAACTCAGTGCTCCTTTGCAGCTGTGCCCCAGTAACTCAGTGCTCCTTTGCAGCTGTGCAGCAGTAACTCAGAGCTCCCGTGCAGCCGTACAACAGTAACTCAGAGCTCCTGTGCAGCTGTGCCCCAGTGACTCAGTGCTACTGTGCAGCTGTGCCCCAGTAACTCAGTGCTCCTTTGCAGCTGTGCCCCAGTAACTCAGAGCTCCCATGCAGCTGTACAGCAGTAACTCAGAGCTCCTGTGCAGCTGTACAGCAGTAACTCAGTGCTCACATGCAGCTGTGCCCCAGTAACTCATTGCTCCCATGCAGCTGTGCCCCAGTAACTCATTGCTCCCATGCAGCTGTGCCCCAGTAACTCAGTGCTCCCGTGCAGCTGTGCAGCAGTAACTCAGAGCTCCCGTGCAGCTGTGCAGCAGTAACTCAGTGCTCCTGTGCAGCCGTACAACAGTAACTCAGAGCTCCTGTGCAGCTGTGCCCCAGTGACTCGGTGCTCCTGTGCAGCTGTGCCCCAGTAACTCAGTGCTCCTTTGCAGCTGTGCCCCAGTAACTCAGAGCTCCCATGCAGCTGTACAGCAGTAACTCAGAGCTCCCATGCAGCTGTACAGCAGTAACTCAGAGCTCCCGTGCAGCTGTACAGCAGTAACTCAGTGCTCACATGCAGCTGTGCCCCAGTAACTCATTGCTCCCATGCAGCTGTGCCCCAGTAACTCAGTGCTCCTTTGCAGCTGTGCCCCAGTAACTCAGAGCTCCCATGCAGCTGTACAGCAGTAACTCAGAGCTCCCGTGCAGCTGTACAGCAGTAACTCAGAGCTCCCGTGCAGCTGTGCCCCAGTAATTCAGAGCTCCCGTGCAGCTGTGCAGCAGTAACTCAGTACTGCTGATCCAACAGTACAGCATCAGCTCTCCAAATTCAAGGGTGCCTCAAGATGGCGCATTACGCCTCTCCATTCAAAGAAAGCTGAGCACATTCCTTGCTCATCTGCAGAGACCAAGAAGATCAGAACATAATTTTACTGTCACTGCTGTTTTCCCAGGGTGATTAGAGTACATTGATTTTCCTTCACCAATCTATACTGCAGCTGAAAGGAATTCTGCTCCCATATGGTTCAGTTGGTGTGCGCCCAAAGGTTGTCAGCAATGTCTATCACCTTGGTAGCAGACATTGTGCCTTCATTCTACAGCTCCGAGCCACACCAGGTCTCAGATGACAAGGACTGCCTGGGGGTGGCTACCCATGCACACACAGACAACCCTTATGCAAGAATATCGTGTGGCCAAGTGCAATAAGACACAACAGATCACTGGCATGTTGGAGAATCATCCGACTGACTACACCATTTTGGAAGATCCCACTGTTGAGAAGGATGTGTGGTTGTGTTGGAGGAGCAGTGCTGAGGTACTGTGTGCACAGTTACACAGCCAGCGTGAACGGAGTGCTACATAGTTGGAGCAGAGGTATTGCAGGGAGTGTCGTACACTTGGAGGGGCAGCAGAGAGAGTGTGCTGCACTGTTGAAAGGAGAATAGCAGAGGCTGTTGCACTATAAGAAGAGCATTACATTGGCAGAGCAGCAGCAGGGAGTGCTCCACTGTCAAATGGACAAATGCAGCTGTGGTACTGGAAGATCAGCGCTGAGACTGCGCCACATTGTCAGAGCAGAAGTACAGTGGAAGAGTTGTCCTGGTGGAAGGATAATGCTGAGGGAGTGTTCCACCATGGGAGGGGCAGAATTGAAGGAGTGTTAGGACCATGGGAGGGGCAGGACCGTAGAGTGTTGGAACATAGGAGGGGGCTCCACTAGTGAGTGTTGGACCATGGAGGGGCAGTACTGAGGAAGTGATGGACCATGGGAGGGACTGTACTGAGGGAATGTTGGACCATGGGAGGGGCAGTACTGATGGAGTATTGAACCATGGGAGGGACTGTACTGAGGGAGTGTTGCAAAGTCAGAGTTGGCCTCATTCTCCCTCAAATTTACACTGGAAATCCCTAAACACCATTTCAAAGAGCAGGAGGGTTCCAGAATATTGAACATAGCAGAGTACAGCAGAGAATCAGTCCCTTCGGCCCACCATGCCAATTCTCTCAGGGGCAAATGTTCATCCTTCAACCAACATTACTTAAGCAAAATTTGTGGCTATCATCATTTTTGTGTGTGTAGGAGCTTGTTGTGTGTAGATTGGCTGCTAAGCTTTCCATACCACAATACTGAACTCTCTTTAGAAATATTTCATTGGTCATGAAGTACTTTGGGAACTGTGATGAGAGACTTTATGCCTTCATTCTGGTTCTCAGAGGACAGGTTGGTAGATTAGCAGGATACCCTGCAAACCTCTGTAGCCCTCAGCCACAATTGTAACAGCCTCAGCTAACACTGCAACACTCAGTCTGGAGCCTTCTGTTGGTCCTGCATTGGAAGCTGAGGAATTGGCCATCCAATAATACATCATACTTGGTCCATAATTGTGCAAATGGAATTGGCGTCACTTCCAAACTGTAGAGGACAGCTACAGGCTCTATGCAATATACTGTGCCAAGTTGGTGCTGAACTCCCCATGCTATATGATAGTGAATGCAGGCTTTTTGGCAACCCTTGCCAATGCAGCAAGCACTTCATTGTGCATACCCATCAGTCTTCTTCAGTAGCCAGTCCCATCAAAGTCCTCATCTGATCACTCTGCATCCTTGAGGGTGCTGGCACTTGCATTATCGTGGCCCCCTGCCATGGCTGCAGGCCACTCATGCCTGGAGATCCCACCTCTCTGCCTTCCTCTAAATTATGCACAGTATCAGTATCTGAGCTGGTTGCTGAGACAGTGAAATCGAGTGACGATGTGACTTCAGCACTGCTGCCGTCTTGCTGTCCCCCACTGCCTGGACAGGATGTAGTTCTTCGGTATCTGCAATGGAAAAGGGGCAAGGGTAAAGTTATGATGTGGGGACTAGAGGGAAGTGAGAGGTGCATGCTAACACCATTTGCAACCTGCAAACAAGAATAGAGTGTAGAGAAGGAGGGTGTATGGAGATTTAAGTACATGGGTGCAACCTCTTTTGATGGGCACAACCCTGGCACTGGTCACAGATACAATAGACGTGTCCTATTAATGATAAGTAGGCTTCTCCATGTAAGGAAGAATATATCCTTTACTGTTAGCTGCCTATGATTGTGCAAGCAAGTGGTTTGCGTGGATACACTGTACCTACTAAGGTTGGATAACTGACAGATCTACAAGCTGTAGGTGTGAGGCTGACACTGGCATTAAATGTAAGGGGATGAGGTAAAGGATGTGAAAACTACTTAAGAGTCCTGATTGATGGAAGCAGGTTAGAGATGGAGGTCTACTGCGTTGAGGAAGGTCTCAGGCTGGTAGCTTAACTGATAGGAAATGGGAATAAAGAGGCATTCACTGATCCTGACCATACACACAAGGTCACTGAACTCCTTGCAATCCTGCATCCAGATGCTCGGGGTTTGAGTGCTGGCACTGACCGTACCTTTTAGCTTTTGCTAACTCCAGGCTTTCTGCAGATACAGGACATCACTCCTACATTCAAAGCCTGCAGTGCAGCACTGGAAAACCTCGGAGCTTGCACTCTTGGTTGAACTATGCTTCATTGATTCCTTGTCAGACTTACCTCCTGAACAGCTGGCTACAATTGCTCCAGCCACAGTACATCTCCTTTTAAGGTGTGCAAGCTGATGTCAACTGGAACTGGTCCTCATCATATTGGCTATTTAATCTTGTGACCAGCCAATTAACAATGGTAGTTTGATTCTGAAGTCAATGACAAAACTCATCAGCATTGAAATGGTGTGCTTCCCATGTTGCATTTAATTGTGCATTGATGTCCCTGTGACTATTATCAAAGTAAGCCTTGTTTAAGGGTCAGTCATTGTTCATTGTTAAGTCACTGATTTGAAATGTTCAGCACCATTCAATGGACAGTTCAGGATTGGCTTAGATGAGAGTGTGTTTGTGTTTAATGGCACAATATTCATTGGCACAGTTGGGGGTCAGTCGGTATTCAACGACACAGTTGGGGATCAGTCAATATTCAATGACACAGTTGGGGATCAGTCAATATTCAACAACACAGTTGGGGGTCAGTCGGTATTCAACAACACAGTGGGGTTCAGTCGGTATTCAACAACACAGTTGGGGGTCAGTCAATATTCAGTGGCACAGTTGGGGGTCAGTCAATATTCAACAGCACAGTTGGGGGTCAGTTAGTATTCAACGGCACAGTTGGGGGTCAGTCAATATTCAACAGCACAGTTGGGGGTCAGTTAGTATTCAACGACACAGTTGGGGGTCAGTCGTATTCAACGACGCGGTTGGGGTCAGTTGTATTCAACAGCACAGTTGGGGGTCAGTCGGTATTCAACAACACAGTTGGGGGTCAGTCGGTATTCAATGGCACAGTTGGGAGTCAGTCGGTATTCAACGACACAGTGGGGTTCAGTCGGTATTCAACGGCACAGTTGGGGGTCAGTCAATATTCAACAGCACAGTTGGGGGTCAGTTGTATTCAACGACGCGGTTGGGGTCAGTTGTATTCAACAGCACAGTTAGGGTTCTCAATCAATATTCAACGACACAGCTGGAGTCAGTCGTATTCAATGACACAGCTGGGGTCAGTCGTATTCAACGACACAGCTGGGGTCAGTCATATTCAACGACACAGCTGGAGTCAGTCGTATTCAACGACACAGCTGGAGTCAGTCGTATTCAACGACACAGTTGGGGGTCAGTTAGTATTCAACGGCACAGTTGGGGGTCAGTCAATATTCAACAGCACAGTTGGGGGTCAGTTAGTATTCAACGACACAGTTGGGGGTCAGTCGTATTCAACGACGCGGTTGGGGTCAGTTGTATTCAACAGCACAGTTGGGGGTCAGTCGGTATTCAACAACACAGTTGGGGGTCAGTCGGTATTCAACGGCACAGTTGGGGGTCAGTCGGTATTCAACGACACAGTGGGGTTCAGTCGGTATTCAACGGCACAGTTGGGGGTCAGTTAGTATTCAACGGCACAGTTGGGGGTCAGTCAATATTCAACAGCACAGTTGGGGGTCAGTTAGTATTCAACGACACAGTTGGGGGTCAGTCGTATTCAACGACGCGGTTGGGGTCAGTTGTATTCAACAGCACAGTCAGGGTTCTCAATCAATATTCAACGACACAGCTGGAGTCAGTCGTATTCAATGACACAGCTGGGGTCAGTCGTATTCAACGACACAGCTGGAGTCAGTCGTATTCAACGACACAGTTGGGGGTCAGTTAGTATTCAACGGCACAGTTGGGGGTCAGTCAATATTCAACAGCACAGTTGGGGGTCAGTTAGTATTCAACGACACAGTTGGGGGTCAGTCGTATTCAACGACGCGGTTGGGGTCAGTTGTATTCAACAGCACAGTTGGGGGTCAGTCGGTATTCAACAACACAGTTGGGGGTCAGTCGGTATTCAACGGCACAGTTGGGGGTCAGTCGGTATTCAACGACACAGTGGGGTTCAGTCGGTATTCAACGGCACAGTTGGGGGTCAGTTAGTATTCAACGGCACAGTTGGGGGTCAGTCAATATTCAACAGCACAGTTGGGGGTCAGTTAGTATTCAACGACACAGTTGGGGGTCAGTCGTATTCAACGACGCGGTTGGGGTCAGTTGTATTCAACAGCACAGTTAGGGTTCTCAATCAATATTCAACGACACAGCTGGAGTCAGTCGTATTCAATGACACAGCTGGGGTCAGTCGTATTCAACGACACAGCTGGGGTCAGTCATATTCAACGACACAGCTGGAGTCAGTCGTATTCAACGACACAGCTGGAGTCAGTCGTATTCAACGACACAGTTGGGGGTCAGTTAGTATTCAACGACACAGTTGGGGGTCAGTCGTATTCAACGACGCGGTTGGGGTCAGTTGTATTCAACAGCACAGTTAGGGTTCTCAATCAATATTCAACGACACAGCTGGGGTCAGTCGTATTCAACGACACAGCTGGGGTCAGTCGTATTCAATGACACAGCTGGGGTCAGTCGTATTCAATGACACAGCTGGGGTCAGTCATATTCAACGACACAGCTGGAGTCAGTGGTATTCAACGACACAGCTGGGGTCAGTCATATTCAACGGCACAGTTGGGGGTCTCAATCAATATTCAATGACACAGTTGGGGGTCTCAATCAATATTCAACGACACAGTTGCGGGTCAGTCGGTATTCAACGACACAGTTGGGGGTCAGTCGGTATTCAACAACACAGTTCAGGGTTTCATTCGATATTCAACGACACAATTGGCAGTTCAGTTGGTATTCAACAACACAGTCGGGGTCAGTCATATTCAACAACACAGTTCAGGGTTTCATTCGATATTCAACGACACAATTGGCAGTTCAGTTGGTATTCAACAACACAGTTGGGGTCAGTCGTATTCAATGACACAGTTGGGGGGGGTGTCAGTCGATATTCAGTGACATGATTTAGGGTCATTGATTGTTCTGTAACAGCTTTTAGTGCTAGCCAGCTCTCAACAGCACAGTTTAGGGATGGTCAATGGCATGGTTTAGGATAGGTCAGCTCAGCTAACTGCACAATGTGATTTTGGATCATTATTGTTCCATGACATGATGAATAGAATAGATTGAGGATAGTAAAAATTCAACGCCGCCATCAACCATGGCTAAACAGCAGTTGGGATTGTTGGCTCATGCAGCCCAGAGAAGACTGGTGCACCAATGCTGTCTAGTCCCTCACTCCTTCCTCCTCCTCGAAATCTACGCAGACACACTGTTGCTTGCCACACCGGCATGTTCAAAAGCAAGTGAATCCAAGGAAATGAGGAAAACATTCATGAAAGCCAAGACATAAAATGCAAACAAATAAGAATTGGAAAAAACAGCAGTCCAGAGACAATTAAACTAAAATATGTAATTAATAAATAAAAATATTGATTGTCTTCTAGGAAACAAGAATGTTTGCTTCCTAAAAATACTGTGCTTGGTGTTAATGAGATTTAGGAAGGTAAGAGGATCAGAACTCCTCGAAATCACCCCCACTATACTGACATTCAAATGTTAACAGTTCTTTCAACATCAGAATGTTTAATTCTGTCAAACGTTTCACTTGAACTGTGGCAGGACAGTATGGCTCACCACCACCTTTGCAAAGGTAATCAGGGAAGGGCAAGAAACATTGTGATACCATCCTAATAATGAATATAAAAAACAAATGTGTTGCAAAAAATGTAGGTCGATTTCTTAGATGTTGCAGGCATACTAAGCATCTTACACTGTTGCAGAAATTCATGAGTTATTCCCATTGTGTTTTGAAACCAGGAATTACTCTGCTCCACCTGAACAAGACTCACATAGCTACTGTGCCTTCACAGCTCAAATCACTCTCCAAGTCATCTCCTTAAGCATGGTCACTGCAGTTGTAAATGTAGTCAAAGATGACCAACTCTTGCACAGCGTGTGCCCAGTAATAGAAACATGATTATGGCTAGAAAATGTGATTTAAAGATGTTGGCTTTGGGATGCTGTATTGACCTCTTCACTGGAGGCAATGCATGACTCACTGATAAAGCTCAACTATCACCACATCTGAAAGACGACATGCCTAATATCAACCCTACTCAAAGATGCAGTCTGTGAGTTCTGGCTGAACTAAGTTTCAGTCAATACAAGTCAATATTGACCCAGGTGTGACACACAGTTCTAGTGTGCTGTCAGTTTCACCAGGGAATCCAGTTAGTATTCTGGTGATCAAATCCTTTGCTCTCCCACCCCGCTCCCTGACAGCTGACCTCACACAAACTCTCCACACCCTGCTGGAGTCATATTGCCATTGCACAGATCACACTGTAACTGGGTAGGTCAGCAACTACAGGGGTGGTTCCCTCTGGTAAGCACCAGCCAGGTATCCTTTATTAATTTAGCAAAAATTATAATTCCTGATATTTTCTGTAACTTTAAGCTTGATCCAGGGCCAAGTTGTGGTGTCAAGGAGTAAAGCTGAGAATGACTGATAACAGTTCTCAGTGGGCCTGGACCAGACTCGACACATGGGCAGCATTAATGAGCGGAGAGCTTTGCAGGAGATGGACCTAGAGAGATATGGCAGCAAGAAACCACTTGTAAGAGACAACCCATCCAGATCATCACCACCTTATCAAGGGTAACTAAGGATGGGCAGTAAATGCTGACTTAGCTGGCGACGCTCACATCCCATAAATGAATGAATGAATAAATAAATAAATATACATTATATATGTTATTATTGCAACCATGTGATTAATCTATATGGGCAGGAGTTGACAAAGTAAGCTGCTAAGCTCAGTATGCATGGCTATGGCTGTTGGTATAGAGGCCCTGGCAAAGGGACAAAGCACTGCCTGCATACAGAAAAATGATCAGAGGAGCCTGAAAGAGGTTACAAAACAATGCGACAATTCTCACATGATCAGTCCATTTGTGACTTGTATGGTCCTTAGAATCCAGTTTGTGTATGTTTGCATGTGTGTATCTGAGCGGGAGAGATTCATGTGTTTGTCTGTGGTGAGATTGTGTATGTCACTGAGTGTCTTTTGTAAGTACACATTGTGCTTGTGTCTGAATGTGTGTGCGCGCGTGTGTGTGTGTGTGTCTCGGTGGTTTGATTGTGTTTGAGAGTTGTGTTTATGTGATTGTGTGTGCGTTTCTGTGCACGTGTGTTGCTGTGTGTGGATGAGGCCCACTGTGTGTTGTGGGGTAGGAATAGAATGATGAGAGGATACACACGATCGGACTTTCAATGCATCTGGATTTTGTCAAGAAGGGAATGGGCCACAGGATGGGAAGAGCTATGGTTGGTCCCTGGTAAACTGGTTGAGACAATACTCTGAGGGAGAGTTAACTTTAAGATACCTTCATTGTAAGCTGCCTCCACCTCTCAACAACTATTGATAATGTGACACAGCAACTCTCCAGAGAGTGCAGCCAAACTCACAGCTGTGGTCTTCATATTCCAGGAGGATATGGATGTTAAAGTGTTATATTCTGGACATTTTATCCCACTTTAAAATTTTTATCTCCTCAGATCTCCCCTTTCTGCATTTGTTCTATTCCCGAGTCTATATTTTGTTGTCATTTTTTGAGATATTGTCCATTCCCAATTGTCCACAAGAAGTGGTACCTGACTTTATTTACGACTGAGTGGCTTGCTGGGACATTTCCAAGGGCAATTAAGAATCAACCACAATGAGCTGGAGCTGGAGTTCCACAAAGATCAGACTAGGTGAGTATAGCAGACCTCCTCCTTGGAAGATATTTGGTACAGGGAATGAGCTTTATTATCAAAATCCAGTAATTCCAAGGTCACATTCTAAGCTAATGTTATAAGCTTCTTTTTCCACAGATGTGCCTGATTTACGGAGTATTTCCAGCACCCATACTGGATGTCATATTCCTAAAACCTACAGTGATAAATTTCATTCTCCGTTTCTTAATCCTTCCTCTTTTAAATTGCCTCATTTTCTCTCGGCTTCTTTTCACAGGAAAACAATTGTTAGGAGCCTGGAGACAAATACCCATCATACCATTTTACAGGGAACTTCTTAAAGTGTAAAACTGCATGATCACATCCAGATTTTAAAACAATGTCTTCCCTATTTCTTTATAAAGCTTAAACATAAATCTACAATTATTTTATTAGAAAAGCAGTAAAAATTTAAATAAACTGAGAGAAAACATTTCATCACATCATTACGAGACAACACATAGTTAAATCTATTCAAGCATAAATCAGAAAGGACTCTACCTGTCTCTGCTCCTGCGAGATGGGAACGCTGCATTACAGCCTTCCACTGTGCAAACATGCATCTCCTTCAGGTGAACGTTCTTGTAGTGTAATTTCACACTGTAAGAGCTTTTGAAGCTCTTCTTGCAGACGTAACATATCTTGGGATCAGGACTGGAGCACAGTTCACTCTCCGGTGAGTACTTCTGGGGGCTGCCATATCCCATAGAAGAGGCAAAGCTTTCTTGGAGGACGGCCATGTTCCCAGCTCCTCCATTGTACAAGCCATACTGGCTGATGCTATAGAACATGTCATAGGTTGGGTCACTGAACTCCTCCTTTATTTTAATGGTTTGTGGAGGAGGGGAAATGCAGTCTTTATCTTCAGTCTTGCTGCTTGACATTTCTTCCTTATCAAAAATCTCTCTGTGTGTCTGCTCCTCATTTTCTGTGACGTCATCACACATTTTGGATTCTGAGCCTTCAGAATCATCCTCAAAATCGTGATCTTGCTCATGATCCTCAGAAGTAATGCTCCCCATCTTTTTATCCTCAAAGCCGCCAAGGCTTCTCTCATCATCTGCCCTCCTGCTGCTGTGCATGTGGATAGTAGGGCCATTGCCATTGCTCATTTCCTCGTCATGAATGTCACTGTTGATATGATTCTCGTTGACCTGATCATCTTCATCAAACTCGTCGTCTGCGCCAATCAACTCCTTTTCTATCTTGATGGGCATACTTGACTTGCGAGACTTTTTCTTGGGGGCAAGTTCAGGTGCCGGCTCCTGGACCGTGGACGGGTGCTGCTCTGGGCCACAAGACTGCTCATGGTTAACTACTGCTGGCAAGATGGGGCTGGTAGGGAGTGAGTTGGGTGGGCTCACCATTTCACCAGGGGTCAGCAGGCTCCTGTAAAACGGAGGGACAGGCTGCACTGTTTTTAATGATGGGAACACCAGCGGGCTTTGAAGAACTGGATCCACTGAGGGTGAGCTGAAGCCAAGGGATGGTCGACCAGGAGATGAAAGATTCAGATTTGACTTGATGCTGGATATGACAGGAGTGGCAGCTCCAGATGTGGCTCGAATGAGGTCCTTGTCTCGGTTGTTCCTCAGCATTGGCATGTGCAAGCGGGGGTTAGGATTGGCACTATGTCGATTGCGACTCCTCAGGGAACTGAAGACCATGTTGCAGCCTTCGATGGTACACCTGTGCTTGATCTTCAGATGCACTGCATTGTAATGGATCTTGAGAGTGCCTTTGTCGTAGAAGGTCTTCCCACAGGCATTGCAGACCACTCGGCCTTTCCTTGGGGTCAACCCATTCCTTCGCATCCTCTGGATCTTTGCGTTCAGAATGCTGGCTTTGGAGTGATCCGATTTGACGGGGTCATTGGCAGGTGCTGGAGGGTTAACTGGGCAGATGCTCTTCTGCTCGCACTTGGGCTCAATGTTGATGATGCTGCTGAGCGCATTCCTGTTGCCCGATTGGTCACCTCGGAAAGGTGAAACAGAGACTTCAGACTCACTGCTCTCCACGCGTTCATTCTGGATGGGGAGGTTAGGTTCCCTCAGTCTCAGGCTTGGCTGTTCAAGCATGACCCCATTAGGAGGGAGGCCAAGCAGAGGAGCGGACACAGGGTTTATGTATTGAAATGGAAGCAGGAAGGCCAGGCTGTTGGGGATGTTTTCAAAATGATGGATGCTGGAAGGGTTGCTGTTTTCTAGGTGAGCAAGAAGACTGGGGCTCCTCGTCCGATTGTTGCCCTCTATAAAAGTCCTGATGTCAGAATCTGCTTTAGAAGTCGGCACTGCCACAGCCTGCCCTTCTTTCTCCTGGATGGCCATCAGCTCCACAATGGACTTGGTTTCTCCGAATCTCAGGAACTGCTGGAGGGTAATGATCTCCTCTTCCCGCGACATGATTGCCCAACGATCCAGCACCTTGCCTGCAGCATCCTTCGGGCCATATCGAGGAAACAACAAAGGCAAAAACAAAAAAAAATCTTATTGATTCTGCATAATTACAGCAGTCTTATTCAGAAGATGCTACAACTGTCCTACTGATGAAACAGAGGCCCAGGAGCAACATGCAAAGATTGTTAATGCCATTCGACCTACAAAGCAAACTTTTCTGCCATGCACATGGGGTAATTAGGTTGACTATTAGTGAAACAGACAGAGTTTAATAATGTCAAAGCAAATGCAATGGAAACCACTGGGACTCTATGAAATGTACCAGCTAAGATCCTGCTATTACAAAGACAATAATTTCTTTTAGTTGTAGATATTGAATATACATTGCTTATTAATATGGAACACTTGCTGTGTAGACTCAAGGTAAGTCTGCATGATAATCCTTACAATTCCGATGGTATGGGAGGAGGAATGTTTACAAGCAACAACCTTTTTCTGTTGCTGTGCATAAGACATGAACTCGTAACACCATAAATTAAAATCGTAACAAAATATGTTAATATGCCAGGTAAAGAACAGGGATATTGTAGTGGCAGCAAATCACAGCAAGAAGCTTTCATGATTGTCGCAGGACAGTCAGTTGTACACACACATTAAATCTGGCTTTCATCTGCTGTGGATTGGACACAAAGAGTGCAGGGTCAATCATGATGCAGAAGAGGACCCGACAGAACTATTTTCCTAAATTAGAAGGAAGCATTAAAAATCTACTTATGCAATGTGGTTTATTCTTTTTTTTTTATCATCATGCATGTACCAATAAAAAAATAATTTTGACTGAGAATAATTAAAGCTCTTGCTTTTAACTATACATTAAAATATGTTTCACTGCTTTCAGATTACTATTAGTTTGCTTTGATAGTGCCAGATACTTGATGTTATGCATTAGTTTCACTCTGGATAAGCACAATGTAACGTGTTACCAATATCAATCTAGTCTTCCTAAATAATATTTCTTTCCAATGTAACAGGTCAGTCTTTCTGATTCTGGATTTGAATTTGGATTTGAAGATTGCTGAAGGGCAATCTTCTATTGTTTTCAATCCTAATATTGACCTGGGCAAGGACAAACTGGTCACATTCAGGGTGGAAAACTCACTTGAAAGCTCAACCCTAAGAAGCTTCTGATCCTTATACATCCTGTAAGTGTTTCTCTGATTAATAATATGCTTGTACCCACTAATATTTTCCAGGGATTAGGTGCCTGTCAGTTTATTGATCCACTGACATCAATACATCAGAAGGAAAACATAATTAGTATTGCTCTTTATTAAGGCTAAAAGATCTTTAAAAACTGAACACCAGGAAGACACAATTGGCTCTTCCAGGATCACATGACATGCAGATTCACTTACTCTTTCAGTTCAATTCACTCTTCCAACAAGTTAACTTGTAGATAAACTAGAACCAAGTCTGAAGGTTGAAGGAAATCAATAGCTGGACTTTATTTAGTCAGTTGACTTTGGTGGGAGAAGAGAACAAATAAGTAATGTAGAAGACTTGTCCAAAACAAGCAGAAAGGCCACGATCCGCTAGAATGTTGGTTCAGCCAATCAATAACCTAACAACAGCCTTGCTCTCTTAGCCTTTCAACAACAATCCAAAAGTAGACAGAAATAGGACCAGGTCACCTGGCCCTTGAAGACTGCCCCGCCATTCAATATCGTCATGACTGATCTACGTTGGCCTTAACTCCTCTTATGTGCCTGGTCCCATAAGCCTCAATCCCTTAATCTTTTAAATAATTATTTATCTCCAGCCAAAATATGTCTTAATGATCTGACATCCACCGCCCTTCCAAGCAGAAAATTCCAAGGATTCACTACGCTCAGAGAGAAGTCATTTCTATGCACTTCAGTTTTAAATGAATGTCCACTTATTTTGTAGCCATGTCCTCTTGTTCGGGACTCTCCCACTAGTGAAAACATCTCAGGATCCACCCTATCAAGCATCTCCTTAGGGATCTTACATGTTTAATAATTCTTCTGAACTCCAAGAAACACAGACCCAAGTGGTCAAGCCTCTCTTGGGAGGACAACCCTTTCATTCCAAAAAATAGCTTTTAAACTGCCCAGTAAGGAGACTATAATGGTGCACACTATTCCTGGTAAGGCCTTGCCAACTATTATAAAACTTGGACTTCAACCTTTTCACATTAAAGAGAAGCACGTTGTTTACCTCCTTATTGGACCTGTCTGCCAACTATCATCATCATCATCACGGACCCCCACCACCCAGGTCATGCTCTCTTCTTGCTGCTGCCATCAGGAAGAAGGTACAGGAGCCTCAGAACTCACTCCACCAGTTTCAGGAACAGTTACTACCACCCAACCATCAGGCTCTTAAACCAAAGGGGATAACTGTCTTCTGCATTCTGGTTGAATGCCCAAGTTGGTAGTCTTTCATTGATTCTGTTATGGTTATTATTCTATAGATTTATTGAGCATGCCCACAATCTCAGGGTTGTATATGGTGACATATATGTACTTTGATTAATAAGTTTACTTTGAATTTTGAACTTTTTGTGACCCAGGCACTAGTACATCCAAATCTCTCTAAACATCATTCATATGCAGTGTTCCCTGTTTAAAGAATAATCCGTTTTTGATACCTCTTATCAAGTGTATGATCTCACACTTCCCCAATCATGTCCTTCCTAGAGAATGACAGTTAGCACTGCTGGCTGTTTGGAGGCCTGTGGTACCCCCAGCAAGGTGATCATCTCCTTTTAGTCTCTAAACTCTAACCATATGATCTCATTTGAAGAGTATTTTTCTATTTATATTGAGATACAGCGTGGAATAAACCCTTCTAGTCCTTAAAACTGTGCCAGCCAGCAATCCTGACTTAACCCTAGTCTAATCACGAGACAACTTACAATGACCAATTAACCTACCAACTGGTACATATTTGGACTGTGGGAGGAAACCAGAGCACCCAGAGGAAACCCACGAGGTCACGAGGGGAACGTGCAAACTCCTTACAGACAGCGATGGGAATTGAACTTGGGTCACTGGTACTGTTAACCATTGTGCTAAACACTAAGCTTCCTCAAATGCTACCGCACTGTATTCTGGGCTATCCTTCCTCTTGACCATTGTAGTGGACTGCTTAATTAATATCACAATGCCATCTCCTCTATTAAGCAATTTCCACACCATACTTATCCCATTCATTGCTGAAGTTAAAAACAAGTTAGTGGTTTATTGCTCTGCAAATGAAATGTAATAGAGGACAAAGAACTGGTATTTAGCATTGAATCCACATCCAATAGCCAGAAATGAAGGCATATAGACTATTTACTGCATGCTCAGGTTGCCAGTCTTCCAGGACTGGCCACTTACAGAAGCAGAGAACAATTAAAAATCAATTGTGGACTTTAGAAATACTATTGAACACTTGTCTTTGTTGCATTCAATCAACTGAAGGGACAAACAGGAGTTGTTCAACCAGTGAAGAAAGGCTTTGTTCACTTGTCGTGGGCTGTCCAATGATGGTCAGTTAAAAACCAAGAGCAGTACAAACCAGCTTTGGACTGCAGGAGGAAACCGGAGCTCCAGGTTGAAACCTGAACGGTCACCGGGAGAACATACTAATTCCTTACAGACAGCGGTGGGAATAGTTTTGCCAGGAACATGCTACAAATTACAATGGGAGGAATCTGGTTCTGCTGGGGCGGAGAGTTGATTTATTCAACTTTGATCATTAATTTAAGCTTTCTCCCTTCCTTCTACATTCACATGACATTAACAGACTGCCCTAAAGGACAACCTCTTAGATGAAATGCATCAACCTGAGGTCTGATTTTGATACAAAATTGTGGACCAAGATCACAGACAAGCAGCAGCTTGTTGTGATTATCATCAAACTCGTATGTTGATCTGAGGCTGGTGAGAACTGACATTAAATAAGCTTGCATAAATCCATGAAAGATGGTTCCCCTCCAAGGGCTGAGGTCCACACGATACAATAATACTCAGGCAGCTCAGAAAACTGTTTTCAATTTCTGCATGCCATTTCAAAAAAATCATCTTTAAGTAATTTCCTGGATCAGATTCCAGAACAGCTTTTAAATGTACTGACCCAATCCTGTTGAACACAAACAGGCACATAAACAGAGAGAAGTAAATGGATTGCAATAAATAGATAGACATGTGCATGATGCACTCTTAGTCTACAGTACATTCAATCTGATGTGAAATGTTTGTACAGTATCATACAGTCTGGACTCATTTTCAATATGTCCACATCCAAATATGGAGATGTTCACCTTCTCAAGTTTATGTAAAATTCAGAAAAACTGTATTTCCCTGTCACAGAGAATAACTGAGGTCAAGGGTGGAGACACATGGGGAAGAAATAAACACAAAAGGGAAAATGGATGAGACTAATGACAGGAAGTAATGAAGGTTTGGGTGGATTTTGGATGGAACTGGGGGTATGGGTGGAATTTGGATGGAACTGGAGGTATGGGTGGATTTTGGATGGAACTGGGGGTATGGGTGGATTTTGGATGGAACTGGGGGTATGGGTGGATTTTGAATGGAACTGGATGTATGGGTGGATTTTGGATGGAACGGGGTATGGGTGGAATTTGGATGGAACTGGGGGTATGGGTGGATTTTAGATGGAACTGGGGGTATGGGTGGATTTTGGATGGAACTGGGAGACATGAGTGGATCTAGGATGGAACTGGAATTCTGGTACATACTTCATGGGCTGAAAGAACTGTTTATTGATCTTAAATTTCCTTAAGTTTCATCTTACACTGCATACAGTAGCAGTAAGAAGCACCCTTACACTATGAATGGTGTCCAGTTGAAAATATTCTGAGCTGCACTTCTGTAGCAGTGTTTGTAGATATGGAAGAGTGCTGGAACTGAGTGGGAAGAATAGAATTTAGTGCAGAGCGAGCACAAGATAGGAATTCAAAGACTGGAAGCCTTTGCTTTAGAGGAGTAATTGGAGAAGTCTTTGGAACACTTTCTAGCAATAAACTTTTTTGGTGCTGTATGTGAATACATTGTCTGTCCTTCCCATATACATATTCACTTCATGCAATACTTCTCCCATCAGCTGGGAAGCTGGTCCAGAAGGAATGCAAATATCCCGCCTATAGGCAACAGCAATGTAATCATGCATTGAGAGATAAGAACAAGGAAGACATTGTAAACCTGAGCTGTAGTATCCACCCAGCAGGTGCCTTAGTGGGAATTGAAGAAATTCACCAAATGAATGAAGACATACTCAAATATCACTGCAACCTAGATCTGATTATTTTTGTTAGGACACTGCAGAATAAAGGTGAAACGATTAAAGCACCAACCTATACCTTCACTGGTTTAAAGATGATTGGAAGATTTACATTGCTATTGCATTTTGTAAACCTCAGTACAGCCCCTGTATCTTCATCACCCAATAACAATAATATTGCAATCATCTTTTTCTGAAGTTGGTTGGGGTGATCAGAAATCACGACTCCAAGAGAACTCCTGTGTTCTTCTTTATAATGATAGCCTGTCATCTTTTGCTTTACCTGTGAAAACAGATACAGGAATACAAATGGTGCAAGACAGCAATAAAAATTGTGCCGCACTCCCTCAATATTGACCAGGCATGAGTACTGACCCTTTGTCAATGCAGTTATCCCACTTTCTAGCCCCCATAGCATCCCCTTGTACTGCTACTTCAACATCAATAAGCTCTCATTTCCCAGCTCTCCAGCAATACATTATGCTCTCAGTTCTGCAGGGTGAAGTTATCCAAGGTTATTGGGCACAAGTGCACCTTGAACCCATCGCCCTTCAACTCAAGTGTGAAAGAGTGGCCAAGTGTCCAATGGAATAATGGCTGACCTGCAAAGCAGTATCTCAGCGAAGTGCAAAGAAGATGTAAGTGCATAGGAAAAGGTCCTTAAGCCAGGAAATGGTAATACCGAGCTCTGATTCAAAGTATAAGGAAAGACTATAATGGACTCTCCCTGCTTAAACCTACCAGATTGCAAAATATTTAGGATAAACAGGCTCACAAAAATTGTCAATTACAGACAAGACAAAATATTAGCCCATATGAAACTGATAGAAATACTCTGGACTAAAACATAGCATGAGTTCAGGCCAGAAACATATTTGCTCAGGATGCCTATCATGAGTATATTCTTTACCAACCTTGAGGATAACCTCCCTTGCAGTGGCTGACATTGAGGCAACATTTATGATTGGCACCATTCCCTATGCGTGAGCATGTTGCAATAACTTAGTGCGAGAATTGGCAGCGCTGATCTCATTTGCACCTACTTCCTCTCACTGTCATTATAGGCACAGCTTCATTAAGCATAATGCCCTGAAATCTGGTCAGCAAACACCCACTTGTATATTCTTGCTTAATTTGCTTGTCATCTTTGGAGATCAACCAGCTGCTTTGACAACATAAAGGGTATATTTGTTAATGATTATTGATGCTGTGACTTTTACGTTACAAAGATAATGGGGGATTGCTAGAACAAAAACTGAAGCATTCAAACTGTTTTATAGGCAGAAGTGTGAACCAGAAATACAGGCAAGTTTTCATTTAAAACAATAATATTATCAACGCAGCGCAGAATTAAACTAATTCCCGTTTTACTTTTCCATGTATGCTATTGATGGAAATTATATTTATTGTCCTCATTCTGCTTGCAAACTGCACCTCTGATTTTTCAAATCCCTGAAGCTCTTTTCCACTTGTAGTAGATTATGGAAAATCTACTCCACGCCTACTCAGATAAAACAGTTAAGGGCAAAGTAACTATGGGTTTAAAGCTACACTGGCCATTACCAGTGAATTAATCACAATTAACCCACTCTCATCTGCAATGGCGTATGTTAATGTGCAGGAGAAGTCAAGGCGAGATGCATATCCACAAGCAAGACAGTCAGGCCCATGAAAATACAGAACATACGAAGTCAGATACACCCACATTTATGAAACTAGCCTTGTGGAATGTGTTGTACCATTACTTTCCCCTGAAGCTATTCTTAAATAGCATGGAAATTTAATTAGGGATCAGTACCTATGCATCACAGTGAAATTCCTAAACCTGTAGCCCACAATCAGATAACAAAAGTGCATTGATATGCAAAGTATTTCAATGGTTAACTTGATTGCTTTATATCTGGTGGTGAAATGAAACTCCTTCACCCTGTTCCAACCTTCAGTGGGCAGTGACATTATACAAACCAGCCAATGACTCAACCTCCTGGCCATATGACAAGAGGGCAAATGTCACTGGAGAAACATTTTTGACTAATGCATATCTACAGATACAACTTGGTAAAATGAATCCACCATAAGGATTTGTTTGAAACTCAATGATATAATGACAGCAAGTTCAAATCATTCATAAAGAAATGAGGCAATGAGTGTAGAAAATGTCCAGAGCAACCTTTGATAATCCAAATGCACCATGTGAATGAAAGAGATCTGGTAACACTGTGGCCTTTCATATTTTAAAACGAATGTGTGTAGATCCTGATAACTTTGCTGCAGAAGTGTGAGCCAAACTCAAAAGTTCTCCTATTTGCATAATTTATTCACCATTTCATTCTCAATGCTTCATTACATAATTTATTTATTCATGTATGGAATTTATTCAATTTCTAAGCAAAATCTTTTAATAAATCACGTGGCTTCTGTCAGCAAGTTTTTGAACCCTTGAGATTGTGGAATAGATTCTCTCCTTGAACTTAGACCAGGAGGTATAGCTCAGGGAGAGGGAACACGTAGTCTGATGAAGTGTTTTTAATCCTGAATGCAGAATGGACCAGAAAGGGTCTAACTAAAGGCTTGAACGTACTATCTACGTACCCATCAGACTGAGGATGACGTTGATATGGTTTGAGCTAGATAATTTCAACAGCTGGGGAACTTCAGTTAGCTGCAATGCCATCAGGCTGATGAGAAGGGAGGGAAATAATCAACAATGTTTGTTCCTAACTGCATTCTGAGACTCAGACAATAAAATGTTCAAGTGGACTTTTGTTAAGGTAGACATTTAACTCCCAATGTACAGCTCCTTCCTTCCCTTCCTCGACTGGCCCACATAATGGAAGACCACGGGCTGGAAAAGTGAATTGTGCTTCTCTCCCCACAGCCCCTGCATAGCTGCAAAGTATACCACCTTACCATGACAAGCCTTGGGAGATAAGGCTGTCAAATCATGGATTACTGACCTACAATGGTTTTAGATAACTCCGTTGTGGTACTGCAGGAGTAAAATGACATATTAGAAATGTTTCAAAAGTGTATGCTAACACATAGGCTCGCAAGCTAAAACAGGTTGAGTACCCATTTTCTGAAATTTCAAAATCTAAAGACCTTGAAATTCAAAATGTTTCTGAGTGCTGACATTATGTCACAAATGGAAAATTCTACAAGGTGCTGGGAAGTTTCCTGGGTGATGCGCAGGTCTCTACACACCACAGACAGTTCTGAGAAGCGATCTCACATACAGAATAAACAGAAGTGAATGGAAAATAGAAAAACTGCATAAAGCAGAAAATGAAGATCTTGATTGTGTATTGCAAGAGTGGATTCGTCAGCATCAGGGAGAACATATGCTGCTTAATGGAGTGCTGATCATGAAACATCTATCACAGCTGACTGAAAGTTGAAGATAATTGTGAATATTCAGCAGGCTGGTTGCAGAAATTTAAGAAAAGGCACAGCATTAAGTATTTAAAGATTTGTGGTGATAGAGTGTCAGCTAATCAAAAAGCATCAGAGAAACAGTCCTGACAGAGGGTCTCGGCCCGAAACGTTGACAGTGCTTCTCCTTATAGATGCTGCATGGCCTGCTGTGTTCCACCAGCATTTTGTGTGTGTTGTACAGAAATTCATTGATGAGTTTGCCAAGATCGTCATTATTGAACGCACCATCAATACATGCTGTATGCATGATAAACAGCTGTAAGACAAAGAATGCTCACTGAATCAGAATCAGAAATGAAGGTGATCCCAAACTACCTCATTATATATTCTGAAATCTGAAACACTTAGGGACACCAGCATTTTGGATAAGGGGTACTCAACCTGTACAGAACGTTCTTCTTCATCATAATACTATAATGATTCATCTATGTTTATTTTATTTTAGCAAAAGAGTGTTTCTGGCTCGCTGAGCCACACTGCCCCAACAACCCTAGAACACCCAATTAACCCTAACCTAATCACCGAACAATTTCTAATGTACCTTATCCGGTACATCTTTGGACTGTGGGAAGAAACCGGAGCACCCAGGGAAAACCCATACATTCCACAGGGAGAATGTTCAGAGACTCTTTACAGAATGGCACTAGTATATTAGTCCTTTTTGTGATAAGTGTAAAGGGGGCAAGGCTTCTCTTATTCATATGTATTGGGCCTGTCCTAATTTGGAGAAATTTTGGTGAGATTTTTTAAAACTTTATCCCATATTCTTAATTGCCACTTAGAACCTAACCCTCTGATTGCTCTTTTTGGCACCTTGGGTGAAGTTGACATGCATTTGAGTCCGACTAAAAGTCGAACATTACCTTTTGCCTCTCTTTTGGCTAGACAGTTAGTTCTTCTCAGGTGGAGAGATATTGCCCCACCCACTCATGCTCAATGGCTTAGAGACATTATGTCCTGCTTAGACCTTGAAAAGATTCATTATTCACTTCTTAATTCTGACAAAGTTTCATAAGGTGTGGGGACCTTTTCTTGAATATTTTCACAATTCCTCTTTAGATTAAAGGTTTGTCCTTTTTTTTGTACCACAATCCCTTACTTTCAGCCTTTTTTTCTGGTTAAGTTTTATGGTTTTTTTGATGTGAAATACATTATAGTTTAGGTAGTAGGCATTATACTTTTTTATATTTACAGCTCTATGGTGATGAAAGCTCTGATTAACTTTTCCTTGCATTGTAATGGTTGGCTTGGAGTTTTGTAGTGGGAGGGTGGGCAGGATACTAACTTCATACGATTTCATTTTGGGTGCTTTTTCTGTATTGTTATGAATCGTATATTAGACATGTTTGTTTTGCACTGTATAAATCTCCATTTTGTTGGTGTTTTTTTTCTGTGGTAGTGTAGAAACTCATAAAAAAGTTAATAAAAAAAAGAACTGAATTCCTAACTCCAGATCACCCCAAACTATAACAGTGCTGTGCTAACTCCCATGCTAACACTGGCGACATGGTAGAGTAGCTGTTAATGCGACACTATTACAGCTTGGAGCCATTACAGCCAGGGTTCAGAGTTCAATTCCAGTGTCCTCTGTAAGAAAGTCTGTACTTTCTTCCCATGTGCACATGCATTTCTTCTGGGTGCTCCAGTTTCCTTTAGGTTATTGGTCATTGCAAATTGTCCTGTGACGAGGCTAGTGTTAAATAGGTGGGCTGCTGGGTGGTGCGGCTCAGTGGGCTGGGAGGGCCTGTCCCACACGGTATCACTAAATAAATAAACAAATAAACACAGAAACAAAGGAGCATGAATAGGCCTATCACCCCTTTGAGACTGTTCTGCCATTCAATCTGATCATGGTTGATGCTTTATCTCAATACTATATTCTTGCTCTTTCCAAGTGTGACTTGATACCTTTTGTGTCAAAATATCTAATTATCTCCAGCTTAAACTTTATTCAGTACTTGACCTGCACAGTCCTCAATGGAAGAAAATTCCACAGTTTCACCACCAGCAGGAGTAAATGAAACTTCATAGACTGGTTCAATTAGCGTGAGCATGGACCAATTGGCCACCATCTAAGCTCAGTTCTAAATTATTTATTCTGCATTCTGAGACAGTCACTCCTCATTTTAGATCATCACTTAGGAAAATATTGCCCCTGCACTCAGTCTGTCAGGCCTTTTCAGTTCTTTTAACATTTCAACAAGATCCCTTTTATTGTTCTGAATTCAGGAATACAGACCTACTCAACTCAGTTTCTCCTCATATGACAGACAGATCATTCCAGAAATTAGCTTGGTGAACCTCTGTTGCACCCCCTCAATGGCAAGAATCTCATTGAAGTCATAATACTCATATATATTGTATATTTATACACTGTGTATAAACTTGGGCAATGAGAATGTCAGAGCTAAACTGAAGGACAGTTACAAACTGCACAGCAAAGGTATAAAAGGAATAGAAAGGGGAACATTAAGGAAACATAAGAGGAGCTTTGGCCAGATAATATGAGAAAACAAATCCGAATGTCTGACCATAGCTAAGAAACTGTTCCACCCACTGATAACTAAGCGCAGTATAACAGGGGCATGGATTATATTAGGTGAAACTTTAGTTTCCATCCAAGGACCTTGAGGGAAGTTAAGGGTCTTGACAAACTTTCAAAGTTGATTAGAAACCTATGTGGCTGCAAACTATCAAAGGGTGACATTGAAAATCCCCTTCAATATGGAACGATTATCAGTTAGCGTAAACTCCCAGAGTTGTAAAACTAAAGACAACTATCAATTACACTGGAAAACATAAACCAAGCAGATCAACAAAATAAACCTGTTAATATTGTTCCATATAATGGAATTGTTTTAAAACATGATGTAGACCAAGTACAAACAATCTCCATTCTCGCTGCAGTGGTAAGGTTTGGGGTATTGGTGGTGATGGGGGGCAATGCCAGGCAAGTATTGAAGGTACTGTGAGAGACAGAGTGAAAGGCTAAGGCAAGTCAGAGATAAGCTCAGAGGTCAGATGGGTGTGAATAAAGTCAGGATAGAAATAGATAAATTAAGACACTTTAATGATATTATATATTCTCATCTGGTTAATAAAGGAGGTGTGAGAACTCACTGAGTTGATGCTTGAATATTAACACGGAGAGCAAAGGCAGTAACAACGTCTGTGGTACCTTCAACATTGTGAAACTTCCCAAGCTGCCTCACCGCATAAATAGTAAAACAAAATTTAACACCAAGCCACGTAAGGAAATAGGAGAACAGATGACTAAAAACTAAATTAAAGAAGGAACGAGAAGAGAGAGGTTTTAAGAGAAAAGTCTAAAGTTTGAGCCTCAGCATCTGATTGCTCAGCAGCTAAAGGCAGAGAAAATAAACTCAAAAACAATCAAGAGGCCAGAATTGGTGAGAGCAGAGGTCTGAGAGAGTTTTAGGTACAGGGATAGGGGAGAAATTAAATCATGGAGGGATTTGAAGATAAGGACCAGAAAGTTCATTCTAAGAAATAAGCAGATAGGGAACTATAGTAGGTTGGAGAGGCAAGCTCCAAAAAACAATAAACAGAACCTTGAGTGCAGAAAAATAAGGTAAAAGGTTTAATTTAGTCTGACCTAGGATGGATCACAGCTTTAAGTTTGGGTAATCTATTTTAGAGTCTTGGAGTCATAAGCACAGCACAGAACAGGCCCTACAGCCTTTCCAATCTGTGCCAAACTGTGATTATGCATAGCCCCATCGATTCCACACCCTGTCAATAGCCCTTCTTATCCTTTCCATCCATGCACCTATCCAAACTTCTCTTAAATGTTGCAATTGAACCCACATGCACTGGCAGCTCATTCCACACTCTCTCCACCCTCTGAATGAAGAAGTTTCCACTCATGCTCCCCTTAAACATTTCACCTTTCACCTTTAACCCATGACCTCTTGTTGTAGTCCCACCCAACCTCAGTGGAAAAAGCCTATTTGTATTTACACTATCTATACAACTCACAACTTTTTCATATCTCCCCTTAACCTTCTACACTCAAAGGAATAAAGTCCTTACCTATTCAGTCCTTCCCTATAATTCAGGTCCTCAATGCACTGAATGAAAGATAAAAAATAACCAAACAGGTTAATTCGGTGTGACGATGGCAATGGTCAGCGATAGTCATGGTGTCATCGAGACATACAACATGGATACAAACCCAACACATCCACACTGATGGTCAGCACCTATCTGTATTAAACCCACCTCCCTGCAGTTGGTCCATACTTTCCAATGTCCACCCAATTCAGGTACTAATCCAGAGTCTACTTAAATGTTGTCAGTGATCCTGCTTCAACCAATTTCTCAAGCATAGTATTCTAGGTGTTCATCACACTTCAGATGAAGAAGGCTCATCTTTGATCCCCTCAGAATCTTTATTTCCCCCCTTATCTGCTCATTATGTCTACCTCTGATACCAGGGTTGTTTTCTGCAGTCTACCTCTCCCATAGCATCCTGATGTCATTTCTTTGCTGTTGCACCAATTGCAATAACATGGCTGATATTAAAAGGATAACATTTCTGCTCTTTCATTAAGGCCCTGGCTTTGGAAATAAGACAGCTAATTTGTGAACAGTAAACTCTAACAAACAACAATATGATAAAATCCTGATAATCTGGTGTTATTTAAGGAGTAGATACTGGTCAGGACACCAGGGAATACCTCGCCTTCTTTGAAATGGTTTCTAGGGATTTTTTGATCTGCGTTGAGTAAGCAGATGGGACATTGGTTTAAGGTCTAACCTGAAAGTCAACACTTTCAACTGTGCAGCACACCCCCTGCACCATACAGCACTTCCCCTATGCTCTGCAGCACTCTCTCTGCACTGTGCAACACTCTCTCTACATTGTACAACACTCTCTCTACACTCTGCTTCAGTCCCTCTACATTGTACAGCACTCTCTCTGCACTGTGCAACACTCTCTCTGCACTGCAACACTCTCTCTACATTGTACAGCACTCTCTCTGCACTGCAACACTCTCTCTACATTGTACAACACTCTCTCTACACTCTGCTTCAGTCCCTCTACATTGTACAGCACTCTCTCTGCACTGTGCAACACTCTCTCTACACCGTGCAGTGCTCCCTCTTCACTCTGCTTCACTCCCTCTACATTGTACAGCACTCTCTCTGCACTGCAACACTCTCTCTACATTGTACAACACTCTCTCTACACTCTGCTTCAGTCCCTCTACATTGTACAGCACTCTCTCTGCACTGTGCAACACTCTCTCTACACTCTGCTTCAGTCCCTCTACATTGTACAGCACTCTCTCTGCACTGTGCAACACTCTCTCTACATTGTACAACACTCTCTCTACACTCTGCTTCAGTCCCTCTACATTGTACAGCACTCTCTCTGCACTGTGCAACACTCTCTCTACACCGTGCAGTGCTCCCTCTTCACTCTGCTTCACTCCCTCTACATTGTACAGCACTCTCTCTGCACTGTGCAACACTCTCTCTGCATTTTACAGCACTCTCTGCACTGTGCAACACTCTCTCTACATTGTACAGCACTTCCCCTGCACTCTGCAGCACTCCCAACGCACTGTGCAGTGCTCCCTCTTCACTCTGCTTCACTCCCTCTACACTGTGCAGTGCTCCTTCTACACTGTGTCAGATGTGTCAGCCTGGACTGCTGTGCTCAAGTTTGTGTAGTTGGATTTGAACCCACAGTCTTCTGACTTAGATGTGAAAGTCCAATCCACTGAGCCACGGCTGACAAGCTAAATAGTGACAGACTGTCAAACAGTCATGAAAGAGAATATACTGTATTTATGATTAAAAATTGATCAAAAAAGAGAGATTAGAAGAAATACTTCTGCAAGAGGATGGTGCAAATATACAACTGCCCACAACAAATTTCATAAATCAAGATTGTTAATTTAATAAGCGGAATCTTTGCAAGCTCTGGATAATGATCAGTAGAGTAAGATTAGCTTGCATCGCAGGAAGAGACTCGGCTTGCCAAGTGATCTGTTGCCAAACTGTAACAATAAATGAAACATACAGTGGCTTGACCCCAAAGAAAAGAAACAGACACGATAAACGCAGCAAGGAGAATAAATCACCCAGCTTATTGGACATGAGCAGAGACACAACAAAGAAAAATAAAATGCTACAATCCGACACCAAGGGTATAAAAGAGAAATACAGCAGAGATACAGATAACTACTTCAAAGGAGAGGGCCCAAGGGGCCAAGATGGAAAGAATAGGATCAATATTAAAATAAAATTTAAGTTGTGCAATATGGATAGCTTTTAATAGATGGATGGCTCCTAGACATTAATTTATGGGATATAATTATCTTTTAACAGAAGCAGTCTATGTGTTCACTAATCTGACTGAAAAGATAAATATGAAGGATGAACATATGTTTTCCAACGGCCTTTGCACATCATGGTTTTTATGTAGCATCTCTGTTTAAAACCGAATGAAATCAACAGAAAAATTCCAGGCATGGAGCATTTTGAAAGAATTATATTTTGGATGAGATGTAAAATAGTGGCCTCTATCTACCCTTTCACATGCATATATTGGATCCCATGGCACCATTTCAAAGAAGAACAAGGAAGCTCTACTGACCAATACTTACCCCTTAAGTAACATGTTGGAAACAGATTAGCTGGTCAGAATCAGTTCTGTGGGTTTTGAGATGACAAATGAGGTCAATGAGGGCCCCTCAGACTCTCCATGGTGCCTGATGGATTTTATCATGCCCTTTACAAGTGATGCCTTGACAATGGTGCCGTGACACTCTGCTTGTAATCTGCTGACCTTCATGTCAATGATACCTGATGGTCATAGTTATTAATTTATTACCATGGGTGTACTCCTTTGAGACTGACCTGAAACTCTTTAAATCTTTCTTGAAAACAGTATATGATTTTGTGGAATTCTCTCAGCTCCACCTTTTAGTCCAAAATTAAAGTCATATCATTGTAGAGAATGACACAGAGTGCTCCATAAAAATAGGTCACTCAGCACAACTGGTCCATAATCCATCTGGGCTCCTTCCCTGTCTCTTTCTGTCTCCCTGCTGTTCTGTTCTCTCTCATGTGTTTCGCAGGTTCATCTTGAAAGCATCTCTGTCCTTGTCATAGCCAGCCCCTGTAGGAGCAAATTTATTCTCACCACCTTCTGGGTTTGACTTCGCCTGAATTCCTCACTGGGTTCTTTAGGCTCTCTCTTCTATTGGCAGCCCCTGATTCTGGTCTTTGCCCCACAAGACAAAGTATCTTTGCACCTTCTGAGATATCCAGTTATTTCACAATCTCCGAACAGGTCACACCTCGGCCACTTGTTCTGTCCAGAAGAAATCCCAGGTGATTCACCTCACTGAGCCTCAGATTATTACTCAGGACAGCCGATGAGCCCAATAAAAGGACCCAGGTCTCTATCATGGCTGCAAGTTGTCAAGCACTGCCAATATTTAAATATGATTAGAAACATGGAAGCTAAATTGTACTCAGCAAGCTCCTATAAATAGCAACTTGATCATGACAAACTATTCACTTTGTGTTGTTGTTTGTGTGTTAAATAAAGGCCAGGAGAGCTTACTTGTTCTTTGAAATCTATTATATACACCTGAGAGAGCAGATGAAAGCCACTGTTTAACACCCTATCCTAACAGCAAAATGCTCCGTGCCTGGAATATTTTTGTTGAATTCCTATGTGGGCAGAGAGCTATACACATACGCATACATACATACATACAGGAAGGGTAAGACGAGGGAACACAAACCAATCCTCGTAGAGGGATCAGAAGTGGAAAGAATGAGCAATTTCTAGTTCCTGGGAGTCAAGATCTCTAAGGATCTAACCGGGTCCCAGCATATTGATGCAACCATAAAAAAGACAGCTGCTATATTTCATTAAGAGTGTGAGGAAGTTTGGCTTGCTACCTAAAACACTTGAAAACTTCTACAGATGTACCGTGGAGAGCATTCTGGCAGGCTGCATCACTGGTTGGTATGGGGGGGGGGAGGGTGGTAGGCAGGTGGGGACTACTGCACAAGACCAAAAGAAGCTACAGGAAGTCGTAAAATTAGTCAGCTCCATCTTGGGTACTAGCCTCCATAGTATCCAAGACATCTTCAAGGAGCAGTGCCTCAGAAAGGCGATGCCCATCGTTAAGGACCACCATCACCCAGGAAATGCCCTCTTCTCATTGTTGCCGTCAGGAAGGAGGGACAGAAGCCTGAAGGCACACACTCAGCGATTCAGGAAAAGCTTCTACCCCTCTGTCATACGATTCCTAAATGGACATTGAACCGATGAACACTACCTCACTTTTTTAATATATATTATTTCTGCTTTTACACTATTTTAAAATCTATTCAATATACATATATATACTTACAGTAATTTATTTATTTATTTGTCTGTTTTTTTCATTCTATATTATTATGTATTGCATTGAACTGCTGCTGTTCAGTTAACAAATTTCACGATAGATACCAGTGATAACAAACCTGATTCTGCTTCTGAAAGACCCTCAGTCCTCAGGGACTGCCACGCCATTGGTGGGGCAGTTCTGAGGGAGCACTACATTGTCAGAAAGACAGTGCTCTTAGAGAATGCTGTATTGTTCGAGGGCTAACACCAAGGCAGTACTGCATTGTCAGTGGGGCAGGGCAGAGGAAGCATTACATTGTCAGAGGGGCAAAACTGCACTGAGAGAGGACAGCACTGTTGGATGGGTTGTACTGAGAAGGCACTGCAATGATGGAAAGCATTAGTGAGGGAGCACAACGGTACTGGAGAGAGCAATGCTGACGGGGCACACACTTCTGGTTTGAAAGTCAGATTGAGAAAGAGGCAATACAGAGTGAGCATGATTCTATAAAAATCACACTGAAGGAATTTAATGTCGCAGCTGCATGTTCACAAAGATAAGGAGGTATTGCATTTTAGGGGAGACAGTACTGAGGGAACACTGCATTGATGAGCTAGCATTGAGGGAACATTGTTCTTTGAAGAATTAGTACCAAAGCAGTGCCACATGCTCAGACAAAATTTACTGATGGCATTTTGCACTGAAGAAAGTGTGATTCAGATGAGGTAGCAGATCAAAGTATCACTTGTTCCCTTTGTTTGATGTAAATTAGCCAATCAAGAGAAGGTTAAGTTGTTCTTTTCAGTCTTCTGGCAATATTTCCTCAATCAATGCTTTTACATTTATGTTTGGAGATTCTCAGTGCAAATCAGCTGCCATGTTGCTTTAAATTACAAGGTATTACACCTGAAATGCTCTTTATTGGCTAGAAGGATAGTTGGGACATTCTAAGAATGTGCAAGGAAATAGAGGAACAGACGCTTTTCTTCTCTTGTACAGGTGATGGATTTTGGTGTGTTGGCTGTATGTTGTCAGTGCAATCTGTGCAATGTCAGCTGCAGTCCCATGTAGACCGTACACATGAGAAGATGGCAGTACTTTCAAACTGAACTGAATCAGTAGCCATGTTTTTACTTGTGACCCTCTGTACCACTTTGTCCCGATTTTAGATTTTCACTGAATACCCCTCTTTCAAATGCTGGGATTTCCAGATTCTCAAAAGATGTTTTATTTACAAACTGCCTGCCTTCCCCTACATTGCACTTTAATCAACATATCTTACTCTGTAAATTTTATCTTTACCCCTGCTTTGTTTTTGTCTAAAAACACAATTTGCACAATCCCAATCACAACTGCTCAATGAACCCTGGCCCAACTCTGCTCTTTAGTCAAGGGGGAGCTAAGTCTTTATCCATTTCACAAACAACGTCAAGTGGTGTCTCTTTCGGCATCGAAGTACAGGAACTCCCTGGGTTACGAACTACCTGGTTTAACAAAAATCCGACTTTAAACTCATTGTCCCATGCATTTGTAAAGCATTTTACTAGCAGGTAGTAACGACAATAATAATAATGTTTCATGATATTCATTACTGAGTGGATACGGTATATATTCCATTGGTTTAAAATGGGTAAACTTAGCCTGATTATTCAATGAAATGAAAGAATTATTAGGAGCAATATGGCAGGCAATACTGTCGAAAAAGGATGTTTCTGCAAAATGAAGAAATTAGCTTTTTGACAGTTCCCAGGAACAGAAAATTAATATAACCTGGTGACTGTGCAGTCAAAATGAGCAAATTTTGTTTTAAAGTGTTGAATATTATATTATTTAAGTATAGAACAGCTCAAACCTGCCCTGATGCTGTAATATACTTTGTCCCCAAAGCCTTAATTTGTTGGCTATTCTGACTGCTGAGAATTGCTGCAGGTTTTCAGGCACAAGTAAATATGTCATTAGAAACCCTTGTGAAAGTCTTTTCATCACTCCATTAACATAATGTAGTAGATTCAGCACATGTTCATTCATTCCTCCGCAAAGCTCATTAATATTTCCCCTAGCGCTTTGACAGATTACCTTGTCATTACGCATCCTGGAGTCTTTCAAACAATATGGGTAAACTACTGTTTTGTGAGGTTAATGACAATTATCCCATAATTACCACATAAGTCATTGGGTCCACTTTATCTCATAGTTAGGTGCTCTGCTCTGTGTCTGTATTGTGCAACTGTCACTGTGTCACTGGAAGTGAATCATGCACAGATATATTTATCTGCTGTTACCTTGTAAATTATGCTGACAGCTCAATGAACAAATTACTGTGTGTCATCACTTAAATACCACTGTTGATAAAACAAAACAGACAACAATTGCAGATTCTACCTACAATTAGTGTGATCACATGAGTACTCGATACAGAGCCTGCTCAGACGCTTGGGCAGCATGCAGCACCATTAACATTATACCACATAACAGCACAGATTTATGTATTTTCAATAAGGGAACCAGCAATTCATAATTATTTTAAATTCAGATATTTTGAGGAATACTGAAGCTACAGCAGCAACTGATGGCAGCCATTTTGTTACCTTCCTGCTGCCTCATGTTTAAAGGTCTGACTGAACTCCGTTTTCTGTTCAGAGAGCTGACCAGAAAGACTCTGGAACCACCTGGAGCAATTTTGGTGAGCCGAACTCGGCTGGAAATGTTAATAGTGAGTTGAAAGCTATTCACTGTTACTAATGTGCAAATCCCTTTGCAGCTTGTGTTAGTGGAGAGACTCCCCATAAAATGCAAATCACCACCAACTGGTCAAACAATTTGTGCAGCTCTGCCATAAATTTTATGTAAAGAAAAACTCTCCTGGAACATGAACATCAAGGTGTTACTGACATGCTGCAATTTGACTTACTGCAGGAAGTTAGAGTTGTTAGTTAAATGCAGAAGGACTGTTGCGCCAAACAGATGCACATTCTTACTGTCTCTCAAACCCTAAGTAGGCACAATTCCAATTGTAGTTTCTACTTACAAGAAAAAAATGTCCTTGTTTCTTTTCTCTTGCATTAACTTTTAGCCTAATTTTGCTTTAGTCTGGCTCTAATTAAGTCTCCCCTGTTTCATTCCTAAATATCAATGGTCTAGGCATGTAATGTTTCAGGAACTGTGTTTTCCTCACTCTCATTCCCAAGTTGCAGGGCAAAATATTCTCAAGCTGAGGGATGAAGAAAGGAGTGTACATCACACAGTGCAAAACAAACTGCCCCACTCCAGCACAGGCTGAATGAGCCAAATTGCCTCCTGTTGGGCACTATATTTCTGTAATGCTGTGAAATTTTGAGTCTAATGCTACGCTTGCTTCACCAGTTTGCTTGTGACATTTCACAAGTCAGTACCAGTGGTTTCAAAACAGGCCATCTCAAAGGGGAGAAAAACAAGGACACTTATATAACCCTTACAAAAACTATTAGTACATTCCAATTCCAATGAAATAAACACAGGAATTTATGAGCTTGAATAGGAGATATGTTCCATTGTTTTCCATTTGTACTGTGCCCTTCGATGACATGAGAATGGCTGATATTGAGTTTGAAGATGAAGAATATCTTGAAACAATAAAGATAAGCTTTTGACAACACTGACAAGCTCCTGCATGGGAGTCTGGTCAAGAAGGCTCCATCACTTGGCATTCTGATTGAGATAGAATATTGGATTAGCCATTGGCTTTGTGGGAGAGGCCAGAAGAGGGTTGCCTCTCTGATTGGAGGTCTGTGACTAGTGGTGTGCTGCAGGGACTGGTGCTGGGTCCTTTGTTGTTTGTCATCTATATCAATGATCTGGATGATAATGTGGTTAACTGGATCAGCAAATTTGTGAATGACACCAAGATTAAGGGTGTAGTGGTCAGTGAGGAAGGCCATCATGGCTTGCAGAGGGATCTGCATCAGCTGGAAAAATGGGCTGAAAAATGACAGATGAAATTCAATGCAGACAACTGTGAGGTTTTACACTTCAGTAGGACAAACTAACATAGGTCTGACACAGAGTACGGTAGGGCACCGAGGAGTGTGGTAGAACAAAGGGGTCTGGGAATACAGGTACGTAATTTATTGAAAGTGGTTTGCTGTTTCTTATGGCATGGCCCGGGAAGGACATATGCAGGTCTATCCGTTTGGGTGCTGGGGTTGGATCAATCTTTGTCTGGCATCTCATCCACAGCCATTCCAACATGGGTGGCCTTGAGTTGGCATCGCCTGATGGAGTCCTTGAAGCACGCAAGCCTCCACACAATGTCAACATGTAAACACAGGTAGATAGCATCATAACAAAAGTTTTTGGCACATTGACCCTCATAAATCAATATATTGTGAATAGGAGATGGGATGTCATGTTGAAGTTGTATAAGACATTGGTGAAGCCTAATTTGGAGTATTGTGTGCTCTTTTGGTCACCTACTGTACCTACAGGAAAGATGTAAACAAGGTTGAAAGAGTACAGGGGAAATTAACAAGGATGTTGCTGGGTCTGGAGGGCCTGAGTTGTAAGGAATGATTGAATACATTATGACTCTATTCTTTAGAACATAGAAGATTGAGAGGAGATTTGATAGAGGTATACAAAATTATGAGGGGTATAGATAGGGTAAATACAAGCAGGCTTTTTTCCCTGAGGTTGGGTGTGACCAGATCATTGATTAAGGGTTTAAGGCAAAAAGTTTAAGGGGAACATGAGGGAAAACTTCTTCACTCAGAGGGTCATGAGAGTGTGGAATGAGCTGCCAGCACAAGTAGTGCATGCAACCTCAATTTCAACATTTAAGAGAAGTTTGAAAAGTTACATGGATAATAGGGATATGGAGGGCTGTCGGTGCAGGTTGATGGGATAGGCAGTTTAAATGGTTTTTGCATGGACTAGAGCCTATCTCTGTGCTGTACTCTATGACTCTAAGAGGTTGCACTTGTAACAGCCGAGCATTAAGGCAATGGGGCTGCATCAACAGTGGATTTAAGGAATTTGCACCATTGTACATGTAAACACCGTAAGTTCAGGGAAGTGTCCCAACCAAAGTATTTGAACACTCAAGATTGTCTCCCACTGGAGATACATAATTCAAAGGAAGCATTGTCAAACCCAAAGTTTTAAAGTAAACGATGTCATTGAAATTGCATTGTATCACCTTATGTCACCATTGATCTCAAGGCTATAAAGTATGTCGTACAAACAAGCTGGATGAACTCAGCAGGTCGGGCAGCATCCGTTGAAATGAGCAGTCAACGTTGACAAAGGGTCTCGGCCCGAAACGTTGACTGCTCATTTCAACGGATGCTGCCCGACCTGCTGAGTTCATCCAGCTTGTTTGTACGTCTTGATTTGACCACAGCATCTGCAGTATACTTTGTGTTTACTATAAAATATGATGTACTTTTGGGTTTGTGAGACTCTACCACAAGTGTCTCCACAAGAATGCCTGCTTGTTGTGACGAATAAAGACTTCTATATCACCAGCTTCAGAGTCTCTCCAATGACTTTGCTCACAGTCATAACACCATCCTTCATATCAGCCCACTGTAATATAGACACTGTTGTATTTTTCGTTATTATTGTAATGCAGAAATTGCTGTACCAGGTAGTGCATAGCAAGATTCTGAGCAATAATAAACTTATAATGGGATTTTTGAGGAAGTTATTAAATACTGGGAAAACCAGTATGCTGTTCTCCTTCATAATATTGCCATAAGCGACATTTTTATTCAAGTGAGAGGCCAGATGGGGATTCAGATGAAGATTTTTGGCAAAGCCAGCACCTCCAGCAGTGCATCTTCCCCTCTGCATCAGCGCTGGAATCTACAGGTTAAACTTCTGTTCTCATAGCACAGGAGTGGGACTAGAATCCAGCACCCTGAGTCAGAAATGAGAGTGCTACCCACCGAGTCACAGCTGACTACATCAAGCTGCCTTAGAAAAACTATGTAAAACTCTCATAGTCACGACTCTGAACTGAATCCTTTTCACTATCTTGTTGCTGCAGTGAAAACTGCTGTATGGGAATCCCTTCGTAAAAATGCAAACACGAGGAGATCTGCAGATGCTGGAAATTCAAGCAACACACACAAAATGCTGGTGGAATGCAGCAGGCCAGGCAGCATCTATAGAAAGTACAGTCGACGTTTCGGGCCGAGACCCTTCGTCAGAACTAACTGAAAGAAGAGATAGTAAGAGATTTGAAAGTGGGAGGGGAAGGGGGAGATCCGAAATGATAGGAGAAGACAGGAGGGGGACAGATGAAGCTAAAAGCTGAAAAGGTGATTGACAAAAGGGATACGGAGCTGGAGAAGGGAGAGGATCATGGGACGGGAGGCCTAGGGAGAAAGAAAGGGGGAAGGGAGCACCAAAGGAAGATGGAGAGCAGGCAAGGAGTGATTGTAAGAGGGACAGAGAGAGAAAAAAGGGAAATAAATAAACAAACAAATAAACAAGGGAGGGGGGAGGAGGGGTAGTAATGGAAGTTAGAGAAGTCAATGTTCATGCCATCAGGTTGGAGGCTACTCAGACGGAATATAAGGTGTTGTTCCTCGAACCTGAGTATGGCTTCATCTTGACAGTAGAGGAGGCCATGGATAAACATATCAGAATGGGAATGGGACGTGGAATTAAAATGTGTGGCCACTGGGAGATCCTGCTTCCTCTGGCAGACAGAGCGTAGGTGTTCAACGAAACGGTCTCCCAGTCTGCGTCGGGTCTCACCAATATATAGAAGGCTATATTGGGAGCACCGGATGCAGTATACCACACCAGCACACTCACAGGTGAAGTGTCGCCTCACCTGGAAGGACTGTCTGGGGCCCTGAACAGTGGTGAGGGAGGAACTGTAAGGGCAGGTGTAGCACTTGTTCCGCTTACAAGGTAAGTGCCAGGAGGGAGATCGGTGGGAAGGGATGGGGGGCACGAATGGACAAGGGAGTCATGTAGGGAGCGATCCCTGCGGAAAGCAGAAAGATGCGCTTGGTGGTGGGATCCCGTTGGAGGTGGCGGAAGTTACGGAGAAATATATGTTGGACCCGGAAGCTGGTGGGGTGGTAGGTGAGGACAAGGGGAACCTCATTACTAGTGGGGTGGCAGGAGGATGGGGGATACATTATTTTGTAAAAATAATGTATTAAAAATATTTAAAATATTAAAAAACATTATTTTGTATAACATAACATAATACATTTTTCCAATAGTGAAAAGAAACTCCTGAATTTTATCAAAGAATTCTATTCAAAAGACATAACCTATTATATTTAAAAACAAACCATGGCATTACATGATTAGGTCACCAGCAATAACCATGCAAAACTATTGACCTGACAGAGGAGACATGAAAGATTGCAGATGTTGGAATCTGGAGCAATAAACAAGTTCCTCTGTGGCAGAAAATGGACAGCTAACATTTTGGATTGAGACTGCCATCTGTCCTGAAAGATGGAGGGGAGATAGGATAGCTAGCAAGCAATGGGTGCATGCAGGTGAAGAGGGATGATAGGAGGAGAAAGCAGAAGTAGCAATAGAAGCTGGGAGGTGATAGGTGATAGGACAGGAAGATGGAACGTGGAGTCAAGGGAGGGCAGATGGGAACAGGAAGGGAGGTGAACCAGGAAGATTAGCAGATATAGTGCTGGAGGAGGGGTAAGAAATTGGGTGATGGGGAGTCGAGATCTGTGTGAGAAGAACTGGGTAGATCAACAGGAGAGAGAAAAGAGATAGAGAGAGAACAATGAACTTCTCTCAGGATTCCAGCCAGGTACAGGTATTGACTATAACTGACATTTTGTTGACAAACTCTGCCATCTTCTTCAGGGATGAACAGAGAGCGAGAACAGTTTACCTGAAATTGGAGACTTCAATGTTTATGCGAGCAGGCTTTAGACTACACATGCGGAATTTGAGATGCTTTTCCTCTCGTTTGCATTTGGCCTCATCCAGGTGGTGGAAGAGGCAGTGGATAAACATGTCAGTTTAGTAAATGTAGCTGGGGCCCATGCAAGTGGGACAAGGAAAAAGAGAAGTTTTTCAGGGTAGGCACAAGCTCTACCAGATGGAAGAGGGTGTTAGTAGTGGGAAACTTCTAGATCTGTGTTCTAGAAAGAAACAGAGAGTCCTAAGGCATCCCTTGTGGGGTATGGAAGTGTAGGGGACTGGTCTTCTATGGTGCATATGAGACAATGGGACAAGAGAACGGTTGTTGAAATGGTAGAAAGCATATGAGGTGTCTGGATGTAGGGAAGAAGTGACTGGACCAGTGGAGATACAATAGAGTCAAGGTAGGAGGAATGAGTCTAATAAGGCAAGAGCATGCAGAAACAAGGGTAGTCTTGTTTCTGAATCTTGGTAGCAGATAGAAACAAACAGTACAGATTTGGGGAACAATCAGGATGGAAGCGATGGAGTAACGAGATCTGTGATGATACGGGAGGTAGCAGCCTGATGATTATTGGTAGGGTCATGTTCCAAATGTAGGTTAGAGGAAATGCGCTAATGGTTGTACTCGTCTCTGCCAACATGATCCAATGTATGGCAATAAACACCTACTGTACCTTGGTGACCAATTTAATCACAACTGAAAAAAAACATTGAATAAATTGTGTATGGACCAGTGCACCACCCCACTCGGGACCCACAATGTACCACTTATCACTTGTGAAACAATGTGTACAAACCACAAAAGTAATTTTTTGTATTTTAATCCCAAGAGAATAGAGTACAGAAGAGTAACCAAAAACAAGGAGAAACGATGCCATCATCCTGTATTATCTTGTTAAAAGTATTTTGTCCTCACTGCTGTTGTTGCAAAGGTAAGCAAGTGATCTATGCCCCAAGATTTGCATTTTAATTTCACCAACAATTCTAACACAGATAACACCATCATACTCTGAAAATAATCCATACCATTATCCTGGTAAAAATAACATTGTTAACTTTAGTGGATTTACCTGACAGCTGAACAGCAGAAATCAGATCCAATTTTTAGTCTCAAGCTGTGGAGGCTGTTCAAATTTCCAGGCTAGGCAAAAGGTATTCAAAATGGCTGGGTTTCCGGACAGAAACATACTCACTCACGCTCAAGAAATGTTGAATAATCAAGACAAAAGCCAAAGCTATCCTGCATGCATTTTCCACTTCCCTTTTCTTATGCTGTCTCCCTATACCTGTCAAGCTATTTCTCATCCCCTCTTCACTTCTCCTCAACCACCCCCCTTTGCTTTTCTCCGTCTTTCATTTTCTGTTCCACTCTCCCTCCCCCTTGTAAATCTCTTTCCCTTTCTCCCTTCTCCCTCTTCTTCCTTTTACTCTTCTAACTCCTCCTTTCAACTTCTCTCTTCCCCCTCACCTCAATGACTCTCTCCTCTCTCCCACCATCCTTCAACCTCCACTTCCCTCATCTCTTTCTTCCATTCCTGTCAGCACTCTCTTTTCCAGAAACTCTGCTCTCGTCCCCAACTCTCTCTCCCCATCCCCCTTCTCTTCACCCACTCCATCTTTTTCCCTTCTAACTCTTCTCTGGCCCTCTAACACTCTCTACTGTTTATCTCTTCCCTTTCTCCCTTTCTACCCACTCTCTCCCCCCACACCCCACCTCCTGCCCCTTCTCACTCTCCCTCACTCTTCTCAGCCACCATTCTCTCTCATCCTCTAACCTTCTTCCCAACACATCCTTCTCTCTTGCCCCTTCCCCATTCTTGCTCAAGCCATGTCCTCTCATTCCTCGTTCTTACCCTCCTCTGCTCTCCCACTCTGCCGTCTCTCACCCCCATTCAGCTGTCTCCCACACTTCCTCTCTCTCTCTTTCTCCTACTTGTCCCCTCACACACGTCCTTCTTTCTCTCCCCATTCCTCCTTGCCTCATCTTTTCTTCTTCCCTGCCTCAATATCCTCTCCCCATCTCTCCTAACCCCTCTCCTCACATCCTTTCTCTCTCAACTCAGCTATCACTCTCTATCCCTTTTCTTTCCCTCTCTTTCATTCCCACCCCTCTCTTTGCCCCACCCCTCTCATGCCTTCTCCCTCTTGCTGTTCCCTCTTGTCTCTCACCCCGTACTCCATCTTCCTGTACACATTCTCCTCCTGTACTCTCTCTCCTCTCTCCCCTTTCTCTTTCTCACCTCTCCTCACTACTTCCCTCTCTTCTACTTGCCCTCCTCTCTCCCCTTTCCCCTTCTCTCTCCTCCTGTACTCTCTCTCTCCTCTCTCCCCTTTCTCACATCTTCTCACTACTTCCTTCTCTCCTACTTGCCCTCCTCTCTCCTCTTCCCCTTCCCCCTCCTCCAGTACTCTCTCCATGCAATCTTACCATCTCACAACTCACTCTCTCATCCCTCTCCCTCGCCACAATACCTTTCCCTATCTCCCCTCTTTCGCTCTTCCTAGAGTCGTAGAACACTGCCGCACAGAAACAGGCCCTTCTGCCCATCTGCTATGTGCTGAACCATAAACCTGCCTAGGTGTATCAATCTACACTCTGACCACAGCTCACCATGCACGTACCTATCCAGACTTCTCTTACATGCTGGAATTGACCTCACCCACCACTTGCACTGGCTCTTTCCCCGAGCACTCTCTCTTCCTCTCCATCTCCCACTTCCAACACACCTGTTATGTCTCTTTTCCCCCTTCCTTGCCCATCCTTCTCTCCTCTCTAACCCCTTCTCTCTCACATTGTTTCTTGCTGCCTCTCCACCTCTTTCTCTCCCTAGTCCATTTCTCCCCATTTCTCTCTCACTCCTGCTTACTCTCATTTCTCCATTTCCAACACTCCTCTCATTCTCTCTATTCTCACCCCACCGACCTCACTCTCTTCTCTCACTCAATCTAAGTTCACTCATCATCTTCTCTCTCTCTCTATCCTTCTCTGTTTCCTCACCTCTGCACATCACCCTCCTGCTCTCTTACCATGTCTCTTGTCCTTTCTGATTGCCTAGCTTCCTCAAACACTCCACTTCCTGGCTCCTCACTGCCCCTTCCACTCCTTACACACCCCATCACTCATCAATCTCTCCTTGTGCTGTTGCTCTCCTCTGATCCCTCTCTCTCTGTCTTCACCTCTTCCTTTCTCTCTCTCTGCACATCCAGCTCCCAAACCCCATCTTCCTTCCACTTATCTACCTCACACTTTTCACTTTTGTCCCTCTGTCTCTTAAACCTTCCCATGGACCATGCTCCCTCCATCCTCTTGGTCTTCTACGTTGCCCCATTCCTCTCTCCATCCTCCACACCTCTCACTCTCAATCCTTCTCTTCCTGTTGCCTCTCCCTCCACTCATCTCTCTTTCCAATTAGTTCCTTCTTGATCTAACACTTTAACAGTGCTCCTTCTATCCTCCATCGATTCTCCCCCTCCCTTCCCCACTCCCTCCCGCCCTTCCCTACTCACTCTCCCTATCTGATGCTCCATTTCCTCCTCTCTCCCCTGCCTCCTCCTCCCTCATTACCCCCTTTCTTCCTTCCTCCCACTTCTCTCTCTCCCAATCCCTTTCCCTCCCTCTCTCACTATTCCTACCCTTGCCCCCTCTATCAATCCCATGACCCTCTCATGACCACTCCCCCCACTCTCTCCTCCCTCTCTTGCCCTCCGTTCAGCCTGCCCCACCTCCCTCCCGGTGCAGCCTCGCCACCTGTGAAACAGATGCAGGATGGGTAACCACTTTGTCAAGCACCTCCACTCTGTCTGCCGCAAAGGCAGTATCTCCTGGTGACCACCACTTCAATTCCACTTCCTATTCCCATTCTGACATGTCCGACCTTGGCCTCCTCTATTGCGATGAGGTCAAACTCAGGTGGGAGGAGCAACACCCCTGTTCTGTCATGGTGTCCTCCAACATGACAGATTGAACATTGATTTCTTGATAATTCTCTGCAAAGTACTCTCCCCTCCCCCTTCTCTCTTTTTCCATTCCCCATCCCCTTTCTGGTTATCCTCTCTCCCCTTTTCTCCTCACGAGTACACTATTTCCCTCTGGTCCACCCCCCCCCCCCACTGTCTCTCCTTCCCTCTACCAACTACCCATTCCCAGCTTCCTACTTCATCCCACTTGGTTTCACCCATCACCTGCTAGCTTGAAATACCTCCACTCCACCCACCTTCCTCTTCCGGCTTCCTCCCCCTTCCTTTCCAGTCCTGATAACAGATCTTGGTCCAGCAAACTGACTGTTTATTCCCCTCTATAGATGCTGCCTGACTTGCCAAGTTCTTCCAGTATTTTATTTGTATTCCTCTCTCCCCTTCCCTCACCTCTCCCTTGCTCACACCAGTCTCTGCCCTTCAGCCCTCTCCAACACTTTTTCATACCCTCCCTGTTCCTCTCTCTCTTCCTGTCTCTCACTTCCTGTCTTGCTCTCCCTGTCCCTATCCCTATCCCTCTCTCTCCTTGTCACTCTATTTCCTTGTCCCTCTTACATACCAATCCTCTCAGAGGGATCAGAAGTGGAGAGAGTGAGCAGTTTCAAGTTCCTGGGTGTCAAGATCTCTGAGGATCTAACATGGTCCCAATATATCGATGCAATTATAAAGAAGGCAAGACAGCGGCTATACTTTATTAGGAGTTTGAGAGATTTGGTATGTCAACAAATATACTCAAAACTTCTATAGATGCACCATGGAGGGCATTCTGACAGACTGCATCACTGTCTGGTACGGAAGGGCTACTGCACAGGACAGAAAGAAGCTGCACAGGGTTGTAAGTTTAGTCCGCTCTAGCTTAGGTACGAGCCTACAAAGTACCCAGGACATCTTCAAGGAGTGGTGTCTCAGAAAGGCAGTGTCCATTATTAAGGACCCCCAGCACCCAGAGCATGCCCTTTTCTCACTGTTACCATCAGGTAGGAGGTACAGAAGCCTGAAGGCACACACTCAGCGATTCAGGAACAGCTTCTTCCCCTCTGCCATCTGATTCCCAAATGGACATTGAACCCTTGGACACTACCTCACTTTTTAAAAATATTTATATTTTAATATAAATATTTTAATATTTCTGTTTTCTGCATGATTTTTAATCTATTCAATATATGTATACTGTGTAAAGTATACTGAATAAGATTTACTTATTTATTATTATTTTATTTTATATTATGTATTCCATTGAACTGCTGCTGCTGTTAATAAACTTCACGTCACATGCCGGTGATAGTAAACCTGATTCTGATTCACTCCCTGTATTGCTCTCTCTCCCTCTCTCCCTGTCCCTCTCTCTCTGTTTCTCTCTCCCTGTCCCCCTCTCTGTCTCCCTCTCCCCTGTCCCTCTCTCTCCCCCCTCTGTCTCCCTCTCCCCTGTCCCTCTCTCTCTCCCTGTCCCCCTCTCTCTCTCCCTCTCCCCTGTCCCTCTCTCTCTCCCTGTCCCTGTCCCTCCCTGTCACTCTCTCTCCCTGTCCTCACTCTCTCTTCCTGTCCTCTCTTTCTCTCCGTCTCTCATTCCCTGTCTCGCTATCCCTGTCCCTCTATCTCTCCCTGTCCCTCTCTCTCTGTTTCTCTCTCCCTGTCCCCCTCTCTGTCTCCCTCTCCCCTGTCCCTCTCTCTCTCCCTGTCCCCCTCTGTCTCCCTCTCTCTCCCTGTCCCCCGTCCCTCTCTCTCTCCCTGTCCCTGTCCCTCCCTGTCACTCTCTCTCCCTGTCCTCACTCTCTCTTCCTGTCCTCTCTTTCTCTCCGTCTCTCATTCCCTGTCTCGCTATCCCTGTCCCTCTATCTCTCCCTGTCCCTCTCTCTCTGTTTCTCTCTCCCTGTCCCCCTCTCTGTCTCCCTCTCCCCTGTCCCTCTCTCTCTCCCTGTCCCCCTCTGTCTCCCTCTCTCTCCCTGTCCCCCTCTCTCTCTCCCTCTCCCCTGTCCCTCTCTCTCTCCCTGTCCCTGTCCCTCCCTGTCACTCTCTCTCCCTGTCCTCACTCTCTCTTCCTGTCCTCTCTTTCTCTCCGTCTCTCATTCCCTGTCTCGCTATCCCTGTCCCTCTATCTCTCCCTGTCCCTTGCTCACTCCCTGTCTTTCACTCCGTCCCTCCCTTCCCCTTCTCTCTCTATTCCTTGTTCCTCTCCCTCAGCTTCTTCCTGCTATGTTCTTCCCTCTCCCTAGACCCTCTCTCTCCCTCTCTTACCACTGTCTCTCATTAGCTTTTCCCCTCGTCCTGTACCTCCCACATGCCCCCTCTCTCTATTCCTTGCCCCTCTCTCTCTTTCTCTCTCATTCATCACTTTTTCTGATCCCTTTTCTCAACCCCTCGTAAGTCTTTACTCCTTGGAGAATCGGAGAATGTGAGAAAAATATCGAGGGGTACAGATAGGGTAAATGCAAGAAGTCTTTTTCCACTGAGGTTGGGTGAAAGTAGAACTGGAGGTCTCAGGGCCCATGGTGAAATATTTAAGCTAGAACTTCTTCACTTAGTGGAATGGGTTGCCAGCGGAAGTGCTGAAGTTTGACAGCACCACTTCAGAGAAATTTGGGTAAGGACATGGACAGGAGGGCTATAGTCAAGGTGCAGGTTGATGAGACTAGGCAGAAAAATATTTCAGCATGGACTAGATGGGCCAAAGGGGCTGTTTCTGTGCTCTATGTCTCTCCAACTCCATGCCTCTCTCTCATTTGCTCCCTTTCTCCTCCTCGCCCTCCCACCAAACTCCATTGTCTCTCTCATTCTCCCTCTCCCATAGCACTCTCATTCCCTCTCACCCCTTTTCTCTTCCTCAGGCCTTTCCCTCTCACTACCTCATCGTGTCTCACCATTGATGCCTCCCTTGCTAGCTGCCTTTCCCTCTCACCCCCTCAAGCCCCTCGGTCTGAAAGTAGGCTTCACTGCTCCTGACACGGAACTGTACCATCGTTTATTGTGCTTCATAAAGTGACAAGGAGCCCCTTTCTTGGATCACTGTAGTCTTTCTTTTTATTTTGAATTGAAAGCAATCAGTTCCACAGTTTTGAACTCCGAAGTTGTAAACTGTTTCAATAGTGACCGACAAAACGAAAAAGCACAACTACAAGGCCCTCGTTGCTAGGACAAGGCACAATCTCAATTCCAAGGCCAACACTTGGTCAGGCGAAAGTGGGGTGGATAAATCATGGCCCCACAGGCAGCACATCGTCAGCACACTGTCACATTCAGTTCTCAACCCTCAGTCGCTGCTCAAAGCTGTGTCAGAAATGAGAGAGCTAACAGGCGCAAAACATGAAAAGGGCACCACAGTAGCAAAGCAGTTTGCGCAACGCCATTATGGCTCGGGGAGTCAGAGTTCAGAGTTCAATTCCGACGCCGTCTTTGAGAAGTTTGTACCTCCTTCCCGCGAGCGCGCAGGTTTATTCCCACGTTCCAAAGACGAACCGGTTAGTAGGTTAATTGGTAAATTGTCCTATGATCCGGCTAGGGTTAAATAGGTGGACTGCGTGGCAGTGTGGCTCACTGGGCTGGAAGAGCCTATTCTGCACTGTATCTCTAAGTAAATAAATAAAAGAATTGAGCAGCACAGAATAGATGCCGTCGAAGAATTAATTATCCATTTGTCCAAGAGGAACATCTACATTTTAATATTGGACTCAGCTTCTATCATCTGAACCTGAGACTGTTTTAACAATTCACATCTGAAATAGCCGATGGAATACGAAGAACTTATCAGACTTTCATGTAAAAGTCATTTATTAAAGCTGTGCTTTCCCAAAATCCTAAAGGATCCTAAACAATTCTGCCAGCTTCAGCATTTGAATCCAATAAAATCCCACAGGATAAACTGCAGATCCAATGAAAGTTTTATGTCTTTTTGGATTCGGCAAAAACTGACAAAATCCTTTAGGGATTTGGCAGTAGTTTTCACATTTTTTAAACAAAGTCTGTAATATTGTTTATACCACATAGTCCAAAGGGAAGGAAAGAAAGGCTTTGTGCGGAGAACCCCCCCCCCACCCCCACACTCCTCACTCTACACTGTTTGAGTGAGAAGGGAAGTTCGAATCCAGTGTCAAATACAACAGTTGCAGCAATGGATCGATTTGAAGCAAGTGTGGTACCCTCCAGCTCTCAGCCCTCCAGAGACCCAGCTGTCCTGTGTGCAGTCACTGCGACTGCAGCAAGACATTTGCTTGGCAATGTCCACTTCACAGTCGCTCAGCTCTGAGAATCAGACAGAAATATCAGGAGCTAGTCCCAGAGCTCTGCCAGACCACTGACTCCAAATCCCCGAAAATAAAAAAAAATTGGAAAGGGTGGAATGGAAGGGAAGGCTATGAGTAACTGATTTTTAGTGGACTCCCATTATTCTGGCTTTCTTATCTTTTAACCTCGGCATTTAGGGTTAGGTTAAGGTCAGACGAAGTCAGAATCATCAGACCATAAGACCATGTGACATAGGAGCAGAACTGGACCATTCAGCCCATCGAGTCTGTTCCATCATTTGATTCTGGCTGATCCATTTTCCTATCAACCCCATTCTTCTCAGTTTTCCCCATTACCTTTCACACCTTGACTAATTAAGAGCCTATTATCCTCCTTAAATACACCCAATAACTTGACATCCACAGCCACTGATACACCTTTCTCTGGCTAAAGAAATTCCTCCTCATCTCTGTCCTAAATGGTCATCCCTCTATTCTGAGGCTGTGCCCTCATGTCCTAGACTCTCCCATCATACGAACCATCCTCTTCATTTCCGCTCTATCAAGTGCTTTCCACATTCAATAGGTTTCAATGAGATCCACCCACCTTATTTTTATAAATTCCAATAAGGCTCAGAGCCATCAATCGCTCCTCATATGATAATCCTTTCATTCCTGGAATCATTTTTGTTAACCTCCTTTGAACCCTCTCCAATGTCAGCACATCCTTTCTTCGATAAGGAGCTCATAATAGTCCACACAGCCTCACCAATGCCTTAAAAAAATTCAGCAGTACATCCTTGCTTTTATATTCTAGTCCTCTGAAAATGAATGCTAACACTGCATTTGCCTTCCTCACCAATGACTCAACCTGTAAGTTAAACTTCATGGAATCCTGCATGAGGACTCCCAAGTCCCTTTGCACCTCAGATTTTTGAACTTTCTCCATATTTAGAAAAAAGTCTACACTTTTATTCTTTCTACCAAACTGCGTGACCATACAGTTCCTGACACTGTATTCCATCTACCACTTCTTTGCCCATTCTCCTAATCTGCCCAAGTCCTTCTACATCCTCACTGCCTTCTCAACACTACCTGTCCCTCCACCTATCTCCGCACCATCCACAAACCTGGCCACCAAGCCATCAACTTCATCATCCGTATCATTGACATATATTGTAAAAGGATGCAGTCCCAACACAGATCCCTGCGGAGTGCCACTAGTCACCAGCAGCCAACCAGAAAAGGCTCTCTTTATTCCCATTCTTTGCCTCCTGCCAATTAGCCACTGTTATATCCATGCTAGTATCGTTCCTGTATTACCGCGAGCTCTTATCTTCTTAAGCAGCTGATGCACTATCAATTACTCCAAAAGACTGGAAGTAGAGTAAATACTGAAAGGCTTCTATTAACAACAAAATGGATCCACATCCATGCTGGACGTTTCTCCTGGACAGTGGGAGGAGCAGTGACACAATCGCCTTTATTCAGGGGTCTGTGGGAGGAGCCACAGAAGCAGTCAGCAGAGGGACGTTTCCAGACAGATGGTTTACCACAGCAGTCTCAGATGCGACACCTTGTCAAAGTCCTTCAGAAAATGCAAGTACACAACATCCACTGATTCGTCTTTGTCTATTCTGCTTGTTATTTCCTCAAAGAATTTCAACAGATTTGTCAGTCAAGATTTTCCCTTAAAGAAACAAAGTTGACATAGGCCTTTTTACCATGTGCTTCCAAGTACCTTGAAAACCACATCCTTAACAATCAATTTCAACATCTTCCCAGCAACTGAGGTAATTTCACCGGTACACAAGACAGCCTGACTTATTCAGCATATTTTGTGACTTTTTTCAGCTGGACAATGATCCCAGAAATTTCTTCAACATGTAACATTAGGAAAGAAGTGTGACCTTGTTTAGTGACCACAGTGATTTTAAAGTTCCGAGACATATTGATTTTTTGTTAATGCCAATGCATTTTTTGATCCATCAGTTACCATCCTAAGCACATTAAGTACTCACATTTTTGACACTGAACAGCATCCAGATCTCACAGAGAAGTAATTATGGTCATAAAAAGCCTGTATGGGTTACTGGAAAATGGACCTTTGTATTTTGAGCTGTAATATCTCCTCGTAATAGAATACTGAGGCATGTGAGGATTGTCAAGGATAGACTGTCAGCAAGTTGTTTTCAAATGTTTGGAGTGGCAAAAGAATAGCAATACACACAAAGTGCTGGCGGAACTCAGCAGGTCAGGCAGCACCTATTTCCTCCATGGTCCTCTGTCCTCTCCTATTGGAATCCTCTTCTTCTGCCCTTTACTTCTTCCACCTATTACCTCCCAGATTCTTACTGCGACCCCCTCCCCCACCCACCCACTCACCCGCTTGTATTCCTTCCCCTGTTCCGCCCTCCTATTCTGGCTTCTTCCCCCTCCCTTTCCAGTCCTGATGAAGGGTCTCATCCCGAAACGTCGACTGTTTACTCCTCTCCATTGATGCTGCCTGACCTTCTGAGTTCCTCCAGTCTGAATATGCACACGCGCGTGTGTGTAAGTTGCTTAAGATTACTATTATTTCTGTACTGTGGTGTTCTATGTCTTCTGTGAGGGCTATGGTCCAGGTGGAGGTCGGTGGTAGGAGTGGGCAGTGGAATGAAGATCCTCTTTTCATGTTGGAAGTTTTTAAGACTCTATTTTGTAATTTTTCAAACCTTTCCATCAAGCCCTTCACTGTTACTATCCCCCCTTGGCTTAAATACCTGGGATGGCTTCTATGTGTAAGGGTCCCTCTATCTATTTCAGGGATTTCCAGCGTATGCCTATAGAGGTTTCCTTTTCATATTTCCATCCTACCACTCTTTACTTTGCTCTGCTCCTCCCTTCCAACTTCATCAATTAAACTCAGTTCTTGCTTTAATTTCCTCCAGATTCCTTCAAGAGCATTTTGTTGATTGTGTGTGTGTGTGTGTGTGTGTGTGTGTGTGTGTGTGTGTGTGTGTGAGAGAGAGAGAGAGAGAGAGAGAGAGGGGGGAGGGAGAGGGAGGGAGGGAGAGAGAGAGACAGAGAGAGAGATCCTCTAAGAATTCTTTGTTGAGACAGAAAGTTGTGCAGCAACCCAGCAAGCATGTTGCCTGAAAGGCTGTGGGGAAAATCCGGGTGTTAGTTCTGCTTCTCCCCTTAGGCAAAAATATAATTCCTAGCTGCCTCCCTCTGTGAAGAACCAATGCTGGGATCATTTCTCCATGATCCCAGCATTCAGTGAGTTTACTGAAACCTTTTCTCCATCCAGTCGGAAACAAGCACTGTTATTTTATATACACTCAGTTTTCTCAATTAAACTTATTAAGCATTGATTAAGCAAATTAGAACAGATACCAGTTTTGAGCACCAATGTGTCACCCTATTTATTGGCAAAATTATTAATTTCATTCTTTAATCAATTACTTTTAAACAGACTTTCTAATAAGGATTCATACTGGATCAAATCTCTCCAATAGAAATATTCAGCTTTAGAATAAGCTCCCAGTGTGAAACAGCAGAGCGCAGTAGATACAAATGTAGGAAGCTTTGTGCTTTCAGTCTCTTGTTGCTTGAATTCATGGTTATGGGCTAGAATGAAACCTTCTCACTTTTTCTATATAACCACATCTTTACATAGTCCCAGCCACCCGTAATCCCCAACGCATTTCTCTGCAATAGAAATGCTCCTAGCCCAGACACATGCTGCAGGAGATGAGATTTTAAAGAGATTTATTTCTTCTCAACTATTTCAGTGAACTGCAACAACAGAAAAGCAAAACACTCATGTACAACTCACTTGAGTTTTCAATAAAGCATTTTAGCAGCTTACTTCATGCACCCTGTCCTTCACAAACCTCGCTCAGTTATCAACTGGTCTATGGCAACATAAAGACAAAACTCAGATTCTCCAAACCAACATTTATCCTTCATATCAAAGACAGATTAACTGGTCACTTTCAGATTGGTGTAGACAAACAGTAGTCACCTTCTCTGAATAACTACAGTGACTATACCTCAAAAAAGTATTTAAAACATTTGGGAAGTCCTGAAAGTGACATGGGAGGTGCAATAGATGTGCAAGTCTTTATTTAATCACACAGGTAGCATTTTTATAAGAAATAAAGACCCAACAAGTCAGACAGCAGCAGAGGTGAGCAACAACCAATCTGCAGTGGGTTTTACAACCTGCCAATTGTTAATGAAGTGGTGGGAATGTGAATAGGTTGTTGGGAGACCGCCATGATCTAGGTTCGAGCTTAGTGAAGTGAATATGTTTCTTCTTTCTGAGTGGCTGGGCACCGATCAAGTCCAAGTGATTAAGTAATAATGGATCTACACTGGAGGAGGGAGATTCACCCAATGAAACAAATGCTTCCTTAAACTGTGGCTATTTAATATTCTTATTTGAAAATATTTTTAATTCACATTGGTAAACAAAGGAAACATTCTGGTTAAATAGGAAACCCCACTATTAATTAAGCTCTCCATTAATTACATTGTAATAATTGGTATTAACAGAGGCACAAGAGATTAAAGAAGCTAGAATCCGCAGCAAGAAAAAACTGCTGAAGGAACTCAGCAGGTGGACATCAGTTGTGGGGGGGGACAGGAACTGCAGACAATACAGTCCTGACGGATCGTCTTGGCCTGAAGTGTCTACAGTTCCCCCCACATGTAGATCCTGCTTGACTCTGAGTTCCTCCAGAGTTTGTTTTTGTTCATGGGTATTTAAATTTAATAATTCCAAACAGATGCAATATTTGAAATATGTAAAGATTTATCTCCATAAACTGCTACGTAATTCTCAGCAATGTTTGTGACCTGGTGCCTTTAATGTAGCAACAACATCCCACAGGAGCATTAGTAAATAACATTACACTGAATATCCCACAGGAGTATTAGCAAATAACGTTACTCTGAACATCCCAGGGGAGTAGTACTAAATAACATTACACTGAACATCCTGGGGAGTAGTACTAAATAACATTACTCTGAACATCCCAGGGGTGTAGTACTAAATAACATTACTCGGAACATCCCAGGGGTGTAGTACTAAATAACGTTACTCTGAACATCCCAGGGGAACATTATCAAATAACATTATTCTGAACATCCCTGGGGAGTATTACTAAATAACATTACTCTGAACATTCCAGGGGAACATTACCAAATAACGTTACTCTGAACATCCCAGGGGAACACTACCAAATAATGTACACTGATACCCTACTTAGCAATGCTTCACAGACTGCTAGTTTGTCTTATTGCCACCCAGTTCAAACACTCACACAGGCATGCCCCATTTACTCCAAAGGTATCTGCTTGGGTTGTACATGAATCCCTGTCCCCAGCAGTGAATCACCCACCCTGTAGGCCCTACCGTCTCTGTCATCGCATGATTCCATATCCATTCAGTGTGTTACCATAGAGAAATCTCCAGGCTGGGGACAGCAGTTTCCATTAGGTTGACTAAATCGTGACGAGATAAACCACAACACAGAGTAGGTACTGCTAGTCTCCAGTAACGTCCACACTCACTGTCCCCGTTAAGATGGAGCCTGGGAAATGTAACGCACGGCACCGCTCTTCCCATTTCTCCCAATCCCACACCACACTGAGCTGTGTGAGCACTGGGTTCCCAGACCCAAGCTCCTGACACAGCACTGAGGAGCAACAGAAAGGGCAGGATAATCCAACATCTGCACTGTTTAATGCTGTAGTAACCCCTTTCATTAGGGCTCATGCTCTCAGAAATACGTCCTGAGTCCTATGAGTTGTTAGCTAATATGTTGAACTGACTGAGTATAGAAGACCCATATGAAAGAATGTTAAGAGTAGACAAGAGAACAAAAGGGACTGCAGATACTGGAATCTGGACCAAAAAATATATCTTTAGAATTCAGTGGTTCAAACTCAGAAGAGGAGAGATTTCAGAAGAGAATTCCAGAGCTTGGGATCTTGGCAACCACAAGAGTGATGTTCGCTCCTCTCTCCAGGCACAGAGCTGTTCTGCTCTTGGGTCAATTTAAATGCCAGTCCAAAGAGACTGAAAAGGCAGGGACGAGTGCCGATTTTGCTTGTTCTCTGTTCTGATCATCTCTATGGCGCTGAGGCTATGAACACTGCCCTGGCTGTTGTGCTCCATGCCTGCTAATAGGATGAACTGATCAGCAAGGCTTTGAGCCTACTCCGGGGTTCAGACCTGAGGATTCAATTTTGGTTCAGAATGCTGTTGTTCACTTCAATTGCTTACATGATTTTATTTTCTTGCTCTTGCACGTCGAGTGTTAGTCTTTCCTTTTTATTTTCATTCTTTTTTTCTTTAAATGGGTTCTTTTGGGTTTCTTGCTTCGTGACTACCCGTGAGTAAGCAAATCCCAAGGTTGTATAATGTATACATTCTTTGATAATAAATGAATCTTCAATCTTGTATTGCTTCCAAGTCTCGAGTAATAAAAGCTGAGATGCACAAGAGACATCTGGAGGAGTGGAGTGGTCCCAGTGGACAAACTACAAAGGTAGGGGGCAACAAGAAGAATTGGAAAGCAAGACAGAGAATTTTTCAACAGTTCTGATACTAAAGCAGTTTAACACTGTTCCTTGTCATGTGCAGCAGACAGAATGCGTGTTCATGCGTTGGAAAGAGAAATGTCAATTTGAAGAACCTGGCAATAAAATTAACCAGTCATGAATATTTGGCATCATGTAAAGATGACCAGATTCCCCAAAACTGAATGCAACATCTTAGATATCTTGAGCATATGATTTTATTTTGGCAGAGGGGCTTCCACGTGCTTTAAGTCATTTGACTTGATTATCCCGGGGCGATGTTGGTTCATTAAACTGTACAATTACTAACTAACATTTATACAGAGAGGTAAACATGTTGTGTGCTGTGTGCTGTGAAAGAATGAGGTAATAGGATATCTACTTAAACTAATTGTCCCCATTATTGACTTAATGCCAAGAAAATGCAACGCTATTAGCATCTCCGCAGCTCACTAGCAAACAGCGAAAACAAAAGCCAGTATTTTACATAAAAATGAAGGACAGTTACTGATACTTGCGCTTCCACGTGCGCACACGCACACACACACAAAATAATGTACAAAATTAAATGCTTGCACGACTGTACTTCTCACAGAATCAGAAGATCCGCTTATCTCCTTTTAGAATGTATTTATTAAATTTAATGTCTTTTTATTTCACTTTTCAGATTGTATTTGCAAGTATTTAAAGCAGAAGAAAAATGAAATATGCGTAAAACCAGTACTGAGGCACCACCTGACATAAAGCAAGCAAATGAAGAAATGGGAAATTTTAGGCAGTACCTTCTATAATTCAGAACTTCCCACATCGGCTTGTAGCCAATTAAGTGGCTAAGTGAATATTTAAAATTATGGGGGCAATTTATAATTAAATAGGTTGCATTGGCTGGACACTATAATAATGGATACAAGAATGAACAAAGTAAATGTGGGAAGATTTTGTTTTAAAAAAATGCAGCAAGTCTCCACATGGGCGAAGAGCATGGGTTAGATAGTAGACAATAGGGTTGTAGGGAACAAAGAGGTTCACTTTCAGAGAGCTAGCATAGCCATTTTGGGCTGAGGGCCATCTGATTCCTTGATTCCAAATCCATCCATTATTAATCCTTTCTAAAACAAACTAACAAAATGAATTGCTTTTTCTGAAAGTTTATTCAGACTATTCTTCTGTGGCAGCCAAGGGATTTGTTGGAAAAGAAAGAATGTCACCCTCAATTGAAGCTTAAATGCTATATTTAGAGGGTGGCAAACATTTATTAAATAGCATGTAGGACTGATAGCAGTGCATTAAAACCGACTTGATTCACATTCAAGCAATGGGTTGTGCGAATTCTGACATTTTGACACTTATGAATGAACTCAGGAACACATTATGACAAGTGTAATATCTTCTACACCCACAATGATTATTAGCTAGTTGACCCTCTAAGTATCAAGTGACCCTTGTAGAACAGGCACAATTTTGATGCTTTAACCTCTATGTACCCGATCCTCTGCAAATTGCTAACTCCAAGTGTTAGTGATATAGGACGAGAGATTGTTAGAGTCATGACACAGTACACCTTAAGTAAACTATCCATTAGTAATTGCAGCATTACTATTCCTGTAGCCTCCTTCCATCTATGGTTAAATAGCAGCAATTCTTCAGCTCCCTCCCCCAACCACCACAGTTCTTCTACTTTGACCAGGGAGTACTGAGGTTGCCTAGCAACATGTCAGCTCAGGACAATGACAATGCTCTACCTCCACAATATAACATCTCGTCATTTCATTAACTGAACACATATGAACATTGGTAAACTTTTTAACATTTACGAAGTCCCCTCCAGCATCTAAAAATGGAACAGGAAGCTGAGCTTATTGACCTTGGCTGTTGTGCTGCTGCTTTTAGTGAAGTTACCTGTGATACTCGGTTTCTTACAGAGACAACAAATCACCTGCTCTACATCCATCATGTCCCAACACTGGCATCAAAAATATCAAACCAATATATAATTTTGTAAACTGGGAGCAAAAAGGATAGAGGCAGCTTCTCCAATATAAGTGATGAGTTCTCCATATTTGACATTTAGGCATCTTTACAAAGAGAGGGGAGTAAGAGGGCTTACTTGTTTATAGAAACAAGACATTTGTCTTAAGTTAATCATGCAATAACAACAGATAACACTCATAATGTAACCTTAACATGTCAAAGCATTGCAAAGGCTTTCACAGCATTTGAAAGGCTATGAAATGTAATGCAGTGGAAGGTGCAGATGTTACTCAGCAGGATGCTGTCTGGATTAGAGTATTATCTATAAGGATAGGTTGGACAAACTTGGATTATTTTCTCTGAACTTTTGGAGGTTGAGGGGCAACCTGATAGATATAGACAAAAATATGATAGGCATAGATAAACTGTAGGAATTTTCTCCCCTGGAAATGTCGGATACCAGAGTGCACAGCTTTAAGATGTTTAAGGTCAATATAAGGTGAGAGTGGAGTAAGTTTAATAGAAACTTATGAGACACTTTTTTTTTTTACAAAGAAGGTGGTAGATGTCTGGAATGCACTTCCAGGGCATATAACAATGTCTAAGAGGCATTTATACAGACACACTGCATGTATTGGCAGGTAATAGAGGGATATTGGCCAGTGTAGACAGATGAGGTTGGCTTAGATTGGTACTATGGTTGCTACAGACATTGTGGGCTGAAGGGCCTGTTCTATATTCACAGGCACATATTGAGAGATTAAAACATGTGACCAAACTTGGCCAAAACAAGTATCATAAAGGAGGGTGGAGAGGTGGAGCGATGATGAGCTATAGAAGGCAATTCCACAACCCTGGGCCCAGACCGCAGTTTGCTGCCGAGGGAGCAAATAAACCTGGGGATCTTCCTACAGACTGAACAACTTAAGTAGTTTCTCACATTTTTTCTGCAAAACAAAAGAGCAAGAGCTTTTTTCATATAACTTGCATGAAAGCAAATTAATACATATAATGTCCAAAGAACTTCGAGCTAAAGAAAACTTTCAACACTTACAGACTGGCTTTGAAAGTTTATCTGATGAATAGACAGCAACCTTGTCCTCCTTGCACTACAATATCCCTGTATATAAATCCCTTGCTGGAGGGTCTCAGCAGGCTGAGCAACACCTGTGAGAGAAAAGGAATCGTCGATCTTTTTGTATAGAAACCTTGCCTCGTTCAACAATTCCTTTCTTCCCACAGATGCTGGTCAACTCACTGAGTTCCTCTTGCAGAATGGTTTACGTTCCAGATTCCACCATCTATACTCGCTTGTGTCTCCAACTCCTTCATATAAGGTAGCCTTGGGATGAACTGACTTGGAGCAACTAGTCCTGGATAACTGGATACCTACATTGTGGGATGTTAAACCAGGGCAGGTCAAATACAGTAAATGACAGGACCCAGAGAAAGGTTGTAGAACAGAAATATCTAGGGATACAAGTCCATTATTCCCCAAAAGTATCAATGTAGTGAAGACAGTGTATGGCATGCCTTCATTGGTTGGGGCACTGAATACAAAAGTTGGGACGTCACATTACAGATCTACAAGTCATAAATGAGATTACACTTGGACTATCATGTGCAGGTTTGGTTGTGATTAAGCTGGAGAAGGTGCCAAAAACTCACAAGGATGTCACTGGGATCAGAGGGGTTGAGTATAAGGAAAGGCTGGGTAGCCTGGGAGTGATTTCCCTGGAGTGAAGGAGGCTAAGGGATGACTTTATAGATGTCTATGAAATTATGAGGAGCATGGATGTGATGGATGGTGGCAGTCTTTGCTCCTAGGTAGTGAAGTCCAAGACCTGAGGGCACATGTTTAAAGTGAAAATGGAAGCATTTGGAGGCGACCTGCGGGGCAGGTTTTCCACACAGAAGCCAATGGGTATATGAAGTGAGCTGTCAGAGGTAATGACAGAAGTGGGTTTACAACTACAATGTTTAAAAGACATTTGGACGTGTTAATGACTGAGAAAGGTTCAGAGGGGTATGGCAAAATGGGTCTAGCTCAGCCAGGCACCTTAGTCAGCATGGAAAAGTGGACTAAAGGGTCTGTTACCTTGTTGTATGAAGTCATGTCATGGGCTAATGCAGTTTGTAATGGCTGACGGAACGGAGTCACAGACAGTGATGGTAGTGATTTTGTGGGTCCTGTTGCTTGCTGGTGTTCATGTGCAAATTGTTCAGCAACTTTTGGGGGGGGGGGGGGCATAGGAACTGCAACAGCCAAAATGTAACCTGATCAATGTTGAGTGAAAGTCAATGTTGCCTTTATTCCAGCTGAGGGGATGACTGCCCGGTGACAAGGAGCTGCGAACGAGTCCCAAGGCCAAGAAGATGAAGAAAAGTTAATGGAAAAATGAGGGACAGGGAAAGAAAAAATTATGTTTATTAAACAAATGTTTGCTCTCTCTCTAGTGTAGACACCTTAAACTGTCACAAAGTAAGCTGTGATATTTACTTAGGAACAGAGCATTGGGAATGTGTTTCAGCCACACAAGTGCACTGTTTGCAGTCGGTAATCTCAACCGAGTTAAGGTGGCCTCATCCTACAAGATTGCCAAAACTTTGCAATAAAGTTCTGACATTTACAAAGACTGATACAAAGACTACTAAAAGTGTGTGAAGTGATATAAGATAGCAAATTAATATAAGGAGATTGAATGATCAGTTAACCCCTGTGTAACATTTGGGCTGTTCAGCCATTTCTGAATTGATTTAAACAAATACAGGTTTCATATCGCCACTATAAGCAAAGAAATTTTCATTGTTCTTTATTCTTCCGTAAAGAATGACTAAGCTGGACCACAATACGGGTGCAAACGTCCCTGTCAGTAATGTAATGATTATTCGAAAGAGGTCTATTTCTAGTGCAGAGGCTGTAAGATATTATACATCTTTCAATACAAATTACAAGTGCAAGGAATTGATAGATGCAATAAATATGGATTACTTAATGTTGCAGGCACTTGCTGGTCATAGGAGTGCAAGTCTTCATTTATCCACTTACTGCATGCACAGGCACCCGAGTGCTTCTAAAAGGCAAGAAAATCCAGGGACTGCTGAAATTGGTTATTATTATCCATTTCATTTCCCATTACATCTGCTGATGTACAAAATGACTTATCATGTTTGAAATGAGTACCAATAAAGTGAGGTACTCTTAAAAGATATTGACTGATAGAAGTTTTAGTCAAAAGGTCAAGACTAGACCTTGGCCATGCATTGCAAATGAAAGGCCTGTGACACCAGACACTGGGTAAAAATTTGGTGTGGCACATTCAATTTATTAATCCTTTAACTGAGACGCTTCCTTTTAGAGAGATTGCTTTATGATGAGATTGAATGCCACCATTCCACTGGAGATTAGGAAATATTCTTGGTATTGAATAATAACCCAAAGGGTAGAAAGAAATTTGTCCTTCATTGTGCACAGTATATTAAGGGCTACACACTGCACTCTGCTTCTGGAATTCCCTAGTCAACAGAGTGGAATTTCAGAAGGGCAGTAAAAGCATTACCGCTACAATATTGTGCATTCAGGACAACCGAACGAGAGCTAACATTCCAGCCAACATTCTCATTAGAGAAGCAAGCTGTCATGACCGAAAGGGCGAATCTGAAAACTGCTGGCACCATGATTTGCCAGGACATTTTTCTCCCTTGAATTGCACTGCTAAGTAGTTTGTTACTTTGCAGTGTTCTACCTGACAATCATAACTGGACATCAAATTAGATCACACTCTCGTGTTCATTTCAGATGAAGAAAAAAGCATTGTTTGACATTAAAATGGAAAGTGATTGAAATGCTCAGCAGGTCAGGCAAGATCTGGAGAGAGAGAAACGGAGTTTGCATTTCAGATTGTGACTTTTTGTCAGAGTTCTTATTGAACCCAGGACTTCAGGTCCCTCTTCTTCATCCAGAAAGTGCTGCCTGACTCACTCTCGGCTTCAAGCATCTCATCTTTGGTTTCTGAGTTCCAGCATCTTGCTCTCAGTGAGACCACAGATAGGTAACATGGTCATTGCATTAACTGTACGTGCATTCAGGTGCACAGCGATGCAAAACAACACCGTGCACACACAAAATCATTACCATAATGGAACACCTCAAGACGCTTTGCAGGAACAATGCCAAATGAGCTGTGTGAGGAGGTGCTCAGAAGCGCAGCTTTAAGGAATATCTGGAAAGAGAAAAGGGAAATAGAAGGCTCAGGGAGTGAATCCCTGAGCTCAGGGTCCAGTTACAATGGCAGAGCCATTATATTTGAAGATGACCAACTGGAGAAGGCTGTTTAGCAGCAGAGGATTTCATATTAGGAAGGAGTGCAATCACGGAGAGGTGGATTGAAAAGCATATGTTTTTTAATAAAACGGACAAATTTATAAAATGGATTTTATTGCAATAAGTCAGCTGCCAAGATAGTAAAGTAAATTAAAATTGCACGTTGGAAAATCAGTTGTTACGGGAGAAAGTTGTAATCCTTAGTCCCTTCACATCCACACCGATAGTTTTGTCCATCTACAACAATTCCTTTTACCTGTATCTTTCTATGCATTGCCTATTCAAGTGGCCATCTAAATGCCTCCTAAATGTAGCAATTGTAGCTGATTCCACCACATCCTTAGCACTTACTTAGCACTCTCTGTTTAAAAAAACACTTTCTGTTTCATATTTCCTTTCTCTCAAATCTATGTCCTCCTGTTTTTGGTATTCCAACAATGGAAATAAAGATTTTGGCAATTTGCCCTTCTTATCTCTTTCTCAATTTGTTCTCTCCTACACCTACTATATTCCTAAAGAGACTCACTTGATTCCAGGTGCCTATCCTCGACATATGCTCCCTTATTCTCCCCCCAGTGAAACCTTCAACTTTTTGTGTCATTCAGCATCCCTTATCTTGCCATCTTTGTCTTTTCCTTTATCAGAACAGGTTGGTCCTAAACTCTGACACATTCCCTTCTAAAAGGCTCCCATTGGTTAGATGTTATTTTATGTGTAAGCATTTGCTCTCAATATACTTTTGCCAGGTCCTTTCTTGTGCTACTGAAATAAAAGTTCCCCCAATTTAGGACCTTCATTTGAGAATCAGCCCTATTCCTTTCCATAAACACCTTCATTTAGGAGCTAAAGGGAGTTAGTCACTCCTCGGTTGCAGGAGACCGGATGCTGGGTGATTACCAGCAGAAAGAAAGGAAATGGGCAGCCAGTACAGAGTACCCATGTACCAGGGGTGATTGATATGTTTGTGGCCTAATGTAGACAGAGTCAATTTTTAAAAACCTAGCACATTTATTTTTCAACATAGTTCCCTCCAACATTTACGCACTTAGTCCAACAGTCGTGGAGCATACAGATCCCTTCTTTGTAGAAGTCAGTGTCTTGGGCCTCCAGAAAGTGGTTCACAGCAGGGGTGATGGATAAGTTTGTGGCCTAAGGTAGAAGGAGATGAGTTACACAGCTCTCGCTACATGCACATGCAGTTCAACTTTTTGAGTGATTATGCAGAAAGTTTGAAGTTCATAACTTTTGTGGTATTTCTGTTTCAGATAATTGAAAAGTGTAAGTAAGCATTGTCTGAGAAAATGGACAACATCGGCCTTCGTGCAGTCATCCACTACCTCGGTCTCAAGGTATCACCCAAGGAAGTCCACGAGGACATGGTGGCAACACTAGGGGAGGGTGAAAAATAAATGTGCTAGGTTTTCTAAAATTGACTCCTTCTACCTTAGGCCACGAACTTATCAATCACCCCTCGTAGCTGTTCCCATCAATAATACGAACACCGTTTGGGATTCTGTTGAGGGGGACAACCTACCGGGGAGAGCTACAGAGACTGGCTCTCTATCACTGAGTCTGACACTGTGGCTCTGAAGAAACTGCAGCAGTGATGGGAGATTCCATAGTTAGATGAATAGAGGTAAAATCCTGTGGCTGCGATAGAGACACCCAAATGGTATGTTGCCTCCCAGGTGCCAGGGTCACGGATGTCTGGGATCAGGACAAATGACATTCTAAAAGAGGAGGATAAACACCAGGTGCCTTAGTACATATTTGCACCAATGACATAGGAAAGGTGAGGAGGTCCTGAAGAGAGATTTTAAGGAGCTAGGTAGAAAGCTGGAAAGCAGGACTTCCAGGGTAGTAATCTCTGGATTGCTGCCTGTGTCACGCACCAGTGAGGGTAAGAATAGGAGCATTTAGCAGATAAATGCATGGTTGAGGAACTGGTGCAAGGGGCAGGGATTCAGATTTCTGGATCACTGGGATTGCTCCTGGGGAAGGTGTGACAGGTTATACCAGAACCCAAGGGAGAATAATATCCTTGCAGGCAGATTTGCTGAAATTGTTCGGGAGAGTATAAACTAACTTGGCAAGGCGATGGGAACCAGCATGATAGATCTGAGGTTCAGGCAGTTGGTTTACAAACAGAGGCAGTGTGTAACGAGACTGCTAGCAGGGAGCAGCTGATGATAGGGCAAAATTGCAGTCAGTGGGATGAGTTGTAATGTAAAAGAAAAATCAAAAAGGGTGATGAATACAGGACTGAAGGTGTGATATTTGAATGCACACAGTATACGGAAAATAAAGTAGATGAACTTGCAGCATAGTTAGAGATTGGCAGGTATGACGTTGTGGGAACCACTGAGTCATGGTTGAAGAAAGATTACAGCTGGGAGCTTAACATCCAAGGTTACACATTCTATTGAAAGGACAGGGAGGTAAGCAGAAGATGTGGAGTGGCTCTTGGTAAAAAAAAAATCATATCCTTAAAAAAAGATGACATAGGATCTGAAGGTGTAGAATCCTTGTGGGCAGAGATAAGAAACTGCAAGGGTGAAAAGGCCCTGATGGGAGTTATATACAGGCCCCTGAACAGTAACTAGGATGTATGCTACAAATTACAATACGAGATAGAAAAGCCTAGTCAAAATGGAAAATGTTACAATAGTCATGGTGGATTTCAATATGCAGGTAGATTGGGAATATCAGGTTGATTTTAGATCATAAGAGCAGGAATTTGTAGAATGCCTATGAGATGGCTTTTTAGAGCAGCTCCTGGTTGAGGCCACAAGGGGATCAGCTATTCTGGACTGGGTGCTGTGAAATGAACCAGAATTGATTAGAGAGCTTAATGTAAAGGAACCCTCAAGACCGTAAGAGCATAGGAGCAGAATTAGGCCATTCAGCCCACTGAGTCTGATCCCAGATCCCACTTAAGCCCATACATCTACCTTATCGCCATATCCTTTGATGCCCTGACAGATCAGGAAACTATCAACTTCCATCTTAAATATACCCATTGACTTGGTCTCCACCTCAGTCTGTGGCACAGCATTCCACAGATTCACTACTCTGTGGTTAAAAAAATTCCCCCTTAACTCTGTTCTAAAAGGTCTTGAGGCTGTGCCCTCTAGTTCTGGATATACACACCATAGGAAACATGATCATAATATGATAGAATTATCATCACATAAGATGAGAGAATCATCACATAAGGGACAGCATCATAATATGACAGAATTCACCCTGCAATTTGAGAGGGAAAAGCTGAAGTCAGATATAACTAAATACAGAGGTGAGAGAGAGGAGCTGGCCAATGTTGATTGGAAGGGGACACTGGCAGGAATGATGGCAGAGCAGCAATAGCTGGAATTTCTGGGGGCCATTCAGAAGGCATAGGATAGATACATCCCAAAGAAGAAGAGTATTCTAATGGCAGGATAATGCAACCGTGGCTGACAAGAGAAGTCAAAACCAACTTAAAAGCAAAAGAAAGGGCATCTAATAGAGCAAAAATTTGACTATAAGACTATAAGATATAAGAGCAGGCCATTTGACCTATTGAGTCTGCTCTGCCATTTCATCATGGCTGATTCATTTTCCTCTTAGTCCAATTTCCTGCCTTCTCCTCCTATCCCTTCAAGCCCTGACTAATCAAGAATCTAGCAACCTCCGCCTTAAATATACAGAATTAGTGGAAAGTTAGAGCATTGGGAACGTTTTAAAAACCAATAGAAGACAATGAAAAAAGTCATAAAGATGGAGTACGAAGGTAAGGTTGCCAATAATATTAAAATGAACACCAAACATTTCTCAGATATATAAAGAATAATAGAGAGGTGAGAGTAGATATCGGACCACAGGAAAATGATACTAGAGAGGCAGTAATGGGGTCAAGGAAATGGTAGGTGAATTGAATAAGTAGTTTGCATCAGGGTTCACTGTGGAAGACATTAGCAGTACGCTGGAAGTTTGAGAGTGGCAGGGGATAGAAGTAAGTGCAGCCGTTTTTACTAGGGAAATGGTGCACGGGAAACTGAAAAGTCTGAAGTTAGATAAGTCATCTGGACCAAATGGTATACAATCCAGGTTTATGAAAGTGGTAGCTGAAGAGATTGTGGAGGCATTAGTAATGATCTTTCAAGAATCAATAGATTCTGGCATAGTTCCAGAGGACTGGTAAATTGCAAATGTCACTCCACTCTTCAAGATGGGAGGGAGGAAGAAGAAAGGAAATTATAGACCACTTAGGCTCACTTCACTGGTTGGAAAGCTGTTGGAGTCGATTGTTAATGATGGACAGACTTGATAAAATAGGCCAAAGTCAGCACGGTTTCCTGAAGGGAAAATTTTGCCAGACAAATCTATTTGAATTCTTTGAGAAAATAACAAGCAGGATAGACAAAGGAGAATTGGTGGATGTTGTGTATTTGGCTTTTCAGAAGGCCTTTGACGAGGTGCCACACATAAGGCTGCTTAACAAGGTAAGATCCCATGGTATTGCAGGAAAGACACTAGCATGGATAGAGGATTGGCTGACTGGCAGAAGGCAAAGTGTGGGAATAAAGGGTGCCTTTCCTGCTTGGTTTCAGGTGACTAGAGGTGTTCCACAGAGGTCTGTGCTGGGACCACTTCTTTTTACATTATTTGTCAATGACTTGGATGATGGAATTGATAGCTTTGTGGCCAAGGATTTACACAGGTTTGGAGAATGAGCAAAGAAGTGGCAAATGGAATAGTGTCAAGAAATGCATAGTCCTGCACTTTGGTAAAAGAAATAAAAGTACAGAATATTTTCTAAATGAAGAGAAATTTCAAAAATCTGAGGTGCAAAATGACTTGGAAGTCCTCGTACAGGATTCTCTAAAGCTTAATTTGCAGGTTGAGTTGGTGGTGAGGAAGGCAAATGCAATGTTAGAATTCATTTCTAGAGGACAAGAATATAAAAGCTAATATATAATGTTGAGGCTTTATAAGGCAGTGGTAATGCCTCACTTGGAGTATTGTGGGAAGATTTGAGCCCCTGCTCAAAGAAAAGATATGCTGACACTGGAGAGGGTTCATAGGAGGCTCACGAAAATGATTCCTGGATAGAAAGGCTTATCACATGAGGAGTATTTGATGGCTCTGGGCCTGTACTCACTGGAATTCAGAAGAATGAGGGAGTATCTCACTGAAACTTATCAAGTGTTGAAAGGCCTCGATAGAGTGGGGTGGAGAGGATATTTCATATGGCAAGGGAGTCTAAGACCAGAGGGCACAATCTCAGTATAGAAAGACATCCATATAGAACAAAGTTCTAAATTTCTTTAGCCAGAGAGTGGATATGGGGAGAAGGTAGGAGATTGGAGCTGACAGTAAAATGGATCAGCCATGATGAAATAGCACAGCAGACTCGATGGGCCAAATGCACTGCGTTCCTCCAGCAACACTTCTACCACTTGCCCAGTTTTATTTCCTGAGGTCATGTAAAGCCCAGCTCTAGTAGACCTCACAGCATATCATCTAAAAATAAACTCTCTTGGATACACTTCCAAACTTGACCCCTTCTTAATTCCTCAAATTGAGGCAATCCCAGTCAATATTGGGAAATTTAATGCACCCTCTATAATAATTCTTTTCATTATAGAACAGCAAATCTGGCTTCTCATTTTAAGAAAGGTAGCAGGGAAAACTGTGAGCAACAGTAACAATTTGCTGGAGGGACTCTGTGGATTGAGCAACAACTGTGGGGTGTCATGAATTGCTGACATTTCGAGTCAAAACCTTGCATCAGTCCTGCACTGGCTCGCCACATCTTGATATCAGACTCCAGGAACAGACAACGTTCCAAGCTCCGTAAAGGAAGAGATTGTGTTCTCAGGAGGAGAAGGGAGAAGATTCAAGGTTGTGCTCAAAGCCTCCTCAAAGAGTGCAACATCCCCAATGCCCCGGGGAACATGACTGCTCAAAGTAAAGAAGAAGCATTCAAGTTGGCACTGAGAAGCTAAAGGCCATTACTCGGTACATACAGAAACTATAAATGCCACTTCACAAACTATCAGCTTACCCGCCCCAACAGGCATTTCCTGCCCCAGCTATGGAAGCATGTGCTGAGCCCACACTGGCCTCATTAGCTATCTGAAAGCCCAAGTAGCCAGACTGGGAGCAAGTCATGCACAGTCTTGAGGGACTGCCTAAACAAAATAAAATAAGCGGGTGTGCCTGTCAATAAACATGTATGTGTAATGTGAATGTGTCTAAGTATGAGTGAGTGAGCACGGGTTTGAGAACTAAGAGACAAGGATTGATCCAGAACTCTGTGCCAAGCTGTGCTATATTTTTGGAATTGAATTCTCTTTACTGATGGCTTACTGACTTATCATTCAGCAGTTGGAAAATTATCAGTCAATAAGCAATTGGTCACACTGTGGTTTCTGCCAGTTCACAACCGATGACTTAACTCCTGATTGAGAGTCACATATAGGATGGCTGAAAAGGAGCACGTCAATATCAAATACTCTGCTCAGCACCTTAGTGTTTCAAAGAGCTCAACAAACAGTCTGTGTCGAGCTTGGCTTTACTTAATCAAAACCCTAACACAATCCTCCACACCGTGCAACACAAAATGGATTTATTTTCATTTTTTTAATTATCTATTTGATTTATGCCAAAACAGTACATTCTGGTTAATTGGGCTATTGGTTAATTGAGGCAGTCGCATATTTGGGACAACTCTTAAAGAACAAAAGCTAATTAAGAAAATAGCCAGGATTCCCTTAAACACACACACAGGATTTCCAGCATCTGCACATTTTCTCTGGTTTGTGACCAGATTCCCTTCATTTATTTGGGACACTACACTGCTTAACTGGGACAGGAAACAGTTGCTGAAGAGTCTCTAGCTAGCATCAGTCACGTGTGCCTATGTGGCTGTTAGACACTACACCATGCTTAGAGCAAACAGTTTTTAAATAGCACGAGTTGCGTGTGTTTGTGTTCAAAAACCAGTGATACTTTTTTGTCACTGATAATTGGCAAGAAATAAGCATTAAGACAATTCAGAACTGCTTTGCTCACTGTAGTTTCAAGCACTCAGACAGGAACGACAGAAAGTGAAAATGGAATGATTTCACTACTTCAACGAGTTAGGAGCCACAGAGAATTTGTAGGTATCAACTATCATCTTGAATATTACCTTTGGTCCCTCCTGGACTCTCAGAGTTCACCTGTGGCTCCAAGTAAGTGTTTCATGTGTCAGCGGCTACTCCCCAGTACACCGCTTTGACAGGCGGGCTAACCGAGGTGAGCGTGGCCGGTGGATCTCACACCCTGGTGGAATAGGGACATGCCTGACCTAACAGTCAAAGTCAGCTCCGGCGGGGTGGGTGGGTGAGACCTTCAGTGAGATCCAATGGCCAGGAAGGTGGTTCTACAATGCCACGTGGAGAGTGAAGGACATGACAGAAGAAATCATGGTCATCCACTGCAACCAGGGAAGACTCCAGTTATGGCGTCTGCTCCTGCCACTGGACCCAGACTTCCAAGGTCAAGAAAGTGGAACTGCCCCAGTACAACGCCATGGTAAAAACTCTCCCACGTTTCCTATCATCGTCGCATATGCTAGTATTCTGATTTATTCTGTATTTCAATTAAATACGTAGTTTGTTACTCAGTTAAACAGTAGCTTGTCTTTTTATACCTTTTTAACCATTTTGATGTAACTTTGGCTAATTGGGTCAACCGCTTAATTGCGCCAAAATGTACTGGTCCCAATGTGTTCCAATCAACCAGAATCTACTGTATTTAATTTTCCAGTTAATACTGTCATTCTGTAATTTTCCAGGAAGATCATTTTTCTTATTGATGAGGGAAGCAGGGAGATGGTCTCATTGCCTATCTGTAATTTGCCAAGAACATATGATGACAGAGAATAAGGCACATCACAGCCAGTGGGTCTATTTCTCATTTGGAATGCTGGTCTACTGTCAAGCTACTCCCCCAGCTGAAGGATTTGGGTAGCACTTTGATCACCTTGTCGAAGTATCAGGTACAGAAATGGGAATGAAATTGCATCCTTAAAGGGCATAGAGACTGTAATGCCATCAACCTTTAGAACCTTGGAAACAGCAATTACTTTAGTTCACATTTAACCCAACACACCCATGATGGGAAATGTGTGACTAGAAATCTGTCAGCTGCATTTATAGGTAAAGCAAATTAGCAATCTGCTGTGGGCATGATTTAAATTGAAGGCAATTATTCCCAGTAGAAATCCCAGAATCTAGAGTGGGTATTTCTGGTCTGTACCATCCCAACATAGCTATCCATTTCTGGGCTGAACCAACTCAGCAGAGCCAGGCATTTCAGAGCCATACCAACCTCAAACAACAACACTTTCTGGGTTGTTCCATTTGAACATGTCAGGTCACTTCTCCAGTGTCACTGAAGTACACGATGGCGTACTCAAATGAGCTCATATTTGCTCTGGTGGAAGAAGATAGATCAGTAGTGTACAAAGCTTGATCTCTGTTTATAAGCAACACACACAAAATGCAGGAGGAATTTAGCAAGCCGGGCAGCATCTATGGAAAAGAGTACAATCAACAATTCAGGCTGAGTCTTTCAGCAGACCTGCTTGGATTTCCAGCATCTGCAGATTTTCTCTTGTTTGTCTCTGTTTAAAACCCCCTTTAACAGCAGGCACTCCCTCCACAGAGCAATACTCCAACAGTACTGCTCTCAGATACTGCACCACTCCTTCCCTCCTAAATGAATGCATCATTGGAGATTTATGTTCTTACAACAGTGGCTGCTTAAAAAGACAGATGAAGCAGATTCAACAATGATTCAACAAAGGTGTCAACTATAGTAACAGTTTACAGAGAGGCTCCAGCACTTGGGGAAAGCACGGTTAATGGGACTAATAGATTACCCAATCAATATACCGGCATGGGCGTAATGGGTTAAATGATCTGTTTTTGGTGTAGGATTGTTACATTCTGAGTTGACCATTTTACATCAATATTTGTAACATCTTTCTACTAAAGCTTTTAATTGGTCCCTGTAAAAAGGCAGCTGCCCATTTTCCAACAGCGAGAAGTGACCTCTGCTCAATTGCTTAATACTAGCAAAAATATTCTGATTATTTGGAAATTTAGCACGTTACTGATTTTGGATTGATCAAGGCTACAAAACTATCCAGCAAGTATATAGACGTGACAAAACCACCACAAATCCAACTCATCAACTTCCCCATTCGCCATCCTTTCTTCTGACTCAACGGCATGGGGAACCCGAAGTCCATCCAACAGTAATGATAGTGACCCAGTCACCACAGACTAACTGTGGTAAGGTAGACAAAGACAGCAAAGAAAAATTATTCAAAGGAACTCTGCAGTGGAAGATCGCATGACCTGGGCACAGTCCAGCCGACTGAAAAGTTGTTCAGTACTGCCCAGGAAATGAGTTGTTACTCACAAGAGGACTCCTTGATTTGAGCCCCTGGTCCAAGACTCCCCCACTAAAGAAAACATTCTCTGCACATCCACACTATCTAGGGCTTTCAATATTCGATCTGTTTCAATGAGATCCTCCCTCATTCTTCTAAGCTCTAATGAGTACACGACCTGCTCCTCATATGATACGCCATTCATTTCCAGAAACAATCTCGTGAGCCTCCTCTGAATCCTCTCCAATATTAGCACATACTTTTTCAGATAAGGGGCCCAGCGGTCAGATGCTTGGCAGTGTGGAGGATCAGCGAGATCTTGGGGTCCATGTCCATAGGACACTCAAAGCTGATGCACAGGTTGACAGTGTTATTAAGATGACATATGGTGTGTTGGCCTTCATTAACCATGGGATTGAGTTGAAGAGCCGTGAGGTAATGTTACAGTTATGTAAGACTTCAGTTAGACCCCATTTGGAGTACTGTGTTCAGTTCTGATCACCTCACTACAGGAAGGATGTGGATACTATAGAGAGAGTGCAGAGGAGATTTACGAGGATGTTGCCTACATTGCAGAGTGTGCCTTATGAAAATAGGTTGAGTGAACATAGCCTTTTCTCCTCTGAGCAATGGAGAACGAGAGGTGATCTGGTAGAAGTGTATAAGAGGCATTGATCGTATGGATAGCTAGAGGTTTGTTTTTCCCAGGGCTGAAATGGCTAACATGAGTTTCAAGGTTCTTGGAAGTAGGTACAAGGGGGATGTCAGAGGTAAGTTTTCACAGAGAGAGTGGTGGTGCGTGGAATGCACTGCCAGCAAAGGTGATAGAGGTAAATACAAATAGGGTCTTTCAAGAGACTCTTTGATAGCAACATGCTTAGAAAAGTAGTGGGCTATGCAGTTCGGAAATTCTAAGCAGCTTCTAGAGTAGGTTACATGGTCAGCACAACATTGTGGACCTAAGGGCCTGTAATGCACTGCAGATTTCTATGTTTCTATATGTTTAAACCTGCTCACAATACTCCATGAGGCCTCACCAGTGCTTTATAAAGCCTCAACATTACATCCTTGCTGTTATATTCTAGTCCCCTTGAAGCGAATGGCAACATTGCTTTTGCCTTCCTTACTATCGACTCAACCATCATGAAGTCCTGCAGCCCCCGATGTCCTGTAATTTCAGTCTCTGAAGCTGATGCCTGAACAGCCTTCATGAGGGCGAACCAAAAAAAAGCATCCTGACCAGCTGTGGTACCTGGCCAAGAACTAAAGACCTGTGCTCATCAACAGGCTGGAGGATTAACCTCTTGCCTCGGCAGTCTGAGGTACCCATCTGCTTGGAACAGGCTTCAATTACACCAGCACCTAAGAAGAACATGGTAACCTGCCTCAATGACTATTGTTCAGTAGCACTTACTTCCACAGTGATGAAGTGCTTTGAGAGGTTGGTGATGAAACATATCAACTCCTGCCTGAGAAGTGACTTGGATCCACTCCAGTTTGCCTACTGGAGCATCAGCAGATGCCATCTCATTGGCTGTTCACTCAGTCCTGGAACATCTGGACAGTGAAGATGCATACATCAGGATGCTCTTTATTGACTACAGCTCAGCATTCAATACCATCATCACCTCAAAACTAATCAATAAGCCTCAAGACCTTGGCCTCAGTACCTCCTTGTGCAATTAGATCCTCGATTTCCTCACTTGCAGACCACAGTCAGTCTAGATTGGCACAGTGAGCACATCTACATGAAGTGTCGTCACGGGAAAGCCATTGAAGTGGTGTACCAGGGTGTGACTGATGTCCCATGCGAACACCAATTGGAACCACGTGAGAGCTGAGAGTCCAGTGGAGACCAAAGGTGACTGAGCTGACATATCTGACTTTATCTTCTGCCTCTCAAACTGCAGGGTAAGTCTATCATATTGTGATCAGTGCCTCCTAAGGGCTCCTTTGCCTTAAACTCCCTAATCAAATCTGGTTAAATGTACAAACTGAATCCAGAATTGCCTTTCCCCTATTGGGCTCAACCACAAGCTGGCCTAAAAAGCCATCTCATAGGCATTCTACAGATTCCCTCTCTTGGTACCCATCACCATCCTGATTTTCCCAATCTGCCTGCGTATTCTATCTCAAGTCCTAATTTGTACCCAGTCCTACTACCCCCACCCCCCCCATCTACTATTGGAGGCCTGCATATAACTCAGTTTGTTAACTTGACCCACAAGGATTCTACATCTTCTGATCGTATGTCATCTCTTTCTAAGGATTTGATTTCATTTTTTACCAGCAGACACATCCCACCCCCTCCTCTGCCCACCTGCCTGTCCCTTTGATACAAAGTGTACCCCTGGATGATAAGCTCCTAACTATATGATCTCCTTTCAGCCATGACTTAGTGACATCCGCAACATCGTACCTGCCAATCTCTAACTGCACTACAAGATCATCTACCTTATTCCATATATTGCGTGCATTCAAATATAACACCTTCAGTCCTGTAATCATCACCCTTTGCAATTTTATCCTCATGTTAGACTTCAGCTCATCCCACTGACTGCAATTTTGCCTGTGTTTCCCTGTAGTCTCGCTACCCCTGCATCTGCTAGTATAGAAACTCCCCGATCCTCAGTCCTATCACTCCGGTTCCCATCCCTTACCAAATTAGTTTAAATCCTCTCCACAGCTCCAGCAAACTTGCCTGCAAGGATATTGGTCCCTCTTGCATTTAGGAGCTACATTTATTCCTTAGACAGGATTTCCTGAGATCAATCAGTCATTTGTCAAATAGCTATTCTTGGGAGCTTGTTATGTGCAAACTGACTGCTGCTGAAATAATGGTATTTCAATAGTATTTCATTATCAAGTGCTTTTGAACAACTGAGCTTGTACAAGTGGGTTTGCATATACCCCAGACATTATGTACAAACTGTGATTAGCCAGTTTCAGATATACAACAGACTAAACTTGCTTTTAACCCTGGGTTATTTCAGAGACCTTGCTCAATATAGTGAAGCTAGGAATGGTTAGTCTGCAATACCACAAAAGGGTCTGTTGCAGATTCAATGACACCATTGTAACAGAGCACAAGAACGTTATTCTATGTGGGGACCATTCTACTTGGCGTTGCAGTGGAAATATTCACTTTCTTACTATTGACACCCTCTAGCTCAACGAACAAAATTATCAAAAGAGAAAAAGATCTGGATTTCAGGCCTGCCATTCAACATCTTAGATGGCTGCATGATTATATCAGGACAAAGTATAATGTTTCTGACCTGTGCATAAAGAACATGTTTCGTCTGAACCACAAACTGCTTTGCAGGCAATGCACCATCAACGTACAGACTGCAGCTACAAAATAAAACCTTCAGTGTTGGTTACTTTAGAGACAAAAAATACTCAATGTCCGTGCTTTATTTTACTAAATAATTGTCAAATTTGCAAATCTCTGTAGATATAAAGAGGAATGGCAAAATCAGCAATATGTGCTCATGTGATGCAGGCTTTTTGCAATTTGAAAGTAAAAAGTTCACCCAAAAAAATTAAATATAAACAATCAGCTAGCCTTCATTTTGCATAGCTTCTTAACTTGGGAAGTATAAGAGGATGACATTTCCTCACCTAGATTTAAATCCATTCCAATCTTGCACAGAATGCAGATGGGGCAAGCATGAAGCCAAGTACTTGACATAGATTGTGACCTTATTTACAGTGTCCACCATGAGCTCACAGAGCACTGAGCTGTCTTACAGCCTTTGAGTTAAATTCAGAAATAGTGTCACTGCATTAATAAGCGAAACACGGTACCCACAAGCACCAACGTAACATGACCATTCATCTGTTCATGGAGATATCTATAGCAATAAAACTGTGATTTAAAATTAACAAGCTTCAAGACTGCCATAACTTTAAAAATATAAAGAACAGAACAACCTAAAAGACTGGTTTTCATTAACGCAATGAAAGTAAAATCAGGAGCATGTATTAAGCTAGTGGAAAGTATAGACGAGGTCAAATATTGGCTTTGCACAAGGCATTGTTGGTTTGAAGTCAGGTAAGATAAGACAGGCACAATTATCTGACGGTGTAATTTAACTGTGGAACAGGAGAGCTCAAGTGCCAGAGATGTGAGCTTAAGTGCCCTACTTCCTGGACTTGACTTTACTTATCTCCTTTCATAAACATCAACTCAGGCAGAAATCTTCTTCTCACGGAATAGTAGATATTGTCAACCAAAGTCCCAGTAAATACAACTGACATTGCGTCAATTAACTGCTTTGAAAGAGAGCGGGATCAACATCTGGCTGGGAATAAGATTGGAAGTTATGTTGATAGATATAGACTGGGATGATAAAATATTCCACTGGGATCTGATGATTATGTGCTGCTGGGACCAAGGGAAGTGGGAGTGTTACCTGGGGACAGCAGGGCTTGGTTGAATAGTTCAGTTGTGAGGATTGATGAATAGCCCTGAGCTTTCTTTGATGAACTTGGGGATCAGAGATAGCTTTTATGCAATACTTGCAGGAGATAGAATCATTACAAAGGAGTTCATGATTGCGGAGCCAAGGCAAGGAATGGATTTGATAGGATATCATGTTCCTTCTTCTTTTATGATTTATATCTGACAAAAGGCACTCATTTTGGGGGGAAATAAATCACAAATACTGATGTAAATAAACACAAATAAAGAAAATACAATGCAAATAAAATTTCTTGACAGATATCACAGTACCTAAAATTATGAAATTTAAAAATTGATTTCACAAGATTTTAAGTCTTGTCTTGTGTGTGCATTTTAATTATTTTTGTTTTAGCAATATTTCATTGTTCTGGTGTTTTCAGAAATTGCAGTAATTTATTTTTAAATGGTCATTTTATTTCTTGTTTGAAATCCTTTTTTCTGGAAGCTGAGAATCTGCTAAATCTGCCAGCTCAGTATGCTACTCTGAGAGGCAGAATCACCCATGAAGATTATATGTGACCTGGAGGGAGTCTTGGTATATTCCCTGTCACCTAAACCCCTACTGCACAGCTTGGTAACATGACACCCGCAGATACTAACACCATTGAACTCCCCGTTGTCTGGGAGATTTCCTCAGTATCAGATGATGTGAGGAAATGTCTCTGCTTGCTGGAATTCACAGAGTAAAACATAAATACTGGAACCATGGCCCACAGGATAGGACCTCCTGGATCTCTCAGCACATCCCACACGTGTACCAAATGGAGAGAGCTGCTCTGGAATAAACTTGAGACCTAATCCAATATTACCTGTCATGGGCAGTGAGTGTTGGTCTGCGCACGAAGGTGCCAAGTGTGTTGACCTGATATGAACAGTTTGCCAGCTCGGCTGGGTACGGCGTAACATGTGCTACGTTGTAATGTTTGTTCAAGACAATGGAGTTTGTGGGCTGATGCGGACCATATCAAGGAAGATGATAAATCAGCATACAGGAGGAAGATTGAAAACTTGGCTGAGTGGTGTAATAACAACAACCTCTCATTCAATGTCAGTGAGACCAAGGCAGAGATTGTAGACTTCAGGAGAGGGAAGTCAAAGGTCCATGAGCCAGTAATCAGAGGTGGAGAGGATCCTCAATGTCACTAAATCAGAGGAATTGTCCTGGACCCATCATATAAATATTATCGTAAAGAAAGCACAACAGCGCTTGTACTTCCTCAGGAATCTGCAAAGATTCAGCATGCCGTCGAAAACCTTGGCAAACTTCTATAGATGTGTGGTGGAAAGTGTGCTGACTGGCTGCATTACGGCCTGGTATTGGAACACCAATGCCTTTCTGCAGAAAATCCTACAAAAGGTAGTAGTTTCAGCCCAGTACATCACGGGTAAAACCCTTCCAACCATTGAGCATATCTACATGAAACAATCCTGTAGAGAAGCAGCATCCATCATCAAAGATGCTCACCACCCAGGCCATGCTCTCTTCTTGCTGCTGCCATCAGGTAGAAGGTACAGGTTCCTCAGGTCTCATGCCACCAGGTTCAAGAACAGTTACTACCCCTCAACCATCAGGCTTTTGAACAAAAGGCAATAGCTACACTCTCTTAAAGACTCTGTTATATTGTTATTTCATGCTCGGTATTTTTTGCTATTTATTTATATCTGCATTTGCACAGTTTATTTGCTGTTTACATTTCCTGGTGTGTACGGTTTACAGTTACTGTTCTACAGATCAGCTAAGTATACCCGCAGGAAAAGAATCTCAGGGTTGTACGTGGTGACATGTTCATACTCTGATAATATATTTTACTTTGAATTTTGAGACTATGGGCGCAGTCCAGTCTGGTGCAGTCCCACCCAACATCACTGTTAGGTTATGTACTCACCTCCACTACACACTTCAAGGGTTTTGCAGTTAGTGATTATAGAAATATTTCCACAAGTTGGAAAGTTGTTGAGGAAAGGAGATGCAAAGTGGTGCAGAAATCTGGAAACTGGAGCAACAGCCTGCTGGAGGAATTCAGTTGGTGGAAGGAAAGGAGTCATCAACATTTCGGGTCAAAGTCTGAACAGGATACATGCAACACAAAACGTCGACAATACCTTCCCCCACCTCCCCCATTAACAGAAGCTGATCATTCTGGAGTGAGTTCATCTTGTTGATAAATGGAGGCTGAGAGAAAGCAGGGAACCATAGGCCAGTTAACTGGACGTCAGTAGTAGAAAAATTGCTGGAATTTATTTCCAAGGAAGAGATAACAGGAAATCTGACAAATAATAAGATTATGCAGAGTCAACATTGATTTCTGGAAGGGAGATCATGCCTGACATATTAAGAGTTTTTGAGTTTGTGATTAGGGAATTATATCTCGGGGACTCACTCTATGTGAATTATTTGAAATTTCAGTAGGTGTCACCCAAGAGGTTATTGAACAAAATTAGAGTGCACAGTATTACGGATAATGTTGTGGAATAAAGATTGGTTAACAAACAGATACCACAAAGCACGAGCTATCAGTTATTCTCTGGTTAAGTCACAGAATAATGAGAGATGCAACATAGAAACAGGACAATCATCCCACTGAGTCTGCACCAAACAATCCCCCATTTTACAATAATTCTATATTAATATATTTCTGTTTATATTCTCCCCACCTTCTGCATAACTCCTTCCAGATCCTACCACTCACCTACACACTAGAGGCAATTTTCATCAGCCAATCAACCTGTGACTGTAACCATTGGTGTGCTTCAGTGAAGTGGTGGGGCCCCAGTGCTTTAAAATATATATCAATGATTTGGAAGATGAAGAATCTTGGCTCAAAACATCGACTGTTTACTCTTTTCCACAGATGTTGCCTGACCTGCTGAGTTCCTCTAGCATTTTGTGTGTGCTGCTTTGGATTTCCAGCATCTGCATATTTTTTGCATCAATGATTTGGAAGATGGATGAAGTGTGCTATAACCATTTAGTTATGATAATAAAGATAGAGAGGGAACATTCTACAGCGAGGTTTCACAGGGAAGTGGGCAGGCTAAGTAAATGGGCAAACAAGTCAGATGGAATGTAATGTGTAAAAGTGTGAGGTCATTCGCTCTGAGACAAAGTTTTTTATTGAATGCTGAGTAACTTAAAGTTATTGTACAGAGGAATCTGGGTAGCCTTATGCATGAATTGCTGAAAGTTAAAATACAAGGACAGCAACAATTAAAAAGGTAAATATACATTAGCAAAGGTGGTTGTGTCACACATTAGAGAACCCTTGCTTGAACTATAATGAAGCATTATGTATAGGTCTGATCTCCACACCCAAGCACTGATAGACAGTACTTGCAAAGGAAGTTGGGGGTGGGAGTGGGTGGGCAGGGAGTGGAAGTTCATCAGATTGATTCATGGTATGGCAGCTCTGTCACATGAGGAGAAATTAAGCAGAATTAGCCTGTAGTCTCCAGAGTGCAGAAGACTGAGACACTATCTGACTGAAACATAAAATTCTTACAGGACAACAACATAGATGCAGGGATATTGTTTCTCTTGGCTTGGGTATCTATAAGTTGTGATTATTGTCTTAAAATAAGGATATAGTCTGGTCTGAGAAGAGAACAAATTTCTTCACCCAAGTGGAGTCGATCCAAGAGGCTTAGTCACTGAGGATTTTCGAAGCAGAGGTCAAAAGATTTCTAAATGCTACAGGAATTGACTGATCGGCAGGAAAGAAGCAGCAGATCAACCATAATGTTACTGAATGGCTGAGCAATGAGGAGACAGAATAGCAGAACAGGAAAGCTCCCATTCTCACACTTCCCCATTCAAAATGTGCAGGAGTACAGAAACACATAGGAGATAACCCTGCCACTCGTACAGGGATACACAAGTTTGTTCCCACTGGTCACAACAAACACTAGATCGCTGCGGTGAGAACCACTGAAAGTCAGATGTCTCTCCATCCTGATCTGTTGCAATATTAATAGAAAAAAGTGATACATTTGGTATCTAGGACAAGCTCCATTGCAGCTCGCTCAAACAGCTGCATGTCAACTTCAGGAACCCCCTCAAAGGGAAATCGACAACTTGTCTATGGTGCTACTGACCCACTCTGTCTCACCTGGATAGGGAGCTAGATTCAACCTTGTAATTCCCTGTTCCAGCCACCTTTTCAAGAGGCTCTGGTGAGACTCTTCATCTGGATTCACAATAACTCTTGCGTGCCATCACACACAATGGTCAGATGCTGAACGTTTGCAGTTGGACAATGCAAGAATTATTACGATCAAGCTTAGAATATTCTTCAACAATGAAGTATCAGAGCACAAGCAGGAAGAGTTCAAGCCCTACTTCACCAATCATTACAATCACCCAGATTAAACTCTATCTGCCACTTCTTTGCCCTCATCTATAACTGATCCATATCTTGCTACAATCTTTGATAGCCATTACACTGTCTACAACTCTAGCAATCTTGGTGTCTTCTACAAATGTGCGAATCCACCAATCTACATCCTTGAAGAACACCATTGGTCATGGACCTCCAGCCAATATAAAACATTTCACCCCTACCTTCTGTCTTATATAGGTAAGCCAGTTCAGAATCTAAACTTGCCATCTATCCTGAATCCCATGTATTTTTATCTTTGAATCAACCAATCATGAAGGCCTTTGTCAAATGCCTTTAAAATCCACATTGATAACATCCCTAACCTTCCCCTCATCGTGCTCCTTTTTCAAGCTTCAAAAAACTCAATCAAGATTGTATAGCTTGACCTACCCCACACCAAGCTTTGCTGAATGTCCCTAAAAAAACTATGCCTTTCAAAAGTATCTTAAATCGTATCGCTCTGTATCCTCAGCGTTAGCTTCCGTACCACTATTGTGAGACTCTCTAGCCGATGATTATTGGGATAATTCCAATTTCACTTCTTGAACACAGGCTCAGCCTTTGCTACTCTCCAGATTTCAGTGACCTCACCTTTTGTTAATGAGGACACAAGCATCCTTGTCCAACCCCAGCAATCTCCTCGCTTGCTTCTTCAAATATTTTGGGATATGTGCCATCAAGCTCTTGGGACTTTTCCACCTTAGTGCTTTTCAAAGGATCCAGTGTGATTTCCTCCTTCATCTCAAAACGTCCCACCACATTAGCATGACCCACTCTGTTTCCACTATCTTCTAATTTCTTCTCCACAGTAAATACTGATGCAAAGTACTTATTTAATATCTCAGCCACTTGCTTTCACTCCAAGCACAAATTCATTGCTTTATCCTCAAGTGGGCCTTCCCTCTCCTCAGTTATCCTCTCTTTCTGAACATAAGTATAAAATGCCATAAGACCGTAAGATATATTTGGACATTGAGTCTACTCCACCATTTCAATATGCCTGATCCAATAATATTCTTCTCAGCCCCAATCTCCTGCCTTTTCCCCATATCCCTTCATGCTCCGACCAATCAAGAAACATTCTGGGTAAGAATTGCCCATGAGTCCAAGATTCACTGTGGAGAGAAAAGCACGTAACATCTTAATAACAGCTTCAATGGAGTACAGAGGGGGCGCTGATCAAGTGCTGCGATATTAGAGGGGGAATGGTCAGGAAGCACTACACTGTTAGAGGGACAGTATCACCAGAAAACCAAAAAGCTACAGGAGCAGGCCCATCAAGTTCTTCTCTGTCATTTCAACATGGCTGATCCAATTTCCCACTCAGCCCCAATCTCCTGCCTTTTCCCCATATCCCTTCATGCCCCGACCAATCAAGAATCTATCAACCTCTGCCCTGAACATACAAAAAGACTTGGCCTCCACAGCTGCCTGTGGTAAAGGAATCCACAAATTCACCACTCTCTGGCTAAAGAAGTTCCTCTTCATCTCCATTCTAAAAGGACACCCCTCTATTCTGAGGCTGTCCTCTGGTCTTAGACTCCCCCACCCTAGGAAGCACCTTATCAAGGCATTTCACCATTTGACAGGTTTCAATGGGGTCATCCCTCTCTCTTCTGAATTCTAGTGAATACAGGCCCAGAGCCATTAAACGCTCTTCATATGACAAGCTGTTCAATCCTGGAATCATTTTCGTGAACCTCCTTTGAATCCTGTCCAGTTTTAGCACATCCTTTCTAAGATAAGGGGCCAAAATTGCTCACAGTATTTCAAGTGAGACTTCACTAGTGATTTATAAAGTCATGACATTACACCTTGTCTTTATATTCGAGTCCTCTTGAACTGAATGATAAAATTGCATTTGCCTTCCACAACCTGCAAATTAAACTTAAGGGAATCCTGCACAAGGACTCGCAAGGCCTTTGGCACCTCAGTTTTTGTACTTTCTCTCCATTTAGAAAAGAGTCAATCTTTTCTTTTCTTCTACCAAAGTGCATGACCATACATTTCCCAACACTGTATCCCGTCTGCCACTTCTTTGCCCATTGTCCTAATATGGCTAAGTCCTCCTGTAGCCTCTCTACTTCCTCAAAACTACCTGCCCTATCTTCATACTGTCTGCAAACTTGCAACAAAGCCATCAATTCTATCATCCAAATCATTGACATATAACGTAAAAAGAATTGATCCCAAGACAGACATCTAGTGAACACCACTAGTCACTGGCAGCCAACCAGTAAAGGCTCCCTTTATTCCCACTATCAGCCACTGCTTTATCCATGTTAGAATTTTCTTGTAACACCACGGGCCTGTAACTTGTTAAGCAGCCTCATGTGTGTTACCTTGCCAAAGGCCTTCTCAAAATCCCAGTACACAATGTCAACCAATTCTCCTTTGTCTATCCTGCTTGTTACTTCTTCAAAGAAATCAACATATTTGTCAGGTAAGATTTTCCCTTGAGGAAACCATGCTGACTACAGGCTATTTTATCATGCTCCTCCAAGCACTCTGAAACCGCATCCTGAACAATCAACTCCAACATCTTCCCACCACTGAGGTCAGACTAACTGGCCTATAATTTCCTTTCTTTTGTCTCTCTCCTTTCTTGATGAGTGGAGTGACATTTGCAATTTTCCAGTCTTCTGGAACCATTTTAGGATTTAGAGAATCTTGATAGATCATTAGTCTTGCCTCCGCAATTTCTTCAGCCACCACTTTCAGAACTCTGAGGTATACACCGCATGGTCCAGGTGACTTATCTACCATCAGGCCTTTCCTTTTCCCAAGAACCTTCTCTGTAGTTATGGTAACTTCACACACATCATGCCACTTAAACCTGGAACTTCCACTATACCGCTAGCGTTTTCCACAGTGAAGAACAATGCAAAATACTTATTTAGTTTGTCCGCTATTAGAATTGGGATGCCTTGGGATTATCCTTAATCCTGCTTGCCAAGGACATTTCAGGACCTCTTTTGGCCTTGCTAATCACCTGCTGGAGCACTTTCCTGTTAGCATTATATCCTACAACGATCCATTCAGAGTTTAGCTTCCTAAACCTCACATATGCTGAATTTGCCTTCTTGACAAAATTTAGAACCTCTTGGGTCACTCAAATTTCCTTTATTTACCATCCACACCCTTAATTCCACAGAACCCCATGGTTCTAAAAGAGGTATCTGAAGGTATTATGCAGAGGACTGGAAAATTACAAATGCCACTCCACTCTTTAAGAAGGGAGGGAAGCCGAAGAAAGGAAATTATAGGCCAGGTAGCTTGATCTCAGTGGTTGGGAAGACACTGAAGTCCAGTATTAAAGCTGAGGTTTCAAAGTACTTGAAGGCGCATCAAAAAAATAAACCTGAGTAAGCAAAGCTTTCTTAAGAAGAAATCTTGCCTGACTAAACACCTCCACACCATCCACTACAAGCATGACCTCCCAGTGGCCAAACATTTTAATTCCAATTCCCATTCCCATGCTGACATGTCGATGTATGGCTTCCTCTTGTGCCAAGATGAGGCCAAACTCAAGGTGGAGGAGCAACACCTTACATTTTATCTGGGTAGCCTCCAATCTGATAGCATGAATATTGATTTTTCCCTCTGGCGAACAAATTTCAAACACCTGCCCCCCCCCCCCCCCCCACCCTATGGTCCACTGTTCCCTCCAATCAGATTCTTTCCTTTCCAGCCCTTGACCTTTCCCACCCACCAGGTTTCACCAATCACCTTCCAACTAGCAGCTTTTCTCTCCCCCCCCCCCCCCCACCTTGTTATTCTGGCATCTCTCACCTTCCTGCTCAGTCCTGATGAAGGGTCTCCGCCTGAAACGTAAATGTTCACTCTTTTCCATAGATGCAGCCTGTCCTGCTAAGTTCCTCCAGCATTTTGTGTGTGTTGCTTTGGATTTCCAGCATCTGCAGACTTCCCTGTGTTTGTGATTGACTAATCTGTTGGAATTCTTTGAGGAAATAACAGGCACAATAGACAAAGGAGAATTGGTGGATGTTGTTTAATTGGATTTTCAGAAGGCCTTTGATAAGGTGCCGCACATGAGGCTGCTTGACAAGATAACAGCCCATGGCTTTACAGGAAAGAATCCAGCATGGATAGAGGATTGGCTGACAGGCTGGAGGCAAAGAGTGGGAATAATGGGAATCTTTTCTGGTTGGCTGCTGGTGACTAGTGGTATTGCACAGAGACCTGTGTTGGGACTGCTTCCTCTACATTAGATGTCAATGATTTGGATGATGGAATTGATGCTTTTGTGGTCAACTTTGCAGACGATACAAAGATAGGTGGAGGGACAAGTAGTGTTGATGAAGCAGGAAGTCTGCATAAGGACTTAAGAGTGGGAGAATGGGCAAAGAAGTGGCAGATGGAATATAGTTTAGGGATGTGTATGGTCATTGCTCTTTGGTAGTAGGAATAAAGGTGAGGACTATTTTCTAAATGGACTGAAAATATCCTCAGCCTCCTGGATGATCCCGAGTTCCTCCAGCTCTAGTTCCAATCCCTTCACCCGGCCCGTCAGGAGATGCACTTCCCACAGAAGCAGTCATCAGGGAGACCGTGAGGTTGCCCAACTTCCCACATCTTGTAGGATATCTTACCGGCCGATTGCTTTAAAGTCTAACAATGATGTAAATGTGGCATTTGTCATTTTAGAAATACGTGAAAGTACTTTAGAGTGAATATTCCCCTTTAATAAGGTCGTACAATTATAAATCTACCGTGATGGAGTTGGAGGAAGGGGTGGAATGGAAGATCATAGTTGTTAAAACAACAGAACACAAAAGAGGATGATGGACTCAGTGAAGTGCAAATAGTGGTTTTAAGTGAAAACTCATGCAGTGGTACAACAGGGGCTGGTGTCTCTTGGGGCTCAGGTACATCTAAATCAGTCTGCTGCCGGGGAACTTGCATGATTAAAGCTTGGAATATCCATCCGATTCTCACAGGTACAAGTGGTCGTTTGTTTATGCAACTGTAATAACCAGTTCTCCCTACAGCCCGGGCAGCCAAGGGCCAGGTACCTGAATCGGCCTTGTTGCACTCTCCCACCTGAATAGGAATAGTTGCTCTCACAGAGCCTCTCAACGGGGAGCACAGGAAATACTTGAAGCAGATTAACAGAAGTGGTTTTTAGCAGCAATGGGGAGAAGTGGACAAGATTCAGAAATCCCAAGTTAATTGTAAGGAAATAACTGGAAGAGACTCGTGCTCTCAAGCTGCCATCAACGAAAAAAATAAAAGATTAATTCTAAAGAGGCCCTTCAAAGTCCTCAGCTCCTGTGAATTATGGAGGCAACTCTCCACAAACGACTGCTCACCACTTTAAAATCAGCTCTCTATTACCATTGTTCACACACGCATTGTTCTGAAACGTGACGCAGCTTTGTCTGGGGACTCCAGTGGATGATTTAGCAGAGTCCATCAGTGTCCGCTGAACACTCCAAATTCCTTGTTCAGGCTATTCTGTTGCAACACAGATCAGGGTCTGAATCTGGGACTTTATCTGCTTTGTATGATATAGCTCCCAGAAGGAACATCAAGTTCACCTGACATCCGCCATTCAATACCTTATCGATCAATATCAAACAGGACTCTGACCACCACCATTCACCCTGACCTTTGGCAATCTTTCAAAACAAAGGGTCAAAGAGCAAAAGTCATCAGTACAAATAGGCAAACTGCTCCCTGACCAGATCAGTTGTAAAGGGGATAGTAACAAAGAGAATTACAGAAGATACTTCACTGAACTTGTGTAATCAAGAAGAAGGCTGTTGCTGTTGGCATGAAGCAAGCAATCTAGTCACAGAGTACCAGGTTTTCAAACCACATTTACTGCCGTGTCTCCAGAATGTAGAGCAGTACGATTGTCAGAGGCACTGAATGTACTTCAGCTCCAACATTTTAAATAAACAGCACATCATTAGGCCAGAATGACTGGACAAGGACTCTAGATTCCAGTGTTTCACTCAGAATCGGAATCAGAATCAGGCTTAATATGTTGTGAAATTCATTGTCCTTGTGGCAGCAGTACATTGCAATGCATAATAATCGAAAAAACATGAATCGCAGTATGACTATAAATATTCAATAGCTAAGTTAAATAAGTAGTTCAAAAAAATAAAAAAGTAGTGAGGTATTGTTCATGGGTTCAATGTCCATTCAGAAATCCGATGGCAGAGGGGAAGAGGCTGTTCCTGAATGACTGAGTGTGTGCCTTCGGGCTTCTGTACCTCCTACCTAGTTAGTGGTGGCAATGAGAACAAGGCATGACCTGGGTGACAGGGGTCCTTAATGACAGATGCCACCTTTTTGAAGCACCGCTCCTTGAAGTCCTGAATGCTATGGAGACTAGTACCCATGATGGAGCTGACTAGATTTACAACTCTCTTCAGCTGGCTTCGATCCTGTGCGATGGCCACCCACACTACCAGACACTGCATCAGCCAGTCAGAATGCTCTGATATAACAACACATCTAACTGAGCCTTAACACAATAATTTGGAAATAGTGGTTCATTTTTTTAAATGACAAACTTTATAAAACCAATACAGCATACAAAGTAGATCTAACTGCCTTACTATTAGCACTTTGTGACTTAATAAGTGAAGTTGTTGTACGGTCCTGCTCACACCTCATCTCTGTGTTCACAAACTTCCAGCAAGTTCCAGTTACATGGTGCTTAAATTTGAAACTTCCTATTCTAGTTTCCAAATTTTTCCTTTGCTTCACCTTCCTGACCGGTGCATGCTTCCTTGGACCTACAGTCCTCTGAGATCACTACTCTCTTTGAGGGTCTCAGCCTGAAATGCTGACAGTCCATTTCCCTCCAGAGATGCTGCATGACTCGCTGAGAACTCCAGCAGCTTGTCATTTAGCCCACGGTTGACAAGTTCATGCAAGTTCTGTTTTTACATCAGAGTCAGCGAGTCAGAGTACAACACAGAAACAGGCCCTTCAGCCCATCTAGTCCATGCCAAAACCACTTAAACTGCCTACTCCCATCAACCTGGACCAAGATCATAGCTCACCATACCTCTACTACCCATGGTATTGGTCCCCATTGGGTTCGGGAGTAACCCATTCCTTGTACGGGTTATACCTTCTCCAGAAGAGATCCCAATGATCCAGAAATCTGAAACCCTGCCCCCTGTACCAATTTCTCAGCCAAGCATTCATCTGCCAAATCCTATTCTTGCCCTGATTGGTACGTAAGATTACTATCTTGCTTTTCAGCTTTCTACCTAACCATATTTCTCCATCCCAATAGTGTCAATAATTTATAGATCTCAGACAAAAGTACCAAAAGTGGTAGAGCTGAGTAGACCTAGCCCACTGGAGTAGTATTTTAGTCCACTGGCTTTCTAACACTCATCACTCTGGGTCACTCAAAAAATTCTAAGTGCTTGGACAATGATTAGGTGATTGGGAAGTCTATATGACAATTTTTAACATTACCTTTAGGAGAAAGGTAAGTTTACAAATCCTTGCCTTAGTTCCAGATATGAAATTTCAGTCTCCCTCCAGAGATACTGTACCAGTGCAAAAACCCAAGCTGATCTTTCAGTGCAGTATTGAGGAGGTGCCACATTTCAAACTATCCTTGCACTCCACCAAACTTTGCATGAATTTCATTAGATGTTAATTGAAGCAGATCTGACTTAGTTCTCTCCTTAAAGTATTGGAACTACTTGTTATAGAAGGGGAGGAGAGACGATTGTCATATATTTCTATGTTCAGATTATGAAAGCTACGGAAACCCCTACCCTCTACTTAAAGGTCCCACCGTCAACATCAGTATACCAATACAATATGATGCACCGAGATGCAGCCGGTAAAACTGCTAGCTGGTTGAGTTCATGCATCATAGTTGCAGTGACCTGAATTCAGAACTGACCTCCAGTGCTGTCTGTGTGGAGTTTGCATGTTCTCCTTGTGACTATTTACCTATATCTGGGCATTCCAGTGTCGCCAGATATCTTTAGGTTAATTGGTCACTGTAGATTACCTCTTGTGTGCAGAATCTGGGGGTGGGTTGATGGGAATGTGGGGCAATATAAAAGAATGAGAGGAAATAAGAGCTTAAATGTCAGTCCAGACTCAATCAGTCAGAGTGCTTATTTCTGTGTTATGTGACTCTCTGACACATGTGGTCTATGATAAATGCTTTTACCGCAGAATGGTCAAGGGGCTTGAACATCAATGTTTTAATCAGAGATTTGAAAACTAACTCTGAACATCAGAACACTGGACAGCCCAAAGTGTCAATTATATTGTTACTTTTTGATGCTGCCTGACTATCAGGAATTAGCATAAGAATTTAATCATAATTTTAGATTACTGAACTAGGGTTCATTGTAATTTAGAAAATAGACTGTATCATTATTCAGTAATAAAATATAATTTTATTTAGTTCATTCACAAGCTAGTTTAGCAGTTTAATTTGTGAACTATCATTCAGTTCCTTGTGCTTATCAGATCATGAAATAACCTGAATCACATTGGGATCCAAAACCATTACACTCAATAACATACATTTCCACAGCTTTTTTGCATGGCAAAATGTGCAAAACACATCATTCAGCATTACCAAAATCACTCCAATGCTGAGCACAAACAGAGATATCAAAAGCTTGGCCAATGGGACTGGGTGTAATTTGGAAACTGATAAAGATGGAGAGATTTTGGTTGCAAATTCCTGAGCCTTGGGATCTGATGGAAACGCAGTGAAATGTGGATCACCCTACTCTTTCATCACACATGTTCATATCAAAGCAGACCCACTCACATCACCTTGCGTATTGCTGACTTTCAACCTCAACCCCACCCTAATCTAGCAGACCCCCACTGTCACCCTCTCTTCAGCCACTGACTTGATACAAGTTAAATTGACACTTTTAATTGATCACTATTTCAAGCTGGGCTCCTGGCATGGTAACATGAACAGAAGTTTTTCTATATGCAGAAAAAGAATGCTGCTGAAAGCAGCCAAAACTTACTTCATTTAGCAGAACACAATATCAAACATGCTGAGAACAACACAGCAACAATTTGAATAAAGGTAGTTGCATGTCATTTTTCAGTGAAAATTCACCTCAGTCCAGGACTGTACTCACGTTCAGACCATGCAGAACATCCATGATGCTGCTTAACAGGCTACACGCCGGTGGTATCACAGGAAAGATTCCAGTATGGATAGAGCAATGGTTGATTGGCAGGAGGCAAAGAATGGGAATAAAAGGAGCTTTTTCTAGTTGGCTGCCAGTGATTAGTGGTGTTCCACAGGGGTCTGTGTTGGGATCAATTCTTTTTTCATTATATGTCAATGGTTTCGAGATGGAATTGATGGCTTTGCTGCAAAGTTTGCAGACAATATGAAGATAGGTGGAGGGGCAGGTAGTTTTGAGGAGTTGAGAGGCTATAGAAACTTAGACAAGTTAGGAGAATTGGCAAAGAAATGGCAGATGGACTACAGTGTTGGGAAGCGTATGGTCCTGCACTATGGTAGAAGAAATGAAAGGGTTGACTATTTTCTAAATGGAGAGAAAATACAAAAAACTGAGATGCAAAGGGACTTGGGAGCCCTTGTGCAGGATTCCCTGAAGGTTAATTTGCAGGTTGAGTCTGTGGTGAGGAAGGAAAATACGATGTTAGCATTCATTTCAAGAGGACTAGAATATAAAAGCAAGGATGTAAAGTTGAGACTTTTTAAAGTACTAGTATGGCCTCACTTAAAATATTGTGAGTAGTTTTGGGCACTTAGAAAGGATGTGCTGGAACTGGAAAGGGTTCAAAGGAGGTTCACGAAAATAATTCCAGAATTGAATGACTTGTCATATGAAGAGCATTTGATGGAATTTACTAGAATTCAAAAGAATGAGGGATGACCTCATTGAAACCTATCGAATGGTGAAAAGCCTTGATAGAGTGAAGGCGGAGAGGATGTTTCCTATGGTGAGAGAGTCTAAGACTAGAGGACACAGCCTCAGAATAGAGGGGCGTCCATTGAGAATGGATATGAGGAGGAATTTCTTTAGCCAGAGAGTGGTGAATCTGTGGATTCCTTTTCCACAGGCAGCTGTGGAGGCCAAGTCTTTATGTATATTTAAGGTAGAGGTTGATAGATTCCTGATTGGTCGGGGCATGAAGGGATATGGAGAGAAGGCAGGAGATTGGGGCTGAGAGGGAAATTGGATCAGCCATGTTGAAATGACAGAGAAGACTTGATGGGCCAAATGGCCTAATTCTGCTCCTATAGCTCTTTGGTCTTCTGGTGATACTGTCCCTCTAACAGTGTAGTGCTTCCTGACCATTCCCCCTCTAATATTGCAGCACTTGATCAGCGCCCCCTCTGTACTCCATTGAAGCTGTTATTAAGATGTTACGTGCTTTTCTCTCCACAGTGAATCTTGGACTCATGGGCAATTCTTACCCAGAATGTTTCCTACTGAATCACAGCAGACAAACATTAGCATATTCTCAGTTAAACAAATTTCAAAATTCTTCTTTGGCCATTCCAACCAGGCATCTACATTTATGTCAGAAAGACCCCATCTTTTCATTTCTATTATCTTGTTTAATCTACAATTTCAGATATTTATACCTTGGCAATGTAGACTGCCATATAGATTCTCAATTTAATTTCCACTCATTTCCATTCCTATCATCCAGTCTTATTTTATAGGAAATGTTTGAGGTAATAATCTGAATTTATTTATTTCTAGCATCTAATATTTGATACATTCTGATGAGGGAACCCCACTGAGCTCTCTCTTCCTGGACTGTTAAGCTTAACAACGTTCAACATTTTCTCGTAATTCATTCCCTTTGTACTTAGAATCAATTTTGCTGCTCTTTTTTGTTCTTCGCTCTAATATGCAAATACTGATCAATATTTAGTAGGATTTATCACAACTTCTCTGGCTAATATTCTATTTAAATGTCCAGATCATTTTCCCTATGCTAATTTAGTTATTTTATGCCACACAATAGATTTTAAAAATGGAAAGTTTTACATTATATTTCTTACACCATACATCTATGCTGTGAAATGCCAGAGCTTCTCCCAATTCTTCACTGTTTAAAACATGCAAATTAACATCTGAAATGAAACAGCAGAGAAATGGATTTCAGATGAATACATGGGCCAGATTTGCCTTGAGAATAACAGCAAGGCCACCAGACTCTCAGTTTCGTTAATGAGTAAATCAGGCAGCAATTTCCAGCAAGCGTTCTGAGAATGGGCTGATTGATCACTCTGCCAGTCTCCCAGCTAAGGGCTGATGGCATTGTGGGGCTGGCTCATTGATGAGGCTACGAATACACTCACCCAGCAACTATCTTTGTCTCAGGCACAGGAGCTGGCAATTCAGCCTTAGCATTTTGGTTCTACTGATCATTCTGGGATTGCCTGAAGCTGGCATGACTGGTAGGACTGCAGGTCCTGGGGAAAACATTCTACTCCTCCCTGCTCATAACCACATTGAAAAAGCTCTGACCTGCCCTTTCACTTGTCAGAATTCCAAATGGGAATTTGTGATATGAGTTATTAAAATAGAGGTCACCTCATTTAACTCAGTTCCTTAAAAGTAGAAGCCGACAAGTTTGAAGCAAATTTGAATTCTGCCCCAGAACTTGTTTACATTTTAATCTCTAGCCCAGCCCTGTTCTTTTGGAATTAAGATCCACCTGTGTGTATCTAATCTGATTTCTTGAAGTGCCCATTGTAACTTTACCTGCACACGTGCAGGTACATGCACAGTAAAAATTGTCTGCAGTTTTGCTAGACAATTTCAGATGTAATTGATATGAAGTTTCTGCTCTTAAAGATCACAAAACTAATATGGGTAAATATCAAGGCAGGGAAGTGCTGGTCAAAGACCCGCACACTGATCTTTATCCTGCTGGCAGCACAGAATGCCAACCCACCTGAAGCTTTCCGCCATTTCTCTGCACCTCCTGTCTTCAGAACTTGCTCTCTTTCCTTCTCAGCAAACACGAACTTTGGAGTCCACACCACTGAAGTGATCTATGAGGAACATCACCAAGTCCTGTGGAATATCACTGAACAAATCCATGCCGATCTCACCTCAGTGTCAATGGCTGGCAATGTTCTTTACATGGAACATCATCAACATGTTTCTGTAACTATCTGTAAGGCATATGTTCAAAGTCTGATTTCCCCACTTTGAAATTTTGAAAATGTCATGCAGCACATAAAAAGCTGGAGGAAGACAGTGGGTAAAGCAGCATCTATGGAGGGAAATGGACACTTTTGCCCAAGACCCTTCAACTAGACTGGACTATTTATGTACTTAACCACTATCAGGATGTGGATTTTTTGTAGGCTAGTATTTATTGCTCATCCTTTTAAAATCTTCAGAACTGCAATTGATTTGCTTTACTGGCAAGGACACCAGTGCAGATGGATAGAATTCAAATCTCAGTCAAGGTGATTAATGGCATGGGAATAGACTGCAGAGGCTCTTGTGCTTATGTTCAAGATTATGAATGTTAGAACAGGAGCAAGAGCAGGTGAACCGACCTCTCAAGCCTGCTCTGACATTCAAAAACGTCAAGACTGATCCAACCGTAGCCTCAAACTCAATTTCCCACTCTGACTCTCATACTTCTCAACACCCTAGTATTCAAATACTGTACCTGTAAATTGCCAGCTTGAACAGATTCAATGACTGCACGTCCACACCTCTCAGGGGTACAGAATTCCAAAGAAGCATGGCCCTCAAAGAGAAGAAATACCGACCTATCTCCATCCGAAATGGGACACTTCTCACTTGAAACTATGTCCACTAGTTCTAGATTCCTCCACTACTGGAAATGTTCTATCAGCATCTGTGCTATCAGTCCCTCTCAGAGCCTTATGTACTTCAATACCATCCCCTTGCATATTTAAATACTCCATTGTGTTAGAGTCAATCTGCTCAGCCTTTCTTCTATGTCAAGCTCTTCATTCCAGGAAGTAACCTGGTGAACCTTCTCTGCACAGCCTCCAATATAAAGCCTACCATCCTTAAATACGGAAACCAAAACAGTTTCAATGTTCCAAGTGTGATCCCACCAAATTCTTTGAGGTAACAGCAAACCTTCCCCACTGTTGACTTCATACTCATTCCAATGAAACCCAACTTTCTGTTAGTCTTCCTAATCAGTTGCTGCATCTTCCTGCCAAACCATTGTCTTTCATGCACCAACACCCCAGGTATTTTAGGAAGCACAGTGGTTAGTGTATTGCTATACAGCACAAGTGATTACTGACAGAGGTTCAATTCCTGCCGCTGCCGTTAAACCATCTGTACATTCTCCCCATGACACGGGTTTGCTCCAGGTGCTCCGGTTTTCTCCCACATGCCAAAGATGTACGGTTCAAGGTAAATTTATCATCAAAGTACATATTTTTGTCACCACATACAATCCTGAGATTCACTTTATTGCGGGCATTCACAGTAAATCCAATAACCATAATAGGATCAATGAAAGATCTCACGAACTTGGGCATTCTCCCAACAGGGTGGAAGACCATGCAAATACAAAAGAAATAATTAAATAATTATAATAAATAAAGAACCATTAAATATTGAGAACACAAGATGAAGAGCCCTTGAAAGTGAGTCCAGAGGTTGTGGGACCCATTCAATGATGGGGCAAGTGAAGTTGGGAGAAGTTATCCCCTCTGGTTCAAGAGCATGATGGTTAAGGGTGTAATAACTACAGTATTCCTGAACCTGGTAGTGTGAGTCCTGAGGCCCTGTACCTTCTTGATGGCAGCAGTGAGAAGAGAGCATGTACTTTATGGTGGGGGGGGGGGGGGGTCCCTAATGATGGATGCTGCTTTCATGCAACAGTGCTCCATGGAGAAGTACTCCATAATGGGGAGGGCTTTACCCACTGGGCCATATCCACTACTTTTTGTAGGAAATTCCATTGAAGGGTGTTGGTATTTCCTTACCAGGTTGTCAGTATATTCAATATACAGTCAATATGCTCTCCACCACACATCTATGGAAGTTTATCAAAGTTTTAGATATCATGCCGAATCTTCACAAACTTCTAAGGAAGTAGAGGCACCGCCATGCTTATTTCATAATTGCACTGACAGACGGGGTCCAGGACAGGTCCTCTGAAACGATAGCGTCAAGGAATTTAAAGTTGCTGATCCTCCGATGAGGACTGCCTCATGAACCTCTGCTTTCCTCCTCCTGAAGTCAATACTCAGCTCCTTGCTCTTGCTGACATTGAGTAAGGGGTTGTCGCTTACAGGGTTAGTGAGTTTTGGGCATACTATGTTGGTACCGGAAGTCTGGCAACACTTGCAGCTGCCCAGCACAATTTGCTTTGATGCAAATGATGGACTTCACTGTACGTTTCAAGGTTTCTCACTATACAGGTTACAAATAAAGCTAATCTTTATCTTTACAATTCCTTTTTCACTTTACAATGGCCAACTAATCACCCAGCCAGCTGAATATCAGAATGATCTTAAGACAATGTGACTGTTATGGCTGATAAGGTTTCAAAACATTCCTGGTGCAATTTCTCATCTAATTGTGGGAAATGGAAGGGTGGAGCCACAGTGATTGTTTACAATAGAAATGCATGATTGGAATTATCTTAATTAACATTTACCCCCATCTGATTTTTCCACTCACTTCACATCCCAGAAAGCTGGGGGCCACACTTCATTACACAGATGGAGCCCTTTACCATGATCCCTGCCCTTTACTCTGTGGAACTATCCATCGATCTGGCCTATGGTGGTCAAGATTAAAATCGCACCATGGGTGAATCCTAGATGCCAACTGGCACACTGCCCTCCGTATTAAAGAGACAAGGTTATTCTCTGCTAATTAATAATGAAGTTGACGCTGAGTGTGATAGCAAAGGAGCTGGTGTCTATGCAGGTCTGCCTCACAGGGTTAAACAGCCAGCTCAGTAGTTAGTGTGCAGATGTGACAGAATGTTTTCATTCTGTGAACGCTGCCGCTTTCTGACACACCATAAGATGTACAGCAAATAAATGCTTCAGGCGAATATGCCACACCAGTCTTACATCTGTCTACTTTGATTTGTCCTTAACTGTGCTTGCAGATAAAACAAGCCTTCCAGATGTCACGACAATTGGTGTTATGCATGCTGACTTTAAAAAGACAAGATTCCCATTCTGGCAGCTTAACTGGAGTGTAAAACAAGTCTTTCAAAGCCAGACTGTCCCAGAATCCCAAGCCAGATTTCAGGCTTGTCGCTTCTTCCCTCAGTAACCTTACGCAGAAATTTAACTTGCTATTTTCAGAGAGAACTTCAATGGATAAATTTTTAAAAAATAAAAATCTGTTTTACATAATACCTACATGCATTTCAGAGCACTTTATCTATAGGTTGAAGTGGAATATTATACGGTGGATTCCGGTTAATTGGGCCATTGTTTAATCAGGGCAGCCGCTTATTTGGGACAACTCTTAAAGAACAAAAAGTAATCAGGAAGATAGCCAGAGTTCCTTTCATTTAATTTGGACATTATGCCATTGGGCCAGGAGACTGAAGCTAAGCAGTTTCTAATGAGCATCAGATGTGTGCACTTTTGTGGCCGTTAAGACCCTACACCGTACTTAGCGTGAACAGTTTTTAAATAACACCAGGTGCATGCGCTTGGTTTAAAGAGCAGTGGAATTTTTGTCTTTGATAATCAGTGAGAAATAAGCAGTAAGACAATTCTGAACTGTTTTGCTCACTGTGGTTTCAAGCATTCAGACTTGGAGATGCCAGAGATGGCCAGGAGTGGAAATGAAATTATTTCACTACTTCAACAAGTTAGGGACTATGAAGAATTTGAAGGTTACAATGAAAATGACTTGGAGGATGTAAATAATAACATTTTATGAAGGCAGTCTATTATCTACACTAGGTGTTAGGTACCTGCACAGATTTTGTTCATTTACCTTCAATCACTGCAGTGTACACTAGATGAATTCCTCCGTCGATAATCATTAGGAACCTATACACAGCTTTATAGTACTGTAGTAGCATTGGTGGTGCTGTAATTTCATCTGCATTTCATTTAAATACATAATTTGTAACTCAGTTAAAACCTAGCTTATTTTTTTACCCCTTTTTAACCATTTCCATGAAGTTTCAGCTAACTGGGCAGCTATTTAACTGGGCCAAAATGTACTGGTCCCGATGTGTTCCATCTGACTGGAATCCACTGCATTTGAATTGCCATAGTCGTTTAGGGAGAGACTGTCTGTTCTTACAATTCTTGAATTGCTTTCTCTGGGAATGAGCGAGAAGAATTGCTAGCAACCATTTCTAGCTCACTTTAAAGGATATTTATCTCCATTCTAAGCAGGAGCAGGATGGTGAGTTTGGAGATGGGGGGGTTGGTGAGTTGGTGTGGGAAGAGGGTAGTTACATCAACGGCAATGCAGCCCCTTGCTGTGGGTAAGAGCCCAGATCAAAAACAGAGAATCATGGTCAAGTGCATCTGATCCCCCGCCACTTCCCTCCTCCCCTTGAGAGCTGTTAGAGCCACAGACTGAAAGAAGGTATGGGAATTTGATTGTAATCGCCAAAGGCTGCACATCCTTATTCATAATGACTGGGAGTCTTCCACCTTTATCTGGGAGCATCAAATCCCAGTGTCAAAGGTCAGGCTCTGGAATGGGGATGTCAATGTTTATTTGCTGTGATTTATATATATACAGTAAAAGGCACTTCTGGGTGAGTTATAGTGTAGCGCACAATTAAATCCAGAGTAGAATAGCATGCTAAACACTAACATGTAGTTAGTTCCGAGTACAGGCCTGAGCCTTGTTATACTAAAACTACAATCTTAAAATTATTCAGCTATCAAGCTGACTATTTGGAAGAAACAACGTGCCTCATCCTTCATTAAGACATAACACAAATTCAAGTCACCACCAGTGCTCACCAACACCTGCCTCATATACGAGGGATACATATTCACTTTCTGATTTCAAGCATGGTGGATTCAAGCCCTGTTCCAAGCCTAGAACCATATAAAGATAGCTGACTGTCTCATGCAGTATTGAGCTCTGCACTGTGAAAGGAGCACCTCACTGTGAGAGGGGCTGTAATGAGGGAGCACTACACTGTGAGAGGGGCTGTAATGAGGGTGCGGTGCACTGTGAGAGGAACTGTAATGAGGGAGGACTACACCGTGAGAAGGGCTGTAATGAGGGAGCACTGCACTGTGAGAGGGACTGTAATGAGGGAGCACTACACTGTGAGAGGGGCTGTAATGAGGGAGCACTGCACTGTGAGAGGGACTGTAATGAGGGAGCACTACACTGAGAGGGGCTGTAATGAGGGAGCACTGCACTGTGAGAGGAACTGTAATGAGGGAGGACTACACTGTGAGAAGGGCTGTAATGAGGGAGCACTGCACTGTGAGAGGGACTGTAATGAGGGAGCACTACACTGTGAGAGGGGCTGTAATGAGGGTGCGGTGCACTGTGAGAGGGGCTGTAAAGAGGGCGCGGTGCACTGAGAGAGGAACTGTACTGAGGGGAGCTGTAATGCGGGAGCACTACACTACAAGAGGGGCTGTAATGAGGGAGCACTACACTGTGAGAGGGGCTGTAATGAGGGAACTGTACTGTGAGAGGGGCTGTAATGAGGGAACTGTACTGTGAGATGGGCTGTAATGAGGGAGCACTACACTGTGAGAAGGGCTGTAATGAGGGAGCAGTACACTGTGAGAGGGGCTGTAATGAGGGCGCGGTGCACTGTGAGGGGGCTGTAATGAGGGAGCACTACACTGTGAGAGGGGCTGTAATGAGGCACGGTGCACTGTGAGGGGAGCTGTAATGAGGGAGCACTACACTGTGAGAGGGGCTGTAATGAGGGAGCACTGCACTGTGAGAGGGGCTGTAATAAGGGAGCACTACACTGTGGGGGAGCTGTAATGAGGGAGCACTACACTGTGAGAGGGGTTGCAATGAGGGCGCAGTGCACTGTGAAAGGGGCTATAATGAGGAAGCACTGCACTGTGAAAGGGGCTATAATGAGGAAGCATTGCACTGTGAGAGGGGCTGCAATGAGGGAGCACTGTACTATGAGAGGGGCTGTAATGAGGGCGCAGTGCACTGTGAGAGGAACTGTAACGAGGGAGCATTACACTGAGGGGAGCTGTAATGAGGGAGCACTACACTTTGAGAGGGGCTGTAATGAGGGAGCACTACACTGTGAGAGGGGCAGTAATGAAAGACTGCTGCATTGTGTGAGGGGCAGTAATAGGGGAACAGCACTGTGAGAGGTTATAATGAAGGACTGCCGCATTGTCAGAGGAGATGTACTGTGGTAGTGCTGTGCTCTTTAGTATACAACGTTGAGGAAGCAAATGCACTGTCAAAGGGACTTTACTGAAGAAGCACGTAGGGGTAGCAATGAGATAATGTTGCACAGTCAGAGAAGCTGTATCGAGGAAATGCCTCCCATTTGTCCACATTATGTATTTCACTCAACTTGTCCACATCTGCCTAACAACACAAACAACATACTGGAGGAACTCAGCATCCAAAGCAGCATCTATAAAAAAGAGTAAACAGTCGACACTTCAGGCCAAGACCCTTCATCAAGACTGGAAAAAATGATGAGTCTTGGCCCAAAACATTTCCAGTTTACTCTTGGCCATAGATGCTGCCTGGCCTGTTGAGTTCCTCCAGCATTTTTTGTGTGTTGCTCGGAGTTCCAGCACTTACAGATTTTCTTGTGTTTGTGGCACATCTGCCTAAAGCTTCCTTACATCATCTTCCATATATAACATTCCTCTTGGTTGAATATTGTAAGCAAACTTGAAAATATGACAATAGAAACTCAAGAAAATGCAGATGCTGTAATCTAGAGTCACTAACAACCTGTTGGAGAGATTCAGTGGATGGAGCTGCATCTGAGGAAGGAAAGTTGTCGTCAAGATTTTACGTCAAAACCCTACATCAGGACTAAGACTGGAGAGGTGAGATGGTCAATACAAAGAGAAAAGGAGAAGGATCTCCTATTGCCACTCTCAGTTCCAATGCAGGATATCAACAGGAAACACTGACTATTCCTTTCCTCCCTCAGAAGCTGCTCCTCCCACTGAGCCCAGCCAGCAGATTGTTGTCTGAAAATGTAACATCTGGTCCTTTCAACAACATTACTAATATTAACTGTAGATACTACATGCCCAAGTTTCTATCGCTGATTATTCACAACCTGCCAACTAAGGTCGATTTATTCCCACCCATTGCTACCTGTTCCATTACATTCCCTTAATCATCCTTGCTGAAAGATTAGTATTTGTCTTTCAAAATAAATATTTATTCATCTATCAGAACTGCATCCAATAACTCGTCCATCACTTATGTTAAAATGAACCGGTTCTAATTTGATATTTAGCCCCCCATTAACACCTCTAAATCAGATAATCATCATTACCAACTTGTAGTGGGAGCTTATTATACACAAATATTTGGCAGCATTTCCCACAGGTTGAGAAAGACAAAGTCATTCTTTCAGTGTAAAGCAATTTGGAGCCCTCAATAGGTCTAATATCAAGTCTTTCCTTTATTTCCTAATTCTGTAATGGTTATAATTAGACAAGAAGATTATGATGCAGCTTGGCCAACATTACTGGAGAAGCATTCACAGTAAGGATAGGAAAAGACACAGTTGGGCTTTGAGGTACCAGATGAAATTCTATTAATAAATTATATTTCATAGTTTCATCTTCCTTATTAGCAAATAATTTCTATGATTTTAATAAACGTGAGTCAATAGAGCAACCAGATCCTGGAATAAATTCATTCCCGGACCCTGGCAGGAGTTACATACAAGCTTCCAAACAGAAGCCAGGATGTGACATAGAAATTGCAATGGCAGGTGGAAAAGGCATATAACAAGGGCAATGTTACGATAGTAATAGTGGATTTCCATATGCAGGTAGATTGCAAATACCAGATTGGTGCAAGATCATGAGAGGGGAAATTTATAGAATGGCTATCAGATGGCTTTTTAGAGCAGTTTGTAGTTGAACCCACTAGGAGAAAAGCAATTCTGGGTTGGGTGCTATGTAATGAACCAGTATAACAAAAATTAGTGGGAAGGTAGAGGCTTGGGAAGCTTTTAAAAATCAACAGAAAGCAGCTAAAAAAGCCATAAGAAGGGAGAAGATAAAACATAGAGGTAAGCTAGCTAATAATATAAAATAGAACACCAAAAGTTTTTCAGGAATATAAAGGGTAAAAGAGAGGCGGAAGTGGGTGTCAGACTGCTGGAAAATTATGCTGGTGAGGTATTAATGGGGGGCAAAGAAACGGCGAACAACTTAATAGGTATTTTGCATCAGTCTTTACTGTGGAAGACAGTAGCAGTATGCCAGAAATTTGAGCATATCAGGGGGCAGAAGTGAGTGTACTTGCTATTACTAAGGAGAAACTGCTTGGGAAGCCTTAATATCTGAATGTAGTTAAGTCACCTGGACCAGATGGACTACACCACAGGGTTTGAAAGACGTAGCTGAAGACATTGTGGAGGCATTAGTAATGATCTTTCAGGAATCACTAGACTCTGGAATAGTTCTGGAGGACTAGAAAATTGAAACTGTCACTCAACTCTTTAATAAGGGAGGGAGGCAGAAGAAAAGAAATTATATGCTAGTTAGTCAGACCTCGGTGGTTGGGAAGATGTTGGAGTCCCTTATTAAGGATGAGATTTCGAGGTACTTGGAGGGACATGATAAAATAAGCCAAAGTCAGCATGGTTTCCTTAAGGGGAAATCTTGCCTGACAAATCTGTTGGAATTCTTTGAGGAAAAAACAGGCAGATTAGACAAAGGAGAGTCAGTGGATGTTGTCTACTTGGATTTTCAGAAGGCCTTTGACAAGGTGTCACATAAGAAGCTGCTAAACAAAACAAGAGCCCATGGTATTACAGGAAAGATACTAGCATGGATACAAGATTGGCTGACCGGCAGGAGGCAACGAATGGGAATAAAGAGTGCCTTTCCTGGTTAGCTGCCATTGACTAGTGGTGTTACGCAGGGGTCAGTATAAGGATTGCTTGTTTTCACATTATATTGTCAACGATTTGGATAACTGACTTGATGGCTTTGTGGCCATGCTTACAGTCAACGCAAAAATAGGTGGAGGGGCAGGGACTGTTGAGGAAGTAGGGAGACTGCAGAAGGAGGTGGACTGATTGGGAGAATGGGAAGAGAAGTGGGAGATGGAATATACAGTAGTGAAGGGAAGTGTATAGTCATGCATGCTCTTTGGTAGAAGGAATAAAGGCAAATACTATTCTGTAAACAGGGAGAAGATTCAAAAATCAGAGGTGCAAAGAAGTCCTTGTGCAGGATTCCCTAAAGTTAACACTGACTCAACCTGCAAGTTAAGGAAGGCAAATGCAATGTTCACACTGAGGTTTAACACTGGTCCATTTTATCTGCCAAGGGAGTTTTCTGCCAACATCCTGGTAGAAGTGCACATTCCACCTCAGGCACTGGAAGGGCTGAGTAACACGATCAACAGGTACAAAACTGTGCACCCCGATTCCTTCCCTATCATTGCAGGAGAATTTAACCAGGCCAGCTTGAAGAAGTCTCTGAAAAACTATCTCCAACCTATCACCTGTGGAATCAAAGGAGCCAACACACATGACCAGTGTTACACCACCATCAAGAATGCTTACTGTGCCATTCCATGCAGGTACTTCGGAAAGTCCAATCTCCTGGCTGTACTTCTACTCCCAGTGTATAGGCAGAGACTGAAGGCCACAGCACCAGTGGTTAGGACCAAAAAGGTATGGTCAAGGGAGGCAGAGGAGCATTTGAAGGACTACTTTGAGTTGGTGGACTGGACAATATTCAGAGATTCATCTTCAGATCTGAATGAATATGCCACAGTTGTCAACAACTTCATCAAGACCTGTGTGGATGAGTGTGTGCCTTCAAGAACAAATCGGACATACCCAAACCAAAAGCCATGCATGAACCAGGAGATTCATAGTCTGCTGATGATTAGATCTGTTGTAGTCTAGACTGATGATGTAGAACTAAACAAGAAGTCCAGGTCTGACCTACAGAAGGCTATAAGGGCAAAAAGACATTTCCAATTGAAGTTCGAGTTGGAATTGGATTTACATCTGCTCTGGCAGGGTTTGCAGGCCATTACTTCCCACAAAGTGAAACCTAACATCATGAATGGCTGTGATGCTTCACTCCCAGATGAACTTAATGACTTTGAAAGGGAGTATAAAAATACACCTGTGCAAATCCATACAGCATCTAATGGCCCTGTAATCTGACTTCAGAACATCTTTCAAGAGGGTGAACTCTCACAAGGTGTCAAGCCCTGATGGTGTACTTGGTGGGACACTGAAAGCCAACAGGCAGGAGTGTTCAAGGACATCTTCAATCTCTCACTGCTGCAGCTGGAGTTTCCCACCTGCTTCAAAGTTCAACAACCATACCATTGCTGAAGAAGAGCTGATTGAGTTTCTTCAATGACTATCGCACAGTGGCACTCACATCTACGGTGATTAAGTGCTTTGAGAGGCTGGTCATGACTAGAATCAACTCCTACCTAAGCAAGGATCTGGACTTGCTGCAATTTGCCTATAGCCACAATAGGAGTGCAATGTCACTGGCTCTCCACTCGGCCTTGAATTACTTGGACAACAGTAATACTTACAGCAGGCAGCTATTTATTGACCACAATCATTCAATATAATCAACCTTCAGTTTTAATCAACAAGCTCCAAAATCTGGGCCTCTATATCTCCTGCTGCAACTGGATCCTTAGCTTCCTCACTGGGGGAACACAGTTTGTGTGGACCGGAAATAACATCTCCTCCTTGCTGACAATCAACACAAGCACAGCTAAGGATGCGTGCTTAGCCCACTACATTACTCTCTTTAAACCCATGACTGTGTGACTAGGCACAGTTTAAACACAATCTGTAAATTTGCTGACAACTATTGTTGGCAGAATTTCAGATGGTGAAGAGGAGGTGTACAGGAGTGAGACAGATCAGCTGCTTGAGTGGTGTTGCAACTACAGCGCGAGAGCAAGGAATTGATTGTGGACTTCACGAGCATCATTCCAGAAATGAAAGGGTTAGATTATGAGGAGAGTTTGAAGGCTCTGGGCCTTTACCCATTGGAATTTTGGAGAGTGAGAGGAGATCTCATTGAACCTCTTGAATATTGAAAGGCCTAGATAGAGCAGATATGGAGTATATGTTTCCTATAGTGGGTGAGTATAGGACTGGAGGGCACAGTCTCAGAATAGAGGGATGTCCATTTAGAAATGAGATGAGAAGGAATTTCTTTAGCCAGAGGAAAGTAAATCTGTGGAAGTTATTGCCACAAAGGCTGTGGAAGCCCAGTCACTGAGTATATTTAAAGTGGAGGGTGATGGGCTCTTGATTATTCTGGGTGTCAAAAGTTACAGGGGAAGGCAGGAGAATGGGGTTGAGAGGGATAATAAATCAGCCATGATGGAATGGCAAAGCAGACTCGATGGGCCAAATGGCCCAATTCTGCTCCTAGGTCTTATAGGCTAACAGGTACTTTTTAACCCTCTCTGATTGTTTAAAAACTGTCCCATAACCTGATGAGCCAAGGCACTCAATGCATCTGGGTTCATCTAGTGCAAGTCAAAGGGCTGCTTTACTCAATGGATCAAAGGCATGATTAGTGAATAGCAGCAAAAAAAAACTAAACTCAAAGCTCTAGGATGAGATACTCTTCTATAAAGCATGTCCTCATCTGTGTTCCAACTTCAATTCAATTTCTATTTTGTGCAGACATTTTTCTTCCTGAAAATTTGTTTGCATTTAATGGCCATTTGTTGGTCAGCTGCACAGCGATGAATTAAGTACAATGCGTACCAGATTCGAAATACAAAGGGCCAAAATTCTTCCAAAAATTAAAAAAAAATGAAAGAACCTTTCTAAGTATGTCTTGATAATGACTTACCTCAGAATACATGTTTTTGGAACACTCACAATCCCTGAGAATGGCATTTTATTAATGGTAATTATAATGATTACCAGAGCTATGTGGGACTTCACAGTTTAGAGGGATTCATCACACATTCATGATGATAGTGAACAAGTGTGTGCGCACGTGCGTGTGTGCGTTTACCAGTAACCTCCTCTGCTATGAGATTTTAGATTATGTGCATATTTTCAGATGATTCTCATCACCACAGCACTGCTTGCTCCTTTTATGTGTGCTCACACAGGAATGATACTTCATGCCTAATCATTTTCCTAATTGTCGAGCAATTCAGAAATGTGTTAATTCAACTGCCCAGAAGAAGGCAATGGCAAAAACCACTTCTGTAGAAAAATTTGCCAAGAACAATCATGGCCATGGATAAGACAATAAACGCCCACGTCACACGTAATGATGATGATGTTAATTTACTGTGGAGCTTGATAGCAACCAATAAATTTCCCAGTTATGTTATTGTGGAGTACAGTCAGAGTGCTTTGAGCTGTGACATGACTGAGTGCTGTGTACTTGGGAACAGCTCTCCATCACTGCAAGTTTCCATGCCTCACTACTGCTCCTTTTGGAGATTCTCTGATAGAGTTTGATTGCTGCAATTAATCAACCGTACTCTGTACTGAAGCAACCACTCAGATGTATGGGAAAGGGGGAGAGAGAGATGGCCCTGGGTCTTTTCATGTGTTCCAATGACTTTCTGTCTCAATAAAGGGGTTCTGCACATCTTAATGTCTGGAAGTAAAACTACCAGTTTCAGGATGACAGTATTTGGGATAACAATAGTGCTATGTTTTGTTACTTCAAAATATTAACCTAATTCAAAGGAAAACACAGGAGTCCAAAATGTGCAGCTAACTTTGAGTTTAATTTAAGTGAGGCACGCATGAATCACATGGTAGCACGATGATGTATGCAATTGCCACATATAACCTGTAATGAATTAGTTTAAATTAACTAGAATGCTTAAAAGCATATTTACTAGATTACTCAAACATTACTGAAATATTGTAATATACACAGCACTCATCTATGCTTAGGTGTAAACTTCAATTTAATAGAGAATGCATCAACTATATACACAGTGTATTAAATAATGCAACTGCTATTTACAGACATCCAAAACATAGTAAATTTTAAATTGTCCCCTAGAAGATTACACCCATGTGGAGGCTTTCTTACTCCTGTGGGATAATGCCTTTCCTGACAAGGAGGATCAGGTTCTGAGGCCTCCGCTGTGGTGGTTGTAGGAGTTGAATCCAAGACTGCAAGAAGTAGTTCTGCCAGCACTGGACACCTTTCTTCTCAATTTTCTTCCTGGATCTACATTGATTCTTTTCTTTTTATTTCTCTCATTCCCTCTCTCTTTCACACCATTTTCTTTCTTGCTCACATTCTTTCTCTCCATCTCCTCCCTCCTTTTTCTTCTTCTAATTTGTGCATCATGATCTAGGGAAGGTACATTTAGTTCACTGGAGTATTCTCTTATTTATCCTTCTATTGCTGCCTTTACAATCTGATCTTTGCTCTCGGTTGCCTCATCCACAACATCATCTGATGAACCCTCTGTTTTCGTATCACCATTGACTCCTTCCTTTTTGGCCTTCCATTCATCCAGCTGGGTTCCGACCTTTGTATCTACTTTTACAAGCAACTTTTTGTCTCCCACTTGAAGTTCATGAAATAACATTAATGCATGTAGAGTAGATTCTGGTTCTTTATACTCACAAAAGCCAAATGGTTGCAACTTTCCTGAAGCTCCTTGAACTCTCTTCCAGCTTAGAACCAAGCGACATATCCCAAGTCACTGCCTGATTAACATATCAGAAGCTTTCTCAGATATGTTGCTTCCAAAAACTGTCGTAATCCAGCCACTTCATTTGTCACTTTCATTATTCCTCTAGGCAGGATGGTCCTTTCCTTGCTTTCATACCAGAGGCACAGAGGTTGGCACCAACACCTGTTTGCCATCTGTTTGGCAGTGGTTCATGGTGTACAGAATGGAGACAGCAGTGGCATCAACCAGTACCTTTCTTAATTTGCTTTCAGTTGGCTTCATTGCAGGGGATGTGGCATGCAAATGGCAAATGGATCTCCAAACAAGTTGTAGTTGTCTCAGCCAATCACACCCCTACAATACTGGTCCTTCTGTTTTTACCACATACAAGCTCACTGTTACGGATGTCATTCTCACAGGAGTTATCTGTTCTCCGATATAAATTCTTAGTTGGATATCTGCAGGTTTCAATTTCGTAGTTTTGAAACTCCTCTTAAACTCATTTTGTGGAATGACTGAAACAGCTGAACCAGTATCTAATTCCATTTTAATTAATTTGCCGTTCACATCTGGTATAAGCCATATTGCTTGTAATTGTTAACTTTCACACTGTAAATCTCAAAGCTACACAGTTCTATGCCACTCTCATCATTATCAGATTTTTCATCAGCAACATGCAAATTAGTGCTCCTGCAGTCCATTTATTTTTGTCTGCTGATATGCTCTTTGTACAATATGTGTCCCTCTTTGTTACATTTTTCACCTTTAAACCAGCATTTAGTCGGCGTATGTGAACCCTTGCCACAATGGTAACTCAATTTGTTTGGCCAGGCAGGCTTGCATCTAGACTCTGCAGTTTTGCTCACGCTCACTTTTATTCCTAACTGCAACACAATTGCATCTCTATCTGCAGTTTCCATTGAAACAGCAATTTCAACTGCTCTTTGAAATGTAACTTGTGCTTTACTTAGGATCTATTTTTGAAAGCTTTCTTGTAAGATTCCACAAACTAAATGATCTCTCAGTGCATCACTGAGCCCATTAGTGAACTGACAATGCTCAGACAATCTCCTCAATTCAGCCACCTATGTTAAAATGGCCTCCCCTTCTTTTTGATTCCATTTGTGAAACCTAAAGTATTCTGCAATCAACAATGGCTTCAGTTCTAAATGATCCTGCATTGCTTTTACAATATCAGCAAAGCTCATTTCTGCTGGTTTGGTTAGAGCAGTCTTGAAGCAAATTTTATGACTTTAAACCCAAAAAACTTATTTTTTTATTGTGTATTTCATTTGATTCACAATGTTGTTGAATTAGCTCAGTATACATATTCCAGTTATCTTTTGTGTAATCAAACATGCCTAAGTTTTCAACGTAGCCAGCTATTTTTGCGCTTTTTTATGATTATTATCACCTGGTTCTCTTTATGAACCCATGAATTCTTCTGACTTCTTTAAAAAACTTGATCCTGTCTTCCCTTCCTAAGAACACGTGCTATGCTGCTTTTTGTAACTCGACTCTCTCTCGCTGTTTTTTTTAGCTCGAATGTCTCCCGGCACTTCAACAGGTCAGTTTTAAAAATATCTTGTCACCAATGTTATGTTTTGTAACTTCAAAACATTAAAGTGATTCAAAGGAAGACGTGGGAGTCCGAAATATGTGGCTAACTTAGTGTTTACTTTAAGCGAGGCACGCAAATATCACATGGTAGTGCAATTCTCATATTTATATATATATAACCCATAATTAATTATTTTAAACAAACAAGAATGCTTAATCAACAACATATTTACCACATTACTCAAATATTAAATACACAACAAACACCACTGGCACCTTCTGCTTCCCATAAGCAATCCCTCTGAAATACGTATGTATGTAAATAAGTGTTGAATGTGTCAGTTTCTGCCTCACTGACAGTGTTACATCTCAACTGTGGAGAGGATTTGGCTCAAGAATGAGCAGAGGGTTTAGGGGTTACAGAAGCAATGCCTGAGAAAGGATGCTGCTGGAACATTATCAGTTTGATTTTCCCGTCATTTCACACCATATCCCATCTTGGCCACAAATGCTATTCCTTCAGAAGTGTTCGGTCACAATCAAGGAATTGCCCAGGAGTAACACAGCAGTTCCCAGTGGCCTCATCATCCCACCTTTTCAAGAGTAGCCAGAGATGGGCACAAGTTGCCAGCTCAGCCTGTAATGCCATTTTACTCCATCAAATAGACTGCTGCCAATGGGAGCCCTTTATTAACAATGGGAAGGAGATCTCAAACAATGGCCCTCAAAGGTTCAACAATTTAAATCTCTGTCTACAGTGCTTTTAATTTAAAGGCGACTGCTACACAACAAGAAATCTAGCATGTGTTCACCACCTGGCACTTCAAGTGATAATCCTAGGGTTGAATTGTTGGGGTAAAAAGAGAATAGATTGAAAATCAGGAGAACACTGCTTTGCACAGAGTATAAGAAGGCATGATATCAGCCACATCCAAAAATATAAACACTTTGCAAAAGTGCCATGCTGAGATGTCTTGTCTGTTCTCAGCTCTGGGCTCCATCTAATAAGTACAGGGTTTTGTGATCCTAGAAAATGGCCTGTATCATGATTTTCTGTAATGGAGAGCCACATCATCTGTATGTGTGTCAAACAACACAAATTGGGAAAAATATACTTTTTCACATAAATTCTATTTGAGTGAATTATTTTCCATATCACAAATTTTTGGGTAGTAATTTTTGAATTCTTCAAGAACAAATTTTCAAGCGGCTCTATCACAGGGGGTCATCGGTACACAGATCTGCATTGCTACCAACTAAAGCATATGGCAGTGCCAATACACATTGACACTGAAAGGAAAGCTGTGAATGAGGTGCTGAGCACTAATGAGACATAGTGAGCTGTGACCAGCTACAGTACTGGTGGGCTGCACATTCAGAATAGGAAATGGATGTCTGGAGTCACAAAGCAATAACAGCAGTATGCTGCAAACTGTGCATTATTACTGTGTCCCAATTATTGATAACATTCTGAATGCTCCCCAAAACCAGCACAAAAGAAGAAAGTTGAGCTACATGGGGTTCACAAGGCCATTTATCAAAACTATGGTGTTCCAGGTGAATAAATGGTGTGCCTCCAGTCTGCTGATGTTGATCCACCTATCATACAACAAGGATATAGGCCTTTCAGCTCGATTGAGATACCTATCGATACAAATCCCATTTTACTGCATTTTGCCCATATGCTTCTGTTCCTTTCTTATCCATATTCCTGTCCAAATATTTCGTAAACACTGTGACTGTACCTGCCTCTACCACCTCCTGTGGCACCTATTCCTATATAACTGCCTCTCTCTGTGTAGAAAAACTTGCCTTTCTGCTCTCCTCTAAATATTTCCTTTCTCAGTTTAAACCTGTGTCCTGTAGTTTTACATTCCCCTCCCACTGAGAAGAAAACTGTAACTATCTGTCTCATGTATGGTCCCATTATTTTGCAAACTTCTATTCCTCAGCCTCTTGCACTTCAGTGAGAGGAATCCAAGATAGTCTCAGCTCCCCTTGCATCGAAAGCCCTTCGTTCCTGGCAACCTTCAGGTAAATCTCTTCTGCACTCCATCTAGTGGCACAATGTCTCTTTCATGAACCACACACAATCTTCCAAGTGTCAACTAACCAAACTCTTTTCAAGCTGCAACATCATGTCCTAGCTCTAACACACCATACTTCTGCCTATGATAACAAGGCACTATGATACCTAATAACTATGATAACAAAAATACCCTATCCATCTGTATTTCCATTTTCAAGAATCTATCAACTTTGACCCTAGAATCCCTATTTACTGCACATCAACACTTCTAAGATCCCTATCACTTTCTGTATATGTCCTGCCTGTATTAGATGACCCAAAAAGTCATCTAATACTGATACAACATATACAGTAAGAAACAGCCATTTAGCTACTCATGCCTCCTATATCATTCAGTGAGATGCTTCAAAGTAAATTTATTATCAGAGTACATATATATCACCATATACAATCCTGAGCTTCATTTTCTTGCGAACATACTCAATAAATCCATAATAATAACCATAATAGAATCAATGGAAGACCTCACTAATTTGGACATTCAATCAGTATGCTGAAGACAACAAACTGTTCACATACAAAGAGAAACAAGTAACAATAATAAATAAATAAGCAATAAATATCGAGAGCATGAGATGAAGAGTCATTAAAAGTGAGTCCATTGGCTGTGGGAACAGTTCAATGATGGGGCAAATGAAGTTGAGTGAAGTTATCCCCTATGGTTCAAAAGCTTGATGATTGAGGGGTAATAAGTGTTCCTGAACCTAGTGGTGTGTGGCCTGAGGCTCTTGTACCTTCTTCCTGATGGCAACAGCGAGAAGAGAGCATATCTTGGTTGGTGGGGATCCCTGCTTTCCTGCGATAATATTTCATGTAGATGTGCTCAGTAGTGGGTAAGACTTTACCCATGATGGACTGGGCCATATCTACTACATTTTGTAGGATTTTCCATTCAAAGGCAGTGGTGTTTCCATACCAGGCTGTGATACATCCAGTCAATATACACTCACCACCACATATCTATAGAAGTTTGTCAAAGTTTTAGATGTCATGCCAAATCTGCAAACTCCTAAGTAGAGGCACTCGGTGTTTCCTTCATAATTGCATTTAAGTTCTGGGCCCAGGAAGGTCTCTGAAATTACAACACCGATGAATTTAAAGTTGCCGTTCCTCTCCACCTCTGATGCTCCAATCAGGACTGCCTCATGGACTCCGGTTTCCTCCTCCTGAAGTCTATAATCACCACCTTGATCTTGCTGACTTTGAATAAGAGGTTGTTGTTAAGGCATTACTCAGCCATATTTTCAATCTCCCTCCCACGTGCTGATTCATCACCACCTTTAATTCGGCCCATGACAGTGGTGTCATCAGCAAACTTGAATCTAGCACTGGAGTTGTGCTTAGTCACATTGTCATAAGTGTAAAGTGAGTACAGAAGGAGGCCTTATGGTGTACCTGTGCTGATAGAGATTGTGGAGGAGATGTTGTTGCCAGTTTGAATTAACTGAGGTCTGCAAGCGAGGAAGTCAAGCATCCAATTGCACAAGGATATATTGAGGACAAGGTCTTGAAGCTTATTGATTAGTTGAGGGGATGATGGCAATTGAATGCTGAGCTGTGCTTGATAAAGAGCATCCTGATCTATTCATTTTTGCTGTCCAGATGTTCCAGGGTTGAGCGAAGAGCCAGTGAGATGGCATCTGATATAGACCTGGTGCTCCAGTAGGCAAACTGGAGCAGATCCAAGACAATTCTCAGGCAGGGTTTGATATGTGTCATCACCAACCTCTCAAAACACTTCATCATAATGGATGCAAGTGCCACTGGATGATAGTCATTGAGGCAGGTTACCACGTTCTTCTTAGGCCTGCTTGTACAATTGAAGCCTGCTCGAACAAGGTGGGTACCTCAGACTGCCGAAGTGAGAGATTAAATATAGTGCTACTTGCTTGCATAATCCTTGATTCTCTTAATACCTGAAATTTTATTGATCTCTGCCAAAATATACTCAGCGACCGAGCCAGTCACTGGATAGAGAATTCCAAAGATTTACCATCATGTATTTAATTTACAATTGCTGGTGTTATGTTCTCTGGACAGACACTCCATGGTCACTTACTGTTAATGTTGTTTGATGTTTTGTTTACAGGGAGGATCGACATCACAGAATCAGAATCAGCTTTAATATGTTTAGCATATGTTGTGAAATTTGTTGTTCTGAGCCAGCAGTACATTCCAATTCATAATAATAAAACAAACATACATTACAATAAGAATTTTATATAATTAAATTGATCCAGTAGTGCAAATAGAAAGCCAAACAAATGAAAAAATAGTGAGGTTCATTGGCCATTCAGAAATCTTATGATGGAGGGAAGAAGCTGCTCCTGAAATGTTGAGTGTGTATCTTTCGGCTCCTGTACCTCATCCTTGATGGTAGCCATGTGAAGAGGGCATGTCCTTGGTGATGGAGATCCTTAACAATGGGCGTATACTTTCTGAGGCTTTGCCTTTTGAAGGTGTCCACAGTGCTAGGGAGGGTGGTCCCTATGATGGAGCTGACTGAGCTTACAACTTTCCGATCAGTGGCTCCCCATACCTGACGGTGATGTAACCAGTCAGAATGCTCTCCACGATATATTTCTAGAAATTTGCAAAATTCCTCCAGTTCCAAATGAAATATAGCCGTTGTCATGCCTTCTTTGTAATTCCATCAATATGTTGGGCCCAGAATAGATCTTCAGAAATGTTGACACCCAAGAACTCGAAACTGCTCATCAATTCCACTGTTCATCTTCAATGAGGACTGGTGTGAGTTCCCTCTAATTCCCTTTCCTGAAGTTCACAATCAATTCCCTGGTCTTATTGACACTGAGTAAAAAGTTATTATTTCAATACCACTCAACCAGCTGATCTATCTCACTCCAGTACACCTACCTCCTCACCTCCATCTGAAATCCTGCCAACAATGTTGTGTCATGGGAAAATTAATAGATGGCATTTGAACTGTTCCTAGCCACACGGTTGTGGGTGCTGAGAGAGAAGAGCTGTAGCCGAAGCATGCATCCAGGAGGTGCACCAGTGTTGATTGTCAGCGAGGAGGAGATGTTATTTCTAATCCGCACAGACTGAGGTATCCTGGTGAGGTAGTCAAGGATCTAATTGCAGAGGGAGTTCAGAGCCCCAGGTTTTGAAGCTTGTTGATTTAACTGAGGGTATGATTGTGTTGAACTCTGAGCTGTAGTCAATAAGCAGCAGCTTGACGTAGGTATTGCTATGTTCCAAGTGATTCAAGGCCGAGTGAAGAGCCAGTGAGATTGCATCTGCTGTAGACCGATTGTGACGATAAGCATATTGCAAATTGCAGTGAGCCGAGGAGTTGATCTGCCCATGACCAACCTGTCCAAGCACTTCATCACAGTTGATGTGACACCACTGGGCAATAGTCATTGAGGAAGCTCACCCTGCTCTTCTTGGGCACTGATTGTTGCCCTTTTGAAGCAGGTGGAGCCTCTGACTGCAGCAGTGAGAGAAGGAACATGTCCTTGGACACTCCTACTAGTTAGTTGGCACAGGTTTCCAGGGCCTATCGCCTTGCTCTCTGATACTTTGAAATACTGACTTACTTGAGCCTGCTGTTCATAAATGTTACTGACAGAGGAATGCTGAACTTCAGTTAACAATAATTTATTCAAGGCTTGGAAGAAAATGGAAAGCTAAGCAAGTTCTTCCAATGTTAGGGCACTGAGAAATGCATTAGAACAAAGGGATCTGGGAATACAGGTCCATAATTAATTGAAAGTGGAGTCACAAGCAGACACGGTCATAAAGATAGCTTTTGGCACATTGGCCTTCATCATCAAAGTATTAACAAGGAGATGGGATGTTATGTTGAAGTTGTCTAAGACATTGGCGAGGCGAATTTGGAGTATTGCGTCTCCTACCTACAGGAAAGATGTAAATAAGATTCAAAGGGTACAGAGAAATTTACCAGGATGTTGCCAGGTCTGGAGGACTCGAGTTATATGGAAAGATTGAATAGGTTAGGAATTTATTCCTTGGAATGTAGAAAATTGAGAGGAGATTTGACAGAGGAATACAAAATTATGGAGGATGTAGATAGGGTAAATAGGCTTTTTCCACTGAGGTTGAAAGAGACTACAGCAAGAGGTCATGGATTAAGGGGGAAAAAGTGAAAAGCCTAAGGGGAACATGAGGGAAAATTCCTTCACTCAGAGGGTTGCGAGAGTGTGGAATGAGCTGCTAGCGCAAGTGAGCTTGATTTCAACAGTTAAGAAACATTTGGATAGGTACATGGATGGTAGGGATATGGAGGGTTATGGTCCCGGTGCAGGTCCATGAGAGTAGGCAGTTTAAATGGTTTGGCACAGACTAGATGGGCTGAAGGGCCTGGTTCTGTGCTGTACTTTTCTATGACTCTATATTTGAATGATATATTACCAAGCCTGAATATATGGTTGGATTATATCATCACTGGCTGGTTACACTTACCTGATTTATATTTCTCCAAATACCACAATGTGCCATGACACTCAGGGTCTTGGGTTATATTTTTTTTATATATTTTTTGTAACTATGTTTCTCTGCTCTCATAATTATATGTGCTGTATGTGACTGTCGGTATTGCTTATTGCACCTTGGCCCCAGAGGAACACAGTTTCATTTGGCTGTGTTCCTGTGTACGGTTGAATGTCAATTAAACTTGAACTTCAACGTGAACTTGAACAGAATTCACTGAGACAGCACTGCACATCCGAAGGATCATTTTGCCAGTTCGCCTGGTTGCAAATGTTATCCAGCCAGCTAGGCTGGCAGCCCGTGGTCCTCATAGTCCTACAGAAGGAGGGAATGGAGCCTAATGAGTTAACGTCAGTTCTCAGAAAAAAGTCCTTGCCCATTTCACGGCTATGTATTCTTTTGCACATTCCCATTAGACACTCCTAACCCTCCTGCACTAGGGGCGATTTACCAATCCACACAACTTTGGAAAGCAGAGCACACAGGAGGAATCCATGAAGTCACAGAGAAAAAAACGTGCAGACTCCATGCTGTCAGAATCAAACCCAGGTTACCGAAGCTGTGAGAAATTAGACTACCTGCCCTGCATCTGAGCTGCCATGTGTCGCTGTGCCCCTAACACACACCCACAGAGATCTTTGCACAGTGCTGCTAACTCGAATCTAAATAACCTCCGAGGAAAAATAAACAATACACCCAGAGCAATCTGCGTCTGCTGCCGCTCTCAAAGGGACTCCTGTGGTGGGGAAGTCGTCCCACCCTGGCACACGACTGCTGTTCCCCAGACATGATGCTGCTGTTACAAAAGTCCCCAGAAAGACTGCTCTTTCAACTTTGTTTACAGAAGTGGTTAAGGATTCCAAACACAGCCCTGTTGCACAGTGCAGCATTGATGACCAGCAGATAAGGGCTAGTTTTCTCACATCAGTGCCAGAGCCTGGCCCTCTGTCAACACAGATTCAATCCAGGGTAACAAGTAACTGAGCTTAGTCCTTTGTGGTCTCACACTAACCTCAACAATGAATGACCTCATCCAAAGTCATACCTTAAAGAAATAATTTTATCAAAGTGGCTATGGTAATCTTTTTTACAGATCTCTGCACATTGATGGATTGCATCTTAAAAGCAGCTTTATGCAGAAAGAGAGATGCAAGCAATATTCCAAATAACTGGCAGCTGTCTTTCCTTACATCTGCAAGCACTTTGCTGCAGTTCAGCAAACTTCGAAGTGTAAGCACAGGCAAAATGATTTGGAAGCGCTCTTGGATGCTAAATGATGCTGTGTGGGAGCGCAGGGCCTCAGTTACTGGCACTTTTGTTGAACCTCAACCCCTAGCAGATGGCATGGAAACGGGAGTGTGAAACGGAGAGCACACTGCCAGATCAGGAAAAGAAGAACTCCGCCATGATTAGCCAGGAGTCTCCCGGTGACAATGACTGCTGTGAGGGATCTGTGCAGACGGGAGCTCTGCTATCCTGGGGACATCAATAAGTGGAAATAAACACACTATCAACACACATGAGCTGAAGTCAACTGCTCTCTCACAGACGTCCTTTCCACTAGGAGCTACAGCCTCAGGCAACGAGACTATTGCTAGTATTGTCCTAGTGCCAAAACCAGGCTGGAACTTTCGCGGATTTAATGGCTGTCACTCTTTAGAAGTGAATCACCTTTACAAAATAATTACCTTGGTAACAAACTGTGGCTGGTCAGTTGGTAAAATAACCATAGCTCTTTGGAATCTCTCAGGTACCTTGATTAATTCTTGCACTTCCTGCACAAGAAAGGTCCGCAGTAAAAGAGGGAGGTGAACTTGTATTTCCTCAGTGATTTCATGATCTCCGAGCATTCCAATTAAATATTCTTTCAAGGCTAATTTCTGTTGCTATGCTGCAAGTGAAGTAGTTGATCCCAGAAAAGGCAAATGCAGTGACAGAGGTTCACCAGACACCAACTACCACAACCCGCTGCTGAGCCACAGACATTTCCAGTGCCGTGTGGTAGAACATCATGGCCACAGAATCATTTCCTTCCTTTTGCCAGCATTCAGTAATGCTCAGAAAATCAGCCTTCCTGCATTTCAGCTGCAAGCTCCTCAATGAGCTGCAAAGGAGCCTTCCACAGCCTGACAAACTGCACTGTCCTTTCCTAACAAGATCTTTGTTTCAAAGTCTATCAGTCATTATTTCTGAGTTTCAATCCAAGATGTAATCACTTCACAAGAAGTAAACAGGAGCAGATGGAAATATTGAATTAGAATCAGGTTTGTTATCATTGACATATGTCATTAAATTTGCTGTTTTCTGGCAGCAATACAGTGCAAGACATTTTAAAAATTACTATAAGTTCCAAACAAATAAATAAATAAATAATGCAAAAGCAGAATATTTAGGTAGTGTTCATGAACCATTCAGAAATCTGATGGGAGAGTTGAAGAAGTTGGTTTTAAAACACTGAGCGTGGGCCTTTAAGTCAGGAAAGTCTACACTGTACATACATCTGTAGAAAATTGCAAGTATAAAACAATGCTTGCAGAGATTCCGATGACAAGCAATCTTGCAGTTTATATTATAACCTCCAGAAGGGAGAGTGAAGTTAAGAACTCCAAAGGGGCTTTAATCTAGATATCCCAATCTGACTGTGGAGTAACACACTTAAGAGAAGTTAGAGAATTGAGTAAGGGGGGAGTTGTGAAAGAAGAGGAATTAAGAGGATACATTTGTTGAGAGTAGGGATATTTCTCAACAGTAGGGCAGAGCGGGGGAGTTGGGGCATTGGGGAAATAGGAACAGGGGACATTGAGGGTGCTTCTTTACAGAAAAAAAATACTGCAAATCTGTAACTTAAAATTAGCTTGATGTTCCTGCAGCAAAGTAAATGGATTTTCAGGGCAAAAGGTGAGGAATAGAAGCCAGATGCAGACCAGCCACATCCTCCCTGCATGCTTAAACAGGCTCAAGTAGGAAAAAAAATGGCATCTTCCTCTTCTTCATTTTAGACAGACATACGAACAGGCAGGGAATTGGAATTGGAATCGGTTTATTAGTGTCACATGTACTGAGATGCAGTGAAAAGCTTGTCTTGCATACTTCTTTCATAAATCAAATCATTGCACAGTGCATTGAGGTAGAACAAAGGTAGAAGGATACCAGAAAGATAAATAAAGTGTAACAGCCACAGAGAAAATACAAGCAGATCACAGTGAGGTAGGATTGTGAAAATACAATGCAGGTAAACAGATCACAGTGAGGTAGGATTGTGAAAATACAATGCAGGTAAACAGATCACAGTGAGGTAGGATTGTGAAAATACAATGCAGGTAAACAGATCACAGTGAGGTAGGATTGTGAGGTCAAAAATCCACTTTATCATACTAGGGGACCATTCAGTAATCTTATGGCAATGGGGTAGAAACTATCCTTGTGCCTGGTGGGACGTGCTTTTGAAAGGGGAGAAGAGAGAATATCTGGAGTGAGTGATTATGCAGGCTGCTTTAGTGAGGCAGCGAGAAGTATCGAATGAATGAGGGGTACAGACCATATTCAGGCAGAAGTCCCGTTTAAATTGCAATCACGGTTGGCAGTGCACAAGCACCATAGGCTGAGGTGCATATTTCTGTATTATACTGGTCCATGTTCTATGGTGATGGGTGCTTCAGGACTACGGTAGTTGTTAAAAAATTATTTCTCTTGTTCCTACAATATTTAATGAGTTGATAGTTACAGTGGAACAAGCAAATGTGAGGGGATGGAGGGATTGTTTGGGGGACATTATCTTCATTAATCTCTGTTTGAACTTCTCATGACCTGAGGAATAGTTTTTTTTCCACCCAGATGATGGTTGGATTTTGGAAAGCTAACAATCAATTTTATCCACTTCCATTTTGGAAAGGTAGTGAGGCCAGGTACTCACACACATTTCAGTATCTAGACGAGAGCTTGGATCACCAAGATATTGAAAGCTACGGATGCTTGGCAGGGCATGGAAGGCCGAAAGGCATGCTTCTATGCTGCGTGTGTGTGGCCCTATGACTCACGTTTTGAACTTTGATCGGAAGAGCAGACCAGGATGGGGAGTGAATCTGTTAGTCTGAATATTTCTGACCTCCCCCTGGGCCACAGGTGTCACCCAGCAGTCTGCCTGGGGAATCATTTATCTTCTGCTCCATATGTATTAAACTCACATGTGGCTGAGGCCAAGATTACATTTCTGGGTAAATATCAAGAATAATCCAGCCTCTGCCTAAGCTCACGGCCTGTCTCAGACATCACTGCTATCTTTTCAAATTCTTACATTAAAAATAGCCAAGTTGCAGATTCGTATGGGAAACGTGGATCACTGTTCCCTCCTTTAGCCTCTTTGGATTAATAACCAACATAAACCAAGTCTGGGTTAGGCAATGCCGTCCATCTTCCCTCATGAGATCCTGTGAGGGAAACCTAGCACAGGATGAGCAATTCAAACAACAGGGCTGGCTGTTCCTTGACGCTATCCCCTTCAGACACTTGGCTAACCAAACTGGAAAATTTGCACCAAGTATTCACGCGAGATTGCCCAGTGAAACCCAATGGCTGCAGATGGTGCTGAATGCAGGACACTGCTCGCAGGCTTTGTGCTGTCCCTCTATCAGCTTCAATGACAGCAATAGGATTTGGAAATGTTACCGCTGCCTGGAGTCAGCCCCCCCACACTGTCTAAATAACAGCAAGTTCCTCTCCAAGCTACAGGAGCAAGAAAATCCAATAAAATTAAAATCCCTGAACAATAACTTGCCTTTTTCAATATTATTTTATCATCAGTGTCACAAGATGGATTCTTTTCTGTTAATAAATGAAACACTAAATAGCTACATACGTAAGCTCATCTGTGCCGTTTATTAGTCATTATGAGTGGAGATGTCACTAATTAAAACAGATTGCAGGAAGTCTTTCATTAAACAGACACACAGCAGAATTTCAATGGAAATAAGATGGCTAGAAATAGCCTCCTTTTACCCAGGTTACGTGCTGCTCTGTTCAGAGGAGGCTCCAGCCAATGGTTGAGAGCTTTCTCCAGAGGTCTGTTAGCACCACCAGTCTCCCAATAAAGAGCTAGTGGGAATAGTACAGTGCAGTTACGTGACACATTGTGGGCTTCACATTTATAAAATTTAGGAGAAGTGTTAATAAAAACACAGCTGGATTTCCATCTCACTCTTCGAGGTGTCAAACCAGCCTCAAAGAACATGAACAATTTAACAAAGAACTTGGGCAGGTCGGAGTGGCAGCCTTCTGTAACTCATGGCAAAACCGGGTGGACACGGCTTAACTCCAAACTGCTAGGGAAGTTAACTTTATTCCGTGACCAGAGAGGTGTTTCTGTGAATAGATCTGTCTTAATATACTGACAGCTAGTTGCTTATGTGCGTGTGTGTCTATATGCACGCACACGCACATTATCGATCTGCCACGTGTCAGCCATGTATGTACAGTATTTGAGATCTGGTGCATTGTGAGTGTGTTCCCATGTTTGTGTGTCACATACGTGTACAAAGTGCATGTGCTTTTGCTGTGCCTGTGCATTCCAGCTACATTACAGGATTATTGGGTTCCATTTAAAATGGTGCAAGACGACCATTTTGGTTCTTTGAGTTACTGTGAGTGACATTAAAAGAGTTCCAAGGAACTTGGGAATTAAACGGTTAATGCACAGCTGAGGGAAACTGAACAGATAAACAGGTTCCTCTGTAAATGCTGCAGAGAGTCTATTTACAGAATCCTTCTGCCAACAGGCCCAGTAAACAAGTGTTAATATTTCGAGAGAAGGGCGATCCAGTGGGAAATCGGTGCAGTTAGCAACTCGGAGCAAAGATCTGATGAGAGAGGGAATTGTGTCAGGCTGGGCGAATCGGCAGAATGCGGCTGTCAGCAGCCTGAAACGGAGCTGCATCAAAGTCTTGCAGGCCATGACCTGAATACAGCACATATCTCCCTCACTGCGAGGATCAATGACAGCATTTGCTAGGCTTTCGTCAGTGCCGGTTGCTAATGAAAGCAGTGCTGAAAGGCAAGACCCAGGGCCTGCACGCTACACTCAGCCTAGCTGGCACTATGTAACGAGCTAGCCAAGCCTCCAGGTCCCTCCAGCTGCCTGTTCGGTGTCACTCCTGCTAAAGATCTTACATACTGCAAAAGGCAAAATGTCAGCACGGCTGACTCTAATCATATGAACAGAAGGAAAAGGGGGGAGAAGGAGGCCTGACTGGTGCTGTGGTCAAAAGCAATCACCTTGATCCAGAGCTCAGCCTCTTTGATATGCCCCGAGAGAGCCAAGTGCCCAGACTAAGGTACTACTTCTAAAAATCTGGCTTGATGTTCTTAAATCAGAACCAGATGAACACAAAACATTCAGATTTCCCTCCCATGGATGCAGTATTTGGAAGAGATAACACAAACCAGGTTTGGAGATAATGGAGTTTTGCTCCTCTGTAAAATACTTTCACATAACAATGCAAAGTCAGTCCGCCTTCTTACATTTCAGCTCTATTCGCAGCTCCTCAGATAATGAAGCTCTCCATGTCCGCACATGCAACTGAGCAGTATCATTCCTGCCTCATAAGTGGCAGGCGAGACTCCTGCCAGCAGCATGGCAGCGTAGTAGTTGGCATCACGCCTCACAGTGCCAGCTATAAGATCGGGGTGTAATCCCCGCCACTCTCTGTATGTCCTCCCCATGTGTGCACGGGTTTCCTCTGGGCACTCCGGTTTCCTACCACATGGCCAGGGTTAGTGAGCTGTGTGCATTTTATGTTGGCAATGCCAGCAAGGTGACACTTGCCCAGCACAATCCCTGGCGACTTGATTCGACACAAAACGATGTATCTAACTGTATGTTTTGATGTTTCTGTGTTTACATGACAAATAAAGCTAATCTTTAATTGCTTTCCCTTAAGATTCAAAAGCTAGGTCAACGCTCAGCTCTCCTGCACTATGCTAAGTGTCCATCAATGACCAGACTCAACTGAAGAAGTCACTAAAATTCTGTAGTTCTCAGACCTGGTGGAAGTACATGAGCCAAAATGGATTTTTTTCCCCGTCTTTATCTCTATTTGAGCCCCATTAAAGCATCAATTCCTCACTGCCACACAAAGATTTATTTTGACGTTTTCACAATATAAAATAATGTACCTTTTGGTAAGTTCTGCAGAGAGTGGCTCGCCTCCTGAAAACCAAACCATTCCTACCATCTTAAAAAGCGCAGGTCAGGAGTGTGATGGAATACTGTCCATTTGACAAGATGAGTTCATCTATAACAACTTTGTGCAAACTCAACACCAACCAGACAACGCACTCTGTTACTTGACAAAAAGAGTCATTGACCAACATCCCCAGCCACCATCCTCCACATTCATTACCTTCACCATCTCTGTACAGTGACAGCAATTCGTACCATTTATCAAATACACTTCAGTTACCTGCCAATATCTGACAATATTTCCAAACCCTGCAGCCCAACCACTTAGGACATGGATATCCATCAGAATCATGGACACATCACTACCTGAATGTTCCCCTCCAAGTTGCCCACCATCCTTCCGTGGAAATATACATCTGATCCTTCCTTGCTGGTTTGGTGAGGTTAATACAAACACCACGTCCACCTTCCCTAAATATCTGAGATTTCAAATCCCTTTTATATCACACTTGGCTAATGAATTCCATGCACTAAAAACTAAAATAAACTGTCTGTTACAAAAAAAATATGTCACAGCATAAAATTGCACATTGAGTCCAACTGGTCCACTCATGCCAATGCTTAAGCTCCAGAATTGCAATTAAATATAGCTTGTAAAAATATTTGTTGATTTGTGGCGGTTCAATATAACAAGTTGTTCATACATATCGAATATGGAGGAGCTTTGACCCTTAAATACAGAGATAGCCGAGTCCTGCCGAAGGATTTTGGCCCAAAACGTTGACTGTACTTTTTTTCCTTTGCTGCTGCCTGGCCTGCTGAGTTCCTCCAGCATTTTGTGTGTGTTGCTCGGGTTTCCAGCATCTGCAGATTTTCTCTTGTTTGTGCTAGCCTGATTGCTGTGGTCTGTCAGAGATAGTTTTAACAGTCAGTGGATTGGAGGAGGATCCACTGTTTACTTTTTTCTGTAGATACTGCCTGCCCTGCTGAGTTCCTCCAGCATTTTGTGTATGTTGTCGGGGAGGAGAGAATGGTAAAATTGAGACTGTAGAGCAGAATGAAACTAGCAATAGTGAATGGACAAAATCTGGTTCTCACCAGCATTGTGTATATCGAGGAGTGCTAAGTACATCAGCACTCATTATAAACAACCTCCATGCATGTTCCCTGTTACTGGTTTTGGAAGGGTGTTGAGGACATATTTGGGAAGGGTTTTAGGTGCAAAGACACAGTAAGTTAAAGAGGAACTGTCAGTGGATGTGGTGAAGACAGTGGAAGGGAAAAGTTAAACCAGAGTTGACAACCAACTCTAAGGAATGTTATGAAGGTATACTTTGAAACAAGATTCACTGCATTGCAATGCAATTGAAGTAATAAAGCAGACACATGGATCCTGGGAAGACGTGAGGAAGTGCTTTACAGAATAAATGCTGTTTAATTTCCTTGAAGTGTATTGACTCTGGAGGGCAACAGTCACATCTGACTGAAGTACTAATCAGAGGCTCAGAAATTGTACTCCGTAAGTAATCCAATTCAATTATCACAACAATGTCCATTACTAATAAACTGAGCATTGGGTGATATTAGGTCAATTTAAATAAGAAGATAATTCACGTATTTCAGGTGAAACAAAGTCACAGTAGACAAGAAACACATAATGATCTTTGGAAAGAGCACGAGAGAAGCTTCAGCAAATGAAAGGGCCCTTAAGGATCTCTGAACCAATCAGCCAGTAAAGCATTAATCATTCTTGGGTAGCTGTAGTGAATGGAGCACGAACATCCAGACTAAAACCTCAGTACTGCGAGGGAGTGCAGCACTGTCAGAGGGACAGCTCTGTGAAACACTGTACTGAGGGAGTGCAGCTCTGTCAGAGGGACAGCACTGTGAAACACTGTACTGAGGGAGTGCAGCTCTGTCAGAGGGACAGCACTGTGAAACACTGTACTGAGGGAGTGCAGCTCTGTCAGAGGGACAGCACTGTGAAACACTGTACTGAGGGAGTGCAGCACTGTCAGAGGGACAGCACTGTCAAACACTGTACTGAGGGAGTGCAGCTCTGTCAGGGGGACAGCACTGTGAAACACTGTACTCAGGGAGTGCAGCTCTGTCAGAGGGACAGCACTGTGGGAACATCACACTGAGGGAGTGCAGCTCTGTCAGAGGGACAGCAATGTGAAACACTGTACTGAGGGAGTGCAGCTCTGTCAGAGGGACAGCACTGTGAAACACTGTACTGAGGGAGTGCAGCTCTGTCAGAGGGACAGCACTGTGAAACACTGTACTGAGGGAGTGCAACACTGTCAGAAGACAGCACTGTGAAACACTGTACTGAGGGAGTGCAGCTCTGTCAGAGGGACAGCACTGTCAAACACTGTGCTGAGGGAGTGCAGCTCTGTCAGAGGGACAGCACTGTGAAACACTGTACTGAGGGAGTGCAGCACTGTCAGAGGGACAGCACTGTGAAACACTGTACTGAGGGAGTGCAGCACTGTCAGAGGGACAGCACTGTGAAACACTGTACTGAGGGAGTGCAGCACTGTCAGGGGGACAGCACTGTGAAACACTGTACTGAGGGAGTGCAGCTCTGTCAGAGGGACAGCACTGTGAAACACTGTACTGAGGGAGTGCAGCACTGTCAGGGGGACAGCACTGTGAAACACTGTACTGAGGGAGTGCAGCTCTGTCAGGGGGCAGCACTGTGAAACACTGTACTGAGGGAGTGCAGCTCTGTCAGAGGGACAGCACTGTGAAACACTGTACTGAGGGAGTGCAGCTCTGTCAGAGGGACAGCACTGTGAAACACTGTACTGAGGGAGTGCAGCCCTGTCAGAGGGACAGCACTGTGAAACACTGTACTGAGGGAGTGCAGCACTGTCAGGGGGACAGCACTGTGAAACACTGTACTGAGGGAGTGCAGCTCTGTCAGGGGGCAGCACTGTGAAACACTGTACTGAGGGAGTGCAGCTCTGTCAGAGGGACAGCACTGTGAAACACTGTACTGAGGGAGTGCAGCTCTGTCAGAGGGACAGCACTGTGAAACACTGTACTGAGGGAGTGCAGCTCTGTCAGAGGGACAGCACTGTCAAACACTGTACTGAGGGAGTGCAGCTCTGTCAGAGGGACAGCACTGTGAAACACTGTACTGAGGGAGTGCAGCTCTGTCAGAGGGACAGCACTGTGAAACACTGTACTGAGGGAGTGCAGCACTGTCAGAGGGACAGCACTGTGAAACACTGTACTGAGGGAGTGCAGCTCTGTCAGGGGGACAGCACTGTGAAACACTGTACTGAGGGAGTGCAGCTCTGTCAGAGGGACAGCACTGTGAAACACTGTACTGAGGGAGTGCAGCTCTGTCAGAGGGACAGCACTGTGAAACACTGTACTGAGGGAGTGCAGCTCTGTCAGAGGGATAGCACTGTGAAACACTGTACTGAGGGAGTGCAGCTCTGTCAGGGGGCAGCACTGTGAAACACTGTACTGAGGGAGTGCAGCTCTGTCAGGGGGCAGCACTGTGAAACACTGTACTGAGGGAGTGCAGCTCTGTCAGAGGGACAGCACTGTGAAACACTGTACTGAGGGAGTGCAGCTCTGTCAGGGGGACAGCACTGTGAAACACTGTACTGAGGGAGTGCAGCACTGTCAGGGGGACAGCACTGTCAAACACTGTACTGAGGGAGTGCAGCTCTGTCAGAGGGACAGCACTGTGAAACACTGTACTGAGGGAGTGCAGCTCTGTCAGAGGGACAGCACTGTCAAACACTGTACTGAGGGAGTGCAGCTCTGTCAGAGGGACAGCACTGTCAAACACTGTACTGAGGGAGTGCAGCTCTGTCAGAGGGACAGCACTGTGAAACACTGTACTGAGGGAGTGCAGCTCTGTCAGAGGGACAGCACTGTGAAACACTGTACTGAGGGAGTGCAGCACTGTCAGAGGGACAGCACTGTGAAACACTGTACTGAGGGAGTGCAGCTCTGTCAGGGGGACAGCACTGTGAAACACTGTACTGAGGGAGTGCAGCTCTGTCAGAGGGACAGCACTGTCAAACACTGTACTGAGGGAGTGCAGCTCTGTCAGAGGGATAGCACTGTCAAACACTGTACTGAGGGAGTGCAGCTCTGTCAGAGGGACAGCACTGTGAAACACTGTACTGAGGGAGTGCAGCTCTGTCAGGGGGCAGCACTGTGAAACACTGTACTGAGGGAGTGCAGCTCTGTCAGGGGGCAGCACTGTGAAACACTGTACTGAGGGAGTGCAGCTCTGTCAGAGGGACAGCACTGTGAAACACTGTACTGAGGGAGTGCAGCTCTGTCAGAGGGACAGCACTGTGAAACACTGTACTGAGGGAGTGCAGCTCTGTCAGAGGGATAGCACTGTGAAACACTGTACTGAGGGAGTGCAGCTCTGTCAGAGGGATAGCACTGTGAAACACTGTACTGAGGGAGTGCAGCTCTGTCAGAGGGACAGCACTGTCAAACACTGTACTGAGGGAGTGCAGCTCTGTCAGAGGGACAGCACTGTGAAACACTGTACTGAGGGAGTGCAGCTCTGTCAGAGGGACAGCACTGTCAAACACTGTACTGAGGGAGTGCAGCTCTGTCAGAGGGACAGCACTGTGAAACACTGTACTGAGGGAGTGCAGCTCTGTCAGAGGGACAGCACTGTGAAACACTGTACTGAGGGAGTGCAGCTCTGTCAGAGGGACAGCACTGTGAAACACTGTACTGAGGGAGTGCAGCACTGTCAGAGGGACAGCACTGTGAAACACTGTACAGAGGGAGTGCAGCTCTGTCAGAGGGACAGCACTGTGAAACACTGTACTGAGGGAGTGCAGCACTGTCAGGGGGACAGCACTGTGGGAACACTGTACTGAGGGAGTGCAGCTCTGTCAGAGGGACAGCACTGTGAAACACTGTACTGAGGGAGTGCAGCACTGTCAGGGGGACAGCACTGTGGGAACACCACACTGAGGGAGTGCAGCACTGTCAGACAAGCAGTATAAAGGTATTGCAACACCAGGAAATACTGTACTATCAAAGTCACAGAGTGAAGGGAGCCTCCTGAGGACCAGCTGCACTGAGAGGTGGCCAATATTGAGGAGAGGCATAGCAAGAGTGAGCTGTAGTATTTAAGAGACTAGAATTAAGGTGAGCCTGAGGAAATTCTGCACTTTCAGAGGGCCAGTACTGAGGGAATGCCAGGGTGTCAGAAGGTTGACTTTGTGGGTGCCTCGTTGTTTGAAGACCTGCACTGAGGAGACACTGCACTACCGCAGGAACCTTAATGAGGGACAGCAGGGTTGGAAGGACAATTCTAAAGGAGTAATGCACTGTTAAAGGGATAGTAATGAGGGACCACAGACCATATCAGAGATAGAAGCTGATTTAGGTCATTCAGCCCATCGAGCTTGCTCAGCCATTTCATCATGGCTGATCCATTTTGCCTCTCAACCTGATTCTCCTACCTCCTCCCCATAATCTTTCATACCTTAACTAATTAAGAACCTTTCAGCCTCCACCTTAAGTACACCCAACGACCTGGCCTGCAAATTCACCTGTTTCAATGAATTCCACAGATTCACCACTCTCTAGCTAAACAAATTCCTCCTCATCTCCATCCAAAATGGATGTCCCTCTCTTCTGAGGCTGTGTCCTCTGGTCTAAGTCTCCCCCATGATAGGAAACATTCTCTCTATATCCACTCTATCTAGCCCTTTGAACATTTGATAAGTTTCAATAAGATCTCCCCTCATTCTTCTAAATTCCAGTGAGTACAGGCCCAGAGCCATCAAACACTCCTCATAACACTTTCATTTCTGGAACCATTCTTCTTCTTTCTTTCTTTATCAATCTTTTCATTAGTTAAATAAAAGAGTACATACATATATATGTGTATATATATATATATATATATATAAACAAGAGGAGAATTATCTCTCAAATATCTATATGAATAACAATTCATGTAAAAGGTAAAATAAACATTATCAAGATCATACATAGTATTAATCTAATAGTATGGAACCATTCTTGCGAACCTCCTCTGAACCCTCTCCAATGTTAACACATCCTTTCTTAGATAAAGAGACCAAGACTGCTCACAATACTCCAAATGAGGCCTCACCAGTGGCTTATGAAGCCTCAGCTTTAAATCCTTGCTCTTATATTCCAGTCCTCTCGAAATGAATGTTAACAGCGCATTTGCATCCTCACCACAAACTCAACCTGCAAATTAACCTTTAGGGAATCCCGCAGGTCTTTGCACCTCAGATTTTTAAATTTTCTGCCCATTTAGAAAACAGCTTATGTTTTTATTCCTTCTATCAAAGTGCATGACCATACACTTCCCGACACTGTATTCCACCTGCCATTTCTTTGCCCATTCTCCTAATCTGTCCAAGTCCTTCTGCAGTCTCCCTGTTTCCTTAGCACTAGCTACCCTTCCACCTATCTTTGTATTATTTGTAAATGTGGCTACAAAGTCATCAATTCCATGATCCAGAAAACAGACATATAATGTAAAAAGAAGCAGTCCCGACACAGACCCCTGTGGAACACACTAGTCACCAGCAGTCAAGTAGAAAAGGCTCCCTTTATTCCCACACTCCGCCTCCTGCCAATTAACATGTCCTCTGCCGTACTGTTGGAGGGATGGTACTGAGTGGGTGCTACCTAGATAAGAAGCAGTTCCTGCCAGGGAGTCATCTTTTGAGTAGTTATCTTTGAACAGATTGATTCCTGGGATGGCAGGACTTTCATATGAAGAAAGACTGGATCGACTAAGCTTATACTCACTGAAATTTAGAAGATTGAGGGGGATCTTATTGAAACGTATAAAATTCTAAAGGGATTGGACAGGCTAGATGCAGGAAGATTGTTTCCGATGTTGGGGAAGTCCAGGACGAGGGGGTCACAGTTTAAGGATAAAGGGGAAGCCTTTTAGGACCGAGATGAGGAAAAACTTCTTCACACAGAGAGTGGTGAATCTGTGGAATTCTCTGCCACAGGAAACAGTTGAGGCCGGTTCATTGGCTATATTTAAGAGGAAGTTAGATATGGCCCTTGTGGCTAAAGGGATCAGGGGATATGCAGAGAAAGCAGGTACAGGGTTCTGAGTTGGATGATCAGCCATGATCATACTGAATGGCGGTGCAGGCTCAAAGGGCCGAATGGCCTACTCCTGCACCTATTTTCTATGTTTCTATGTAACAGGCAATAGATACAACCACACTTATTCAGAATGTTGTTGATGCTTTCCCTGTCAATTCTAATCTCCCAGCCAATATTGCAAGGGCAGCATTCAGCCTGAGGGATCTCCCCATTAATAAATCTCTCTCTACCATTCCAGCATTAGTGTAGAGTCATCCCATGGTCTCCTATACGTTGGATAAACTGAGGTTCTACAGAATTGCAGTTGAATGTCTCATCAGATGGGGGGGGGGGGGCTTGCCAGGTATAGCTGGACATTTTCCTGTGACCTCTCACTTGCAACTGCCCCTCCCCATCAATCGCTCCTTGCAAATTATTACCCTAAGCTTTCAAAGAGGATGCACACGTGAGCCTGGAAACCTGCTGCAGAACACTAAGGAGCTTTGTAGCTTAAACCACAGATCTCAACTCAGGTACAGATCTTTTCATCCACCTGACTAATTCTCCCCTGCCCACTCACCAACCATCGGTGGCCTTGGCAAACATAAGGAAAGGAAGAGGACGACATTCTGAGGAGCCTAGGATATTGCCTGAGGAATGGGAAGTGAAAAAAGAAGAGGGGGGGAGGGTCGGATAAGAACAAGGGTAAGTCTGGATGATAGGAACAGCAGAAACAGGGTTAGTAAAGAAAGGTACAGGAGAGGGTAAGAAAAGGCAGAGAGGGAGATGTTGAGGGGGAGTTGGAGTGAGTGAGTGAGTGGGAGAAGGCAAGAGAGGCAAAAACAGTCAGGAAAGAGAAGCGAGACCAGTGAGGCTGGGGAGAAAGGGATTCAAGGCCAGTGAGACTGGACACAGAGAGAATCAAGGCCAATGAGACTGGACAGAGAGAGAATCAAGGCCAGTGAGACTGGACACAGAGAGAATCAAGGCAAATGAGACTGGACAGAGAGAGAATCAAGGCCAGTGAGACTGGACAGAAAAGGAATCAAGGCCAGTGAGACTGGACAGAGAGAGAATCAAGGCCAGTGAGACTGGACACAGAGAGAATCAAGGCCAATGAGACTGGACAGAGAGAGAACCAAGGCCAGTGAGACTGGACAGAAAAGGAATCAAGGCCAGTGAGACTGGACAGAGAGGGAATCAAGGCCAGTGAGACTGGACAGAGAGAGAATCAAGGCCAGTGAGACTGGACAGAGAGAGAATCAAGGCCAGTGAGACTGGACAGAGACGGAATCAAGGCCAGTGAGACTGGACAGAAAGAGAATCAAGGCCAGTAAGACTGGACAGAGAAGGAATCAAGGCCAGTGAGACTGGACACAGAGAGGGAATCAAGGCCAGTGAGACTGGACACAGAGAGGGAATCAAGGCCAGTGAGACTGGACAGAGAGGGAATCAAGGCCAGTGAGACTGGACAGAAAGAGAATCAAGGCCAGTGAGACTGGACAGAGAAGGAATCAAGGCCAGTGAGACTGGACACAGAGAGGGAATCAAGGCCAGTGAGACTGGACAGAGAAGGAATCAAGGCCAGTGAGACTGGACAGAGAAGGAATCAAGGCCAGTGAGACTGGACACAGAGAGGGAATCAAGGCCAGTGAGACTGGACAGAGAAGGAATCAAGGCCAGTGAGACTGGACAGAGAAGGAATCAAGGCCAGTGAGACTGGACAGAAACGGAATCAAGGCCAGTGAGACTGGACAGAAAGAGAATCAAGGCCAGTAAGACTGGACAGAGAAGGAATCAAGGCCAGTGAGACTGGACACAGAGAGGGAATCAAGGCCAGTGAGACTGGACACAGAGAGGGAATCAAGGCCAGTGAGACTGGACAGAGAGGGAATCAAGGCCAGTGAGACTGGACAGAAAGAGAATCAAGGCCAGTGAGACTGGACAGAGAAGGAATCAAGGCCAGTGAGACTGGACACAGAGAGGGAATCAAGGCCAGTGAGACTGGACAGAGAAGGAATCAAGGCCAGTGAGACTGGACAGAGAAGGAATCAAGGCCAGTGAGACTGGACACAGAGAGGGAATCAAGGCCAGTGAGACTGGACAGAGAAGGAATCAAGGCCAGTGAGACTGGACAGAGAAGGAATCAAGGCCAGTGAGACTGGACAGAGAAGGAATCAAGGCCAGTGAGACTGGACACAGAGAGGGAATCAAGGCCAGTGAGACTGGACAGAGAGAGAATCAAGGCCAGTGAGACTGGACAGAGAGGGAATCAAGGCCAGTGAGACTGGACAGAGAGGGAATCAAGGCCAGTGAGACTGGACAGAGAGAGAATCAAGGCCAGTGAGACTGGACAGAGAGAGAATCAAGGCCAGTGAGACTGGACAGAGAGAGAATCAAGGCCAGTGAGACTGGACAGAGAGGGAATCAAGGCCAGTGAGACTGGACAGAGAAGGAATCAAGGCTAGTGAGACTGGACAGAGAGAGAATCAAGGCCAGTGAGACTGGACAGAGAGAGAATCAAGGCCAGTGAGACTGGACAGAGAGAGAATCAAGGCCAGTGAGACTGGGGAGAAGGTAATGATGAGGACGTGCCAGGAGAAGGAAAGGGTATGTGAGGAGATGGAGTGGGAAGGAGAGGAAAGCAAGCTACTGGCAAGGATGAAGAACTGAAGTTTGGAGTTGGTGAGTGCAAATGGGGAAGAAGTGAACGTGAGGAGGAAACACAACTACAGGGTGAAAGTGAGTGGGCTCTATGAGAAAGGGCAGAACACCTTGAGGGAGAGAGGAATTCAAACCTAAACCTCCATGCTGTTTGTGAGGAGTTTGCACATTCTACCTGAGACCATGTGGCTTCCTTCCAGGTGTCCAGTTACCCCACACATCACAAAAGCATGTGGGTTATAGAGTTATAGATCTGTACAGCACAGAAGCAGGCCATGCTAATTTTTTTACCCATCCACATTTATCACGTTTGCTCACGTTAGGCGCATATCCTTCGATGCCTTGCCCATTTAAGTGTTGGTAAACTAATGGTTGGTAGGTTAATTGCCCACATTGATCTTTAAGGGGATCTACTTCTTCCCTAAGAGAAAGGGAAGGTGTGCTTAATACATTTATAGATCTCTTAAATTCTCGTTTACCTTATCTGAAGAGATGTCTCAAAATCCCTTTTAGCCTTCCTAGTTTCCTTCTAAAGTGTTCCCCTGTATCCTCATACTCCTCAAGACACTTGCTGCATCCCAGCTGCTGTTATCTTACAAATGCGGCCTTCTTTGTCCTGATCAGGACATCATTATCCCTGATCAACCAGGGTTCCTAAATCCCGACAGCCTTGCATTCATCCTAACAGGAACATGCTGGTCCTGAAGCTTTCCTATCCGGCTTTCAAAAGCCTCCCATGAGCCGAATCGACCTTTGCAATTTCCTGTAACATAGAGGGCACCATGGTTGGAGTGACACTATTACAGGTCGGAGCGTCAGACTCCAGAGTTGAATTCTGATGCTGTCTATAAAGAAGTGTGTGTGTCCTTCCTGTGGGTGTGAGGGCTTCCTCAGGTGCTCCGGTTTCCTCCCACGTTCCAAAGACATACTGATTAGCAGGTTAATTGATCATTGTAAATTTCTTGTGATTAGGTAGGTTGCTGAATGGTGTGGCTCTGAATAAATAAACAGATATCACTGCGATAAACAAATAAGCAGCCTACACACACCAGCCCTGTAACTCCCCAACTCTTCCTCCGCTACACTGACAACTGCATTGGTGCTGCTTCATGCACCCATGCTGAGCTCATCCATTTAATCAACTTTGTCTCTAATTCCATCCTGCCCTGAAATTCAACTGCTCCATTTCTGACACTTACCTCCCCCTTTCTCAATTTCTCGGTCACCATCTCTAGAGATAAATAGTTGATCAACATCCTTTATAAACCTACTGATACCCACAGTTATCTTTACCACACCTCTTTCCACCTTGTCTCCTGCAAAAATGCTATCCTCTCTACTCAGTTCTTTCATCTCCAACACATCTGGTCCCAGGATGAGCTTTTCCTTTTCAGGATATCAGAGATGTCCACTTCCTCAAAGAAAAGAGTTTCTCAACTATTGATGCTGCCCTCACTTGCATCTCCTCCATTTCCAGAATATCCACCCTTACCTCATCTTCCCACCACCTTAACAAGAGTTCCTCTTGTCCTTATTTGCCATCCCATGAGCCAACACATCATCCTCTGCAACTTCTGCCATTTTGAAAGGGATCTCACTGCTAAACATATCTTTAGCTCCCCTACTACCCCCTCCACTTTCCACTGGGATCGTTCCCTCCAAGATTCCTTTGTCCATTTGTCCCTCCCCACTAATCTCTCTCCCAGCACTTATCCCTGCAAGTGGTTTAATTGCTACACCTGCCCATTCATCTCCTCCCTCGCCTCCATTCAGGGCCCCACATAGTCCTTCCAGGAGAGGGAGCACTTCATCCGTGAATTTTCTGGGTCATTTTCTGGGTCATCTTCTGTGTCTGGTGCTCCCGATGCGGCCTCCTGTACATTGGTGAGACCCAATATATATTGGGGGACCACTTCGTCAAGTATCTTTGCTCCATCCGCTAAAAGTGGATCTTCTCAGTGGCCAAATATTTTAATTCCCAATGCTATTCCCATTCCAATATGGTTAGTCCAAGGCCTCCTCTTCTGCCAAGATGAGGCCACACTCAGGATGGAGGAACAATACCTTATACTGCATCTAGGCAGCCTCCAATCTGATTGCATGAATATCGATTTTTCTTTCCAGTCAAAAAAAAATTCCATCTCCCTCCCCTCTTCCCTATTTCCCACTCCAGCCTCTTATCTCTTCTCACCTACCTACAACTTACCCCTAGGTAAGTTCTCCTATCAGATTCCTTCATCTCCAGCCTTTTCTCTTTCCAACCCATCTTGCTTCACCTATCACCTTCTAATTATCCGCCTTTTCCTCCCCTTACCTTTTTATTCTGGCATATAATGCCTTCTTTTTCAGTCCTGAAGAATGGTCCTGGACTGAACCTCAATTGTTTATTTATTTCCGCAGATGCTGCCTGACCTGCTGAGTTTCTCTAGCATTTTGATTGTGTTGCTTTGGATTTCCAGCATCTACAGACTTTCTCAAAATTATAACTTGTTCTGAGTGCTGAGTGCTGGAAGCCATCAGCTAGGGAGTTGCTGGGAGTGTTTGCCAACACACTTAGAAAGAAGGGTTGTGGAAATGGTGTGGAGGGGGCTGGAGAAGAGATGATGATGGAACAAGATGTCAGAGATGGGATAGGAGGTTGGAGAAGAAGAAAGGCAGAGTGGAAGAAAGTGGAGGTGGGGTGAGGGATTAAGTAAAGAGAGGGTATGAAGGGAAGGAAATGGAGGGATAAGAGGAGAAGAAGAATAGGGTGAAAGGGGAAGAGGGGAGGGAGAGAGAGAATCAGGGAGAAAAATAGAAAGGAGAAGCTCCATAAAACAAACAACAAATACATAGAGTCATCGAAGCATGGAGTTGTAAAACATGGAAAGAAGCCTTCAACCCACTAACTCTCTATCAAACACCAACTCCATTCAACCCACTAACTCTATACCAAACACCAACTCCATTCAACCCACTAACTCTATACCAAACACCAACTCCATTCAACCCACTAACTCTATACCAAACACCAACTCCATTCAACCCACTAACTCTATACCAAACACCAACTCAACTCAACCCACTAACTCTCTACCAAACACCAATTCCATTCAACCCACTAACTCTATACCAAACACCAACTCCATTCAACCCACTAACTCTATACCAAACACCAACTCCATTCAACCCACTAACTCTCTACCAAACACCAACTCCATTCAACCCACTAACTCTATACCAAACACCAACTCCATTCAACCCACTAACTCTCTACCAAACACCAACTCCATTCAACCCACTAACTCTAAACATCAACTCAATTCAACCCAGTAACCCTATATAAACATCAACTCAACTCAACCCAACCCACTAACTCTCTACCAAACACCAACTCCGTTCAACCCACTAACTCTAAACATCAACTCAATTCAACCCAGTAACCCTATATAAACACCAACTCAATTCAGCCTACTAACTCTAAACATCAACTCAGTTCAACCCAGTAACTCTATATAAACATCAATTCCATTCAACCCACCAACTCTATATAAACATCAGCTCTGTTTAACCCACAAACTCTATAGCAAACATCTACTACCTACCCATTTTGCATTAATCCTACAATTATCCCATTTTCGCTTATTCTCTCTAGGTTCATCTTATGCTAGGAGCAATTCACAATAGCCAGTTAGCATACTAACTTGCACAGCTTTGAGATATGGGAAGATACTGGAACACTAAGAGAAACCCACAAGGTCACGGGAAGACCATGCAAACTGAACACGGACAGCACCCATGGTCAGGATTAAACCAGAGTCTCTTAACACCGTGAGGCAGTAACTCCACTAAGTGTACCACAACATCACACTCAGATTTGATGGGTCTTGAACTTAAACAAGTTCCAGATGCAGGGTCTCAACCTGAAATGACAACAATCCCTTTGCCTTCACAGAGCCTGCTAAATCTGCTGAGTTCAAGTTCAAGTTTAATTATCATTCATCCATACATGAACTTAACCCAATGAATCAGCATTCCTCCGAGGCCAAGGTGCAAAACACATTACCAACAGCACATAGCACAAATAGCATTTATGGTTACAATTTCAGAAAAACATACAGTTACAGAGAAAAAAATCTAATATAGCCCAAGTCCCTGAGTGGCATGACTGTAGATTTATGGCAATTTGTCTTCGTCCAGCTTGTTCTCCAGTAAGTGAGCTGAAGTTTGTGTTTTACTCCAGATTCCAGCATCTATAATTTTTCGTGCCTCAATTTTGGAGCAGTTTACCAATACACCTAATGTTCGACTCATATGGGACTTAATCAAAAGCCTTACTTTTGTCCATGTTAACAACAGTTCTCAGAATCCACCTGGTGGTGAGTGGATCAGCAGGCTAACTAGGTGCCACACAGCTCCAGACTTGCAAGTGTAGAGTAAGGAGGGGTAATGTGCTCTATGGTTTGAGCTGAGAGGATTGGGATGAGAGCTGTGATGCATGGAAAGAAGAGCGGGAGGAAGCAGAAGAAATGGGGAGAGTTGCAGAGCAGGTAGGGTTCAGGAGAGAAGGGGATGGAAGTTGAGAAACTGAGAGACTTGATGCCACGCTATGATAACACTCCAGTTTAAGGCATGAAAGCAGCATTTCCCCAGAATCTATTCCTATCTTTTTACCTCCAGGAGCATATTTGACTAATGTTGCTCCAGAGAACTATTGCTACAATTGAGCCTTTAGCCTCAGTGAAACAAATATTGCCTTTGTTGGAAGAGCTGTCAGTCTTCACAGTAAATCAGAACTCTCACTCCAGATGATATCTGGTATCTCTCAGATTCCCTCATAGCACAGAGACCATTCAGCCCATTGAGTATCAGAGCAACCTCATCAGTCCTACTCGCCCTTCCATTTCCCTGTAACCTACTTTCTCACACAAGCCCATTTTATACTCTGACCCCAATTTACCTGCCACCACAGTTAATTCAGCATTGTTAATTAAGTTGACAACCACCATGTCCTTGGACTGTGAGATGAATCTGGAGTAGCCGGAGAAAACCTACACGGAACAGAGGGCACGTAAATGTGCACAGATGTGACGTGAGGTCAGAATTGAACCCCAGATGCTGGAGCAGTGACAGGGCTTTAGTGTCACTCATACTTGCTGTTGCATTAAAACTGGTCACAGTACTGCACATAAAAGGCACAAAAAGCACGTGCCAGAAATCTGAAATAAAAACAGACAATTCGCAAACTTTCACCAAATCAGGTAGCACCTGCGGAAGGAGAACAAGAATCTGTGCTTGGAAGTAGGTACAGAGGAGATGTCAGGGGTAAGATTTTTTTGCGCAGAGAGTGGTGAGTGCATGGAATGGGCTGCCGGCGACAGTGGTGGAGGCGGATACGATAGGGTCTTTTAAGAGACTACTGGACAGGTACATGGAGCTCAGAAAAATAGAGGGCTATGGGTAACCCTAGGTAACTTCTCAGGTAAGGACATGTTTGGCACAGCTTTTTGGGCCGAAGGGCCTGTATTGTGCTGTAGGTTTTCTATGTTTCTGGAATCAGTATTATAGGTTAAATGCCTTTCATTAGAAATGGTCAATTCTGAAACAAACTGGAAAGGCCGTTATCTGATGTCGTTGAGTTCGTTAATAAAAACTAAGGGCCTAGATGCAAGGTCAGAGTCAGTTCCTTCTGCTTATATTAGACCTTGTTAGAACAATATTCAAAGGTTCAAAGGTTCATTTTGTTGTCAAAGTATGCATGTACAATACAACTCTGATATTCATCTTCTCCAGACAGCCAAGAAATAAAGAAAAACCATGGGATTTTGTTGAAAGAAAAGACATCAACTCCACCTCAAACCCCCCACCACCCCCATGACATGAAAAAGAAAAAGAAACAAGACTCGCAAACACCAAACCCAACAAACCCTCCCCTCCCCACACAAACACCCTTGCACAAAAAAACTAGGTCTAGGTTGCCCGTATGGGAAACGGCAGCTGGAACATCAAAATCCCCAGGCCCCCAATTCCTTTCCTTGCAAAAAAAATCAGTAATGACAACATCAAACCCCCAACTTCCTTCCTTGCAAAAAAAAGTGACAGTGACCTAAGATGAAAGTGAACCAAAGATCATTGTTTAGTCTGCAGTGGTGACGCCGACCTTTAAGTTGTTAGTTACTTCTTCCTATTCTTACTTTGATTTTCCCATTTTTGGCCTCTTCTTTTCCACGAAGCCTAGCAGAGGGTATCTCCACAGATACTTAGAGCATAGAACAATACAGCATAGTAACAGGCCTTTCAGCCCACAATGTTGTACTGAACTAATTAAATTAGTAACCAAATGGCCAACTAAACTAATCCTTTCTACCTACACAATGTCCATATCCTTCCATTTTCCTCACATTTACATGCCAATCTAAACATCTCTTAAAGGTTCCTAATGTATCTGCCTCTACCACCACCCTGGTCAGTGCATTCCAGACACTCATCACTCTGTGTAAGAAAACTTACACATCTCCTTTGAATTTACCCCCTCTCAACTTAAATGTATGTCCTCTGGTGTTAGATGTTTCAACCCTGGGAAAAAGATACTGTCTGTCTACTCTATCTATGCTTCTCATAATCTTATAAGCCTCTATCAGATCTCCCCTCAGCCTCCGCCACTTCAGAGAAAACAAACCAAGTTCGTTCAACCTCGCGTAATAGCTCATGAACTCTAATCCAGGCAGCATCCTGGTAAACCTCTTCTGTACCCTCTCCAAAATCTCAACATCCTTCCTTTAAGGGAGCGACCAGAACTGTATGCAATGTGCCAGATGCAGCTTAAATAAAGTTTTATGAAACTGCAACATAACTTACTGATTTTTGAACTCAATACCTCGATTAATAAAGGCAAGCATGACATATGCATTCTTAACCATCCTATCAACCTGTGTAGCTACTTTCAGGGAACTATGAACTTGGATCCCAAGATCCCTCAGCTCATCAACACTATTAAGGTTTTTGCCCGTAACAGCGTGCTGACTTTTTACATTTGACTTACCAAGATGCAACACTTCACATTTAACCGGGTTAAAACGCCATCTGCCATTTCCCCACCCACATCAGCAAATGAACTATATCTCACTGCAATCCTTGCCAGCCTTCTATGCTATCCACAACACCACCAATCTTTGTATCATCTGCAAACTTACTAACTCACTCATCCACATTTTCATCTATATATACATCACAAACAGCAGAGGTCCCAGTACAGATCCCTGTGGAACATTACTAATCACAGACTTCCAGTGAGTGAGTCCCATTGACCACAACCCACTGTCCTATTCACTCTGGATTCAATGCATCTTAATCTTCTGGATAAGCCTCCCATAAGGAGGCAATGTTCCCCCCTTTATCGTTGAGTGGTCCTACCCTGTCCCTAGTTATCCTTTTGCTCTTAATGTATGTATAGAATGTCTTGGGATTCTCTTTAATCCAACTTGCTCAGGTCTTTCCATGGCATCTCCTGGCATTCCTAATTCCCTTTCTGAGTTATTTTCTGGCTCCCTTATAATACTCAAGGGCTCTGTTTGATTCTAACTTCCTAAGCTTTACACACTTTACCTTTTCTTCTTGACTACATTCATCACCTTTCCTAACATCCAAGCTTCTCTTACCTTGCCATCTTTGTCTTTCCTTCTGTCCTGTCCTCTGTGCATTTGGTCTTTAAACATCCTCCACATGTCAGCTTGCCCAAAAACAGCTGAGCTGAATGAACTCTTCCTAGTTCCTGCCTAATGCTCTCGTAATTTACTCTGCTCCAATTTAAAACCCTCTCGTAAGGTCCATATTTAACTATAGCTATCATAAAACTTAATGAGTTGTGGTCACTACCTCCTAACTGCTCACCCACTGAAAGGTCTGTCACCTGATCAGGCTCATTACCTAACACTATTGGGTATTTCCAACATTCACATTTATTTCCAATTTTCAGCAACTGCGGAGTTTAGCATTTTATTATTCCAGTATTGCTTTGCTCTCTCTTCTGTGTCTTCATCCACGTCTTTCTATTCAGTTGTGATGTTTAAACTTTCACCCTCTCATTCATTCTCTGCCTCTAACCTGTCACAGACATTCTCTTTGTTTTCTCCAACCTCTCCCTCCTCTATGACTTAACAAATCCCATTTCCCCTCTTGTACCTCCCTCTCACAGTCCCTTCTATACCCCTCCCCGCAGATTCTCAGGCCACTCGCCTACACTAGGGTTAACCTGCAGTAGTCAATTAAACGGCTGACGTTCCCTTATTTGGGATAAGGGGGGAAGATCAAAGCAAATAAGAGAACCCAGACTGTCACATGGAGAACGTGGAACTCCACACAAACAGCACTGGAGGACAGAATCACATACAGGGCACCGGAGCGGTGAGACAGCAGCTGTAACACTGTATCACTCTGAATGCATATTTATTTGTCTGAAACTACTGAGGGATTAATGGACCTAACCAGAGGCAACAGCATGCTTAAAAAATTAATTTGTCATATCTCTTTGTCTCTCATGAGCCACCTTTCTCCAGAATGGACTTTTCATTACTAAAGGCCAACAGCTGCAGAGGTGGGAACAAGCTGAGGTGACTGCTTTGGTGTAATACCACTCAAATGGCCACCAAGATATTTCCTGTGTGTTCAGCAATTTTGCACCTTCTTCTCCTGCCTATTAATACCACCAGTGTCAGATACTAAGACATTAGCATGCTTTGTCTAAAGAAATCGCTGGTTAAATGAGGTAAATCTGTACATTGCTAATTGTGTTTTACTTCCCTGCCAGTGAGGCAAAGTGTTGGAACAATCAGCAAGTGAGGCAGCATCTGTAAAAAGAGAAACATGACAATGTTTCAGGTCAAAGACTTTGCTTTTCTTCCTAGAGATACAGCCTGACCTGCCGAATGTTTCCAGCACTTTTTATTCTTAGATTCCAGCATCTGCAGTTCTTTGATTTTCAATCCATGTGGGGAGAAGTGGCTGGAAGAGTTCTGCAAATTTCTCGCTAACAGATGCCAAGTATATCAGAGCTGCATTCGACAGCCTTGTAAGTCCTCGACAGTCTGCACAGCTCCTTGAGGGGAGCCAGCACTGCAGCTGAGCTTGGAACTCACACAACAGCCAGGAAAAGTATATCTTCCTTCCAGCAAAGCCAGCAGAATGTTCTACAAGGACAGAACATTAGCAAAAATGTCACTCAGACCCAAGGTCCACATGTTGGCTGCCATGGCCTCACTCCTCTCAACATACCCCACCGACAGGATTTCCATCTGTCTGCCAGACGAAGGACAGGGAAGAAACACTGGCGGCTGTTCTCCATTTCTCTCAGCTTTTGTTCCTAGTTCAGCTGTAGCAGAAACATCTGGGGGTCTGAACCGGCCTTCCACTGGCACCAATTAGACTTTCTCATGACTTTCACACTTTCCAACTTGATTAATTTTCTTTTATGGGAAGGAAAATTACATAATCCCTTCTCAGCATTTGAAATGTAGTTCTTTTGTCAGCTACAGAAAGGGACAACAGAGGTCTTAATAGTTTTAAAACTGAAAAATTCACAAGAAATAACATAAACCAAGGAAAAAGTTTATAATGTTATTCTAATGTCTCATGCAGGCAGGAATAAAACCCTGTCACTCCCTGTACTGATACAATCTGATATAATAATTAAATGCACAGGGCATGAGAGAACGCATTTAACTCTTCAATAGCTTGGAATCAACTAGTAGTTAACAAGTACTATAATGAACAGAATGTTGGAATGTTTGAATCTGAAAGTCTAAATCAGTTTTATAGCTTTTAAAGATGCTGTTTGTGAGTACATTTTCAAATCCGTCGCACTCTTCAAAACTTCAGGGCACAGCCAATGAAGACATATTGTGAAAACATAAATCCTATTTAAGCACACAGAGCTGCCACAAGAAACAAGGTGACACTGAGATAGATACACTCAGTGGCCACTTTATTAGGTACACCAGTACTCCTGCTCATTAATGCAAATATCTAATCAGCCAATCATGTGGCAGCAACTCAATGCATAAAAGCATGTGGACATGGTCAAGAGGTTTAGTTGTTGTTCAGACCAAACATCAGAATGAGGAATAAATGTGATCTGTAATTTTGACTGTGGAAATTTTGCTGCTAGACTGGATGGTTTAAGTATCTCAGAAACTGCCTATCTCCTGGGATTTTCACGTACAACAGTTTCATAGAGATGCCTGAAAATGGCACGGGTAAAAGAAACGTCCAGTGAGCAGCAGTTCCGTGGACGAAAATGTCTTGTGAACAAGAGAGGTTAGAGGAGAATGGCCAGACTGGTTCAAGCTGACAGGAAAGTGACAGTAACTCAGATAACCCCACTTTACCACAGAGGGTGCAGAAGAGCATCTCTGAGTACACAACATCGAACCTTGAGGTGGATGGGCTGCAGCAGCAGAAAACCACAGACATCCACTCAGAGGCCACTTTGTTATGTACATTTGAGATTGGGGTGACCATGGATGTTGCGTCCCAGCTGTGTACGTGATACGCAAGCCAGGGCAGTACATATGGAGAGCAAGCTGTTGCCCATGTAGCAGGCTCCTCCTCCCCACACAGCTGAGGAATTCAAAGGAACGGCAGAGACTGACGCAGCTTGGCACCAGCGGTGTCACAGCAGTTGCCAGTCAGGACTGAACTTAACATAGAACTTCCTTAGGGACGCCAGCTCTGGATTTACTCCCGAAATCTTCCCCAAGAGTGGGTACAGCTGCAAGGAGATGGAGGTTTGAGATCAGAGTTTTCCTTCACCTAGATTAGCTGCCAACTACCGCTCACTAGCCCCATCTGCCCAGAGCGACTGGTTTTAAGGTGCCAATATCCCAACTTTGCCCCTTCTTCTGTCAATAGTAGTGGTTCTGCAGGGCTTAGTAGCTAAGCCCCATGTGAAGGTCAGGAGCTGAACTTGACTGTCAGAGGTTATTTGAGATATGGGCCATTGGGAGCATTTAGTAAATAGCGGGAGCTTATTCCCACTACCACCCCTGTGTCAAGGAACCTAGGAGGTAGTTAATAAAGTGGCCACTTAATGTATACTGGCTGGGAGAAGACAAATCTTCCCTGTTCTTCGAAACACTTCTGAAACATCATCTCAGGGAGCAGACAGGTCCATGCACTCCAGGAGGTGCCCGCACTTTATTACCCCTGCCTTCTCCCCCAACCCCCATGCATTGAATACCGTAACACTAAATTGCTAACCTGGCTCTCAAACCTTAAATCTACAGTATCCTGATTCTGAGGCAAGAATGCTGCACAGCTAGCAAATTAAATAAAAACTGAATATTGGATACTGACAGTAACTGAAGTTTTAAATGTGCAATGCAAAGTCACAGGCAAACAGGATCTTGATAGAGGAGATAAATTGCTAATGTCAACATCAATTCTTTACTCTCTCCCTGAATTTCTTGGACATTTTTCTTATCCCTTTCTAAACTATGATGGCTTCCTTCCCCACAATGAAATCTCTACTGTTCAAGCCAATCTGCCCAATACATATGAACAAACTTGCTTTAAATCAACTGCACCCACAATTACATTAACCCCTCAACCCAATTCCTGCAGGACCTCCCAACTGGATCCTTCACTGTGGAAGTTCAGGGGATAAAGCTTGGACAGGACAAGGGCTCCATGACTCATTACCACTATATCCAGCCTGGTGAAACTCCACGGTCTACAATCCTCCACAATTCCTCCTTAGCACTTTCTGTTCAACTTTCCAAAATGTGAATTTTGTGCAGAACTGTTTCCTTCCAAGTCCTTACCTTAAGGAATATTTGCAGTCTTGCCATTCCACATGCAGGTGTACTCTTCACCACTTTACAAGATGGTGTGGGTTTAGTAAGTGTTAACTTTTTAACTTTTCATGAAAAAGCACACACATTTCTACTTCTGGAAGAGTGCCAGTGCTGAATGATGAAATAATTTGCCAATAGCAGTTTTCCTCTCACCTCTTTTCAAAGTTCCACCAGAAGAGCGGCAAAACCTGTGAATGCTTTGGCATATCCTGATTCAGAGTCCTTGCACTGCTGTGAGAACTATTTCCAAAAGACTTGCATGAATTAAACAGCATGTGTTTCTTGTACACTACACTCAATTTTATTTTTTTCTGGAGAAGAGAAGCAAATTACTTACAGCACAAGCAAAGGCCATTCAGCATTCTTGCTCATGCTTCTTACAGGTTTCATGGGGCCCAATGCCTCTCATTCCTCCTGAAAGGTCTTCCCAGCTTCACCTTAAATGCAACATCATTAATCCCCACAGCAGCTCCTGTGGGAACAAGCCTTTTATTCCAAGGATGACAGTGTTTAATCGTGTAGAATGACACTCTTCTGTGTGGAGCTGAGAAGGTTCAATGGTATCTATAGAATTATTTTAAATGATGAAGAATAAACAGAGGGAGGCTATTCCTATTGGAAGGGAGGTCAAGAACTGGGAGACACAGAATGAAGAGAGTTGGCAACAGAACCAAAAGCGACAAAAGGAAACTCCATTTTACTGAGAGAACTGATGAGGTTTAGAATGCACAACCTCATGGAAAAGATGAAGATTTCAATGCAATTCTCAAAGGGGAAGTTGGACTTCGTTTTGGGAGTGAATTTACAGATGGGGGAGTTGAGAATGGGATAAACTGGATTCCTCCTGTAGACTTGGATCAACTTGACTGGCCAAATAGCCTTCATTAAGCTGTAACAATAGGTAACTGGTAAAGTCCACATTCTCACCACTCTCTGAATTCCCAATGCATTTATTAGTAACCCACTTGTACTGATGGCCTGGCAAGGTACTGGCCTGACTAAGGATGGCTGAGAAGCTGGCTGCGTGTAGTCTGCACAGAGCTAATGGGTCCCGCAAGATCTGTGGTAGGCTACAACAATTCACCATATTTCTAAACAACTTAGTGGACAGGACTTTTTAAAAAATTGAATCAGGAAAGATAAGCAGTATTATAAACACTGTTGATGGAAGCTTTACATCCAAAAGTGCTAACTGGTACGCTAAATAATTCTGCAAAGTTGTGATGTCAGGCACTAGAAAGAAGAGAACAGATAATATTAATTGAAAAGCTGTGGGGGAGGTGATGGAGGGAGATAAAGGGGGGCAGTGAGTGGAGAGAGGGATGGAGGGGGAGAGAGAGGAAAAGATAGGGAGGAAGAGAGAGAAGGGCAGGGAGACAATACTAGTCGAGAGGCAGGGCCAGCTGTCCAGTAGTGAAGTTAGGCAACACTCCTTCTCATCAAGGATGGTAGAAATTTGGAACATTTTTCTACATATGGCATTCTTTACTGTTCAATCCTTAATTTCAAAATGTGATATTGAGCGGCCTGTGCAAATTAACACCAATAATGGGGATGAGAGGAAGATGATACAAGGAGTTGGGTCCCAGATCAGACATGATTTTAATGCCAGTCGAACAGAGTCAACATCCTCCAGCTATTCCGACACTTCGATGACAGGCACCAACCAGGCAGTAACCAGTTAGCAGCTGCATACGTTTTCACGGTTAGACAGATGGGTGCAAATAAACCAACCACCAGTACAGACACAAAATATTCCTTTCCTTTATGAGGAACCTCACTCTCACATTGTGACCACTTTTGGGCTCCATATCTAAGGAGGAATGTGCTGGCATTGGAGAGGGTTCACAGGAGGTTTACAAGCTCTTTGAAACCTACCTAATATTAAAAGGCCTGGATAGAGTGGACATGGAGAGGACGTTTACAATAGTGGGAGAGTGCAGTATCAAAGGGCACAGCCTCAGAATGCAAGGACATCCCTTTAGAACAGAGATTAGGAAAAAATTCTTTAGGAAGGTAAATCTCTGGAATTCATTGCCACATACAGCTGTGGAGGCAAATTCACTGGGTATATTTAAAGCAGAGGTTGAGAGGATCTTGATTGTTAAAGGCCTCAAAAGTTAGGGGGAGAAAGCTAAGATGGCAGCGCATTCAGACACAGCGGTATCTCAGGGCCAACCAAAGGTGTTTTTTTTGTCTTTTTTGCGATCAGAAGACAAAGCTGGACAATAAGAAATTAAGGTACTGGAGCTCTACCCCGTCAGTGGGCTGCTCGTTAGTGCAGGAGCTTGACTTGGTATGGATACTGTTACTGCTTGCTACAGGAAGGCATCGAAGCTGATACGCGAAGACGATGTGCAGTCTAACAACAAGTGATTGTCTTTGACGCAAGATCCTGTTGGACACTGATAATGTAAAATGCTGCAAATCCGTTTTTATTGGAGAGACAGATAGCGGGGCAGCTGCGTGGCCTTGGCTGAAGCAAAGACTAGGCCTCAAGCCGCGAGCTTGCCAACTGCAGCAGTCCAGGAGAGGAGACACTGCAGGGCGTGCAGCATGGCGTCCATGCTGGGTTGAGGGCTGGCCCCTCCTGTCAGTGCTGCCCCTAGTGTTTGATTGGTGGAATATCAAGCTGGAATGTGTGCATTGCACGTTCATCTGTAGACTACTGAGAACTGCTTGTTCTTGCCAATAACACTCACGCACTATCAATTTATAGAACGTGTCATGGGCTATAAATGTTTACCTGTTATCTTCTATGTGCCTTGTGATATGTATGACTGTTGGTACTATGTTTTACACCTTGGTCCCAGTGGAATGCTGTTTTGTTTGGCTGTAATCATGGGTTGTCATGTACTGTTGAATGACAACTAGAACTTGAACTTGAAGGCAGGAGAATGGGGCTGAGAGGGAAAATAAGTCAGCCATGATCCAATGGCAAGGCAGACTCAATGGGCTGAATGGCCTAATTCTGCTCCTATGTCTTATGGTCTCCAGGCTAACCAAATAGGCTCAGTGTATAAAGTGGCTCATTTTAAAAGAGGCAGTGCCTAACATATATCAGCTATAATTGGTGTGCATTATCTGTTACACACATCAAACACAAAATAATCTCGATTTCTCTTTGCACGTGACTTTGTTAAAACTATGGGGCAGTCATCATTTCTAAGGATTGATAATGGCATCAGATTCCAAGCAAGTCGCTCACATAGTTCATTTCACATAACTTCCAATTCACGCAAGACAAGCACTCTCTCCTGGAGTGCCAGATTCTAAAGGCCTTGTCCTGAATATCTGACATCCAACAGCATCTGCCTCCTATCCTGAACCCACCGTGCAAGAGGTGCTGAAAAGGTTTCTGCAGAAGTGGATTTGGAGTAGGTTCAGGGATGACACAGAACTGTCTGAGCACTCAACCAGACGTCTAGAATTGGGCAAAGGCCCATGGTACTAATGACAGTTCCGTTAAGAGAATGGCTCTGCGTACCAAACCGCGTAGTTCCTGTATTACTGTATCAGGAGTAAGTCAGGGTTATGCAATTACACTTCGTAAAGTCGGGAAGTTGAAGAAGATGCAGCTGCCAGGCTGATTCAGTGATCAGAGGAGCTCGTAGCTCCGCAATAATACTGGAGCGGAGAATGACAAATGATGAGCTGATTCATTGGAGAGCACCGAGATGAGTTATTAAAGGTGGCAGGTACGCTACCTGGGAGACAGGTTGAGGAGGAAGAAAAGATTATTTATAAGTGAATAGTTAACAGCTGTACCCACTGCTAAGCATTACATGCATGCCATAAACTCTAGAACTCAAATTGAGGGTTATTCAAGCAAAAAGAACAGCCTGTCACCAAAAGGCAATGTTCCACTACAAATGAAGTGCAAGGTGGAGGAGGGGATGGGAGTGGGGGTGCTTAGCAGAGATCGAGACAGGCAATGTCACTGCTGAATTCCGCAGCAAAGGTGAAAGACTTAAATGGCTTAACTACTTGAAAGAGAAAGCTTGCATTTCAGTTACATCCATCACAGGCTCACGATGTCCCATTGTGATTTACTGCCAACAAAGCACTTCTCCGCAATGTTAGAAAACAAAGAAGAATCTCTTTGCAAGAGTTGTTATAATACTGTTTGAATGCTTTCAATATCAGTCCTCCTAATTTTGTGGGAAAGGTGACTTTACCCGCTGCACCTCCTGATTTTAAAAATCAGGTTTGGAGGCACCTGAACTTTTAGGCATCAAATTATTTTTAAAATTGGCACAAAATGCTCACCATTTTTCTCAGTAAGAATGACTTACGGACAACACAGGCCCTGTTCACGGGGAGAACTACCCTTCGATAAGAATCAAGCTTGGAATTTTCAGAACACTACCTTGGCCATCCATGTTCTCTTCATGGCTGTGTCTGTGTGAACATCAGAATATGCACAACAGTGTGTGCACGTTTATACCGAGTTTGTGTCTAGGTATCTCCTGAGTGTGTGCATTGGTGTGTACCCCATGAGGTCTATGAGTGCCCTGAAGGTATGTCCTGTGTGTATCTGTATGTGCCTTCAGGGAATATCTGTGTGCTTGTACAGTAAACAGCCCAAGTGAATGCGAGTATGCAGCCTGAGTATCTGTCCTTTGTGTGTGCCCTGAGCATATCCTGAGAAATGTCCATTCAGGGCCCCAGACAGTGAATGGACACAAAATGCCGGAGGAACTCAGCAGGTCAGCCTACGGAAATGAACTAACAGTCAGCATTTCAAGCCATGGCCCGTCATCAGGAGTGGAAAGGAAGGGGAAAGATGCCAGAGTAAGAAGGTGGGGGAGGGAAGGAAAAAGAGCACAAGCTAGAACGTGATAGGCGGAAAATGTAAAGATGTAGAGGAAGAAATTTGATAAAAGAGGAGAGTGGACAATGGGAGAAAGGGAAGGAGGAGGGGCACAGGGAGGAGTGATAGGCAGGCGAGGAGAAGAGGTAAGAGGGAGACCAGAATAGGGAACTGAAGATGAGAGAAGGGGAAGGGAGAAAATTACCAGAAGTTGGAGAAATTGATGTTTGCCAACAGGTTGGAGGCTACCTAGATGGAATATAAGGTGTTGCTCCTCCAACTTGGAGGTGACTTATCGTGGCAGAAAAAGAGGCGATGGATTGACATGCTGGAATGGGAATGGGGATTGGAATTGAAATGGTTAACTACTGGGAATTCCTGCTTTTCTGCGTATGGAGTGAATGTGCGGAGAAAGAGGACCCCCAACCTATACTGGGTCTCCCCAATGATGAGAAGGCCACGTCAGGAGCACTGGATACAGCAGATTCACGGGTGAATTGGTACCTCATCTGAAAGGACTGTCTGGGGCCCTCAATGGAGGTGAGGGAGTAGATTAATGGGCAGGTGCAGCACTTTTGTCACTTGGAGGGATAAGTGCCAGGAAGGAGATCAGCGGAGAGGGATGAATGGACAAGGGAATCATAGAGACAGCTATCCCCGTGGAAAGTGGACAGTGGGGGTGAGGTAAAGATGGGTTTGGTGGTAGGGTCCTGTAGAAAATGGTGGAAGTTGCACAGAATGATGTGTTGGATGCAGAGTCTCATGAGTGGTAGGTGAGGACAAGAGGAACTCTATCCTTGTTAAGGCAGCGGGAAGTTGGGGTGGATGAGCTTGAGTGTATGCTTGTTTCTGCCCTGGATGTATATCTGTATATGTGTCTTGTCTACACCAAATGTTTGCCTATCTGCACCCTACTGGTGCACCTGTGTGTCTGTGTTGTTCCAAACTATATGCCCTATTATGCCATGGTTGTGCTCTGCTTGTCTGCCTTCAGCATATGCCTATGTGTACCTTAAGTATGTACTTATCTGTCCTCTGAGTGTGTTTTTGTCACACACACAGGAGCATACAAGAAATTGGGAGCCTACCACTCAATATGACAATGACCCAGGCTGCAACAGTTCTTCTGTGCCAGTTCCACGTAGCCCACAATCCTTACATCTTCACAAATGTATCTACCTCCTTTTTAAAAATCTCCAGCGACTTGGGGTTCAGGGTAGAGAACTTCAATGATTCACCACCCTCTCCAGGAAAAAATTCCTACTCACTTAGTTATCTTATAACTATTGCCCTGAGTTGAGTCTTCTCCACAAGTAGAAGCATCTACTTGTCGTGTCCCCTAAGAATATCATGTACTTCAACAGAATTCATCCAAACTCCAAAGAATGGAGATCTAACTTCTTGAGCCATTTGCGGTAAGACAAGCCTCTCATCCCTCCAATGCTTTCTTAAATCAAGTAACAAAAACTGTACATGGTTATCCAGCTGTGGTCTCAGTCAAATCTTATACAAGTGTAAAAATAAGTTTCAATTTTATCCTCCAATCCTCTTCAAGTAATAGTCAAACGGCTTTCAAGCAGTCCCTTCAGCCCAGCCAGTCCATCCCAACCTTTCAAATCGACAAACAGTCGACATTTCAGGCCAAGACCCTTCTTCAGGGCTGGAAAGGAAGGGGGAGACACCAGAATGAAAAGGTGGGGAGAGGGGAAGGAGGATAGCAAAAAATGAAATGTGAAGCGATGCAGGTGGGAAAGCTAAAGGTCAGGAGAAGGAGCCTGATAGGACAGAAGAGTAGACCAAAGGAGAAAGGGAAGAAGGAGAGGCACCAGGGGGAGGTGATAGGCAGGTGAGAAGAGGTAAGAGGTCAGAGTGGAGTATAGAAGAATACAGGAGGGGAGGGATTTTTTTTTTACCTGAAGGAGAAACCAATATTCATGCCATACCCAGACAGAATATAAGGTGTTGCTCCTCCACCCTGAGGGTGGCCTCATCATAGCAGAAGAGGAGGCCATGGACCATTCATGTCAGAATGGGACTGGGAATTGGAATTAAATGCTCGCCCACTGGGAAGTTCTGCTTTTGGCAGATGGAGTGGAGCTGCTCGATGAAGCAGTTCCCCAATTTACGACGGGTTTCACCAATGTACAGGAGGTTGCATCGGGAGCACTGGACACAATAGACAACTCCAGCAGATTCACAGGTAAAGTGTTGCCTCACCTGGAAGAACTGTTTGGAGCTCTGAGTGAAGGTGAGGAAGTGTAACACTTTGGCCAATTGAGGGATAAGTGCCTGGAGGGAGATTAGTAGGGAAGGATGAACGGACAAGGGAACCACAGATCCCTATGAAAAGCAGAGAGTAGTTGGGTGGGGGGAAGGTAAAGATGTGTTTGGAGATGGGATCTCCTTGGAGATGGCGGAATTTGCAGAGAATTACATGATGGATGTATGGGCTTATGGGGAGGTAGGTGAGGACAAGAGAAACTCTGTCACTGTTAAGGTGGTGGGAAGAAGGGGTGAGCGCAGATGTCTCGGAAATGGAGAAAATACAGGTGAGAACAGCATCAATTATGGCAGAAGAGAAACCCCTTTCTTTGAAGGAGGACGACAACTCTGATGTCCCAGAAAGGAGAGCCTCATCCTGGGAGCAGATGTGACAGAGATGAAGAAACTGAGAAAAGGGAATAGCATTTTCACAGGAGATAGGATAGGGAGAGGTTGAGTCAAGTTAGCCATGGGAACTGGCAGGTTTATAAAAGATATCAGTCAAGAGTTTGCCTCCAGAGATGAGGCAGAGAGATCAAGAAGAGGGAGGTGCCAGAAATAGACTAATTGAATTTAAGAGCAGGGTGGAAGTTGGAGGCAAAGTTGATTAAATTGATAAGCTCAGCATAAATGCATGAAACAGCACCAATGCACCCATGCTAAGCTCATCATTATTGACCATCTTCATTATCCTATCCACATGAGTTGCTATCTTCAGGGAGCAATGAACTTATACCCCAAGGTCTCTGTACACGTAAGTTCTAAGATACCAATTATTTAATGTGTATGTCCTGCCAATATTTGACAACTCCAAATGATTGGTACTCACGTAGAGTCAGAGAGTACAACAGCACAGAAGCTAATCCTTTAGGCCATCTAGTCCATGTCAAACTATTAATCTGCCTAGTCCCATTCACCTACTGCTGGACCATAGCCCTCAATACACCTCCCAACCATGTACCTATCCTAACTTCTCTTAGATGTTGAAATCAAACCCACATCCACCACTTCCACTAGCAGCTCATTCCACATTCTCACCATCCCTTGAGTGAAGATGTTTCCTCCTCATGTTCCCTTAAATATTTCACCATTCTCCCTTAACCTATGATGCCTAGTTCTATTGTCACCCAACCTCAGGGGAAAAAGCCTACTTGTATTTTCCCTAAGTATAACCTTCCTAACTTTGTAACCCTCTACTAAATCTCCCCCTCATTCTCCTATGCTCCAGGGAATAAAGTCCCAACCTATTTAACCTTATGCTATAACTCAGGACCTCAAGGCCTGGTAACATCCTTCTTTCAATTTCCCTGTACCCTTTCAATTTTATTGGTATCTCTCCTGTAGGTAGGTGACCAGAACAGCATAATTCCGAATTAAGTCTCACCAACATCTTACACAATTTTTTTTCAACATATCCCAATTCACACCTAGCAGTTCCTTTCTGATGCCATCAAAATTGACTTTTCTCCAATTTAGAATCTCAACCCATAGACCAGATCTATCCTTCACCATAATTACATTGAAACTAATGGAATTTTGATCACTAGAATCAAAGGGGTCCCTCTCCACAAACTTCTGTCACCTGCTCCATCTCATTCCCCAATGGGAGATCCAATATTGCACTCTCTCTAGTTGGGATTTCCATGTACTGATTAAGGAAACTTCCCAAAACAAATTTGATAAACTCTTTGCCATCCAGCCCTTCTAAAGTATGGAAGTCCCAATCAATACGTGGAAAGTTAAAATCACCTACTATCACAACCATTTTTTTTGTAACTGCCTGCTATCTCTCTACAGATGTGCTCCTCTGACTATTGAGTGTTCTATAATATATTCCCATTAACATGGTCATCCCCTTCTTATTCCTCACTTCCACCCGTATAGCCTCATTGACAAGCTTTCTGTCTGAGCACTGCCATGACATTTTCCCTGACTAGTAATGCCATTCCTCTCCAGTTAAACCCTCTTGCTCTAGCATGCCTAGCATAATAGAATCCCAGAACACTGAGCTGTCAGCCCTTCCCTGCTGCAACCAAGTCTCACTAATGATGGGAATGTCATATAAAATGCCTGTAGAAGCCAGTTTGTTTTCATATTACTTCCCAGTTCAATCTTATTATTAATTTTCTCATTTTAATGTGAATATTCCAGGTTCTTAAAATATTCACAGTCCTCTCTTCTATTATTACCTATTGTCACCTTGTATACTTGAGTTTGTAGATAAATACTTTCCTTATCCTCATTTGTTAATCATCGATGGCTCATGACTGGGGTGAAGTTCTGCTTTGTGTTATGAAGCAGCTGCTTAAATGCCTTCGATAGACCCATCTGTTCCTAGTTTCTCTTTGCTATTCATCTTTCCATCTATTTTCACAATCCACCTTCAATTCTTCTTTCACACTTTTGTAAATGAGAACACAAGTTTTCTATCTGGAATTCCAAGGGATCAGAGAAACATAGAAAACATACATAGCACAGTACAGGCCCTTCAGCCCACAAAGCTGTGCCGAACACATCCCTACCTGAGAACTACCTAGGCTTTACCCACAGCCCTCTATTCTTCTAAGCTCCATGTAGCCATCCAGGAGTCTCTTAAAAGACCCTATCATTTCCGCCTCCACCGCCGCCGCCGGCAGCCCATTCCACGCACTCACCACTCTCTGAGTACAAATCTTACCCCTGATATCCCCTCTGTACCTACTACCATTTCAGCCCTGGGGAAAAACCTCTTGACTATCCACATGATCAATGCCTCTCATTATCTTGTACACCTCTATCAAGTCACCTCTCGTCCTCCCTCACTCCAAGGAGAAAAGACTGAGCCCACTCAACCTATTCTCATAAGGCATGCTTGTAAGTCTCCTCTGAACCCTTTCTATGGTTTCCATGTCCTTCCTGTAGCGAGGTGACCAGAATTGAGCACAGTACTCCAAGTGGGGTCTGACCAGGATCCCATATAGCTGCAACATTACCTCTTGGCTCTTAAACTCAATCCCATGATTGATGAAGGCCAATGCACCGTATGCCTTCTTAACCACAGAGTCAACCTGAGTAGCAGCTTTGAGTGTCCTATGGACTCAGACCCCAAGATCCCTCTGATCTTCCACACTGCCAAGAGTATTACCATTAATACTATATTCTACCAACATATTTGAACTACCAAAATGAACCACTTCGCACTTATTTGGGTTGAATTCCATCTGCCACTTCTCAGCCCAGTTTTGCATCCTATCAATGTCCTGCTGTAACCTCTGACAGCCCTCCACACTATCCACAACACACCTAACCTTGTGCCATCAGCAAATTTACTAACCCATCCCTTCACTTCCTCATCCAGGTCTTTTATAAAAATCACAAAGAGTAGGGGTCCCAGAACAGATCCCTGAGGCACACCACTGGTCACCGGCCATTGTAGATTACCATGCAGAATATGACCTGTCTACAACCACTCTTTGCCTTCTGTGGGCAAGCCAGTTCTGGATCCACAAAAGCAATGCCCCCTCGGATCCCATGCCTCCTTACTTTCTCAGTAAGCCTTGCATGGGGTACCTTATCAAATGCCTTGCTAAACTCCATATACACTACGTCTACAGCTCTACCCATGGGGTACCCTGAATTTCCCCATGGGGATGAATAAAGTATCTATCTATCTATCCTTCATCAATGTGCTTCGTCACATCCTCAAAAAATTCAATCAGGCTCGTAAGGCACGACCTGCCTTTGACAAAGCCATGCTGACTATTCCTAATCATATTATGCCTCTCCAAATGTTCATAAATCCTGCCTTTCAGGATCTGCTCCATCAGCTTACCAACCACTGAAGTAAGACTCACTGGCGTATAATTTCTTGGGCTATCCCTACTCCTTTTCTTGAATAAGGAAACAACATCCACAACCCTCCAATCCTATGGAACCTCTCCTGTCCCCATTGTTGAAGCAAGTATCATTGCCAGAAGCTCAGCAATCTCTTCCCTTGCTTTCCACAGTAGCCTGGGGTACATCCCATCTGGTCCTGGTGACTTATCCAACTTGATGCTTTCCAAAAGCTTCAGCACATCCTCTTTCCTAACATCTACATTCTCAAGCTTTTCAGTCCACTGCAAGTCAACCCTACAATTGCCAAGATCCTTTTCCGTAGTGAATACTGAAGCAAAGTATTCATTAAGTACCTCCACTATTTCCTCCAGTTCCATACGCACTCTTCCATTGTCATACTTGATTGGTCCTATTCTCTCACGTCTTATCCCCTTGCTCTTCACATTCATGTAGAATGCCTTGGGGTTTTCCTTAATCCTGTCCGCTAAGGCTTTCTCATGGCCCCTTCTGGCTCTCCTAATTTCATTCTTAAGCTCCTTCCTGCTAGCCTTATAATCTTCTGGATTCATCTCATTACATAGTTATTTGAACCTTTCTTATGCTCTTCTTTTCTTCTTTACTAGATTTACAACAGCCTTTGTGCAACACAGATCTTGTACCCTACCATCCTTTCCATGTCTTATTGGAACATACCTACTCAGAACCCCACACAAATATCCCCTGAACATTTGCCAAATTTCTTCTGTACATTTCCCTGAGAACATCTGTTTCCAATTTATGCTTCCAAGTTCCTGCCTGATAGCCTCATAGTTCCCCTTACTCCAATTAAGCGTTTCCCTAACTTGTCTGTCCCTATCTCTCACTGAGAGACCTGACACCTGACCAGGTTCATTTCCCAATACCAGATCAAGTACAGCCTCTCCTCTTGTAGGCTTATCTACATATTGTGTCAAGAAACCTTCCTAAACACACCTAACAAACTCCACCCATCTAAACCCCTCACTCTGGGGAAATTCCAATCAATATTTGGGATCCTTAAATATATAATCTCTTCTAATTCCTGTTATATCACACAAGACCAGATCTTAAATAGCCTGTTACCAGGTAGGTTCTGTAAACTTCTGCTCTAAGAAACAATCCCTGACACACTCCACAAATGTATATGGTTTCAATAGCACCCTTCGCAGTTTGATTAGTCCAATCAATATGCAGGTTAAAATCAGCAATGATAATTGTGGTTCCCTACTTACACACCTTTGATATTTTCCCATTTATATTTTGTCCTGACAAGTAACAACAACATAGAGTCTGTAGATTTCTCCTATCAGTGTCTTTTCCCCCAGCTGTTCATACTTTTATCCAAACTTATTCCACATCACCATCAATTGCATCAATATCATTACATGCACATTACCGTTTTTGAATGACAATGTTATACCATCTCTTTTAAAACTATTCTTTTTGAGCCTGGAGTAACTTCAGTTTCCAGAACTGATCATTCTGCAACTACCTCTTTCATAGCTTTTAATCAAACTCAATTACACTCTGACCTCTCTCACTGACAAGGCATTTTCACCCACAGAAATGTCACTCACTGGATATTGTTTTTGGTTTCCACAACATTCTCTGTAAACTCTAGAGACTGGTGTGCGTGAAAATCCCGGGAGATCAGCAGTTTCTGAGATATTCAAACTTCCCAGTTTGGCAACAATCATTCGATGGTGAAAGTCACATAGATCACATTTCTTCCCCATTCTGATGTTTGGTCTGAAAAACAACTGAACGTCTTGACCATGTCCGCATGCTTTTATGCATTGAGTTGCCGCCACATGATTGGCTGTTTAAATATTTGCATTAACCAGCAGGTGTACAGGTGTACCTCACATAGTAGCCACTGGGTGTAGATCTATTTGTGCCATCGATTCACCATCTTGTTACAGATGCTGTGCCCTGTGAGCCAGTCTGTGTGTGCACCTGTGAGAGTATCTGTGTGCAAGCCTTTTACCCTAAAGATGTGTCTGCCCTAAGAGTGTAACATGACTCTGCCTGTGTGTGCCCCAAAAGTGTACCTCTGCATTCCAAGGGCATGAAAGTGTGTGTCCTGAAAGTGTGTCTGTTTCTGCCCTGCTAATATGATTCTTTACATTTGTCTGTCTGCCCTGAGTGTGTGTCTGCTTGTGCTGTGTGCCAGTCTGTGGCTGCTTTCCTCAGTATGTGCTAATTGCATACCTGTGTGTATCTTGTCATTATGTACACTCGTGTGTGTATATGCATATCCAAATGTGTGCATCTATCTGTGCATGCATGTAAGAAATAGAGGTACAGTAACAAATATCATATTTTACAATGGAATTTAAAAGTACTTTTACCCACAGTAACCGAGGAAAGAAAAACAAATATATTGGAAGATATATGTATTGGAAATGCTGTATGTTGTGTTCTGTTACCTACAACTAGAAGATCTTACGATTTAAAAATTAACACTAATTTAAAGAAGCCAATTTTCAGAATCAAAATCAGAATCAGATTTATTATCACCTGCATGTGACGTGAAATTTGTTAACTTAGTAGCAGCAGTTCAACGCAATACATAATATAGAAGAAAAAATTAAATAATAATAAATAAGTAAATCTTATTCAGTATACTTTATACAGTATATGTATATTGAATAGATTAAAAATCATGCAAAAAAACCAGAAATACTATATACTTAAAAAAAGTGAGGTAGTGTCCAAGGGTTCAATGTCCATTTAGGAATTGGATGGTAGAGGGGAAGAAGCAACTCAGCTCAATGGATGTCTTTCTATTCTGAGGTTGTGCCTACTGGGTCTGGACTCACCCAGTAAATCAAACATCCGCTCCACATCCAATCTATTTAGGTCTTTCAATATTCAATAGATTTCATGAGATCCCCCTTCATTCTTCTAAATTCCAGTGAGTATTGGCCCAGAGCCATCCAATGCTCTTTATATGACAGACTTTCATTCCTGGAATCATTTTTGTGAACCTCCTTTGAACCCTTTCCAATGTTGACACATCCTTTCTTTGCTAAGGGGCCCAAAACTATTCACACTACTGCAAGTGAGCCATTACCAGTGCCTTATAAAGCCTCAATATTACATCCTTGCTTTTATATTCTAGTCCTCTCGAAATGAATGCTAACACTGCATTTGCCTTCCTCACCACCAACTCAACCTGCAAGTTAACCTTTAGGGACTTCTGCACGATGACTCCCAAGTCCCTTTGCATCTCAGATTTTTGAACTTTCTCCCCATTTAGAAAATAATCTATCCTTTTGTTCCTTCCACCAAAGTGCATAACCATATACTTCTGACACTGTATTTCATCTGCCACTTCTTTGCCTATTCTCCTTCTTCTTCAACAGTGCCTACCCCTCCACCTATCTCCATATCATCTGCAAACCTGGCCACAATTCTGTCATCTAAATCATTGATATACAACATAAAAAGAAGCAATGCTAATACAGACCCCTGTGGAACACCACTAGTCACTGGCAGTCAATCAGAAAAGACTCCCTTTATTCCCACTCTTTGCCTGTCAATCAGCCAATGCTCTATCCATTCTAGTATCTTTCCTGTAATACCATGGGCTCTTATCTTGCTGGACAACCTCGTCAAAGGCCTTCTGAGAATCCAAGGAGACAACATCCACTGATTCACCTTTGTCCATCCTGCTTGTTATTTCCTCAAAGAATTACAATAGATTTTTCAGGCAAGATTGTTCCTTAAGGAAACCATGCTGACTTTGGCCTATTTTACCTAAACCTAATCCTTAGCAATTGACTCTAAAATCCTCCCAACCACTGAGATCAAACTAACTGGCCAATAATTTCCTTTCTTCTGCCTTCCTCCCTTCTTGAAGGGTGAAATGACATTTATCATTTTTCAGTCCTCCAGAACTATGCCAGAATTTAATGATTCTTGAAAGGTCATTATTAATGCCCCCACAATCTCTTCAGCTACCTCTTTCAGAACCCTGCGGTGTAGTCCATCTGGTGCAGGTGACATATCTACCTTCAGACCTTTTAGCTGTCCAAGCACTTTCTCTCTAGTAATAGCAGTTACAGTCACTTCTGTCCCCTGACACTCTTAAACTTCTGGTATACTACTAGTGTCTTTCACAGTGAAGACTGATACAAAATATTTATTCAGTTCATCTGCAAATTCCTTGTCCCCATTACTACCTCTCCAGAGTAATTTTCCAGTTGTCCGACATCCACTCTTACCTCTCTTTTACTCCTTACATATCTCAAAAAATTTTGGTATCCTCTTTGATATTACCAGATAGCTTATTTTCATATTTCAACATGTTCCCCCATTATAGTTCTTTTTAGATGCCTTCTGTTGTTTTTTTTTTAAAAGGTTCCCACTTCTCTAAGTTCCCACTAATTTTTGCTCAATTATTTGTCCTCTTTCGCTTTTATGCTAGCTTTGACTTCATTTGTCAGCCACAGTTGCCTCATCCTGCCTTTAGAATACTTATTTTTCTTGCAATGTATCTATCCTGTGCTTTCTGAATTATTCCTAGAAACTCCAGCCATTACTGCTCTGTCATCATCCCTGCTAGTGTCCCTTCCATTTAACTTTGACTAGCTCCTCTCTCATGTCTCTGTAATTCCTTTTACTCACTGAAATACTGATATATTTCACCTTAGCTTCTCCCCCTCAAACTGAAAGCTGAACTCTATCAGATTATGATCATGGGTTCCTAAGGGTTTCTTTACCTTAAGCTCGCAAATCAAATCTAGTTCATCACCCAACACACATTCTAGAATCGCCTTTCAACAACAAGCTGTTCTAAAAAGCCATCTTGTAAGCATTCTACAAATTCTCTCCCTTGGGATCCAGCACCAACCCAATGTTCCCAATCTACCTGCATATTGAAATCCCCCATGACTATCGTAACATTGCCCTTTTGACATGTATTTTCTCTCTTCCATTTTAATTTGTATTCCACATCCTGGCTACTGTTTGGAGGCCTGTATATAACTCTCATCAGGATCTTTTTACCCTTGAGGTTCCTTAACTCTACCCATAATGATTTTACATCTTCCAATCCTAGGTCACCTCTTTCTAAGGATTTGATTTCATTTATTACCAACAGATTGAAAACACCCCCTCTGCCTACCTGCCTGTCCTTTCAATACAATGTGTATCCTTGAACGCTATGCTCACAACTATAACCTATCAGCCATGACTCAGTGATGCCCACATCATACCTGCAAATCTCTAACTGTGCTGCAAGATCATCTACCTTACTCCATGCATTCAAAAAGAACACTTTCAGTCCTGTGTTTGTCATCCTTTTTGATTTTCTCCCCGTTACACTACAATTCATCCTACCAACTGCAATTTTGCCCTACCATCTGCCTGTCCTTCCTGCCAGTCTCTCTGCATACTGCCTTGTTCCTCGCTGAGTTAATCTCTGCTTCTATGTACAAAAAGGTTGGAAATTCACTGATAAAATCCAGCACACAACTGGGTGTTGCAGCAATGAAATGCCTGTACAATTGCGGTTCTAGGAAGTCGTTAGTTTTGCTAATGGCTCTCAATTCCTATAATAACCGCCACAATGGGAAGCACCAGATCTAATTCAAGTTCAAGTTTAATTGTCATTCAACCATACATGAATATGCACGAACACAGCGAAACAGAACAGCGTTACTCACAGGCCAAGGTTCAAAACACAGTACCAACAGTCATACACCACACAAGGCACATACAGCATTTAAGGGAGCAGGAAAATACAGTCACACAAAACAGGCAGTCTGAGTCCCTAAGTCCATGAACATTGCAGCAGTTGGAAGTCGAAAATAATACAGGTCATTCTCTGCTGAGCGAACACTGGGGGCGGCGCCGACTCCAGCATGTATGCCACACCACAACTCCGATGCCTCAGGCTCTCCTGGGCGGCTGTGAATAGCCAATACCGCAGCTTGAGGCTCGGTCCTCACTATGACTGAGGACACGCAGCTCCCCTGCCACCTGCTCCCAATACACCAGTGAATTGGACTTGCAGCATTCCACATTAACAATGTCCAACAGGGTCTTGCGATCACAGGAAAGGCGACCAAGCTGATCGCTCGCTGTTGGACTGCACACCGCCTTCGTGCACAGACACCTCTGACGCAGGCAGCAACACGATCCGCACCAAGATCAGCTCCGTCAGTTTCTCTGCCAATGAGCAAATTGCTGATGAGGTAGACCTGCAGAACTTTAAGTTCTTCATCTTCAGAACTTTAATTGATTAAAAATACATGGCAAATACTTTGAAATGGAAAAGGATTTGACATGGATGATAAACTGCATTTGTCTAATTTATGATATAAATCTGTTCTTAGTGACTGATCTTAAACAGTGAAAATCCTGCATTTTGATATGTTATGTATCAATTAATCAGAATCTAGTGCAGAAAATCTCTATTAACGGTTCTCCCTAAATATGCTGTCAAGCTCTATCCTGAATTCTTCAGACTGTGCAGCACTTCAGAGGGTATGTGCAGACTGAGAAAACAGATAAAGATGTGCCACATTCAAGGAAGCACAGTGTCCTTGAAGATTAGTGGATCCTGGGAATGATTAAAAACCAATAACATCGCCTTGGGTTTGAGAACTCAATAGCTTGATTTCCTTCTAAATTTGAGCCACCTGGGTATCTTGCTTCAGGAAGAATTTGTGTTGAAACTGACAGTGGCTACCTGTCTTCACTACTCACAGTTGACACCTATCTTTATAATTTAAGATATTAAATAATCTTCACTGATTCTTTCAAGGAAAAATAAAGAGGCAGTCATGGAATGTGATACCAGGGTCAGGAGTTGTGCCTTTGACGTTTTTTTAAAGTTGAAAGCACTTGATTGGCTCAAAAGAACCCTATTTCAGGGGTGGGGGAGTTAAGTGCTAGGGCATAACCATGGGCTCAGATCCACACCATTCAGGTTAGGAAACATTTGCATGATATCTTAAGGTTACAATGCTGGGGGATAGATTGAAATTGTCAGCATGGATAGAGGTTATTGAAGAGACCTGCAGGTTATGAACTGATGGCCTGAGTTTCCTTTGCTCCCTCCATTCGTCTATTTAAATACTGTGTGAGATTGTATTTATTCCCAGGGCTAGGGTGGGCAGAGCCCAAGGGATAAGCAGAGAAGAAGGGGATCCCAGGGTTACATTGGGGAAGGAAGAAGCCGAAGGGGTTCCAGGGTTACAGTGGGGGAATTTGGTCTTCCATTCCTCTCCTCAGGAATGGACTCACATTAAACTAGGCAGGTTTGGAACTGTTCCACAGTGAGATCTGTATCACCTGTGGGATGAGTGGCTGGGAACTTTTTTTAAGTTGGAAATTCATCTCAACTGGTAGAATGACTCTATAGTTGACTCTTCAACATTGGACCTCCTTCAATAATGTTGACTAAACTTGCTAGCAATGGGAAAATTCCAGTTTTATACATTGCCTATTCCATTACCTCGAACCACAGGATTAGATGAATGGAGCCAAAGCATTGCACAGCATGGAAGCAAGGCCATTCGGCCCATCACACTCCACAACCAGTGGGATCCATCCATGTTAATTTCATCTCCCAGCTCTTGGATCATAGTCTCATCCAGCCAATGCTATTAGTGACTTTCAAAGAAAGGGGAGCTTTACTAACTCTGGTATTAAAGAGTACCGATGACTCCATACATCAAGGAGGCTGAGTGTGAATGAGGCTGAGAGTATGAAGCAATTTGTTTCTAGTAACCAGCAAAAAGCTTGAATGCATTGTACTCAACAAAGGTGAACAGCTGAGCATGCTGCTATGAGTAAAGAGTAGCAGGTAAATTTGCATTGCTGGTGAGTAGCGTGTAGTTTAGGATTATTCCAGTTACTAAATGTGGACTATGAATAACGAAGAGCACAATGTAGCTGTGAGTGGAACAACCACGAGCAGTGAAAAGCTGAAAATGATAGTTGAGAAGAAACAGCTCAAAGTGCGACAACGTGAAGAACAGCTGGTGTGTGAACTGTGAACAATGGGCAGCTGTAAAGAGTGATCAGCACGTGCCTGCCCCCACCCCATCCTCCCGCCACCCCTCCAGGGATAGGGTTCCTCCTGTCCTCACCTACCACCCCACTAGCCTCTACGTCCAGCACATAATTCTCCAGAACTTCCCGTCATCTCCAACACAATGCCACCACCAAGCACATCTTTCCCTCCCCCCCCCCCCACACACTTTTGCTTTCTGCAGGGATCGCTCCCTACGTGACTCCCTTGTCTATTCGTCCCTCCCCACCAATCTCCCTCCTGGCACTTATCCTTGCAAGCTGAACAAGTGCTACACCTCCCCCTAACACCTCCTCCCTCACTACTATTCAGGGCCTCAGGTGAGGCAACACTTCACCCGTGAGTCTGTATCTGGTGCTCCTGGTGTGGCCTCCTGTATATGGGTGAGACATGACATAGATTGGGAGACCGCTTGCCAAGCACCCACACTCCATCCACCAGAAAAAGAGGAATCTCCCAGTGGCCACCCATTTTGATTCTACTTTCCATTCCCATTCCGACGTGTCAATCCATGGCCTCCTCTACTGCCGTGATGAGGCCACACTCAAGTTTGAGGAGTAACAACTCATATTCCGTCTGAATAGCCTCCAACCTGGTGGCATAAACATCAATTTCTTGAACTTCCAGTAATAACTCCCTCCCCCACCTTCACCATTCCTCATTCCCATTTCGCTCTCTCTCCTTATCTCCTTACCTGCCCATCACCTGCTTCTTGCCTTTCTTCACTGGACTTCTGTCCTTTCCCCCTTCTCCAGCCCTACATCTTTTTCACCAATCGACTTCCCAGCTTGTTTTTTCGCACCCTCCCCCTCTCCCGGTTTCACCTATCACCTACCTCCTTGTATTTCTTACTCTGACTTCTCATCCTTTTTCTCCAGTCCTGATGAAGGTTCATGGCCCGAAACGTCGACTGTTTACTCTTTTCCATAGATGCTGCCTGATCTGCTGAGGTGCTTCAGCATTTTGTGTGTGTGTGTGTGTTGCTTGGATTTCCAGCATTGCAGATTTTCCCTTCTTTGGGATTCTCATTAGTTAACAGCAGTGAGTGTGATATTCATCAATAATGAAAACCTTTGAGACAATGTACTCTGCTTTTTATTTTATTTGGTATTTGACAAACAGTCATTGGCACTTTCCCTGACTCATCCACAAAGGAGCAGAGGCCTGTTCTGCAGGCTAGGGGTGTCTTGGAGGCCCAAAAGGTACTAACTAAGCCAAGCCGAACTGGAAACAGTTTTGAAGTACCCACCAATGATGTGGGTCCAATCTAGATGGGTTGGAAAATTTTCCAGTGAAAACACAACTATGGTGGCTCCATTCAATAAAATCCTGCATTGAATTCTGAGAAACAAATTTCCCAATCCCAGAGAACGCTTCACTTTTTTTAAACGCAGCACAAATTTAACAGAAAGATGGAGAGCTGTTCCAGATGTGAAATGAAATAAGCCCCATCTCAAAGGTCATTTCAAATATGCAAAAAGCAGAGGAAAGATGAATCAAGCATTCATACCCATCAAAAAATGCCAACAGATTGAAGTCATTTTCTTAGCTTCACTCTATTCTTAGGTTATAAGACAGTGCAGTATAAGTTGTTGTTTAAAGGCCATTACTCAAATACACTTAACTATTTCTGATGCCTTCACCCATTTTGTGATCTCTCTGCACCTCAGGAGACAAACTATCTACTGACATTTACTATAAAATCCACTGATAACATAGCTTCCTCAACTGCATCTCTTCCTATCCAATCACGTTAAGGACCCAATCCCTTTTTCTCAGCTTCTCCATCTCCACTTCTTCTGCTGTCAAGGTGAGACTTACTTGACAATTAATATCCACATAGGAATTTGAACTTGAAGGCAGAGAATAAGGTTAATGTCAAGGTTCGTAGCAGTGTGGAGGAACAGAGGGATCTTGGGGTCCACGTCCATTGATCCATCAAAGTTGCCACCCAAGTTGATAGGATGGTTAAGAAGGCATATGGTGTGTTGGCCTTCATCAGACAGAGGTGGGTGGGATTGAGTTCAAGAGCCACAAGGTAATGTTACAGCTCAAAAATACTTTGGTTAGACCACACTTGGCATTGTATTCAGTTCCGTTCACCTCGCGATTGCAAGAATGTGGAAGCTTTCGAGAGGCTGCAAAGGAAAACTCAGAGAACATGTCTAATGAGGAAAGGTTGAGCGAGTTTTATTTTTGAAGTGAAGAATGATGAGAGGTGATTTGATAGAGGTGTGTAAGAATTTAAGAGGCATAGATAGAATGGACAGCCAGAACATTTTTTCCAGGATTGCAATGGCTAATACCAGAGGACATCCTTTTAAGGTGAGAGGAGGACAGTACAGGGGGAATGTCAGACAGTTATAAGTGCCTGGAATGCACTCGCAGGGGTGGAGGTCGAGTCTGATACATGAAGGATATTTAAGAGGCTCTTACACAGGCACATCAATGAAAGAAAAATGGAGATTTATGGGATAAATGGGAGGGAAGGGTTAGATTGATTGTGCATAGGTTAAAAGGCTTGCACAACATTGTGGGCTTTAGTGTCTATACTGCGCTGTACTTCCCTTTGCCCTGTGTTCTACTTGTACAGGGGGTGTATGGGCTGCATGGGGAGTCAGGGAGGGGTAGCACCTCTGGTGGGGGAACATGTCGCGTCTTATTCAGGCAGTTGTCCACCTTTGGTCCCCATCTGGCACTCAGCTCTCACCTGTGGCTCCTCGTAGCTGTTTGCATGCGACAGCAGCCACACCCCGGGCAATGGCTTCGACAAGCCGGCTAAACTTAGAAAGGAGATCATGCAGAAACAGGAGAGGGTTCAATGGAGATTCACGAAAATGAGTCCAGGATTCAATGGCTTGTCATATGAAGAGCGTTTGATGGCCTGTTCTTACTAGAATTCAGAAGAATGAGGGGTGACCTCATTTAAACTTATCGAATGGTGAAAGGCCTTGATAGAGTGGATGTGGAGAGGATGTTTTATGGTGGGAGAGTCAAAGACCAGAGGACACAGCCTCAGAATAGAGGGGCGTCCTTGTAGAACGGAGATGAGGACAAATTTCTTTAGGCAGAGTGGAGAAACTGTGGAATTCTTTACCACAGGCAGCCGTGGAGGCCAAGTCTTTATGTGTTTGTAAGGCAAAGATTGATGGATTCTTAATTGGTCAGGGCATGATGGGATATGAGGAGATTGGGCCTGAGAGGAAAATTGGATCAACCATGATAAAATGGTACAGCAGATTTGATGGGCCAAATGGCCTATTTCCGCTCCTATATTTTATGGTCTTATGGTCTAAACCAGGTGAGGGTAGCTGATGGGTCTCAAACCCTCGGTGAGATAGGGAGTTGTCTATCCCAGCATGTGAAGACAGACTCTGGCGGATTGAGCGAACGAGACCAATGGAAGGTCCAACAGTCAAGAAGGCGGTCTCTGAAAGCATTGTGGAATGTGTAGAGCATGACAAGACACAGAAGATGTTCTGGTCATCCACTGCGCTTAGTCCATTTCCAGCCGTCTCAACTCGTCTTGCCACTGGATCCAGATGGGAACTGGGAAGAGAGAGTGAGGCTGATGCTGCACAACTCTCCCTCACTTAAATCCAAATCAAGCGCTAGGCTCGACACCATCAACATCGTCATAATGGTGTCCAGGTCTTCATCGATGACGATGGACGAACAACTTGTACAGGCTTTCCTCAGATTATGAACGCCCAATTTACAGATACACTGACAGGCAAAGGAACTCCCATAATTATAATTAGATTCAAACAAGAACCTGTCTTTAAAAATCTGTGTACATGTAACTCTTCACAGAAATCAGACACCATTGTCTCTTAAGGTTGCTAATTTCACTGCAGGAGCCCACTTAAAAGATTCATTCTGGAAATTCACAAACAATTGTTTCTATTGATAATTGTGTAACAATACTTTAATAAACAATGTAACATCCTCTGATATTTCAAGCCCATTGAAACCAGTCATTGAACATGATTCTGTATCACAGTAATTATGTAGAGGAAGATGATCAGTAAGTGTCCCTGTTAATTATTCCTCATCAACATGATGAGGGAAAGGTTGAGTAGGTTAGGACTGTTTTTTCATCCCTGGAGTGTTAGGAGAATGAGGGAAGATTTGATAGAGGCCAGTGGAAGTGGTGAATGTGGTTTTGATTGCAACATTTCAAGAGACGTTTTGCTAAGTACATGGATGGGAAGAATATGGTGGGCTATGGTCGAGGTGCAGGTCAATGGGACTAGGCAGAATAACTGTTCAGAATATTGGGGGGATACTCAGCCCACTGCTGTTCATGCTACTGACTCATGACAGCACAGACAGACCCAGCTCAAACTGCATCATCAAGTTTGCTGATGACACAACAGTGGCTGGCCTCATCAGCAACACACAGACAGGAGGTAGAGAGACTTGTCAAAAAGTATGAGAATAACCACCTGAGCCTCAACATTGACAAGACAAAAGAGATGACAGTGGACTTCAGGAAGACACAGGTCAAACAGCCTCCATTGCATATCAATGGCTCTACCACAGGGAGAGTGAAGAACACAAAGTTCCTTAATGTACACATTACAGACAATCTAACCTGGACCCACAACACCTCCTCACTAGTCAAGAAGGCACAACAGCATCTAGACTTTCTGAGGAGATTGAGGTGTGCAAGGCTCCAACAACTAAACTAATTCTAACAACTTTGTACAGGAGCACCATCAAGAGTGTCCTGTCTTGCTGCATCATTGTGTGGTACACAAGTTGCAAGGCACCAGACAGCAGGACCCTACAGAGGAGAGTAAGAACTACCGAGAGGATCACTGGGGTCTTCCCCCCCCCCCCCCCCCATTTGTGACATTTACCAGGAGCGTTGTGTACAAAATGTCCGAAGCATTGTTGAGGATCCCTACCACCCATCCAACAATCTCTGTGACCCACTGCATCAGGAAGGAGGTCCAGGAGCACCAGGACTAGGACCGGCAGACTGGGTAATATCTTCTTCCCTCTGGCTGTGAGACTAATGAATACCCTGCCACCACCGAGATCTCGTCACTAGGACAGCAAGCTGTTCACTGTACTGTTTACTCGTGCTGTGCACTCATTCATTTTGAATTATATTTTAACTAACTTATTTCTAGTAATATTTTGTTTTGTGTGTTGTGTGTGATATACAGTATGTCTTGTGGGTGCACTGTGATCTAGAGGAATGTTGTTTTGTTTGATTGCATATATGTACCAGCAGATGACAATAAACTTGAACTACATGGACTATGATTCTATATCTCCATTCATTATAATACCATGCAGGTATGGTCCCCATATCAAAGGATGTACATTTTCTGACTTACGGACATTTGTATAAACAGAAACCTGTTTGTAACCCAGTGTCAGTCAATACACAAAGGGAAAAGAGTAAAATTCACACTAAACATTCCCAACAAGATCCAGAACTCTGTGTGCATTCAGGATGATATTCTCATTAGTACAGCTGCAGAAATGAAGAATTTTCAAATAATCAAGCAAGAGTTTAAAAGATCTTATCATCAAAGTGTCCAAGATTGGACAAAGCTATTGTGCTATTATCCAGCAAGAGTGGATTTGTTTGGGTCTGGGAATAGATAAAAATTGGCTGCAGTCTGTAAGAGAGAAGATAAAGGTCACCATCAATGACCCAAAAATGTTTCTGAGTTCCAGTCATTGTAGATATGATCCAATACAGTGCCAGATTCCAACCTGATCTTGCCAGTAGGCCTCTTCTCCTTAGGCATCAGAATCAACATACAATGTAGAACAGTATAACACCAGAAAAGGCTCCTTGCCCCATCATGTTTATGCCAAAAATGCAAATATAAACTAATTCCATTTGCTCAAACTAGCTCCAGGTCCATGTCTCTCCAGAGCAGAGGTTCTGAACCTTGGGGTCCCCTCAGTTAATGGTAGGAGTCCATGGCATTAAAAAGGTGGGAACTCCTGCTCTAGGAGATTGGGAAGCTCTAAAAACTAACAGATAGCAATTAAGAAAGCAATAAGGGGAGAAAAACTGAAATATGATTAGCTAGCTAATAATATAAAAGAGAATACCAGAAGTTTTTTTTCTTTTGGTTCTTAAAAGAGGCAAGAGTGGACAGTGGACTAGCGAAAAATGATTTTGTAGAAGTACGAATGGAAACAAAGAAATGTGGGATGAACTGAATAAGTATTTTTGATATTTTGCAGATGACACAAAGGTTGAAGGCTGACATAGGTTACGTGGGACATTGGCTGGATACGGTGCTGAGCTGCGAGGTAGCACATGGAGTTTAATCCTGAAAAGTGTGAAGTGATAGACTTTGGAAGGTTGAACCTGAAGGCACAGTACAAGGTTAATGACAGGATTCTTAGCAGTTTGGAGCAACAGAGGGATCTTGGGGTCCACGTCCATAGGTCCCTCAAAGTTGTTGTGCATTTTGATAGGGTGGTTAAGATGGTGTTTGGTGTGCTTGTCTTCATTGGACAGGGGATTGAATATGTTTTAAAGCTTTGAGGTGGTGTTGCAGCTCTAAAAAATTTTGGTTGGACCATACATAGAGGAATGGTGTTCAGTTCTGGTCACCTCATTATAAGAAGAAAGTGGCAACTTTAGAGAGAGCGCAGAGGAGATTTACCAGGATGCTGCCTGAACTAGAGAGCATCTCTTATGAGGAATGCTTGAGCAAGTAATGAAGGATGGAAAATGACTAGGCAGAGATGCATAAGATGATAGGACGTATAAATAGAGTTGAGAGCATACATGTTTTCCCCCGGGAGAGAATGGTTAATATAAAAGAGAATGGTTAATATAAAAGGGCATAGAGGGCAATGTATTATGGTGAATGGAGGAAAGTATAGGGGAATTATCAACCGCAGGGCTTTTACACAGAGAGTGGTAAGGATATGTAACGTACTGCAATGGATGATGATAGAGGTATAAGACATTTAATAGACTCAGAGATAGGAACATAAATGAAAGAAAAATGGAGGGCTATATGGGAGGGAAGGTTCAGATTGACCTTGGATTAGTTTAAAAGTCTGGCAAAACATTGTGGGCCAAAAGGCCTGCACTGTGCTGGACTATTCTGTTCTATGTTCTATTTACTGTGGAAGACACCCACAACAGCAAGTTTGTAGATGATACAAAGATAGGTGGAGAGGCAAGTGGTGCTGATGACACAGATGGACATCGACAGATGGGAGAATGGACAAAGAAGTGACAGATGGAATGCAGCTTAGAGAAGTACATAGTCACGCACTTTGGTAGAAGGAATAAAAGCATAATCTACTTTCTAAATGGGGACGGAATTCAGAAATCAGAAATGCAATGAGACTTGAGAGTCCTGGTTCAGGATTCCCTCAAGGTTGACTTGCAAGTTGATTCAGTGTAAAGAAGGCAAATGCAACGTTCACGTTAATTTTGAGAGGACGAGAATATAAAAGTAAGTATGTAATGCTGAGGCTTTATAAAGAATTTTGTTTTGAACCCCATATCTATGGAAGGACATGTTGTCATTAAAGAGGATCCAGAGGAGGTTTATAACAATGATTCCAGGATAAATGTGTTAATGTATGAAGAGTATTTTGTGGCTCTGGGTCTATACATGCTGGTGTTTAAAAGAATGATCATTGAAGTTTACCAAATGTTGAATGGACTGTGTTAAGGAGTTGGAGCTGGAACTGGATGAACTGCAGATCATTCGGGATGCTGAGGGGTTGATAGACAGGACATACAGAAGTAGGTACAGCCAAGATGTAGGACACCCTAAGTGACAGTCAGGAGGGGGAAGGGGGTAGGCAGCCACTGCAGAGTACCCCTATGGATGTTCCCATCAACAACAGATATACCACTTTTGATAGTTGAGGGGGTGGGGGGATGACTTAGGAGAGGAAAGCCACAGTGGTCAGGTCATTGGCACTGAGTCTGGCTCTCTGGCTCATTAGGGAAGGGTGGGGAGAGGATGTGAGCTCTAATGATAGGGGATTCGTTGATTAGGGGAATGAACAGGAAGCTCTGTGTATGAGAACAAGATTCCGAGATGACATGTTACCTCCTGGATGCCAGAGTTAAGGACATATTAGCCGAAGGGTAGTGAACTTGTGGAATTTGTTGCCACGTGCAGCTGTGGAGGCCAGAACTTTGGGTGTATTTAATGCAGAGATTGATAGGTTCTTGATTGGACGTGGCATCAAAGGTTACAGGGAGAAGGTCGGGAACTGGGGTTTTGGAGGAGATTTAAAAATTATCAAGCATGATTAAATGGTGGAGCAGATGGCCTAATTCTGCTCCTATGTTTTATGGTCTTATATTGGTATGCAAAATAGCAGCAATGTAGAGTCATAGAAAAGTACAGCTCAGGAACAGGCCCTTTCACTCATCTCATCCATGCTACACCATTTAAACTACCTACTTCATTGACTTGCACCTAGAACCATAGCTCTTCATACCCCCGCCATCCACGTACCTATTCAAACTTCTGCTAAGCATTGAAATTGAGCTTGCATGCACCACTTGTGCTGGCAGCAGCTTCCACGCTCTCATGACCCTCTGAGTGAAGAAGTTTCCCCTCATGTTCCCCTTAAATTTTCACCTTTCATCCTTAATCCCAGATCACTAGCTGTAGTCCCACCAAATTTCAGTGGAAAAAGCCTACTTGCATTTGCTCTATCTATACCTGTCACAATTTTATATACTTCTATCAAATCTCCTCTCCATCTTCTACATTCCAAGCAATAATGTCCTAACCTATTAAATCTTTTTTTATAACTCAGATCTTCCAGACCCAGCAACAGCCTTGTAAATTTTCTGTGTACTCTAGCAACCTTATTTACATCTTTCCTGTAGGTAGGTGACCAAAAATGCACACAATATCCTAAATTAGGCCTTGCCAATGTTTTATACAACTTCAATATAATATTTAATCTCCTTTACTCAATACTTTTATTTATGAAGGCCAATGTGCCTAAAGCTTTCTTTATGACTCTATCTACCTGTGACGCCACTTTCAACGAATTATGGACCTGCATTCCAAGGACCCTTTGTTCTACCACACTTCTCAGTGCCCTACCATTCAATGTGTAAGATCTACCCTGGTTGGTCCGAATGAAGTGCAACATCTCGCACTTGTCTACATTAAATTCAGTCTGATATTTTTCAGACCATTTTTCCAACTGGTCCAGATGCTGCTACAAGTCTTCCTCGCTGTCTGCTACACCCCCAATTTTGATGTCATTCACAAATTTAGCAATCCAGCTAACCACATTATCATCCAGACCATTGATATTGATGACAAGCAACAATGGACTCAGGGGCACGCCATGAACACAAGCCTCCAGTCAAAGAGGTAACTATCTACTTCCACTCTCTGGCTTCTCCAGATCAGCCAATGTCTAATCCAATTTACCACTTCATCTTAAATGCCAAGTGATTTAATCTTCTTGACCAACCTCCCATGCGGGACCTTGTCAAATGCCTTGCTAAAGTCCATCTAGGCAACATCCACTGCCTTGCTTTTATCAACTTTCCTGGTAATTTCCTCAAAAAACTCGATAACATTGGTTAAACATGACCGACCACGCACGAGCCATACTAACTATCCTTAACCAGTCCCTGTCTATCAAAATATTCATATAATCTGTCCCTTAGAATACTTTCTAATAACTTTCCCACTACTGATGTCAGGCTCACAGGTCTATAATTTCCTGGTTTATTTTTAGAGCCTTTCTTAAACAGCGGAATAGCATTGCCTATCCTATGATCTTCTGATAACTCACTTGTCACTAAGTATGATTTACTGTAAATATTTCTGCAATTTCTGCACTTACTTCCCACAGGGTCCGAGGGAACACCTTGTTAGGCCCTGGGGATTTATCCGCACTGATGCTGCTTTGCCTCATTTCTATAGACTCTGTGCCCATCTCCTGAGTAAGTACAGAGGCAAAAAAATTAATTTAAGATCTCCTCTATCTGTCTTGGCTCCACACATGGATTACCTTTCTGATCTTCCAGAGGACCAATTTTGTCCCTTGCAATCCTTTTGCTTTTAACATACAGTGTCTGTCGAATCCCTAGGATTCTCTTCCACCTTGTTTGCTAGGAGAACCTCATCCTTCTTTTAGCCCTCCTGATTTCTTTCTTAAGTATTTTCCTGCATTTATTATCCTCCATAAGCACCTCATTTGTTCCTACCTGCCTATTCCTGCTATACATCTCCTTCTTTACATAACCAGGGCCTATATATCTCTTGAAAACCAGGGTTCCCTACATCTGTTATCTTTACTTTTTATTGACAGACACATACAAGCTTTGTGCTCTCAAATTTTCACTTGTGAAGGCCTCCCACTTACCATGTACATCTTAGCAGAAAATGGCCTGTCCCAACCCACACTTGCCAGATCCTTTCTGATACCATCTACATTGCCTTTTCTCCAATTTAGAATTTCAACCCGCAGACCAGCCCTATCATTTTGCATACTTATTCTGAAACTAGTGGCGCTGTGATCGCAAGATGCAAAGTGTTCCCCTCACAAACCTCTGTCACCTTCCCTGTCTCATTTCCTATTAACAATTGCCCTACTGTCAATTTTCATTTGTAGAAATGAATTCCCAATTTCTAATAAATGTTTTCAACTTGACCCCAGAAAGACTTAACTTTGAATTTTTTGACTTTGTATCCAAGTCCTAAACTGCATAACCAATGGTGTAGATTCCCTTTTCTCTACCATGTCAGCTTCTGTACTTAGCTTGAAAACTTAGAAATAGCACACAAGCTCCTTGGATTTAACCCTTAGTCCCCAGATATAAATGTAGTAGATCTATCTCACACAAATCTCTGGAGTGTATCTGTTTCATTCCTAGATCCATCCACACTGCTCTGACTATTAGCTTACTAATGTTTTGGACTTTAAGAGATCCAGGTATGACCCTGGGAAGGCCATTTCTGGTGCAAAGTGGCAACTCAGGACTAAACTTGAATCACAGAAGCATGCTCGACAGCTGTGGCAGGGCTTGAATGCTATCACCTCCTACAAAGCAAAACCAAGCAACATAAATGGTAGTGATAGCTTGCTCTTAGGTTAGCTCCACACACAAAATGTTGGTGGAACGCAGCAGGCCAGGCAGCATCTATAGGGAGAAGCGCTGTCGACATTTCCGGCCAAGACCCTTTGTCAGACTGTAAGTCCTGACGAAAGGTCTCAGCCCGAAACGTCGACAGTGCTTCTCCCTATAAATGCTGCCTGACCTGCTGCGTTCCACCAGCATTTTGTGCGTGTTGCTTGAATTTCCAGCATCTGCAGATTTCCTCGTGTTTGCCTCTTAGGTTAGCTCAATGCCTTTTATGCTCGTTTTGACCAACAGAACACAGGGACACCTTCATGAACCCTCAGAGTCCCCAACAAAACTGTGATCTTAGTCTCTGAGGTCAGTCAAGGTGACAGCATCATTCAGGAGGGTGAATCCACAGAAAGCATCTGGCCTGGTACAGTGCACCTCACTGAGTACTGAAGATCTGTACTAATCAACTGGCTAGAGTGTTTATGGACTTCTTCAACTTCTCACTTCAGCAGTCTGAGATACCCCCCTGCTTCAAACTTGCATTAATCACACAGGTGCCCAAGAAGAAAGTGGTAACCTGCCTCAATGACTATCATCTGTAATTAAATCTCCAGGCCTGTGCGGCGAGCCAAAGAGCATCTGGCTCGGAGGTTTCCACAGCACCATTATTGGTTAATAATTATTTAATGAGATTTAATAATCATTTATATTTCCTTGTTAAGTTTATCTTTATTGGCTCGGGTATTCTGTGTTTCTTGTATTATTTATTTGGATGCCCTATTAGTACTATCACGGGGTCCCTTTTTTGAAATTTTTTGTTTTACAGTGTCGCTCAATTGAGCCACCAATGTTCTGTTAGAATTCTTATGTATAAGCTATGTTTTCTGTCTCTACATGGGAGTCTGTCTTTCCGCCCCACTAGGGTTCCACCATTGCCAGTGACATCATCCAGTAGCACTTACATCATTGTGAGGAAGTGCCTTGAGAGGTTTTTATGAAGCATATCAATTCCTGCTGATGAATGATCTGGATCTCCTCCTATTTGCCAACCATCACAACAGGTCAACAGAAGGCTTCATTTCATTGGCTCTTCACTCACCTCTGCAACACCTGGATAATGAAGATGTTCCTCACAGACACCAGCTCAGCAGGCAACACTATCATCCCCATGAAACGCATCCCCTCAAGACCTGGGTTTTGTTACTTCCCTCAGGCCGTTGTGCGTCTGAACTCCCTGCCGCATCATATTCAAAGTGTCACTGGCTAATCTGTTCCATACCTTACAATATTTAATTTTTGCACTTTAGTTTCAATAGGTTTCAATGGGTACATTTAATGTCAGGGAACTGTATACAATATACATTCTGAAATTCTTTTTCTTCACAAACATCCATGAAAACAGAGGAGTACCCCAAAGAATGAAATACAGTTAAATGTTAGAACCCCCAAATCCCCCCCAGTTACCCCTCCCACAAATAAGCAGCAGCAAAGCAATGACCCCCCCCCTCCCCCCCAGCAAAAAAGCATCGGCACCCTCCACCAAGCATTCAAACGTGCAGCAAAGCATCAATAAAGACACAGACTTGCAGTACCCCAAATACTACTCGTTCACCCAGTAATTCGACATACCACAGACTCTCTCTCTCTCTCTCTCCCTAATAAGGGAAAAAGAGGTGTCCCCGTTTCACAGCGAGACGGGAGACATAACAAAACAACTCATTGATTTATGGTGTTAAAAGTCTGTTGCGTCGCTTTTTCCAAGCTCTGTGCCCAAAGAACTTTTTGCTATTTACATGGGATTTTATCCTTACCTTCATAAGTTATTGTGTGTTATGTGTACTACTGTGCTTTTACATCCTGGCTCGGAGAAACCTTGTCTCATTTCTATATTAATTTTATGATTATATATGTTATGTGCATATATATAATAAAATGACAATAAACTTGACTTACCTCCCTATGCAATTGGATTTCTTCACTTGAAGAGGCCAGTTAATATGGATTTGCAACACCATCTCCTTCACACTCGCCATCAGCACAGGTGCATCACAGGACTGTGCGTTTAGTTCTCTGCTCTATTCCCTTTATACTTATGATTGTGTGGCTAAATACAGATTTAACGCCATATTTAAGTTTACTGATGACCGCACCTTTTTTGACTGAATCAAAGGTGGAATCAAACTGGAATATAGGAGTGAGATTGAAAATCTGGTTGTGTGGTTCTACAATAACTTAATGTCAGCAAAAGTAAAGAGCTAATTATCGACTACTGGAGGAAGGAGCCAGAGATCCATGAGCCAGTCCTCAGTGGAAAACAGAGGTGGAGAGGGTCAGGAGCTTTAAACTCTTTGGTGTTAACATGTCAGAAGATCTGTTCTGAGACCGGCACATAAGTGTCAACACAAAGAAGGTATGACAGCACCTCCACTTCCTTAGAAGTATGAGTAGATTTGGCATGTCGCCAAAAACTTTGACAAACTTCTATAGATGCACAGTGGTGAATATCACAGCCTAGCATGGAAACACCAATGCCCAGGAACAGAAAAGGCTACAAAAGATGGTGGACACAGCCCAATCCATCACAGGCAAACCCCTCCCCATCACTGAGTACATTAACATGAAGCGTTGTCATAAGAAAACAGCATCGATCATCAAAGACCCTCACCATCCGGGTCATGTTCTTTCCTTTCTACTATAATTAGGCAGGAGGTACAGAAACATTAGATCCCACACCACCAGGTCAGAAACAGTTACTACCCTACAACCATCAGGCTTCTGGACCGATATGGTTAACTACAACCACCACTGCTCTGATCTGCTTCCATGACCTACAGACCTATAGATTCACTTTCCACAACTCTTTACAACTTGTGTTATCAGTGTTATTTTTTTATTTGCTGTTTTTCTTCTTCTGCACATTGGTTGATTGTCGGTTTTTATGTATAGTTTGATAGTTTTTTTATATATGTAAAATTATCCACAGTCTTCTATTTATGTATAGTTTTTTTTGTAAATTCTATTGTATTTATTTCTCCTGTAAATGCCTACAAGGAAATGAATCTTAAGATAGTGTATGGTAACAGTGGATAGAAGCTAAAGATGCAATAGCTAACAGGGAAATATGGCTTTGCAATATCTTTGCTGGCATATAAAATGTATTTCTTTATAAGTGTCTTATTTTCCCCTAATTGCATGCTGCTCAACAGTTTGATGAACATTCTTCTCAATTAGTCTCTGAATCTAAATCAAAATCAACACTGCATTTGCAAGGAAAGGAGGAAACTTTTGAAGAACACTCTTAAATGTTAATTGTGAGGATCAGCACTATAAAACTCACATTTAATGTGGAGGGTTTCATTTGAACATCGTCTTGCAACCTCTTTGTTGACCTCATATGAGTAGATTCAGACATTATCTACTTGCATGCAGAAAATTCCTGCACTCAAGAGCAATTCATTGACACTCCACCACCATTAAACTCTTGGTTTGCATTCTGATGAAGACGGACTCCATTTAATGGAGCGGCTTACAATAAGCATGCACTGCTGCTCAAGCTTGTGTTTGAACATCAACAGAAAGTGCAGGTAGACTGTAACAAGGGAAGGAGTACAGAATGTGATGGACACTAACCCTTTTCAAATTGATTTGAATTTGCAAGCCCTACACAAGCTCATAGTTGTGAATCAGTTAAAATTAGTGGATTTTTTTTCTCATATGAGTGACAGCCACCAGAGCCAAGACTCATTGGATAACCTTCATCATTGACAACATGCAATGCAAAACATGGCAGAAGTTAAATCTCCAAACACCCCTCAAAAAGAACATTTATGTGCATGGCAACAGCTCTGGAATTTTTCGGCAAAGCTTGTTCATTTGTTCAGGGGCCAAGGGAAAAGATGAATGAACCTCAAAAAAATAGAAATATGTGATCAATTTAGGAACTGATGTTCTGAAAGCTGAGAGAACATCACATCTGGGTGTAATCACCCTCAGCTCTGACGACTATTGCTGGCCCTTGCAAAAACCATCACAATCTTTAGTTAGATTGGTGTTAGAGAGTTCCTTGGTCTTGTAGAAAACATACCATGTATTTCCCATTAATTAATCTAAACAAAGTGATAGAATGTGCGAGTGGATCAAGATAATGATCATATCCACATACACATCTGCTCACAAACCCTTCAGCCGCAACCTGACACCTTCCTGTTAAGTTAGCCAAGCAAAGAAAGATGTTTTAAGTTTTTTTAAAGTTTCGTCTTTTGGTGTCCAAGCATAACCTTGGCCTGGACAGATTATGAGCAAGTTCCTTGAAATCGTCAGCATACCCAAATACTCCTGCATCAACTGTAACTAGCTCTTATTGAAGATGCAGAGCAGAAATTCTCAATAGAAAAGATCCCTCTGGCCTGCATGCCACCCCAATTGTTTTTGAGGCATGGACAGAGGCCTTTGCAGTTTCTGGACTGGAATATGGTGAACGACAGGTCCTAAACCCAAAAGCACACATGATGAAAAAAATATATTAAAAGAAACCATCGTAATTTGTCAAAATCATAAACAAGTTTTTGATTTTGAAAAGACAAACACGTCTGTAATATATACAATGCTTATTTTGGGAGAACTTTTTAAGTTCTCAGCCTTCAACAAACCCAAGGAGTTGGTAAGAAAAACCTACGATTGGCAAGGTATAGTGTTGCAAGTGTTCCATCTCATTTAACAATACTTGTGGGCAATTGATGATGAGAACCAGGTTAGAAAGACATGCAGATACTCAGCGTAATTCTTTTTCTTTTTCCATATTCCCATTCATTCCTACCTGAAGGATGTAACCACGGACATAGTCTCGAAGAGTCCATCCTAGGCCGTGGAGGATCTGGAGCACTTCCTCTTGCTTGAGAACACTGAAAAGGCGATCGAGGAGGATCTTGAGGCGTACAGGCACAGCCTGAGTCCCGTACAGCATTAGGCTGCTGATGTCAAATACCACGTTCGATTGCACAATCTCCACCTGAGTTGGGTGGTAGAGATGCTGGGTGCTGAGCTTGTCCAGCGCTGGGGAGAAACAGAACAGGTGATCTTAAACAGAACCTTCACACAGGACAGAGTGATATCACTTAGCAAATGTGATCGCTTCAGACAAGGAATCATGCTGAATTGCATAAATTGAGAATGTAGAGCTTTCCTTCAGATAAGGGGAGTGGAGATCTGGATTGCTTCTTCCCAAAAAAAATAAAATTGTTGGTGGAATATGGATAAGAAACTGGCTTAAGGAAAGAAAGCAGGGAGTACTGGTAAGAGGTCATTAGGTCATTTCTAAGACAGGATGATGTTCCTTGGGGGTTTGTGCTGTGCCTACTGGTTTATTTGATACGTATTAATAACTTCCATATCAATATGCAGAACAAAATTTCAAAATGGGCAGACGCAGAGCTTGAGATTGTGATAAGCAATGGGGAAGATAATAAGGGACCGCAAGAAGTGTGCCACAGGGATTACTGTTGGCTCCACTGTTGTTCGTTATCTGCATTTTCAATTTGGATGAGACTGCAGTTGGCATCACTAGAAAGTTTGCGGATGACACCAGACTTGCTGGCACAGTGCCAGTGGACAGTGAAGAAGGTTATCTAAGATCATAACAGGAACTATATCAACTGGCATAATGGGCCAAGTAATTCACATGGAATTTAACTCAAGGCAAAGTGATACTGTCTAGGAAGTTAGAACTTGCAAGACTTACACAGTAAATGGCAGGACCATGGTGGGTATTGTAACATGGAGAGACGAAGGAATACACACACGGTTGCCGTAAATTGGTGGCGCAATTAAATGGGGTGGTGACGGTGGCATTTGGCACATTTCTCTTCATCAGTCAGGACAATGAGTACAGGAATTGGGACATCATGTTACAACTGCACGAAACGCTGGTGATACTACTCCTGCAATATTTTGTGCAGTTCGAGACCAAACAGGTATTGAAAGAATGTCATTTAGCTAGAAAGGATGCAGAAAAGATTCACAAGGATGTTAGTGGGACTGGAAGGCTTGAGTCATAAGGAGAGACTGTAAAGACGAGGGCTTTTTCCCTAGAGTACAAAAACCTGGTAATGACATACAGGTGTATAAAATTATCAAGGGCATAGGTAAGGTGAATGGACACAGTCTTTATCCCAGGGTAAGGAAGTCAAAAGCTAGTGAGCATAGGTTCAACACAAGAAGGGAGAGATTTAAAGGAGACCCGAGGGGCAACCTTTTCACACAGTGGGTGTGAGAACGTGGAACTAGTTGCCAGAGGAAGAGGTTGATGCAGGTACAATTACAACAATAAAAAGGTATTTGACTAGGTACATGGATAGAAAGGGTTTAAAGAGATATGGGCCAAAACACGGGCAAATGGGTTCTCTGCGATAAGCAATTTGGTGGGCATGGGCCAGAATTTAAATCAGGAAAGGCCTGTTTCTGGGCTGTGTAACTCTAAGACACAGCTGGCAGACACAAGGCAGTTGAAATTTAATCTGTACAGAGAAGCATGCAATGAACTTGGCAGAAACGACAAGGAGTGACAACATAAATTAAATGGGATAGCTATAAAGAGTGAGAAACAGGAGGAGCAGGGAATGTACATACTTAAGTTCATGCAAGTGGCAGGATGTAAAAAGAAAGGTTTATAAGATTCTGGAATTCATAAGTAGAAGGACAGAGCACAGGAAGATTACATCAAACATGCATGTTAGATCATAAAAGAGGTATTTCATTGAAGCCTAATCACTATATTGGAAGGTTGTAAAATCCCAGAGAAGGTACAGTTAAGATTTACTAGAATGGTTCCCAAGATGAGAGATTTCAGCTACAAAATTAGATTGAGGAAATGGAATTGAAAGGTTGAGAGAAAATATGAGACATACATAAATGCATGCTTTAGAGAGGAAGCTGTTTCCAATAGCAAACGGTTCAAGGACCAGGGACAAATTTAAATGATGGTCAAATGTCAAAATGAGAATGGTAAAACATTTTATTTTATGCAGAAAGTGGTTATAATTTAAAACACAAGGTCAGTAGGGGTTGTGGAATTATGAAGATATAATTTATGTACCTTGTCATATGATGTGGCCAATCATGGTCTTTCCACAACTATGATTGTTCTCAGCAAATGTTTCTACAGAAGAGGTTTGTTATTGCCTTCTGGGCAACATCTTTACAAGACGGGTGACCCCAGCCCTTATCAATACTCTTCAAAGATTGTCTGCCCAATGTCAGTGGTTGCATAACCAGGACTTGTTATCTGCACCAACTGCTCTTATGACCATCCACCACCTGCTCCATGGCTTCACATGACCCTGATCTGGGGGGGAGGGGGGGAAGGCTAGGCAGGTGCTACATCTTGTCCAAGGATGACCTGCAGGCTGATGGAGGGAAGAAGCTCCTTATACCTCCTTTCGTAGAGACATATCTTCACATCGCCACCCAAGAATATATCAGTGTTTTCTAAAAGGGATTGGATAGATATTTGAGGCAAAATTTACAAAGTACAGGAAAAGTAGTATTGTCCTACTACTAGCAAGCACAGACTCAACAGGCTGAGTGACATCGTTCTGTGGCATAACAATTCCATGATTCAATAGAAAGTAAATGATGCCTTGGGTCAAATAGAGAAACTGTCAACACACACTCATACTCTCTCTCTCACACACACATGCACGGGCAAGTGACAAGCACCTGTCAAAGTGAAGAACTTTCCACATTGATAGCTTTATCACTGTCATTAATGAAGTGAATGAAGGGAATGTATGAACCTAGGAAGAACAGGAAAACTCCACAAAGACAGCAGTGAATCTCAAGATTGAAACCAAATCACTGGAACCATGAGGCAGTGGTACCATCTACTGTATCATAAAGTTGCCCTCAACTGAGAGGTTGTAAAAGCATAAAAAAAAATTGAACATGCCAGGACTTTTTCTTCCTTATCTCCAAG